>NC_139219.1:56667460-57314126 GCF_055691185.1 Crinia signifera | reverse complement strand
ATAGTACAGAATTTTTAATAATAATTAGAGATGTGCAGGTTCTGATTTACTTTGATTTACTCTGATTTCAAAGCAGGATCTTATTGGCTATACCAAATCACATGACAGTTGTTGACAGTTGATAGCCTATAAGATCCTACTTTGAAATCAGAGTAAATCAGAACCTGCACATATCTAATAATTGTTTAACAGAAGATCATGATGGAGGGGTTCTCTCCACAGCAGTCCCTCAGATGGATCCAATAGGCTCTCTCTCAATGTCCCTCGCATGCACAGCCACTACTGGGAGGGCATAAACCTGTATGACCCTACACCACAAATGACAGCTCTTATGATGCTGAAATCGACATAATGTACATACATACAGCATTAATAAATGCCACTATGCATGTGATCATTGGCCCGGATGCATCACATTTAAAATGCAGTGCATGATGCAGAAATCTCCCCCCACGAGGAGAACTGTCTCTCTCCAGCAACAATATTATTTCTGATGATGACATCCTGGGAAAAAGATCAAATACAAACAGAGATGAGCATAGTTCTATTTGCTTGGCTGCCAATGGGAACATGAAGGAATTACAGCACTAACAGGGTTTAGATACCATAAGATGCATTGGTATTTGGTAAGGGACCCAGGCACATTTCTCCTTGTTGGCCAGATTTTCACTTTATCGGTGCTGTGACTGCACAAATTACAGTTTTAAGTACGTCAGGCTTAAATTTATGTACTAAACGGACAAGCTTTTAAATCCATCCCAACACTTAAAGTCTATTGAAAACATATAGGTAGCCAAATTTTGTTATATTCTGACTTTTCAATGGAGAAAATAAAATAATATTTGCTATTCCCCCAAAACCAGGAAAATTTCTAGGACAGCAGGGCAAGTCATGCTCCAGGTCTGGGGCTGGTTCCCAAAATACAGGGGACAAAATAAATAGGGGTCCCCGGGCTGATGAACTTGTGATCCTCGGGCTGATTAACTTGAATAGGGGTCCCCGGGCTGATGAACTTGAACTTGTGCGGTGGTCACCGGGCTGGTAAACTTGTGTAAAAAAAAAAAAAAAAAACTATTGTTTAATACTGTGGAACTATGAGTCCCAGCAAGCCTCCCCCGCAATCTGGGACTTGGAGAACCACAAGTCCCAGCATGCAGGGCACTTGTAGTTCCACAGTAATAAAAATAGTCAAATAAACACACACACACTGACACATTAAAAATAAAACTTTAATACATCCAAAGCCCACACATACTGATACTTACCTATCTTGAGCCTATCTGGGCCTCCAGGGTCCGGTGTCCTGTGCTCCAGGGTCCGGGGCTCCATGGTCCGGTGCCTTGGTTCCTGGGTCCGGGGCTGCAGAGTGTGGGGTCCAGGGCCTTGGTTCCGGGGCTGGTCCAGGGTCCGGGGCTCCAGGGCTGAAGAGTCCGGGGTCCTGGATCCGAAGAAATCCATGAATTTCTCCGGATCCTAGGCGGCCAATAGAATCATTCGGAGGAGAGGCGCGGAAGATGAAACATCTCTGCGCCTCTCCTCAGTCCGATGCGCGGAGCTGACGGCATTTGGCAGAAGACCAGGACTAAGACGGATCAAGGGAACAGATCTTTGCAGGAGGAGTTTGGTTAGTAGGATTTCTTTCCACAGGTCCCCCATGGATTTTCTTCGGATCCAGGACCCCGGACTCTTCAGCCCTGGAGCGCCGGTCCAGCCCGGGAACCAAGGCCCCGGACTCTGCAGCCCCGGACCCAGGAACCAAGGCACTGGACCTTGGAGCCCCGGACCCAGGAGCACCGGCCGACGGACTCAAGATAGGTAAGTATCAGTATGTGTGGGCTTTGGATGTATTCAAGTTTTATTTTTATTGTGTCAGTGTGTGTGTTTATTTGTCACTGGGGACAGCACCAGGCTTCAGCCTGGTCAGGTAAGTACTGGAGGGGGGACTCCTTTATTGGGGGGTCCCCACTCCCCCAGGACCCCTGGCCAGGCTGACTGGTCAGTAGGGATGAATGTTTTGGCCGCGGGGCCTTATATAATTAGTGTCCCCCGGCTGTGGCATTACCCTGCTGGCTGGTTTGGCCTGGGGCTAGTTCTTAAAATACGGGGGACCCCTATTCATTTTGTCCCCCTATTTTGGGAACCAGCCCCGGACCTGGAGCCTGGGGCTGGTTGTAAAAAATCGGGGAACCCCTATTTGTCGGGTTCCCTGATTTTTTGCACTCTGCAGCCTGCACGGATCTGACTAACCCGTGCAGACTGCCTGCTTGAATTCGTATTAGCGGCCGCTAATACGAATCATTACGCCATCGGAGGGTTACAAAGCAGTTGTATTTGACTGCTTTGTAAATTCCCCTCCGGAACACGACTTTGCATACGGATGAAACAGCCGTAGTAAGAATACGAATATGATTTTTTGTATTCGTATTCTTAGTAAATTTCCCCCATTGTGTCATGGCCTTGGTGACAGACTCTATCTGCTGCAGTATTCCATGTGCACTGGCCATCTGCATGAAGCACTGTTAAATATGTATCTATGAAATGGTCACTGCTTCAGAGAAGACAGGATACCAGAGAAGGTGGCAAACATTTAGGTAGGGGCATCCTGTTTGAGGCCTGGTATCTTCTGACTGCACCTTTCTCCTTCCCCCTCCCCTTCCATTGATTATGCCTATACAACATTCTTGAACTTAACTTGAGAGCTCCTTGTTAATCAAAGTCACACTGTCCTTTTTTTAAATTTCAAGATGCTGATATACCTGGGATTAAAACCCAACCTGTGGCATTGCAGTCAGACTCCTCTATTCTTTGAGTTATCGGACCTTGCAGAGAAAGCTACAGAATTTTAAGTACTATATTTGAAGCTCACCTTGTACTTTGTGAAAAAATGATCAGCATTTCTGCTGAGCAGATATAAGTAGTGTGTGGCTGATTGGATTTGTGGCTGCATACTACATAGATCTTCTCAATTGCAATACTGATATTGTTTTATAAAGTACAATGGGCTTCATACTGTATAGTTAGAAAGCTCATAGTTTTTATGGATGACCAAATGGCTCAATAGGTAGGGTGTTTGACTGTAATGAAATGTGGGAAGGTGAATGGACTTGTAGAATGGATTTTGGATTTGTAGAATGGAAATGGTCCAGTAGAAGGGACTTTCTCTGAGATCAGTTTGATCATAACTCTTCCCACAAGGGCAAGTGCCTTATATCCCTGCTGGAAAAAGTGGACTAAGAATTCTAGTAATGGCTTCTACACTCGCATAGGCAAATGCAGTGTGAAGGGGTTCCAGTTGCCCAGAAACCCCCTCCTCTTGGCAAATGGTAACAGCTTTATCTACCAAATTTGCTGTGTGTGTGTATGGATCTGACCCCTCAATCAGTGCCCTGGACCAGAGAGTAGCTACCAGGAAGAAGAGACAGAAGCCTTACCATGATGTGGGAGAATGCGCTTATGTGCTTTTATGTTTGTTTGTTTGTTTGTTTGTTTATGTATTTATTATGCCATGTTTAACCCCTTGTTTATATTATTTAAAACAGCATATACTATAGACCACATATTCTATAGGGTTAAATATTATTGCTGTATTCCATATAGTATCCAGTGTAGTAAAATACCAATGTTTACATTCATGTCCAGGGTCATTACTAGGTTATTCTCTCGCTCCCCGAGACTCCCACTCTTGTTCCAATGTTCCTGCAGAGTGGTAGATTTCTGACTGCATTTGGAAACCCCCCTCTAGATATTGTGCATTTGCCTATGACTGTGTCTAGGCTTTACTAATTTAGCTGCTTCTCCAAACAATAACGACAATGCTGAATTTAGGAAACTGCAAAACATTCAATGAAAGTGTTAAAAATGAAAGATAACAACAGCAAAGTAACTTTTTATACAAATGGCTGCAGAAGAGAATAAGATAATCATGAAATTCTACGGAAATGGAATACAACTGTCACTGGCTAATTATTTCTGAATTATAATCATCATGTTTCAGTTTTCACAGGAAATTAGGAACACTGGACGTGTTCCAGAACAAGGGCTATTAATGAGCCGGGCAAATCCACAACATACTGAGAAAAACAGCAGGAATAATTAGAGAAAATGGATCAGGATGATCCCAGCGGATGATATCGTATGAACACAGAACGCTATAGTTTCTTAGTCAACGTTGTGAAACCTGCTTTTCATCATGATGGAACATATTTAACACCATATTTCAATTAAGATGAGCCAACCCAATTTACTAATGTTCTACATATTTTTTTCCCCCACCAATTATTTATATTTTAACATATTTTTTTAAGGTCTATTATACAACATCAGTGGGAACAGCCACTGCCATGAACATCTAGCGATTTCCACGATTTCGTTCGCATGCGAATGCAATGTTTTTGAACTGCTCATGTGCATTTCTGCCATGGCGAACAGATTGTACACTGGGCGCTCACACGCAAGGTGGGGGGCTGTGGGGATGCTGCCATCAGTGGCAAACGCAGGATTTTTAGAAGGGGTTTTCCAAATGTATTCCAAAATATCCCACTCTGCATTGGAGTAAGAACGAGAATATGGGGGAATGGTAAAAGCCCTAAAATTTTTCTTTTTATACACTGGATACCGTATGAAATAGAGTACAGATGGTCTATAGCAGGCATGTCCAACGTTGGCCCTCCAGATGTTGTGAAACTACACATCCCAGCATGCTTTGCAATAGTTTTAGCATTCTCTAATAGCAAAACAGTAGCAAAGCATGCTGGGATGTGTAGTTTCACAACATCTGGAGGGCCAACGTAGGACATGCCTGGTCTATAGCATAGCCTGTTTCAAACATTGAAATAAGATAAGTGGTCAGGAAAAGGTTAAACATGTCATAATAAATAAATAGACAAACATTACAGAACCAGTACTGCACTCTAAGCTCACAATCTCCCACTTTATGGTAAGGCTCCTGTCTCTTCCTCCTGGCAGCTGCTCTCCATTGTGCTGTTTGAGGGCTCAGATCCACACTTACCGTATATGTGGTAGAAGAAGCTGGTACACTGGGCATGTGCAGCAGTTCTGCTCTGTCCCTTACACTGCATGATGTGGTGGCAGCTCTATTGATCATATTATACACCAGTGCTATTGTTGTAATATTTTAAGGCACTTGCCAAGAGGAGGGGGGTTTCCCATGGAAATTACCCAGTGATGCTGGTGTTGGGCAGCTGATGAACACATGCAAAATTAAGACATCTAAGAGTTTTACTTTTGTGTGTACCATCCACATCATTTGATGGTCGGCGACCATAGGCTGTGAGTCCTGGTTTCCAAAATACGGGGGGGAAAATGTGTAGGGGTCCCCTGTAATTTGGAAACCAGCTCCAGGCCTAAACAGCCAACAGGGTAATGCCACAGCCGGGGAAAACTTTTTATGCAAGTTCCCCCGGCCAAAGCATTCATCCCTGTGGCTGGTCAGCCCAGGCAGGGACCCTGGAGAAGTGGGGACCCTCCCCCAATAAAGGGTCCCCCCCCCCCTCCAGAGTTAACCCTGCCAGTGGCTGTCCCTGGGCTTCAGCTGATTGTAGTGTAAAAATAGAACAAACTCTTCTACATTGTTGTGCAACTACAAGTCCCAGCAAGCATGCATCGTATGCAGGGACTTGGAGGGCCCTGCATGTGGGGCATTGAAGGGCCCGCTGGGTTTTGTAGTTCTACAGCAATGCAAATAATAAAAATAAAAAAACACACGTAAGAAAAGTACAGTTTAATTGCAAACTACAATGACACATTCGATACATACCTACAGTTCCCCCTGCAGGTTGGTCCTCTTCTCCAGTAGTATCCATGGGTACCTGTTGAAGGAAATTATACTCCGCTTGTGCAGCCGGGGGTATGTGCAGGCTGAGGAGCGGACCATTTGTCACCAGAGGGCTTGTGAGTAATGTTTTTAAAAAATTGCACCCTATTACATTTACGAGTTGTATACTTTATAATGGGAAAACATCTGGATGCGAATTGAAGTGTGAGAAAAAAATCAACAGGTCAAAATACTGCATTCTATTCTACATCCTATTACATGTGCGAGTTTGGAAAACATGCGAATTCGGCTGTTTTTTGACTGAAAATAAAAAAAGTCGAAATATCTCATCCTATTACACCATATTATCATGGGGTGAATGGCATTTCCCTCACTGTTGTTTGCAGTACATGATTTATTAATTCACCACTGCTCAACATAATTTAGCTCATAAATCCATATTTACTCAATTTTGTTTCTCCTGTGTGTAGAATTTTCCATATTCAAGGATAATTTGAACAATTTCTGCATTTCAGAATGTGAGTATATATTGTTCTGATATATTATTGACACAGATGCATTTTGTGTTATAATAAATTAGGCTATTAAAATAAATGTTCTGTTACTGAATTAAATGGTTTGTAGTTTGTTTCTGAATTATATCTTATATTAATTTAGAAAAAAGTAGAGATCGAGAGAAATAATCTTAATTTTATTAAAGCACGTTCGCAGATATGATTGAAATGTTATAGTATAAGCTAATAAACATTAGACAATATTAATATTTATAAAGGGGAATAAGACTTCTTATGTGTGTGCATCGCTATAGTGCAATCACTTCCCTATACAGAGAAGCGTTCACACATCACCGCCTGCCCCTTGGTTGCTAAACCGCCCCCCCCCCCCCCCAAATAGCCTGAACAAGACTGTGTTGTTCGGATCATGCCTCCGCAATGCTGCATCGCGCCCATGCAATAGTCTGTAGCATTATCGCCACCCCCATCGCTACTTAAACTGCGGTCATGACGCATTCCGTATTTTTTTTTGCTAATGCATGTACGGATTGCAGCAATCTGCAGGGGTTATTGAATTAGTCCCAATAACTGAAACAAAAAATTTACATTTTCATATTTGGCTTGGGGGGAACTCATATATATATCTTCTCCATCTTTTGTTAAATAAATGTCTGGAATTCAGGGCAGATGTACTAAGCCTTAGAGATTGATTATTTAGAAAGAGATAAAGTGCCAGCCAATCACCTCCTAACTGCCACGTTACGGGCTGTGTATGAAAAATGACAGCAGCTGGTTGGTTGATGCTTTAAGTCTCTCATAACTAAAGACAGGATTATATGCAACAAAAAAAGCTTGAAATATGCATGCAAATATGCATGAAAAATACTTAAAATATGCTACATTAAATAATAAAAAAATGTATTTTTTAACTTATTTATTTAAAAATCAGCATACAATTAGTTGCAAATAAACCTCAAAAATAGGCCCACAGCATCTGCAGATGTCAGTATGCTGGCTGCTACAGCATGCTGCAGCGTCCAAAGCTCTTCTTGCACAACTACACGGACCCTCATCTCCAGCGCAGATGGATCAAATGTCAGCATAGGGTGTGAGGGTGGCGCAGTGGAAGGCTTCCTCCCTGTGCCGCATATTCACTGTGACACAGTATTTTCTCCACGCCGCGTGATGTCACAAATGTTCTGCCCGCCTACTCTGCTGCAGAAGTCTGTCTCTTGGTGTAAAGTCCCAGGCCAGGGGCAGGCAAAGGTTCATGAGCTTCATAATGGCATCCACCCCGACTGACTTTTATCAACATGGATTGGCAGCCTAGAGCAGTGTCAGACATAGCGTACATCCAAGGTTCCCCACACTGCGCACATATTGCCCCAGCCTGCACACTCTACCACTACCTGGCCAGCAGCAGCAGGGCAAAGCAGTGCTGTGACTCGCGGGTGGGAAGAGGGCGGGGCCTAAAATATGCACCATCACTAGATTTTAGGTAAAATATGCAATAACCAGTGAGAATGGGCAAAATATGCAAATGCCTATGCAAATATGCAAATGCTTATAATACTGTCTTTACTCATAACATAACGGCAATCGATAAATCCCAACAGACACCAGAATCCCAACTCGCCGGTCAGAACACCGGTGCAAGAATAACAACATTGCTCTCAATACCGTTGCTATAATCCAAACTGCTGCCATCTTGATCATAAGTTATTTATTTATTATTTATTAACAGTTATTTATATATCGCACACTCACAATCTTTATTCCCTATCACATGTACACACACATGCCTTCATTCTAGGATTAATTTTGGTGGGAGCCAATTAGCCTACCAGTATATTTTTGGATTGGTTGAGGAAACCGGAGGATCCGGAGGATATCCCCACAAGCACAGGGAGAATATATAAACTCTGCACAGTTAGGGTAATGGTGGGAGTCTAACCCATAACCTCAGAGCTGCTAACCATTACACTGTACGTGCTGCCAGTGTGGGTTAGGGTGAGAATGTATATATGTGTGTGTGTGTGTGTCAGCCTCCCATATGTATTCCCTACCCAAGGCTTAGTACATAGACCCCTTTATCTGCATCCGCTTTATCTCTCTCCAATTCTTAGGACATCTCCCCATTCAGTAAGTTATCTAGTATAGAAACTGGTAAGTCTTGTTGGGCTTGGAGAATCATTCCTTAGAGTGGAATAGAGAAAATAATTGACAAAAATAAAACATATTTTCTTTTCAATTTGTGTTTTTTTCTTCTTCATGAAGACAAACACATGAGAGGGTAATTCAGTAGTTTGAAAAGATGGTTGGGTGTTTGTGTTTTTCCTGAATAAACATGATTTTTAGACGCCCAAATGAAGTCAATTCATTTGTCATTTTCGGTGTCTCAAGTCTGTGTTTGGGCTTCTACATTTTCGCCCTCAAAAAATAAGTTCAGTGAAGCCTGGAAGTTTTTTCTAAAAACAGCTCCATTGTCATCCGGAAACTGGGCTGTTTATAGGGTATTTTGCTGGGCTTGCCTGAGGCAGGTGAAACAACATTGCCAATAAGCTCTAGAATGCGCCAGGTTATCGAGGGTAATTGAACAATCTACCAGTGAGACCATTACCCCTGACCGATGGATACTGCCCTCTGTATGACTTATGCTGGCCACACATAAGAACGATTTCAAGGCCGATTTTGAAGACTTGAACGATGCATTGTATGTATTTTTGTGCACATCACCGTAATGTCACCTAATCAATTTATAAATATATATATATACTAGGTGATTCATCGCGCCCTACGGGCGCTCTTCACACCGTCGTAAGGGGCTGCGCCCCCTTAATTTGTGAACGTTTGTATATGAGAAATATGGTTAGAATTGTATGAAAGATGCCCTGTATTGCAACTTAGGTGTCCGCGAATCGCGGGAGGGGGGGTCGCGGAGGGTGCCGCGAATTGCAGGAGGGGGGGTCGCGGGGGGGTGCCGCGAATTGCAGGAGGGGGGGTTGTGGGGGGGTGGATGCTGCGAATCGCGGGAGGGGAGGGATTGCAGAGAATCGCGGGAGGGGGGTCGCGGGGTGGGTTGCCGCAAATCGCGGGAGGGGGGTTACGGGGGCGGGGGTTGCGGCGAATCATGGTAGGGGGGGTCGCGGGGGGTGTGCCGTGAATCACGGGAGGGGGGGTCATGGGGTGGGGTGCCGTGAATCGCGGGAGTGGGGGTTGCGTGGGGGGTGGGGGGGTGTGACGCGAATCGCCACAAGAAAAAATCAACACAGAAAGGTCAACACATGTAAATGTTGACATAAGTGTGGCACTTCATTGGTGTCCATGTCGACACATGAGAATGAATATGAAAATATTCAAAAAATGACAAAAAAACTTCAAAAACTCATGTCAACCTTTTTCATTGTCGACCATAGCCATGTCAGTGTTTTCCATGTGCAATTTAATTCTGGAGCTGCCGCGAATCACGGGGGGGTGCCGCGAATTGCGGGAGGGGGGGTCGCGGGGGTGGGTGCCGCGAATCGCGGGAGGGCAGGGTTTACAGGGGTTCCGGTGGGGGGTTGCCGCGAATTGCGGGAGGTGTGGGGTCACGGGGGGGTGCCGCGAATCGCGGGAGGGGGGGTTGCGGAGGGGTGTGACGCGAATCGCCACAAGAAAAAATCAACACAGAAAGGTCAACACATGTAAATGTTGACATAAGTGTGCCACTTCATTGGTGTCCATGTCGACACATGACAACTAATATGAAAAAATTAAAAAAATTAAAAATAAATCTTCAAAAACTCATGTCAACCTTTTTCATTGTCGACCATAGCCATGTCAGTGTTTTGCATGTGCCATTTAATCCTGGGGCTGCTGCGAATTGCGGGGGGGGGGGGGGGTGCCGCGAATCGCGGGAGGGGGGTCGCAGGGGGGGTGCCGCCAATCGTGCAAGGGGGGGTTCTTTTTGCCGCGAATCGCGGGAGGGAGGTCGCGGGGGGTGTGTGTTTTTCCGCGATTCGCGGGAGGGGGGGGGGTCGCGGGGTGGTGGTTATGCCGCGAATTGCGGGAGGGGTCGTGGGGGGGTTCTTTTTGCAGCGTATCGCGGGAGGGGGGGTCGCGGGGTGTTTTTGCTGCGAACCGCGGTAGGGGGGTTTTGGGGGAGCGGGAGGGGGGCGCTCACCTGGTGGCTGTGGAGTAGCAGTGCTGGGCAACATGGGAAGGCAGTGGGTGTCTGGCACTGTCTGTGGGCTCACTGGGCTGGTTCTCTGTCACATACCTCCCAACATGACCCTCTCCAGGAGGGACACAATGCTCTGTTTCTAGACTTCCCCTTAATGTATGATTGCCATCACCTGTTTTAAACAGGTTAATTTCTCAGAAAGGTGTTCAGCACAGATGAAGGCAATCACACATTAAGAGGAAAGTCCAGGAACAGAGCGTTATAGACACAGACACCCACTTTGAGTGACAGATGTAGCCAAATATATAGGAGATTCTAAAACGAACAAGAGCGCTCCATAGTGCGTTTATCAGACGAAAAATTTTATTGAAACTATCAGGATCCCAGACAAATAAAGGTAATGGATCACGTAACGATAGTCGGTTAGCACCACCGTGGCTTTAACTGGCGTGAATCACAGTACGGCCAGCACAGTTTGGCCAGAGTGATTACACTCAGTGCAGTTTGCGCTTCCCAGGTACCAGGTGGGCAGAACGTCAGCGCTAGGCCACGCACTAATGCGTTTCATCACAGGGACCTCTGATGAAGTCCCTGTGACAAAACGTTTTAGAGCCAACAGCGCTTAACACCACGGTTGTGCTAACCGACTCTATAGGTAAGTGATCCATTACCTTTATTTGTTTGGGATCCTGATATTTTAAATACATTTTTTTGTTCTGATAAACGCACTATGGAGCACTCTTGTTCTGTTTAGAATATCTGGGACCTGTGAATCCAGGTGGAGCTGCTGGTCTTAACCTGACCTAAAGTGCTGACACCGATTTCAACGTTTGGACTTTATTTTGGACTATCTCAGGAATTGCATTTTCATTTCTTTTTTTGTGTGAGATATACAGTATATATATATATATATATATATATATATATATATATACTGTATATATATATATATATATATATATATATATATATATATATATATATATATATAGACTTTTGGTTTGCAGGATGGCACTCTAAATAGAAAAAATCCCGGTGCCAGGAACATAATGTTTTAGAACATGAAAAGCACTTACCCCCCTTGGTTGTAGAAGGATAGGAACCGGCACACGGGTGGATGGTGAAGAAAAGTTGATTTATTGTACAAACATGATTGCACACAACGACAGCTGTACACCTGACAGCTGTTTCAACCGAAATAAACATCACTCAGGGCAATTTCATCAAGCCCCAGAAAACCTGTAGCCATTTGGGGACCGGTCACACAGATTTAATCACAGTGTTTTTACTCTAAAGCCAGGACTCCAAAATAACAATAAAAACAATCACTAAACTGAAACAATGCAAAGCTATAATACATATAAAAAGCTCAACGTGATCAATAGGTGAATAGACTCCACTTCTGAAGGTGTAACACTCTCCCGTCTGTAGGTTTAACCCCTATAGGAACCAATAAACTGGTATTTGTAATCCAAAGGCAGTTTAGACGAATATAATGTTTCCAATGGGTGCACAGTTCAGGAAGCAGGGCTCTAATGATGCCCATGGACTGTGGCCTGAGTGTGGCACCCCAGCAGATGTCTCTTGGAAATTTGTGTGTGCCGGTTCTGCCAAACTACAATATATATATATATATATATATATATATATATATATATATATATATACATACATACATACATACATACACAGTATGGTACCAGACTACTCACCAATCTCTTTTGTAAACAGGTAGCAGAGCTGAGGGGACCTGGTTTATTAGATGTCTTCCTTGTGCATGAGGGGTGGGGGCAGGAGTCTTTGTTGCTATATGGCACCCTGTGTGCGGAGCCAGGAGCAGGGGGGTGGGGGTCAGCACACTGATCAGGCTGCTATCTGATTCCTGTGTGTGGGCTATAGGAAATAACAAGTAGGGGGGGATTTGCATTAAATTCTGCTGGAGACAGAAGCAGTAATCCAGGGATCCAGCAGCGGTGGCAAGGACAGGAGCCAGGCGCACCCTGGTGGCAGAGACAGGAGCCGGCCACACAGTGAATGGGATGGAAGTACTGGGAGCCAGGCACACCCCACGTGGGTACCCGGCAAGGGGGGTGGAGGAGAGAGGAGGGAGGGGGCAGCCTCTAGCAGAGTTAAAATGCGGTACTAAAGTTCATTAGCAGGAGCCGGGAGAGCAGGGAGACCCGGCCGGGACCGCAAACTGATGCGGCACAGCGGCATGTACCGGCGGCGGTATTATGCAGAGGTGTAAGGGGGGGGCGGAGGGGTAACGGGGTAAGTGGGGGGGGGGCTGCCAAAATGTGCGGCGGGGGGGAGCTTAATTAATAGTTACGCCACTGCCCCATTATTACAAAAACAGTCCCCGTTCCACACAAGTAATACTGTGGACAACTACTGACTTCATTCACTGAGATCTGTAGTTCTCAATAAAACAGAGCACCCCTAGATATGAAGGAAGTATATAACATGCACCTAACTCTGGGGTTTATTCTAGTTCATTCTTTCTGACAAAATCCTTCTTAGATGGACAAAACCATGTGCACTGCAGGGGGGCAGATGTAACATGTGCAGAGAGAATTAGATTTGGGTGAGTTATTTTGTTTCTGTGCAGGGAAAATACTGACTGCATGATTTTACACTGCAATATAGATCTCACTTTGAAGAAAAACCCCACCCAAATCTAATTCTCACTGCACAAGTTACATCTGCCCCTCTGTTGTATACCTCAGGTAACGCACGTCGTTAGTCGTGTGTGACAGTGATTGGCCCAAGAAGCGTTTGAAAGAATGGTTTATGAGGCCATGCAGTACAAGATGCCAATTAATGAGCCAAAAAAGGTTTCCGCATAATTAGTTAGCAGCACTACTGTCAATCGATGGCTGCCTTCTCCAGCTCATACCACGCATCCACAAGTCTCCCGCGCCTCTGACACAGCCGGAGGAACCATCCTCTGAGTCGGGTTCCTTTTATGTACTTTCCCTAAAACGTTCTTTTACATGGTATATCATCTGCAAGTAGCATTGACCTCCCTACACTGTGTGATGTGTAGGCTACACATCAACACTCAAAGCCTCTAAACTGATTTTTAGTTCATCAAATGACATGTTCGGATCATATTTTATCGAGTGTATATAGCTGTTATTAGTCATTTTTTGTCTAGTGCAAGAAAAGATGAAACAAATATGTGCCCAGAGCAGCCAAGCATGAGCGTGTTAGACAGCCAGGGCCTTGTTTAGTCACTCCGGAACTTTATAATGTATTGCTTTAATTTAAATGCTCTTTACAGTGGCTGCTCTGGGGAATTATTTAGAAGAAGGTTTAATCTTAAAAGCTGCTCAGTGAAATTGTGCCGCTGTGGGGCCCAGAGGAGATCACTTAACTGTTTGTGCAAATTCCTGTTCAAGCGCAGCAAATCCTGGCAATGATCTGTTCTTTATAGCTCATGTTGTTGCTTGGTTCTGCAATAGGATAATGAATATCAGTGCTGTAGAAAAAAGCGATGATGTGCTCTGGGCTGGCACCCCCGTCTCTGGTGTATGTGACATCATACTGTCATTGAACACAAGTCAAGAGCAGGAAGGTGGGTGTCGGGTGCTACCCAATGACATACCTCCCAACTGTTCCCCTTTCCATGGGAATGTCCCATTTTTTGGGGACATTCCCCCCGGGGCCAGCAGTGTCTCGCAGCAGGGGGGATGGGAGAGGCGCAGTTGGGAGTCCGCGCTGCCACCCACTGGGAGATGGGCGGAAATCGTCGAATTCCGGGCAGGAGCTGATGTCATTTGATGTCAGCAGCCCAGCAGGGATCGACACGCTTGCATGCACAGAGGTATGCCCAGTGTTTCTATGCTGGGCAGTCCCCTACGTCCACCACCTGGCGTTTGCTTCAGGGGTTTGCACATACCGAGCACAGCATTAGTGGTCAACCTAATTAATGTTGACTTAGACACTGTAGACCTAATGACCCATTCCCCAAAATTGAAAGGGCCCAAACTGTAGTGCATGCTCAGCCTTGCACCCTGGCAGGCAGCAATGCTCACTCACCCCTCCGTATGACATTTCAGAATTTCTTCTTTTAAATACAGCACAAAAAAAAAATCCTAAACTGTCTGAAGTAAATTCTCTGTGTAAATCTACAGATGTATTGTCCGATCTGGCTGGTTGGACCAAAAACCTGGTAATGAATGAAGGTGCCCATACACGTTACAATTATTGTATACAATATTGTATACAATATCGCATCTCAGTTTTGTGATGAGATGAGATCTAGAACAAAAAGTATGTGGACTGTTGACCACTTGCTGGAAAATTGACAAACTGTCATTCAGATATTACCATGTTCTTGTTCCAACCAGCCAGATCAGACAATAAGGGGGGTATTCAATGGCCCGACAGCCGTTCTGGGCCGGCTCAACTATGATTATGCAGCCAGGATTCAATGTCCTGCCTGCCGAGCGCCAAGAAGGGGGCGTGGCTGCGAGAAGCAGCTGGAAATCGGCGAGCTGCGGCCGGGAGCTCATCAATTCCTGGCCGGTCTTCGCAGAAAGTGCCCGACTGCTTGTGAAGCCATGCGCGTTCTGCCGAGATCTCTGTTCAATGCTGTCTGGGAAAACAGCATTGAATAGGTTCCCTCCGCCCTTTCCCCTCGTCGGGAATGGTGGCAGGAGCCTGTTCAATGTTGTCTGGGAATTGATGAGCTCCCGGCCGCAGCTCGCCGATTTCCAGCCGCTTCTCGCGGTCATGCCCCCTTCTCGTCGCTCGGCAGGCCTGCAAAATCACAGTCGAGCTGTCCGAGAATGGGACAGGATCATGGCTGTCGGGCCAGCCCGACAGTTGTGACCCTACATTGAATACCCCCCTAAATCTGTAGATGTATGGCCAGGTAAATCCCCCAAATTGCCTCAGTTAAGCCATAAAATTAATAAAACACAGACAGCCATATAAGTGTTTAAAATAAATTCCCATTTCAATAGCAGAAGAAATCGTGGCGGTGTTATAGAAAGGACAGGACAACAGTCAAGCACACAAACCACATGTCGGTGTTCCACTCTCAACAAAACATGGATGTGGTTCAATGGATCTACCGTAAACAGATAGACAGTCAATAGGTCAACCGCATATGTCGTTAACATGCAAAAGGTTGATGGGGTTAAAATGGACAGTTAAAAAGCCGACTTTGCCTAAGGTAGACAAGTACAAAAGGCTTACAAGGGTAAAATGTTGACATGGCAATGGTCAACACAAATAAGATTGACACAAGTTCTTTTAAGTTTTTGTGGTGTCATTTTTGTATGTTTCATCATATGTGACCCCACTAATGTACCATGTACCCTTGCAAGGCTTTAGTTGCATGCTACAATTTGGGCCAGGTTCCTATTCTTAATTGTATTTTTGAATTTGTCAACCTATTGACCCTGTTGACCTATTGACCTATTGACCATGTCAATCTATAACATTTCAACCACATGGGGTTGACCTAATGTATTGACTGTCTAACTAACTCACCAGTTAATGTGGTGTAGCCAATATCTGGGCAGGACAATTGGCATAATATATACAGTATCTCGTTATAAGACATGAGCACAGTCACCATTAAATCTAAATATGAACATTAACAGGCCACAAGCTTTTCGTTACCGCAAGAGTGAGGCCTACACTCCGAACTAAGAAAAACACCTATTTTTCCGATATACAGAAAGTGGGCCTCTGATTAAACTTTGTTCTACTCCACTGTCATTCTTGGCAAAAGTAAAATGTTCCACCGCAGCAGGGTGGCCAACTCGTGGCTCTTGAGCCGCATGTGGCTCTTTTGTTAATGAGATATGGCTTCCACCCCAGCGGCACTGCTGCTTGCCTCTGACTGTGCGCTACCAAGTTGTGTGCCGGCTCCCGCATCAGCGGCACTGACGCTTACCTCCTCTAACTGTATGCTACTTTATTTTGTGCTTGGTGTGGGAGGAGCATCCCCAGTGTTAGGAAGTGGGAACTGAGACCGCGATGGGACTGATAGGCTGGGTGCGGCAGCCGGATGTCAGATCAGGTATGTGGCTACAGACAGTGCCAGATTAAGGTCCACATGGGCCTGGAGCTGAAATTTACAAAAGGCGTAAACCCCATACTGTCTAAAGGAACATTTCACGCCGCTTATACTCAGAATTGCATGTTGCTTATACTCAGAATAATGGCTGTAAGCTATACACATAATACACATATACACATAATAAATGCCCACGGTAGCAGAACCACTGATTTACATAATAAATGCCCATGGTAGCAGTAGAGCTTATATGCACTTAGATACATATAAAATGCCCACGGAAGCAGAACCACTTATAGTATATACATATTAATGCTCATGGTAGCAGAACCACGTATATACATAATAAATGCCCACGTACCAGAACCACTTATTTACATAATAAATGGCCACGGTAGCAGAACCACTTATATACATAATAAATGCCCACGGTAGCAGAACCACTTATATACATAATAAATGCCCACAGCAGCAGTGCCTCTTATACCCATAATAATGCGAATGGTAGCAGAACCACTTATATACATAATAAATGCCCACAGCAGCAGTGCCTCTTATACCCATAATAATGCCCACGGTAGCAGAACCACTTATATACATAATAAATGCCCACAGCAGCAGTGCCTCTTATACCCATAATAATGGAACGGTAGCAGTGCCTCTTATACCCATAAAAATGGAACGGTAGCAGTACCACTTATATGAATAATAAATGCCCACAGTAGCAGAACCACTTATATATATATATAATAAATGCCCACAGCAGCCGTGCCTCTTATACCCATAATAATGCGCATGGCAGCAGTACCACTTATACACATAATAAATGCCCACAGTAGCAGAACCACTTATATAAATAATAAATGGCCACGGTAGCAGAACCACTTATATATATAATAAATGCCCACGGCCCAGGGAATGCTGGCATTACCCTGCCTGCTCAGGATGGGCAGCTGACATCACATGACATAAGTGCCCACCCCCATATGCGCAGAAGACCATGCAGCAGAAAAGTAAGTCCTGGCCGGGCTACCCTTCTGCTGCGTGCAGGGGAAAGAAGGATTTTTCCTCTGTGCAGGCGCTCGCAAGTGGATGCGTAAGAGTACTCAGTATAGTGAGGGGATGGCATTAACCTGCTTGCTATGCTCCGAATATACACAGCCAATACACACTACAAACACACACAACATAGCATCTACACAAACCGTACACACTACACAGGGTCACTGTACACACACACCGACCACATACAGTATACACACACAATACACACTACATACACAACATAGCATATACACACACAGTACACACCACACACATAGCATATACACACACAGTACACATTATACAGGGTCACAGTACACACACTGACCACATATACACACTACACACATCACCACATAAACACACACAGTACATATACAGTACACACCACTCATACATTACAGTGAGTATACACACTAACTGATGCTAATCATCAAGTAGCCATCACATAACATATTACCACCAGCCACGCTTCTTGTAGCAATAGCAGCAGAAGCTCCTGATGTAGTCCAGGGGCAGAGTTTGTAACTGTGAGTGGCAGGCTCAGGACCGCGGAGAGGAGGGGACAAGAGATCTGAAGGGAGGGGCGGCCACGACACTGCCTGTATATTCTGCTGCTGTGCAGTGCTGATCTAATAATTTCTAAGGTGAGAGGGCTGCAGCCGGAGGAGGGGGGCATGGGAGAGAGGACAGCTGCTGGAAGTTTTTTTCCTGTCAAAACTGTCAGTGTCCTGTGGGCCTGTTAACAATAGGAGGACTGGAGCTGCAGCTCCATCCGTCCCATTGTTAATCTGACCCTGGCTACAGAGCTGGTGTGGGGGCTGTCTACTTACCTTTGTAAGTCTTTTTTCAACGCTGAAAGAAGTGAAATCAAAACATCAATCCGTTCTTACAGACAGAATTACTGTGAGAGAATTACTGCTAATGTGCTTCAACCACATACAAGCTAGAAAAAAAAAAAAATGATTGAAAACAAAGTGAAAAGGTAACAAAGTGGCGTTGATAGTGGGGGGGGGGCTAAAACATCATTGGATGTCATGCAGTCATTTTATGGTATAGGTATTTTGGGGCAGGTACGATGTCATGCGATGCGATCCCCCGGGGCTGAGAGAGCAGTGAATAAATTACATAGGAAAATCGGGAACTTGTTTCCTAGCACGGCGCCCGTCAGGTTGATCGCATGCCTTAAGTTTAAGGTACTTAAGGCATGCGATCGATGCGATGGACGCAATTTTCTGTCAATCACAGGTTTAATTGCCGGTAAAAGAGAAAATCGCGTTGATCGCGTCCATCGCGGGCCATTATAATGGGCAGCGTTGCGACCGCCGCGATCAACGCGATTTTCCCATAGAGAATAATGTTAAATGATTTTCAAAGTTAAAATCGCGTTGATCGCGTCGGTCGCATGCCATTATAATGACATGCGATGCGATCGACGCGATCAACTCGATTTTACATAGGGAACAATGGGAAATGGGCCAATATGGCCAATTTCTCATTGTATATGGCCCCTCATGGGTATAAAGTATGGTTAACGCCACCCCACTATTGACGCCAACCCGAAGCGTGGCGAGCACAGCGAGCCCGCGAGGGCAGGCGGTACGCGTCCTCCGACCTTTTCATACCCCCACTATCCACGTCGGCGTGGAGTTGATTGAGTCGAGCGCAGCGAGCCACCAAACCCGAAGCTTGGCGAGCGAACACGTATACCTGTGAAGTTATGCGCATCCCCTCGCAAGGCTCGCTGCGCTCTCCACGCTTCTTGCTCGGTGGCTCGCTGCATTCGCCACACTTTATAAAATCAACTCCACGCCGACGTGGATAGTGGGGGTATGAAAAGGTCGTAGGATGCGTACTGCATCCTACGAAATTTTTCCATGCGCAGAGTCTGCAGACAGGAGCCAGCCAGCAATCTCTGAGCACTAAGTGGCTGCGGCCCGCACACACACAGAAGATGAGAGACGCAGCGGCCGCACACAGACGGGCGGAAGGCAGTAACAGGTGTCACAGTAGACGGACGGGCCCCGGGTGTGGCGCTGACTGGCCAGAGCATGGAAGCTCTGGGGCCCTTCAGATGGCCGGGGGCCTGTCACACTTGTCCCCCCCTTGACCCACCCTGTCGCCGGGCCTGACCATATGCCTATTGTCCCTATTGTTTTAATACTGGCTAAGCTAGATGTATGTAGGCAGGAAAATACTCTTTATTATTTATATATATATATTGCATGAACTGAGTATCTGTATTACTTGCATTTTGGCTAATTTGATCACCTTCCACTGCCCGCAGTGCTGCATTAACCCGTCCACTGGCTCATGCAATGCCCTCGCATGTTAGCGAGGGGAATCCGCGCAGGAGGGCGGGTGTTCGGACAGGCGGCAGGCAGTGTCTCAGGTGCTCGGTAATCTGTGATGTCCATAGCTTACCCAGCAAACCTGAATCAGGCTCTTAGATCCAACACCCGATTGGTGCTCACACAACAACATTTCCTAGAAATTGCATCATATGCAGAAGAGAGATGCTGGAAATGTCTGTATTTACCTGGCTCTTTCTTGAACACACCACACACGGGGGGAAAAACAGATCCACTATAGGAAGTGTGTAAAGGAAAAGGTTTCAAACACCATTTAATAAAAAAGTAGCTTTGGTTTGGGGAGATACATATTCCACCTCCTCAATAATCAAACGTGTACTGTCAGGGAGTGGCCCAATAAGGTTTACAATATGGACCAGATGGGCATGGGGTTGAAAATGATCAATGGCCTATTGAGAAGAGGCGGAGCTTTAACCAGTGATGTGTGGGTGTGGCCAGTGGCGTATAAGTGTGCACCAGTGCCATATAATACACTATTGGCCCAATGTCTACATAAATATGTAATAGAAGATAAATTGCATCATTTTGTGAGGAAAGAAAATGACAATTATAATAATAATACCTATGACTGCGAAGCCGGCTGGGGAGCTGGTGGTCATCGTTCTGTCATGGTGACAGGCCCATTAATAGGTGGAGGCCTGGGGCTGTTTCCCCCTCCACCCCATCACAATTTGCATAGTGCAAGGGCTAACTTTTGAACATTTGCTATATAGCCAGATTTACCCCATTCACATCGCAAACCCAGGTCGCACATTATACAGAGGGTGTCCCGGGTTTAACACTTCTCATAATCCAGGTTATGAGCTTTGGTGCTTTCATACGTACCTCGACCCAGGTCTTGGCATGCATAACCTGGGTCAACAGCCAATAACTGGGGTCAAAAAGTGCGGTTGAAACGGCCTTTAGGGACACATTTAAAAAAAAAAAAAAAAGATGTTATTAATACTGTTAGTATATCAACCTTTTCAGGTATCCCCAGAATGTGTCAAGGAGAGGACCACAGCAGATATTGACCTTGGTCCTCGGACATGTGCTATCCGATGAACACACATACGCAGTAGCGCAGCTGGTCCCCAGAAAGGGAAGGGTTCCGAATCATTGATGTCTTTTTTTTATACATTCGAGCAATACATAATTTCTTGCTACAGCATGCGTCGATACGAAATGATAATCATCAGGCCTCGAACCTGACAATAATATGCCCATTCACTTTGTAGTGAATCTATGAAGAATATTCCTATGAAAATGATCATCAACATATTTATTATTACACTGGATGAAGATCTTTATCTGTATCTTCCAGCACATGTATTCCACTTATACAAAGAGAGCAGCTTGTTTTCAATTGCTGATATTTCCTTCAGGCTATCCTAGCGCTACAATTTCTGCAGACTTCTGGGAACTACTGTTATGTTCATTAGCATTACAGAGTGTTCTGTGCGTCCTCCTTCATGCTGATCTTTTACCATCAATTTGCCAGCATGCATGAAATGCGAATCCTCACAGCGTGGTTCGTGTCATCCTCCATATGGCTTTTATCAAATAGTGGACATATGCTCCTCAGACGGCATAAGGTGGCGAATGTCCCCAGTCATTCCATGACATCTTTCTACGGTGCGCTGAAAGCATGACCCAGTGCTCATCTAAAGTCCACAATGCATAATTTAGTTGCAAACACGCTCATCAGCAGAGATTAGAAATGATATCGCAGTCAGTGTCCCCGGGGCTGACATTTTGGAAGGATCTCCCAGGATGGAACTGCAAATGCCAGCAGATATTCCAAAGTGTTTATGAACTTTTTATTGCCCTTCTAATAGCTAAAATAATAAACAATTTATTTTCTTGTGCCGTTAACTTAGCAAATGATTAAAGCCAGTGGCCCTTATTCTGGTTCACTGGCAAAGGCAAATTCCTTCTCAAATGGACAAAACCTGGGGGTTTATTCTAGTTCATTCTTTCTGACAAAATCCTTCTTAGACGGACAAAACCATGTGCACTGCAGGGGGGCAGATGTAACATGTGCAGAGAGAATTAGATTTGGGTGAGTTATTTTGTTTCTGTACAGGGAAAATACTGACTGCATGATTTTACACTTATAGATCTCACTTTGAAGAAAAACCCCACCCAAATCTAATTCTCTCTGCACAAGTTACATCTGCCCCACCCGCAGTGCACATGGTTTTGTCCATCTAAGAAGGATTTTGTCAGAAAGAATGGACTAGAATAACCCCCCATGTGCAGTGCAGGTGGGGCAGATGTAACTTGTGCAGAGAGAATTAGATTTGGGTGGGGTTTTACTTCAAAGAGAGTTCTATATTGCAGTGTAAAAATAAAGCAGTCAGTATTTTCCCTGCACAGAAACAAAATAACCTACCCAAATCTAAATCTCTCTGCACATGTTCCATCTGCCCGCCTTGCAGCGCACATGGTTTTTTCCATTTGAGAAGGAATTTGCCTTTGCGAGTGAACCAGAATAAGGGCCCGCAATAAATAAACATGTGACATCATGATGTCACAGTTGGTATTACTGTGTCCACGGCTCTTACCATGAGCTGTGGCTCTGGGTAAGGGAAATTCGCTACAGGTCCCACTTGGTTTGCGCATGTGCCGGGGATGGGCCGGAAGGGGACGGGCATGGGGTGAATGCCCAGTATTTTATGGGAGTGCCCACAAAAATGGTGGGTGCTCCCGTGGGGGGGCTGGGGTACCCCTCGGCGCGGGCAGCTGATGTCACATGATGTCAGCGCCCACCCCCAATTCGGCGGATAGCGGGCATCTGGAAAGTAAGTATAGATTTCTCAGAGCGAACACTAGGGAAATCATTCCACTCGCATACTAGTGCGGTAATTCGTTGGCGGGGGGGGGGGGGGGCGTGCATTTGGCGGTCTGAGCAGGTCTGAGTTAAGGTACATTGCAATAAAATAGCTAAAACTATTCGATAACAATTATTATATTTTTATTGTAGCTAAAGCTCATAAAATGAATTTAGCCCCTTTATGCTACTCAAACTTTGCTTCTAGATATCAGTGCAAGGGCGAGAATATCCACTGGTATTCTGGGACAGCTCTGTGATATCCCACTGTCTCAGCAGAACGCACGGAGCACTGGCCATGCCCCCACAGCCATAGAAAATAGGGGTATGGCTTGAGGCTGCAGCATCCCCGTGAAGCCATACCGCCTTCAGCAGCCGCCACCCTCTATTATTGTGTCCCGATTCCCCCAAATAAAATTTTAGGAGCTATGCAAATGGTAGATACCGATTTCACATTTAGGGTGACTCTTTCCAATTGTTACGAATTTGTACAGCGATCACCTCAAACAGGGATTACATGCAGCATTTCTTTTTTCTGTAACAAGAGCTCTGCAGACCCCGCGGTCGCGGGGAGGCGCTGGGTAATTATGGGCGCCGGGGGTCTTTTGAGCTACTGATTCGCTTACCTAGCCCTGCCTTAAGCCGCTGCTTGCTGTTGCCGCCGCCTCTGCTACCGGGTGTCTTGCCGGGACCCGTAGATCTACTTGTCCGGCTCTCCTCCTGGCTGGCTCCTGATAATGGACAAAATAGCTCTCACAAATTGTCCACCCCCTTACAGCAGACACTTTTTGAGGGTACTAGAGGAGGGTCCTCTATCATCCTCAAAAAGTGTCTGCTGTAAGGGGGCGGACATTTTGTGTGGGGGGGCTTTATTTTATATACACATTTTATATAGATAGATGCATTCACACAGTGATTGAAGTGATACTCCCTCCTTGCAGCTCTCCATCACCAACCCCACACACCTCTTACTCCTTCCTTCCCTGCAGCTCCCCATCATCCCCCTGTCACCCCCACACCTCTTACTCTCTCCTTCCCTGCAGCTCCCCATCCCCGTCACTCCCACACCTCTCCCTCTATTCTTCGCTGCAGCTCCCCACCCCCCTGTCACCTCTGCACCTCTCGTCCCTCCTCGTCAGCTCCCCGTCCCCCTGTCACTCCCATACCTCTCGCTCTCTCCTTCCCTGCATCTTCCCATACCCATGTTACCAGGGGTGTAACTATAGCACCGCAGCCCCCGCCATCACGGGGGGGGGGCGCTGTGCATGTGGGGGTGCCGGGGGCTGCGGTGCTATAGTTACCTACCCCCCAATCCACCGCAGACTTACGTATCTTGCTGGTCCCGGCGTCTCCGTTCTTCTGATGAGGACCACAACAAAATGGCCGCCCCCATATAGCAAACAGTTCTCTGAAACTGTCTGCTGTACGGGGGCGGCCATTTTGTGGTGGTCCTCAGCAGATGAACGGACGGAGCCGCCGGGACCAGCGCGATAGGTAAGACTGCGGGGGAGGGGGGTTAGCATAGGCGACGGGGCGACTGGGCGGCCGGGGGGGGGGGTGCTCGACGGGGCGGCGTCGGGGGGTGGGTATGGGCGCCCCCCCCCCGTAACGGCGGGGGGCGCCCAAAACGTAGCTACGCCACTGCATGTTACCCCAGCACATCTGTATGGTACTCATCTATATAATAAGTTGAAGAGTCTGTGTGCGTGTGTGTGTCCGTCGCATTGCGGACACACCGTGGCACTCAGAGACACCAAATTTGGCAACAAGATACCTCTGGACCCGGTGGTGTGCACCTCGAAGCCGTTTTTGGGAAATTTCACTTAGAATTTAAAAAAACACCAAGTTTTAATTTTCCTTCATTGATGATCTGGGGAAAAGATCGACGATCTTGGAAACCGTGGACGAAGGAACAACTCCACACCTGATTTCATTGCTGTCGTTGAGTATGACAGACACATTCTAACATTATGGTGAAGGCTTTAAACAATTAGGAAATAATGGAGGATATACATAGACCACACATAACACACACACACGTACACATTGTACACGCGCGCACACACACACACACACACACAGTACACCACATACGCACACATAGCACACAACACACACATTTATACGTAGAGCACCTCACACACTTAAGCTGTGCACACACGGGGGAGATAGGGGCTGAAATCGCTGGAAACACACCACATGCAGTACAATACAAATCCATACACACTACAACACACACCCAAAAACAGTACAACAAACACACAACTCCTGGCTTCAATCAATTCTATGGAGACGGACCACGATAAAATGGCCTCCCCATAAAGCAGACAGTTCTCTGAAACTGTTTGCGGTATGGGGCGGCCAAAAAACAGTACAACACACACATTTAAACTTTGCACAGATACACAAAGTCACAACACACACATACTGTATATACATAGCACACTTCACACACTTACGCATTGGACAGATACATACAATATAACACACAAAACCACATACATTACAACACACACCCAAAAACAGTACAACAAACACACAACTCCTGGCTTCAATCAATTCTATGGAGACGGACCACGATAAAATGGCCGCCCTATAAAGCAGACAGTTCTCTGAAACTGTTTGCGGTATGGGGCGGCCATTTTATCGTGGTCCGTCTGCATAGAATTATTAATTGAAGCCAGGAGGGGAGCCGGGACGCGCAGACAGGTAAGCCTGCGGCGAAGGGGGGGGGGGGAAGGGGGGGAGGCGCACCCCCATTAACGGCGGGCGTGCGGGGGGGGGAAGGGGGGAGGCGCACCCCCATTAACGGCGGGAGTGGGTAGGCCGGCGGGGAGGGGGGGAGGCGCCCCGCGCCCAAAACCAAGCTACGCCACTGAGAACACACACTTAAACATTGCCAGGATATGCACAGTACACTACACACACATATATACGTAGCGCACCTCACAAACTTACACATTCGGCAGATATACACACAACACAACACACACACACATAACACACAACTCGGTACTTGTGAGTTATCCGGACGCCCGATTTCAAAATCGGGTCGGATCGGGCACATCGCATCGCATCGCATGCGACCATCGGATGCGATGCGATGCTATGCGATGCGATGACCCGATTTTTCCATAGGAATCAATGTTAAAATGGACTGAGTCCATTTTAACATGGAATTCAATGGGAAAAAGGGGTCCTTTTCATACCCCTACTATCCAAATGGGCATGGAGTTGGATATAAACCTGTGGCGAGCGTAGCGAGCCACCGAGCCCGAAGCGTGGCGAGCGTAGCGAGCCCCGCGAGGGGACACGGAATACCGTCCCCTCGCGGGGCTCGCTTCGCTCGCCACGCTTCGGGCTCGGTGGCTCGCTACGCTCGCCACAGGTTTATATCCAACTCCATGCCCACTTGGATAGTAGGGGTATGAAAAGGACCCCTTTTTCCATAGGAATCATTTTAACATTGATTCCTATGGAAAAATCGGGTCATCGCATCCGATGGTCGCATGCGATGCGATGCGATGCGATGCGATGCGATGCGATATCGCATCGCATCGTATCTGATTGTATGCCTTAACTTAAGGCATACAATCAAAAAATCGGGCGTCCAGATAACTCACAAGTACCCACAACTCACAGTACAACACACACCAACATTCACTACAACACACACCCAAAAACAGTACAATACACAGAACACACACTTAAACATTGCACAGAAACACACACATAACATACCTCTAACAGCACAACACACACCCACATTCACCACATACACCCAAAAAACAGTACAACACACACAAAACACACATTTAAACTTTGCACAGATACACAAAGACACAACACACACATACTGTATATACATAGCACACCTCACACACTTACGCATTGGACAGATACATACAATATAACACACAAAACCACATACATTACAACACACACACAAAAACAGTACAACACACACAAACACACAGAACACATAAAAAATAATTTGCCGTTTATTTAACAGTCTGTACCGGCAAATAAAAACTGTACCTAATGTACCATTTCTACTTTGTTCCTCATATCTGTCTCTCCAGTCCTCCAGTTGCACTGAGAAATCTTTGTCCTGGCCAATGCACCCATTGATCAATACAAAGTGGGTACACTGCACTCACCCTGTTAGTTGGATATCAGGCACTGCTCTGCCTTAAGGGTTTCCCAGAATCTTTTGGTTCATAGATAATGTTTGGTCGATGGGCATGAGTGCTGCATGCATTTGTTTGAATGTTATGAGTGTAAGAAGTTGAAGAATAAGAGTGAGATAAAGATTAGTCATGTTATAGTGTACAATTTACTCAATAAATCGTGAAAAAAATATGTGTACATAGAAGTACAATCAAGAAATGAAAGTAGGATTAAAAAATAAATTATGATTCAAACTGATAATTGTTTGAATGGCGGTGGGTTGCGAAACAAATCTATAGGTGGAGGGGGTATGGATATTGTGGGCATAATTGGTGTTTGGTACACCTACAGGGGGTACCCAGATGATGAGAAATTTTCACTACAGTGTCACCGTAGGGGGATTTCCAATTGGGGTTCAGGTGGTCTTTTAGGGACCCTTTACAATTCCGTTGGTCTCTTCTCCTGGAGCCTATGGTCTCCCTCAGTGATTGACTATCATTAAGGGAGACCGTAAGCTCAAGGAGAAGAGACCTACAGGATTGTAAAGGGTCCCTAAAAGACCACCTGGACCCCAATTGGGAATCCCCCTATGGTGACAATGTGACCGTGACACTGTAGTGAAAATCCCATCAATTGAGGGCCCCATGTAGGTGTAACAAACACCAATTAGGCCCACAATATCCATACCCCCACCTATAGATTTGTTTCACAACCCACCCCATCCAAACAATTATCAGTTTGAATCAGAACTTATTTTTTAATCCTACTTTCATTTCTTGATTGTACTTCTATGTACACTTACATTTTTTTCACGATTTATTGAGTAAATTGTACACTTTGTAACATGGCAATTCTTTTTCTCAGTCTTATTCTTCAACTTCTTACACTCAAACCTTATCAATGCACCTATTGATGATTGTGATGGCTGGATCAGTGGATTGGCTCGGCGGGTGTAGGGAAGAATTTGGCCCATTGCACCCATTCCCAGTGGGGCATTACAGTGGTGCTAATAGCGTGCGTCACGTCATGACATCATGTGGCCAGGCCCGTGGACCTGCTCCCACACTCAGGGGCTGCCCCACTGTTTGGTAGAGATGCCCGGTGCATGTGCTTTACAGATCCCCAGACCTCAGAGACTGCTGCAGGTTCGGTGAGGGGAGTGGCAGTGGCAGGGAGCAGTGAATTTTTAATTAATTATGGCGGGGTAAGTAACGCCCACCCCAGTCCCTTCGCACTCAGCGCCTGTAATTACACACCCTAGAAACTGTACAATTTGAAAGTATAGAAATGGAGGTGTGGCCATGTCCCTTTCTGATTTTGTACCGATTTCTGACCCTCAGATGTTGGAGGATATGTCATACAGTAGGTGCTAAATCTCAGGAGTGGATGTGGAATTCATCAACACATACAAGTTATCAACTCAGGAGCGTTGTGTTTCAAACAACAACACCACACCTGATTTCATTGCCGTCATTGAGTATCAATGCAAACACCTTCTAACATTATGGTGGAATCTATAACAAATTACAATCTTAGGTCTTTGGCACAGCATATTGTAAGATGACATTTTTCAGCAATTTTGGAAAT
Organism: Crinia signifera; assembly: GCF_055691185.1. Classification (NCBI taxonomy): domain Eukaryota; kingdom Metazoa; phylum Chordata; class Amphibia; order Anura; family Myobatrachidae; genus Crinia; species Crinia signifera. Next base: position 57,285,657 of record NC_139219.1, on the reverse strand, counting down.
AAAGAAACCCCAAGGGTTTCCCGGGCAACGCCGGGCGGGTCAGCTAGTATAAAATGTACATAAAAAAAACAATAAAAAGTACTCCACAACTCCTAAAACTTTTCTAACCTCAGGGAAAGCAGGCGGGTGGGCAGTGGGCCTGTGGGCATTGGGGGAGAGGGTGAAGGGAGGGCTCCCGAGGCAGCAAAATGCCTCCTTTCCTCTCTCTGGCTCTAGATCCTGTGGTTGGGTCCCCCATCTGCTTCCCTACAGAATCCCGGCACAGGCTGCAGCTTCACATAGTGGAGAAGTCAGCCATCTCATCCACTGCTGCCTCTGCAGCGCCAGTGGCTGTGACAGCTAAGATCAGTGGATGTTCAAGAGGGGCCCTTTCAGAGAGGAGCGACCCAGGGGTACTGACCTACTGAGCCCCCCACCCCCCCCCCCCCCTTAATCTGGCTTTGGCGGAAGTAACATGTGCAAATTGTTTAAATCATTCTGATATAACAAATTTATCAAAGCATATATTTTTTTTATGTTTTCCTGCATTTGGGTGGAAATTTTTGATTGTCATTTGCTCTCATACATTTCCAGGTTTTTGTTCCCACCAGATAAATCAGACAGAAAAATCTGTACGTGTGTACGCACCTTATCCCTCTCTCTGCACATGTTACATCTGCCCCACCTGTAGTGCACATAGTTTTGCCCATTTTGAGAACAAATTTGTACTGCGATCAGATCTGAATAAGGGCCTATATCTGAACCTGAGGATGACATATAAACACAATTTACTAAAAGATATTGAATATGTTTTTCAGAATTTTACAACAGGGACTTTTGGCTTAGGGTCCCATGAGAAACATTCAGACACTCTTAAGGTGGCCATACACTACTGCGATGTATGGCCATCCGACCCACCTGAGGGGCCTGGGATCTTCCCGGTGGCAGGAACGCATGCGCTCCTTTCATATACGATGTATTGCATACTAGCCTGTCCCCTGCCGCCAGGAGGGGGGCCAAATCAGAGGTGGGATAAGAAGCAGGTCCGACCGATGGCTCAGGTCCAAGTCAGAGGGATCCTTGTATCAGACCCGAGGGGGACATAGAAGACTGCTGATTTCTAGTCCCCATCTGTCGGGATCGAGTGAAATCAGCCCAAATCGGACTGTTGTATGGGAACCTTAACAAGTGTGATTTAAAAAAGTTAGGGAAGCACTAGGTTATGTCAAAGTATATGACTGCTGGTTCCAATTATTAATACTATTATTCCAGTCCAACTTCAAGAACTAACATTCTACATACAATAATTAAGTTAGCTTGGGTAGAAAAGTAGAAATCAGATCAAACCAGTACCACTCAGTTATCTAAAAAGATAACCTAGCCTGAGCTCCAGAGACACAGTAATACTCCCCCCCCCCCCCCCCCCCATCCCATCATCTAATGGAGACTGAAATTAGACCTGATATGGTAACGTACTTCTCCAACATTTTACGCCACGTTAAATCTACTTTTCAACAAGGAGTTCAAACGGCAAATAAATTCAAATTTAAAATACTGGCTCTCAAGATGGACCGCTTGTGTCACTCAAAGGGGGCTATCCAATTACCATGGCTAATGGGTTCCCTGGGGCTATCTCATTGCCATGGATAATGGATTCCCCCGAGGGCTATCCAATTAGTCTGGATCTATTGGGAATCATGCTTCAGATACCTTATGCATGCAAAGCACAATCCCTGATAACCAGCTCTAGCAGAGCTACAGTATGAGTTTTTGCTCAATAATACATAGGTTCAGGAACTTATCCCGGCTCTTACAGTATGTGTTATAGGCCCCCATTTATCATTGATCGCATTTATAATGCGATCTGGGCAGAATATTACCGCCCAGGATCGCATTGTAAAACGCGATCATTTCGCCCCAATGTAGCATCTGCCAGGGCGCAGGGACAGGGCTCCGAAAGGAACCCATCCCTGCGAAGCCCTGACCCGGAAGCCGGGGGGTCTGTGCATGTGCCGCTCGGGCAGTGCCAAATGTAGCCATAGGCTACAAGGGGCTATCGCCACATTAGAATGGCGATAGCAAAGGGCTGCGATGCCGGACTGCCCAATGTTAATACATCGGAGATTCCTGCTGCGGTCCCCTGTGATACATTTAGGTGATACTTAATATTTGCGGCTAAACCCCGAAAACATGTTTTTTAGGGGATTTAGCCGCAAATATTGCTTGATAAATGGGCCCCATAGCCTGAAAACAGTACAATTTTCGTATAGAAAAAAGGGGCTATAATTATTTAGCCCGATAATGACCATCGGCTAAAACCACAATATTAGCCCTAGGGCCAAAAATTAATGAAGCTAATAGTATACCCCCTAAAAAACAGTGAATTAAGGAAACTATAAAAAAAATGATCCAGGAGACATACGTAGGGGTAAATTTGCAAAAAGATTTACCAAAGTAAAATTGGGCGTCTTGGAATTGGGTGCTGAGTCTAACTGCTACACCAAAGGGAAGGTCAGTTCCCCTAAAGGAATTTTAATTCACTGACCGGAGAAACGCCCCTTAACAATTTTTCATTGATTCCAACTTATCCTTTGATAATTTATGCACAGAAAAGTAATTAATGGGTCTGCCTTCTACCTACCGTTTATGTTGAATTCATTAAAAAAATGTGGTTTTCTAAAGTATTTAAGTTGATTGTTTGATTTTATTAGAAAATGACATGCATGAACTTCCTGTATTAAGGATATATAAGCTCCGTCTTGGAGCCATGGACACCTTTGAAAAACCTTTGAAAAAATTGTCTCCGTACAACGAAATGCATCAGAATGCTCATTGGGACTACTCCAGAGTATTTGAATACAATATTTCTGCTTGAACCAGCTTTTTCTCACACTAAGAGACTTTTTTTATCTGGCCCAATTGCCCACTGGACTCCCCTTTGTGTCTCCAGCATTTTATTCCGCTTCTCCGCAAAATCGTGAGGACTCGCTCAATTGGAGCCCGAATCAATTGCTTGCTCAATTGGAGCCCTAATCCAACTCCTCCAATGGTATTCATCTCATTTTCTAGATCAAAGAGACAGTGGTGACATATAGAATACCAGTGACACTGTATCAACAAACGTGGGGGGGGGACGTTTACCAGTGTGTGGTGAACAGAGCAATACAGGAACAAGCAGTCTGCACTTTGGCCCTTATTCTGATCGGTGCGGCCGGATCCGAATATGCGGCCAGGACCGTGCGTGCGAAACCCCGCCTTCCATACGGATCGCCAACTCCGTCCGTACGCCGTAAGAAGCTGGCCGAACGGACCGCACGTGTATTTTTCATGGAATACGCCTCCTCCATCTCAGGGAACCTCCCCCATCATTCGATGGTCGCAGACCATCGAATGCAGGACCGAGTGGTCCACCAGCTCCCGCAACCTCAGACCACACGGACATTTTTCCGTGCAAAAGCAGGGATCTGGGCGGGCAGCTGACATCCGGCGATGTCATATGTCCGCCCCATACACGTGCATCACGGCCGCATTACCATACGTACGCCCAGCGTTTGCATGGGAACGCCCATGAAACGCGGGGCGTATGCATATGGTAATGAGCCCAAATAGCCCTTCACGCCCCTCTCCGCCCCCTGTTCGGAGTGTTCATATATCATGCGGGATTTGGCCGTACTCCCCGCTCGCACATGCGCAGAGACGCCTCTGCACATGCGCAGACACAAAACATCGGCGGCACGAACGCACGCGGATATTACCGCACCAACCAGAATAAGGGCCTTTATGATATCCTCTGTATGTCCCTTTGAATAATTTGATTTTGAAGACAAATTATCATACTTATGTTGTTTTAACTTATTTTATCATGCATCAATAAATTTGTACATTTGTTTTATCTATTCACTGCAATTGACAGGGGTAAATTTAATAAAGCTAAAAATGGAAATAGGTGATGTTGCCCTTAGCAACCAATCAGTTCTGTCTGTCTTTTTCTATGATGCAAGAAAGAAATGATAGACATAATCTGCTGTATGGGCAAGATCACCTTTTTTTTAATTTTTAGAAGCTTTAGTAAATTTTTCCCATAAATGTCAGAATCAAGATTATTCACAGGACACCATTGAAGGTTTTTACCCATGGGCTGCAGGGCTGCAGCACCCCACCCCCCACCCCCTCTATATGGTGCACTATAAAGATTCTTTGAGAACCTGTTATATTATTATTATTATACTAAAGGTGCCCATACACGCACCGATTTTGCCGATGCGATGTGAGCTATGAGATGCGCGCTCCCATCATCTCATCGCACAGTACAAAAAGTATGTGCTGCACATACTTTTTGTACTGTCTTTTTATCGCATCACATGCACATCGAATGCACAATGCATGCGATGCAATGATATTTTAGCACAAAACGCACGGCAGAATCGGAGCATGTATGGGCACCTTTAGATATTTTATATTTTAGGTTTATTAATCCTTATTTATGATTAATCATCATATTATATCTATCTGAATCAGATATATTTTACATTAGAGTATATTATTCACATGTATATAATCCATGTTTCTGCTGTGTTCGTTTCTTACCCATATCTAATTTGTTTCGCTGTATCTGTGACAGTGATGCTCTGTATCCATTTATTCTGGCAGTGTTGCGTTCATTTCATTTACATTTGATCTACAAGCGGAAATGGCCCTGCATTTCCTAATGTAATTGGTGTGGAGCAGCATCAGATTCATTTAGTAACACCCTTGCAAATCATGCTTTATGTTCAGATAACCTAGACTGTTCATGTGTACAGGCTAACTCACACTGGGGATTAACTTAACATCTCAGCAGATGGATGTCGGTAGTCAGAACACTGACACTGGCATCCCAACTTGCAGCCACGAACCAGCGCCAGAATTTTATAAAGTGTGGCGAGCGCAGCGAGCCACCGAGCCCGAAGCGTGGCGAGCGCAGCGAGGCCCAATCTTGTTTGATCTTGATACGCATCCCCTAGCGGTGCTCGCTGCGCTCGCCATGCTTCAGGCTCGGTGGTGCACTGCGCTCGCCACACTTTATAACTTTATACTCTGCCCCACTGAGTGGTCACTCCCCAATGTACGCAATTAGCGTAGTGCCGCTGGGGGAGCAGGGAAAACATGTGATGGTCCCCCAGCGGCAGTACGCTGCATTACGTACATTGCTTGTGCCGGAGGACTAATGTGTGCCGCTCTCCCGTCCTGCAGTCTCCCAGCAGGGTGTGTGCCACTCAAGCCACGCCGCCCGCCCTTCAGTACCCTGCCAGACACCAACCGCCGGCCGCCAAGTAAGTATAAAGCCACATATCAGCAGTTTGCCTGGCTATGCTACGCTGACAATGTAGCCTAAGGTGCGTTGTCAGCGTAGCGTAGCCGGGCGCCCTGCTAATACACAAGTACCATTTTAAGTTTTGCATAAATAAATATAATTATGTGACTTTAACAATTATTCCTGCAATATTCTATTTGCCTTTTATTACTGGATCAAACTGACCTTTTATGCATGTTGGTTACCATCAACTGTTACACATACTGCATTACTTTTAAATGAGAAAATGATTTTAATTTGATGCTCAGTACATTTATTTTAGCAGTCCCAATATAAAAAAACAAAAACATTTCAGGTTCATTCTGTGGGTTTCACCTACTGTAAACTGTAGATTCATGTAGCTGGATTTGTAGAGCATTTGGTGAATCACACTAGTCTGGAAAGTGGACTCTTTTTCCCTTAGTATAATGCCCTTTAGGAACCTTTTTTTTTTTAAATACCAATGTTGTTAAGGGCACATTATTTAATTGTACTCAGGAGTGGGGGCGTGGCCTAGCGGTACATGGAGTAGGACGCGCGCCGGCAGAGCTCCTGACCGCATAATCCTGTAGTGATCCTTAATCGGAGAGAGAGTGCCTCTAGCACGACAGATCTCACTAGCTTGCATCCCCCTGACGGTGCCGAGCCGGTGGAGGGGTACCTGCGCTGCTTGGACCGCCCGGTGACGATCCCCGCTGTGTTCGCTTCTCCTGCGACACGCTGCCGGACGCCATCTTGGGAGGAGAGACGGAGAGAGACGCGGAGGTGCCGACTGGGGGACATCGCGCCGGGAGGGCTGCAGCTGCTAACAGGGTAACTGTGCTCTCAAGACTCCATCTGCTGAGACGCAGCACCCCCACAGCCCTGTGACAGACCGGACGGAGCCAGCGACACCAGGCTGCGCCTGTCCGCCGGCTGAGAGACGCGGTGACGGAGGAATTCCTCCCCTGCTAGAACCCCCTCCTGCATTAACATCGTCGACGGAGGGTGGCTGAGGAGACGGGAGGGTGACATCCCCGCCGGCTGTGGAACACCAGAGAGCCCCTCCTGAGCGGCTTGACCCCAGGCGGAGTGGTGAGTGGCGTGCCGCCATTTTATAGAGGGGAGCCCTGGGCAGAGCAACGGCCATTCTATACCTGAAATACACATGGGCCTTGTACAGCGCTGAGAGCCCTGAACCTTACAGATAAAGGCTGAGGCTGATACCCTTACTTTTTCACATTGGGCTGAGTGCATTTGGTGAGAGGAGGGACTACATAGGGATCTGCTTCCCCACCATTTTATATTGGAGAACTGCATGCAAGTGTGGGTCCCCGGTGTGACCTCCCTTCCCCATACAAGAAGTCACTGACCCAGGGCTGAATCCTGCTGGTGCCCCCCCTAGAGGCAAGGGGCTGCGACCAATACAGATACTGTGCAAATACTGTGCAACTACTACTCCTTTGCTCTCCCACACTGGGCACACGCCTGTTGTCCCCACCCCTGAAACACCTTTGAATGCGTGACACCCTGTGCATCCTGCTTTGCATCCTGAACACCTAATATTGTGCCTGCGCTGCTGGCAGCACTGATCTGCTATAAAAAAGACTGCTGTGACCTTTCCCCTATTGACAGACCTTATCATACTCTATGTCCCGAAGGAACACACCAGCTGCTGTGGCAAAGCTGGCAAAATTCGCCAGGCTAGAACCTGTACCGGCCCCCGCACCAACCCCTGCTGAGCCCCTCCCCTCGGAGTCAGATATGGCGGAATCACCAGAGGTAACACTGGCACAGCTGTTGCAGGCCATTACTGATTCAGAGAAGAGACTTGCTGGCAAAGTTGCGGAGGTGAAAATCGATATTTCCTTCATAAGACAAGACATGCAGAAACTAAGGGACCGAGTCGAAGAGACTGAGACCCGAATCTCTACATTAGAGGATACCACTGCACCTATCCCTAACCGCCTCTCCACGCTGGAATCTCAAATGTCAACATGTCAGCAGAAGCTGACAGATATGGAGGGGAGGTTGAGGAGGAATAAGGTGAGATTCGTAGGCCTCCCTGAAAAGGCGGAAGGTACAGATCCTGAATCCTTTCTTGAGTCTTGGCTGATATCCCTGTTCGGTAGGGACGCCTTTACCCCACAGTTTGCAGTGGAAAGAGCACATAGAGTACCCACGCGCCCATTGCCCCCTGGTGCACCACCGCGCACATTCATTGCAAAGCTTCTTCACTACAAGGACCGAGATGCTGTTCTTCGACTTGCAAGATTAAAGGGTCCCCTTATCTACGAGGGTCAGCGAGTGGCAGCCTTCCAAGACTTTTCTGTAGAAGTCCAAAAATCCCGATCTCAGTTTACTGGGGTTAAACAACGCCTACGCTCCCTCCAACTGAAATACTCAATGCTTTATCCAGCACGATTGAGAGTGGTGGCTGGCGCCCATACCCACTTCTTTGATACGCCCCAGGCCGCCTCGACATGGATGGACACACAGCCGGCCCCGCAGGAGCTTCCTCCCTGAACTGGCCCTCTGCTGCATATGCTAGAGACTGTCCGATATGTGCATAGTCTTCTAATTTTTTCTTATAGGCACTCCTATTGGTAATGTATGAAACATAAAATTATGGTATTTAGAGTTAATTCTTTAACAAGAGGTATACTCTCCTATCTGACCCAATTGAATATATGTTTCGGTCAGAACTGCCATGTACTTTAGGTCATAAATAATAGTTGCCCCCTAAGGGTTGTTCTTTGATTGTTTTTTGGTTGAAACGTCTCCTTAGAGGAGCCGATTCGGGGTTAATGTTAAGGGAACAAAGTGTACCTATGTTTGGGTGGGTATGCCGGGTGGGTCGGGTTTCTCTTGTATATGTTAGTTTTTTTATTTTTCTTGAAGTGTGTGCATTGCTCCTATATATTTGCTCCTGGATGCTGGGTGGGACGAGATGGCCCGACATGGCGTTCTTGCTGCGTGCTGCCTCCTCCTACCCATTATTTTCCCTTGTATTGTGCAATGGTAAATGTTATAGGATGGAATGTTAGGGGTCTTAATGACCGAGTTAAACGCACCCTGGTATTGAACCAGCTCAGGGCTCGCCCCCCAGGAATCGCATGCCTTTTTGAGACTCACCTTGTGGGTAGCCGAGTGCTTGCACTCAAAAAATCCTGGGTGGGGTGGTCCTTTCATTCAGTCTTCCACCCAAACTCTAGAGGAGTCTCGGTATTAATACACAAACGTATGGGTTTCAAATGTCAAAAGGTGCAGATAGACCCTAGGGGCTGCTACGTATTCCTGGCAGGCACTTTGTATGACTCTCCCCTTGTAATACTGGCCATCTATAACCCACCTCCATATCAACCCACCATAATCAACAAAGCATGTACCTTTATGCAGGATTTCCCATCATACCCAGTTATAAGTGTCGGTGATTTTAATGCTGTGATGGATGAGTCCTTGGATAGGTGGAGACCTGTTCCCGGAGGGGGACGGAGTGGGGCTACATCCTTTGCTCGACTTATTGGGGAGGTGGGCCTGGTGGATGTTTGGAGACTAAGATACCCGACGGCCAGTTGTTTTTCATGTTTTTCTGCCACTCATGGGGTTTTCTCACGTATTGACATGGCACTGATCTCTAGACGGCTGATCCCCTCTGTGGCTGCTATTGAATATTTGCCCAGAGGTGTCTCTGACCACTCCCCGGTATGTCTTGAGGTGGAGTTGGAGGGCACCAGGGGCGCAAAATTCTGGCGCTTTAACCCTTTCTGGCTGACGCAGATGGGAGCAGCCTCTGAACTGTTGGTGTTGTGGGAAGAATTTTTTGTAAATAATCCTGTGGAGGGGGATGCTTCCCTGGTCTGGGATGCATTTAAGGCAGTCTTACGCGGCTCACTAATTTCCTGGGTCGCACAGCTGAAGGTCTTTAGTCGCAGGGCTGAGACTGAGCTGGAGAGACAGAGTACAGAGCTTGAACAGAAATACTTGACAACCGGGCTCGCAGCGGACCGTGTGGAGTGGCTAGTTGTACATAAACAATGGACAGAGATGCTGTTGGACAAATCCAAGCGACGTCTCTTGTTCCAATCCCATGACTTTTACACACAGGGTGACAGATCGGGTAAATTTCTGGCTTACTTGGCCAGAGAAAACCTTCCACCTACAATAGTACACAATATACGGCGGGAGGACGGTGTAATATGTACGGGGACTCTCCCTGTAGCGACCTCTTTTTCTAATCACTTTAAGAGGGTATACGAGACCCGAGTAACCTACAGCCCGATAGAACTAACTGACTACCTTAAAGAGGTCACGACCCCTAGCTTGAGTACTGAATCTAGGGAATTTCTGGATGCCCCCCTTACATTGGAAGAGGTTGAAGCGGCAATTAAGACCTTCCCCAATTCTAAGTCCCCAGGGGTGGATGGACTCCCAATTGAAATATACAAAACTCATATAACATTCTGTATAATCATTTGCTGAAACAGGGCTCCCTTCCTGTGTCTATGGCGGAGGCGTTAATTGTCCTTATCCCGAAACCTGGCAAAGACCCGCTGTCTCCTGACTCCTACCGGCTCATCTCACTGTTATCCACTGACGTCAAAATATTGGCTAAGTTACTGGCGATACGTCTGAATGCGGTTGTGCTTCAGGTGGTTCACGCTGACCAGACTGGCTTCATGCCTGGCAGATCGACAACCCTGAATTTACGCCGCCTTTTCACTTATCTGCAGTGGGCCCGGGAGGGAATGGAAGACGCGGTGGTAGTCTCTTTGGACGCAGCCCGCGCATTTGATTCAGTTGAATGGAGCTACCTGTGGGAGGCCCTGAGTAAGTTTGGAATAGGCCCAAATTTTCTCTCATGGGTCAAACTGCTATATACTGGACCGACTGCTCGTGTGATGGTTAACGGTTATACCACAGAATCCTTTAGCCTGGGCAGGGGAACCAGGCAGGGATGCCCCCTGTCCCCCCTGCTTTTTGCACTTGCGGTGGAGCCGTTGGCCTGTCACATCAGGGCGTCCCCCCTAATTAGAGGGTATAGGATAGGAGATACTGAGGAAAAAATCGGGTTATATGCGGACGATATGATTTTGTATTTATCTGTCATGACCTCTTCCCTCCCAGCACTACTGACCCTGATGACGGAATATGCTCGATTCTCGGGGATAGGAATAAACTGGGATAAGTCGGTGGTATTTCCCCTACTTTCTACCATACAGCAACCCCAATCTTACAACTGTCCCCTGCGCTGGTGCACACAATTTAAATACCTGGGTATCCAGGTTTCCCACACTCCTGTCGAATTCATATCCCTGAACCTGACCCCACAAATTGACCACTTACGCCAGAAGGCCCGCACCTGGCACACACTCCCCTTGTCGGTGACTGGCAGGGTGAACCTTATTAAAATGACAGTCCAGCCCAAATTTCTATATATACTACAAAACTTGCCCACTTACATACCTATTTCCTTCTTCCAGCTTATTACTAGACATATAGGGGGAAATTTACCAAAATGGATTCGTAGAAAAAAGGTGTATTCGTAGGCAGAAATACACCTTTTTTTTACGAATTTGTATTTTCGGGATTTACAATCCCAAAAATACAACAATTCGTAGTCCTAAAGATGGAACATTCGTATTTGTATTTACAAATACGAATGTCTACACCATCGATAGAATACGACAGAAATCACCATTCAAAAGAATGGTGGTTTCTGATTTACTAAGCAGCCGTACTGATAATACGGCTGCTTAGTGGTGTAAAACAGGCATGCAAATACGACAGGAAAATAGAACACCATTTTCATGTCGTACTTGCGTTTTAGCCTGCACGGATCAGTCAGATCCGTGCAGGCTTCGGTGTAAAAAAATAGAAAAATAAATAAATTAAAAAAAAAAACGGCGTGGGGTCCCCCCCACAGCCGAAACCAGCACCAGGCTGACAGAGCCTGGAGCCGGTAATTAAAAATCAGGGAACCCGACAAATAGGGGTTCCCCGATTTTTAACAACCAGCCCCAGGCTCCTGCTCTGGGGCTGGTTCCCAAAATACGGGGGACAAAATGACTAGGGGTCCCCCGTATTTTAAGAACCAGCCCCAGGCAAAACCAGCCAGCAGGGTAATGCCACAGCCGGGGGGAGACTTTTTATACAAGTCCCCCCGGCCAAAGCATTCATCCCTACCGACCAGTCAGCCTGGCCAGGGGCCCTGGGGGAATGGGGACCCCCCCAATAAAGGGGTCCCCCCCCTCCAGGACTTACCTGACCAGGCTGAAGCCTGGTGCTGTCCTCGATGCCCCTGGGCGGTGGGCATCGAGCTGATGGTATGGTGTAAAAAATAGAATAAAAACCATTGTCTTTTACTGGTGAACTATGAGTCCCAGCAAGCCTCCCCCGCAAGCTGGGACTTGGAGAACCACAAGTCCCAGCCTGCGGGGCATTAAAGGGCCCGCTGGGTCTTGTAGTGCCACAGTAAAAGAAAGAGTTAAATAAACACACTGACACACGTGAAAAATAAAAGTTTAATACATACATAACACATACATACTGATACTTACCTTTCTTGATCCCGTAGGTAGCCCTGGTCCTGATGTCCTGTGTCGTCCATGTCGGCTGTCTGCGTCGTCCTCCAGGTCCATGTCGACGGTCCGTGTCGTCCTCCAGGTCCATGGCGGTGTCCGGGTCCGAAGAAATCCATGTTGGAGCTGTGGAAGGAAATCCTACTCACCTGGTCCTGCGCTGAAGAAGTCTTCTCTTGATCCGACGTAGTCCAGGTAATCTTCATGCTGTCGCCGGTCCCCGCTGTCTGCGCTGTCTCTGCATCGCGCTGAGGAGAGATGCTGAAGTTTCATATTCGGCGCCTCTCCTCAGACTGAATTCTATTGGCCGCCTAGCAGGCCAATCAGAAGCCGAGAAAGTCGGCTCCTGATTGGCCTGCTAGGCGGCCAATAGAATTCAGTCTGAGGAGAGGCGCCGAATATGAAACTTCAGCATCTCTCCTCAGCGCGATGCAGAGACAGCGCAGACAGCGGGGACCGGCGACAGCATGAAGATTACCTGGACTACGTCGGATCAAGAGAAGACTTCTTCAGCGCAGGACCAGGTGAGTAGGATTTCCTTCCACAGCTCCAACATGGATTTCTTCGGACCCGGACACCGCCATGGACCTGGAGGACGACACGGACCGTCGACATGGACCTGGAGGACGACGCAGACAGCCGACATGGACGACACAGGACATCAGGACCAGGGCTACCTACGGGATCAAGAAAGGTAAGTATCAGTATGTATGTGTTATGTATGTATTAAACTTTTATTTTTCACGTGTGTCAGTGTGTTTATTTAACTCTTTCTTTTACTGTGGCACTACAAGACCCAGCGGGCCCTTTAATGCCCCGCAGGCTGGGACTTGTGGTTCTCCAAGTCCCAGCTTGCGGGGGAGGCTTGCTGGGACTCATAGTTCACCAGTAAAAGACAATGGTTTTTATTCTATTTTTTACACCATACCATCAGCTCGATGCCCACCGCCCAGGGGCATCGAGGACAGCACCAGGCTTCAGCCTGGTCAGGTAAGTCCTGGAGGGGGGGACCCCTTTATTGGGGGGGTCCCCATTCCCCCAGGGCCCCTGGCCAGGCTGACTGGTCGGTAGGGATGAATGCTTTGACCGGGGGGACTTGTATAAAAAGTCTCCCCCCGGCTGTGGCATTACCCTGCTGGCTGGTTTTGCCTGGGGCTGGTTCTTAAAATACGGGGGACCCCTAGTCATTTTGTCCCCCGTATTTTGGGAACCAGCCCCAGAGCAGGAGCCTGGGGCTGGTTGTTAAAAATCGGGGAACCCCTATTTGTCGGGTTCCCTGATTTTTAATTACCGGCTCCAGGCTCTGTCAGCCTGGTGCTGGTTTCGGCTGTGGGGTGGACCCCACGCCGTTTTTTTTTTTAAATTTATTTATTTTTCTATTTTTTTTTACACATTGCAGCCTGCACGGATCTGACTGATCCGTGCAGACTGCTAGAAATAATTTGTATTAGCGGCCGTATATACGGCCGCTAATACGAATTCCTACGACATCGGTGGGTTACAAAGCAGTCGTATATGACTGCTTTGTAAATCCCCCTCCGGAACACGACTTTGCATACGACTTAAACAGTCGTATGCAGTCGTAGGGAAAATACCAATACGAAAAACTAGGTTTTTCATATTGGTAAATTTCCCCCATAATTTCTTTCATATGGGGAGATAAGCGTTCACGGGTGGCAGCAAAAACCCTATGCCAATCTAGATACGACGGAGGCCTAGCACTCCCAGACCTAAGACTATACTACCTGGCGGCACAACTGGCCCAACTCGCTGGACGGGTCATACCGGCAAATCGCGAGAACCTGCCTACGGCTCTTTTGAACAGGGCAGGCCTGTCCTTCACGCCTTTGCAGTTTTTACTAGCGAAGACTACGATGGGGACGCTCCCTCCTCTTTTACAACAGGCCCGTAGGGTGTGGGTGACGGTGGGAAACATACGGGGGGACCCGGTAGTAGACTCCTGCTCTCCTATATGGAGAAATAGAGAATTTCCTGAACTACACAAATTAAAGGCAGGCGCGGAGTGGGCGGCATTTGGTGTCTCTGAAATAGGCCATCTCTTTCAAGACGGAACACTCTATTCCTTTGAACAAATGGTGGATAAATACGCAGTACCGAGACAGTTTTTTTATAAGTATCTTCAACTCAGACACGCGGTGAGTGCGCAGTGGAGGGGGAACACACCTGAATTGGCTACATCCCCGGTCCGCGCACTGGTTAGTAAGCTTCCAGATCGAGGGAGGGTTTCAGCTCTGTACTCTCCCCTGCTCACCTTCTCTGGGGTGGGCCGCCTGGAGGGATTGCGGGCTAGATGGGTGGAGGACCTGGGGCCTATTGAGGATGAAGAGTGGTCATATATGCTGAGCTCGCCCAGGGTGGCCACAGCATTTGCACGATTTCAGCAGATCCAGTTATATCTCCTACACCGGGTTTACTGGACCCCTCACAGACTTATGAGGATGGGTGGTACTGGGTCCGATGCCTGCCCCAAATGTAGGAGCCCAGATGCGGACTTCTGGCACTTATTGTGGAAATGTCCACGGGTATACTCCTTCTGGATGGCTGTCTTGGCTAGTATACGGGATACGGGAATACAGGTCCCGCTGATAGGCCCCCGTGTCTGTGTCTTCGGACTTGAATTGGAGGAGCTGCTCCCTAGGTATCATAGAACTTATGTTAATACCCTTCTCACGCTGACCCGTGTATGTATTGCAAGGACCTGGATGGGGCCTTCTGCCCCAGCACACGTAGCGTGGATAGCCCTGGTCAACACTACTGTATCCCATGAGCGCTTCATGTATACCAAGAGGAACTGCCTGGGAAAATATAACAAAGTTTGGAGTCTATGGCAATCGTCTCCCTTATACTTACAGGATCCGTGCCTATGAGTTACCAAGATCCCACCTTATGCTTATAGAACCCCCAAGTACTTATTAGAGTTTAAGACTCGGCCAGAGGCTCACTGAGACCCTGTACCTTATGAAACCATTGCACCCCTTACCTGTAACAACTGCTGATTAATGTAATTATGTATATGTACCAGATGGAGCACGACAATTGTATCCTATGTATATCACAACCTGGAATAATGTAACACACAAGTTATTGCTTTATGTTTGTTTATTATTTTCTTTATTTTATTTTCTGTTAGTTATGTAATAGTTTTACATGCAACTTTCAAAAAAAACGAATAAAAAAAACACTTGATTCAAAAAAAAATTGTACTCAGGAGTCTGTGGCAATGGCTTACTCGCTGACATGTGTTTTGCTGAATTTGCTTGTCAGGGCTGTTATATGCCAAGTCCTTGGAACAAGGTGGAAGCATCTTGCTGAAACTAAGCATCCCAACTGATATTAATGCATGCGACTTTGGCCCACTTTGTTTAAGTCAAGTTGGAGAAATGCCACCTAGTCCTTCTTGGCAGTTGTCCACTCCGCATTTATCTTGTTGAACAGCTAATAACCATTAACATTTCCTATGAGAACAGTATTGTTTTTATATACAACTATTTCTTCCATGTGTTCTATCAACTGTTCTTTACCTACACATTATTTCTTTACATACAAAGTTGTTATTCTGTTTTCCTTTTGACTGGTTTTATAATAATCCGAATTTAAGATCACATATCTGTCTCATTCTTGCCTACTTCTTTTCCTTCACTCCAGGAAGAGCCCAGAAAGGAGACTCTCAGCTGCGAGGGGGATGGCGATGGAGCCTGTGTCAACAAGCCCCACCCCATTACAGAAAATGCTGGGAATCGTGGGTCTACGTGGAGGGGGCTAAAATGACATGATTTGTGTCATTTCAGTCCCGCTCCCTCCCTGAAGAGCTGTGAATGCAGGGGGAGGGGGGGGGGCAGGGGCATGTGGGGAGGGGGAAGGGGCATGTGGGAGCGTTGACAACTTTTCCAGGAAACGGAAGAGGACATGATTTTTGGGAGCCTCGGGGCCATTCCTGGAGGGTAGGCAAGTAGATCTGTCTACACATTCTCATATGGCCTGTTTACCATAGTTACGTTCCCTGCTATGTGCATGTCTTCAATTTATGGGGTCTTAAACATGGACGTCCTTGTATCGCAAAGGACAGTTCTTGTCATAAGAGCTGATGTTTGTGATCTTTTCAAACATACAGGGTGACATTTAACGAGATGCGAAAATTTGATTTTTGAGAATTTTAGGCAAAAAACATCCGAAATCGCTCTTTCACGAATTTGCATATTTAATGATATGCGAAAAGCAGCAAAAAAACGCGGTTTTTGCAGCGAAATCGCACATTCTGAAAGTGCGATTTTTAGTAGCGCCAGAACTCGCATCCAGATGGTTTCCCATTGAAAAGTATACAATTCGTATATTTAATGAGATGCGAATTCGGGAATATGTGTCTGAAATTCCCCACACATGCAGACCAGGTTCTGACGGGCGAATTGGCCAGAACCCTGCACAGATCATTGAGATCTGTGCATGGTCCTGTGTAAAAAAATTATTATTTTTTTTTAAATGGCGTGGGGTCGACCCTCCTGAGCATAACCATCCCCGGGCTCATTGAGCCAGACCTGGTTCCAAAAATACGGGGGACATAAAGCTTAGGGGTCCCCCATATTTCTGAAACCAGCCCCGGACTCTTTGAATGGTCCAGGTTCCAAAAATCCGGGGGGCAAAATAAATCTAAGGGTCCCCCTGTATTTTGAAACCAGCACTGGGCTCCAACAGCCCACAGTGTCATGCCACAGCCGGGGGACCTTGTGTAAAAACATGAGCACCATAGCTGGTCAGCCTTGGATGGGGTATCTGGAGAAGTGGGGAACCTCCCAATAAAGGGGGTCCCCCCCCCCGGCTTCACCCGTCCAGGGCTGCAGCCCGGGGCTGTCACCGGCATCCCAGGGCATTGGACGCCTGCCTGATAGGGTTAAATCAGACATTCCTAACATTGCTATACAGGTGAACTACAAGTGCCAGCAGGCCTCCCCCGCCGGCTGGGACTTGGAGAACCACAAGTCCCAGTGCTACAGAGGCTGCTAGCGTCTTTGGCCGATACATCTCCATGGAGATGCATAGCTCAGCCAATAATGGATATACACTTGTGTGGATATGATGACAGCATGTTACTTCCGGTGGTCCGTGACATCCTGCGTCTCATTAAGGATTGGAAAGTTGTTTTATAACGTGGTTTCCTCATTTGGGCATGTTTGAAGAGCAGCACCGGCATTTTTTTTTGGTAGCATCCATAGATATCTTTCCTCGCATATCACGGGGTTTTCATATAGAATACTCCATCCTTATTTATGGAACGCACAATCATCTTTATATATATATATATATATATATATATATACAGTTTTGGTGTCGGATCGGCACTCCTACGCTCCAATACCTGGGTGCCCTCCGGATCAGATAGGTAGTAGAAAAGTAGCAAGCAGACGGCGGCACTCCTCAGGATTCTTTTATTGGTGCAAAAAATCTCCAACATTTGGCAAAGGGGCTAGTCCCCGAAACTTTGGAGATTTTTTGCACCAATAAAAGAATCCTAAGGAGTGCCGCTGTCTGCTTGCTACTTTTCTACTATATATATATATATATATATATATAGAGAGGTAGAGTGGGGGGTCCGGCAACTCCACTTTAGTAATTCCTCGGCGGGTGCCCGTTCTCAGCTGTAAGCCAGCTATATAGACAGTTTCTTGGATAGAAGCAGCACTCCAGCCTTGAAAGAAATAGTGCTTTAATCGGTCACAGCAAAACAGCAGCTGTTTTGCTGTGACCGATTAAAGCACTATTTCCTTCAAGGCTGGAGTGCTGCTTCTATCCAAGAACCTGTCTATATATATATATATATATATATATATATATATATATAGAAAGGCAGTGGTGTGGCACTCGTAGCCAATGTTCAATAATCAGGAACAGACGCCAATTAGTAACAACGTTTCAATTTTATGCAAATTTTCATCAGGTTATGACATACAATAGATTAGACAGTACCTTTATAGAGACAGACACCGGGGAAAGTGAAGCTGAGTCGCTCGTGCAAAACAGGGGAGCCGCCAGAGTGACGCCAAGAGATGACATCATACTGATTGACAGGCTAGGTGCGAGAATGGTAACTATGGAAACGGGAAACAACAAATTACGGGTGCGTGGAGCGTAACAGACGCAAGTATGGAGCTAATCTACTTGTCAAACCACCGCTAATCAGCTTCACTTATGTTGCCGGTATACACTGGTATAGAAGGCAAAGAAATAATGCGTACAAAGCTTCATAAATTGGAGAGGCAATTGGAAATACACATCATGGATAGCGAATAGTTAACAACAAATTACATAAGGCGCAATATATGGCGATGGCATACAATTGAAAAAATGTAGCAACAAATATATTTCTACACCAGGCAAAAAATCATTACAAAATGCGTAAATTGCTTAAAAGATAGAGAGGTGATATCCCTTTAGGGGGATCCAGCGGCCGCGGCCGCGGCAGAGCCAGCCAAAACGCCAGAGGCGCTCCACAAGAAGGGGCCAACAGTGGAAGAGGGGGAGGTCGTCCAGGAAGACCCCCCACGAACAAGAAAGCTTGATCTTTAACCTCTCCTCTTATGAACTATCTACTAGCGAAATGAAACTCTTAAATCATGGCCTTTCCTTCGTCCCCTCTGTGAGCTTTGATGATCTCCAATGGCGAACTGAGAAACATGAATTCATCAGAAAGATCAAGTTACAAGAATTCTTCGCCAACCAACCTCCACCAGCCACTACAAGACCGACATTACCACCGGCTATAAAAAAATTCGGGCCAGTGTCCAACTTTGAACCCAACTCTTCTAATGCAAGCATTAAATCTTTTTCACGTATGATCGATCATGAACTCCCCTCCATTGTTCAACAAGCAGCTAATTCTCACCCAAATCTCACACCATCAGAACGAAATGCACTGAAAACCTTAAGCAAAAATGACAATCTCATCATAAGACAAGCAGACAAGGGCGGCGCTATTGTATTGCAAGATTCTGTTGACTACCACAATGAAATTATGCGCCAATTGAGGGACTCTGCAACTTATCGTGAACTACCAAGCAACCCGACTGCTCAGTGTAAAACAAAACTTCTTAACATCCTCCAAATGGGTATGGATGCCAAGATCATTACCAAAGAAATTGCGCAATTCCTCAACCCAAGCTTCCCAGTGGTACCGTGTTTTTATACATTACCTAAAATCCACAAGGGTATCCTGCCTCCACCGGGACGCCCCATAGTATCAGCGTGTGGTTCGCTGTTACAGCCGGCGGCTACCTTTCTGGACGATATTCTACAACCATTGATAAAAAAGCAACCCACATTCTTACTTGACACCACATCGTTCCTTCAAAGTCTACAACAACTAGGAACTTTACACCAAGACTGTCATTTGGTAACTATTGACGTTGTAAATTTATATACCTCTATACCACATTCGTTGGGTTTAGCTGCTTTACAAAAATTCCTGCAGGATAACAGTGACTTTGACGTTGTTAAAATTGAATTTTATATTGCATTAATGGATTTGATCTTGCATAACAATTTCTTTTTATATAACAACAAATTTTATTTACAGACGCGCGGCTGCGCAATGGGGAGCTCTGTAGCTCCATCATACGCTAACATTTTCATGTTTTCTGCAGAATCTGATATCTTTTTGTTTAGCAGTTCCATCTCTCACCATTTTTTATTGTTTAAACGTTATATTGACGACCTCTTTGCTGTGTGGCAAGGCGAAGAGGCAGTCCTTAGAGAATTTATCAGTGCACATAATGATACCGACAATGTTATCAAATTTACTTTTGAAATTTCCAAAACATCGGTACACTTCTTAGATGTGGATGTCTCTTTAATTAATGGCGTAGTGTCCTCCAGTGTATATGTAAAATCAACTGATCGTAACACGATCCTAGGCCCGACTAGCTGTCATCCACGCAGCCTCATCAACTCTCTACCTTATTCTCAAATGCTGCGATACCATCGCATCAATAATGATATCAGCACCTGTGCCTCTCAGCTTGATAATGTCATTGAAAAATTTGTTTCCCGTGGTTACAAAAGACAGGATCTCATTGAATGTAAAACAAAAGTTCTCGCAATAGAACGTTCGTCTTTACTACAACCTAAAATGAAGAAAGATACCACCTCTAAGGTTCTGCCCTGGGTCAATAGATTCAACACAGCATCCCATGCCACATCGAAAGTTATCAAAACTAATTGGCTTATCATTTCCAGTGATAATACCTTACCACTGTCTGAACATAGGATCATGCCCTGCTATTCCAAGGGGCGTAGCCTCAAAGATCTATTGGTGAAAACCAATACCTCATTTAACCCCGACCCTGTCACCCGTTCTTGGCTTAATGTTGTTAAGAAAGGGTGCTTCAGATGTCCCTGCACAACGTGCCAATTTATGGTACCAGGCGATTCCTTTAACCACCCGTTTTCGGGCAAAATCTTTAAGATACGCCACCACTTCACATGTAATTCTACCTTTACAGTATACCAACTCATTTGTCCGTGCAGTCTTTCCTACATTGGGAAGACTGAGA
Source organism: Crinia signifera (assembly GCF_055691185.1). Lineage (NCBI taxonomy): Eukaryota > Metazoa > Chordata > Amphibia > Anura > Myobatrachidae > Crinia > Crinia signifera. Next base: position 57,265,225 of record NC_139219.1, on the reverse strand, counting down.
GAAAATTTAAAGAGAGAATGGCGATGCATCGGTGCACGATTCGCCAAGCGTTGACATCAGGTTCCAGTGACCACCCGGTAGCCCGGCATTTTGCTGAGAAAAAACACTCTTTATCTAGTCTAAAATATAGAATGATAGACTGTATTCCCCCCAATATACGAGGTGGTAATCGTAGCCTGCAATTGCTACGCTGCGAGGCGCGGTGGATTCACCGCCTCGACACAATGGCACCAAAGGGCCTCAATGAACAATTTTCATTCTCAGTCTTCAGATAAAATGTTCATTCCACACATAGGCCCTTATTCTGATTGACGCGGACTTTACCGCATACTTTCGGATCGCGTCTTTTCGGCGTCTGCGCATGCGTGGAGAACACAACGCGCATGTGCCACGCCTTGACTCCGTACCAGTTCGGCCAAATCCCGTACAAAACTGTTCCCCGCAATCAGTCGGGAAATATGGGCGTATTATGGGCGTCATGCGGAATGTCACATGGGCGTAGTTTAAAAGTGGGCAAAACGGGGCGGAAACATGGGCGGACACGGGGGAGTACACTTATGTTGGGGGGCGTACATTCGGATAGCACTCCGAATGCACGCGATCAAAAAGGGAAGAAATGTGCGGTGTCCACAAGTGTACTATTGCTTTGCGGACACCACTCGTTCATGCGGTAGGCGAACGTACGCCTAATGACTACAAGCATTAACACCTGAACCCAATAGAATCTACTCCTTTACTCATTACTCACTAATAGGACGCTTGTCAGTGCTTTAATTGAAACCATTGCACTTCAATTGCTGTAAGGGTTAATGTGTGCAATGCATGTGTTAGGCATGCTTGTAAGGATATATTGGCATCTAATTGATTCCAATTCCAAATAAGCAGTTTTTTATGAGGATAGGTAATTGAATAAGTGGGTCATGTGATGTCTTGCAGAAGATACTTAATAGTGGGTTGTTTGGCGTAAATACTCCGCTTACGGGCGGTAGCACCGCTTGGCTCCCGGTCGGATGCGGTATTTCCGAGCATACTCTGTAATACTCTGTAATACCGTGCAGAATCGGAGTGTTTCTCCCGCACACGCATGGTTTGTATGTCGTCCGTAAACACGCCCTGTTCTTAAAGAGTGAGTCCGTCCGAATGCGGAGGACACGTGGGCGTTTCTACGGACGATGGCCGCACGCGGCAAAACACCGTGGCGTACGGACCGCTCCGTAAGAATGCGGGAATATCCGCACCGATCAGAATAAGGGCCCTAGTGTCTTTAATCCTTTGTTTCTCTCCCCCCTCTTTTGCAGGACATCACTGGTTAAAATTGGTTAAAATGTTTGATGTCGTCTTTTTATGCATGTCGACCAACTGCTTTAATACTCTCTTCGTATGCTGTTACTGCCATGATGATTCCATGCACTCAAGAATGTTCCTCATATGTGGCTAATGTCATTTTGTTTCTACTTTTTTGCAACATTATATCTTTTAAGCAATTTAAGCATTTTGTAATGATTTTTTGCCTGGTGTAGAAATATATTTGTTGCTACATTTTTTCAATTGTATGCCATCGCCATATATTGCGCCTTATGTAATTTGTTGTTAACTATTCGCTATCCATGATGTGTATTTCCAATTGCCTCTCCAATTTATGAAGCTTTGTACGCATTATTTCTTTGCCTTCTATACCAGTGTATACCGGCAACATAAGTGAAGCTGATTAGCGGTGGTTTGACAAGTAGATTAGCTCCATACTTGCGTCTGTTACGCTCCACGCACCCGTAATTTGTCGTTTCCATAGTTACCATTCTCGCACCTAGCCTGTCAATCAGTATGATGTCATCTCTTGGCGTCACTCTGGCGGCTCCCCTGTTTTGCACGAGCGACTCAGCTTCACTTTCCCCGGTGTCTGTCTCTATAAAGGTACTGTCTAATCTATTGTATGTCATAACCTGATGAAAATTTGCATAAAATTGAAACGTTGTTACTAATTGGCGTCTGTTCCTGATTATTGAACATTGGCTACGAGTGCCACACCACTGCCTTTCTATTCAAATCCCCCTGTGAGGGCACCGGCCGCAGTTTTTCCTGTTATAGGGAGTGCCGAACCTTTGCTGTTTCTATATATATATATATATATATATATATATATATATATATATATATATATATATATATATATATTTTAAATTCAGCACTCCCGGCCAGCATTGAGAAATATGTGGGGTGCTCCTTTAAGGCAACACAATGTGTCCCAAATGTAGAGCAGGGTAGGATATGGTTAATCCAATAAGGGCACTCACCAGAGTCTCATCATGAAAGATTTATTGGTACATTACCAGTCAAAAAAGGTGTAGGTCTACGTTTCGGCCACCAGGTGGCCTTTCTCAAGACAGATCAGCAGTTGACGTCTTCACAGCACAAGAGTCAGGATTGTGCTGTGAAGACGTCAACTGCTGATCTGTGAGTGCCAATGTTTAGTGTATATTATATTTCGGATTTCAGTTTCGGATTTTAATCCGTTGTCAAGGCTAAGAACACACATAATGATAACAGTGCTTGCATAAATACCTCAGAAACTGAAACCTCTCTCTTTACAGTGCTCGCACGTTACAGCTCAGCACTTCCTGGTTGGTACACCACGTGATGGAACCCGTGGGGCTGATGTCATCCGGGTTTCCCCAGTAGCATCTGTAGCTAGGAAACAGCAGCGTTGGACTACTGCGTAGTACGGTTCAAGTGTGGGAGCAAACAACCTAAAATCAAAGTCAACAAATGTCAAAATAATCACATAGACACCAAGGAAATGGAATAGAAATGGGAAGGAAACAAGAAGAGGCAGATAAAGGGGGACATAAGCAGACTGAAGAGAACACGGACACGAAAGCCAGCATAGTAGAAGCACTTGTCCAGTGGAAAATGTATAATAGTTGGCCACAGGGGCTAATGCAATAAAGGCACATACCAAGAGGAACATATAATAAAGTAAACATATATTCAATCATAAGAAAATGTTAAATGACAATTGTTCATTTAGTCCTCTTGGATTGATCGTGTCCAATTTTAATATCCACTGGGCTTCCAGTTGTAACAGGCGTTTGCCTCTTTCGCCTCCACGACATGATCAATTATTATGTATCTCAAGCTCGCTAAGTTGTGTTTGGCTACAACAAAATGTTTTGCCACAGGTTGTTCGTTGGGCTTGTTTAACAAAGCTGCTCGAATAGTAGTGCAGTGTAGGGCAATGCGTTCTTTAAAAGTTCTTATGGTCTTCCCTACGTGGCCTAAACCACACGGGCAAGTAGGAACTGGAACAAGTAGGAACTGGAACAAGTAAGAGCATGCTTGATCGGGAAGCTGTAGCCAGAGTGTGGATGATTACATTTTTTGCTAGCTATGAGTGCACTACATGTGGTGCAACCCACACAGTGATAGCACCCATTGGGCTTTTTCTGTGTACCAGGGGGTAAGTGGGTGGAAATGTCCATGCAGACAAGTCCCTGATATTCCTTCCTCTAGTAATATATCTCTTATATATTTGGCTACATCTGTCACTCAAAGTGTGTCTGGAGCTGTAACGCTGGGTTGTGGACTTCCATCTTAATTTATGATTGTCATCACCTGTTTTAAACAGGGTAATTGATAAGAAAGGTGTTTAAGTACAGGTGATGGTAATCCATAAATAAAGAAGAAAGTCCAGAAACAGAGCAATGTGTCCCTCCTGGAGAGGGTCATGTTGGGAGGTATGCACCTCCCTCCCTCCCCCCCCCCCCCCCCATTCACGGCATCCCCACGATTAAATGGCACATGCAAAACACTGACATGGCTATGGTCGACAATGAAAAAGGTTGACAAGATTTATTTTTCACTTTTTCAATGTTTTCATATTCATTCTCATGTGTCGAAATGGACACCAATGAAGTGCCACACTTATGTCAACATTTACATGTGTTGACCTTTCTGTGTTGATTTTTTCTTGTGGCGATTAGCGGCGACCCCCCTCCCGCGATTTGCAGCACACTCCCCGCAATTCGCGGCACCCCCGGTGACTCCCGTGATTTGCGGCCCCACCCCGTGACACACCCCCCCTCCTGCGATTCGCGGCAACCCCCGGGCCCCCCTCCCGCGGTTCACGGTGCCCCCCACGACCCCCCCTACCACGATTCCCCACCCCTGACCCCCCCTCCTGTCATTGCGGCAACCCCCCGCCCCCGCGACCCACCCTCCCGCGATTCACTGCAACCCCCCGCACCCTCCCCCTCCCACAATTCGTGGCACCCACACCCTCCCCCCGCGACCCCCCCCCTCCCGCAATTCACAGCATCCACCCATGACCCCTCCTCCCGTGATTCGCGGACACCCCTCACCTCCTCCCTCCCCCCCCACCCCCGCGCGCGATTCACGGCAACCCCAGGATTAAATGGCACATGCAAAACACTGGCACAGCTATGGTCGACAATGAAAAAGGTTGACATGAGTTTTTGAAGATTTATTTTTCTTTTTTTGAATGTTTTCATATTCATTCTCATGTGTCAACATGGACACTTATGTCAACATTTATATGTGTTGAACTTTCTGTGTTGATTTTTTCTTGTGGCAATTCGCGGCACCCCCCGCGACCCCCCACCCGCGATTTGCAGCACACCCCCCGCGATTCGCGGCCCCACCTCGTGACACCCCCCCTCCTGCGATTCGCGGCACCCCGTGACCCCCCTCCCACGATTCGCGCCGCCCCCCCTCCCGCGGTTCACGGTGCCCCCCACGACGCCCCCTACCGCGATTCCCCACCCCTGACCCCCCCTCCTGTCATTGCGGCAACCACCCGCCCCCGCGACCCACCCTCCCGCGATTCGCGCCGGCCCCCCCTCCCGCGGTTCACGGTGCCCCCCACGACGCCCCCTACCGTGATTCCCCACCCCTGACCCCCCCTCCTGTCATTGCGGCAACCACCCGCCCCCGCGACCCACCCTCCCGCGATTCACTGCAACCCCCCGCGCCCCCCCCTCCCACAATTCGCGGCACCAACACCCCCCCCTGCGACCCCCCCCTCCCGCAATTCACGGCATCCACTCACGACCCCTCCTCCCGTGATTAGCGGACACCCCTCACCCCCTCCCTCCCCCACCCCCGCGCGCGATTCACGGCAACCCCAGGATTAAATGGCACATGCAAAACACTGGCACGGCTATGGTCAACAATGAAAAAGGTTGACATGAGTTTTTGAAGATTTATTTTTCTTTTTTGGAATGTTTTCATATTCATTCTCATGTGTCGACATGGACACCGATGAAGTGCCACACTTATGTCAACATTTACATGTGTTGAACTTTCTGTGTTGATTTTTTCTTGTAGCAATTTTTTTCCAGTGACAACTATGAACTATGTGCACGTGAACCTACACATCATCAACCAATTCTTTGTATAATATATAACACCTGTTCTGTTTTACTGTAGGTGTTTTAAGTCAGTTCTTTTACTACTACTATTACTGTTTATGTAAATGCATTCTGAATGACAGCAACATCCTACCATCCTTCTACAAGAATATATAACCAACTAGGTGATTCATCGCGCCCCGTGCCCCCCCCTCCCGCAATTCACGGACCCCCCCGCGCACCCCCCTCCCGCGATTCGCAACCCCCCTCGCGCAATTCACGCCCCCTCCCACGCTTTGCGAACCCTCTCCCGCGATTCGCCGACACCTGCGCCCCCCCTCCCTTGATTCACGGCACCCCCGCGCCCCTCCCGCAATTCACAGCACCCCTAAGCCCCTCTTTAGTCCCCCATATACTCACATACCCCTATCACTACCCAGCTTCCTGCTCTCCTGAACCGTAACTTCCACCACTGGGGAGTCGCTGACGCTGTTTTGCCCACATGCCCCTATCATGCCTCATAGCCCAGCCTCCTGCTCTCATGCACCCGAACTCCCACCCAGTAGGAGGAGACACTGACTAAGGGCCACCATCCTGTACTGCCTTGCTGGACCCTCACCCACTGGCAGAAGCTGCACAGTATCTCCCACCCTCCTCTTTAGTCCCCCTTATGCCCACACACCCCTATCACTACCCAGCCTCCTGTTTTCCTGTGTCGTGACCTCCGCCAGTGGGGAGCCGCTGACTCAGAAACACCCTACTATACTATTGCACACACACACCTAAACAACATGCACACACAGCCCCCCCCCACACCCACAAATGTCACTGTACCATCCACACTATCAATGTACATCTTACTCTGTAACCGCTTTTTAATTAAACAAAACAATACAATACACACCCCCTTCCACATCATATGCTCTCTATTTAACACATTTCACCTATAACTCAAGTTGCAATACAGGCCATCTTTCATACAATTCTAAGCATCTTTCTCATATGCAAATGTTCACAAATTAAGGGGGCGCAGCCCCTTACGACGGTGTGAAGAGCGCCCGTAGGGCGCGATGAATCACCTAGTATATATATATATATATATATATATATATATATATATATATATAACTTGGGCGGAGGACCGGCACTCCCAGCTTGATTGGATAGCTTGCACAGGTGCCTTCACTGCTTTACCGAGGTTAAGCGGGATACAGAAGAACGATGGTGCGGCACTCAGGTCTTACAGCAAATAAATTTTTGCTGTAAGACCTGAGTGCCGCACCATCGTTCTTCTATATGTATATATATATATATATATATATATATATATATATATACATACATACATACATATATATATATATATATATATATATATATATATATATACGTTGTAGGGGCTCTGCACACACTAAATTAACTGATAATAAATAATGGAGATTTGGTTCATGAATTGATCAATGCATTTAAGCCTGCAGCCCCCTTCACGGGACCCCACTTTTCTGCAGGTCCTAGCACTATCGCTCAATATGGCTACAATACACATAGCTATCACATCAATGTTTGATTCCAGGCATGCTGTCTGGAATCAAACATTGATGTGATAGCTATGTGTATTGTAGCCATTTTCAGCGATAGTGTTAGGACCTGCAGAAAAGTGGGGTCACGTGAAGGGGGCTGCAGGCTTAAATGCATTGATCAATTCATGAACCAAATCTCCATTATTTATTATCAGTTAATTTAGTGTGTGCAGAGCCCCTACAATGTCTGTTTTAACAATGTGGTCACAAGCCATAGGGCAGCCCAAAACTAGGAAAGGTGAGTGCCGATGTTAAGTGTATAATATATATATATATATATATACAAGGGGGTGGGGGGCGGCGGCACTCGCAAATGATGAGACCACACCAATATAGGTGACCAACGTTTCGAGGCAGGTTGCCTCTTTATCAAGGTGCTCAAAAAATATACAAAAAAAGTTTTTTTTGTATATTTTTTGAGCACCTTGATAAAGAGGCAACCTGCCTCGAAACGTTGGTCACCTATATTGGTGTGGTCTCATCATTTGCGAGTGCCGCCGCCCCCCACCCCCCTTGCAGATTTACAGCCTAGTGCTGTACAGTGACGGGCACCGCTTTATTAACTTTGGTAAACTTCTCAACAGGATTGCTTGGAGTGCCACCATCCCCCCTTGCATATATATATATATATATATATATATATATATATATATATATATATATATATAGTACCTAAGGGTCGCAAGATCACCCCCTCTGAAGTTCAAGGGGATGTGATCAATTATCTTGTACCTAAGGGTCGCAAGATTATGTTTGAATTCCCTAAATTGCCTGGGTACAGGTTGTACCCAGTATCATAAGACACTTTCTAAGTCAGTTAATCATTATAGTGTTTATCCCATGCAATTTTAAATATGTGTGTTTTGTCACGTTTTTTTCTATACTAATTGTCAGGTCGCCTAGCAACCCCAACGCTGGTCTGGACGCACAGGCTGGTGTGCGCCGCTAGAGAGTGACGTCATCTGATCCGGGCCGACGGAGGGCAGCGGGCAGCCCTCACGAAGGTGTTGGTGAGTGTCTATAAATGTATGTACTGTCTTTCTGTTAATTTGAGCTTGATAACAGTCTTAATACACCGAAACGTTGCTACAAGACCATGGAGTGTGTCTGCTTATGTACGAGTCCTACGAGTGCCGGTCACCATCTGCTTTATATATATATATATATATATAGAGAGAGAGAGAGAGAGAGAGAGAGAGAGAGAGATCCAGGTGGACCGGCACTCCCGTTGCACTGGAAGCTTTCACCGGTGCCCCACAGCTTCAGGTAAGCATGTTCACAAGGTAAGTAGGTGCGGCACTCAGCTTTCTCATCCAAATAAGGAAATGACGACAGGACCAAGTCGACGTGTCGTGTCAACGTTTCAGTGCTTTTATTTGTGCATTATCATCAGGATACATATATATATATATATATATATATATCTATACATATATATATATATATATATATATATATATATAGATATATATATATATTTATACACACACAACATATTCCACAGGGAAGCAGCTGCAATTTGTTTGAAACAATTATCTTTCATAACAGCACTAAAATATTTTGTTCATTTCTAAACTATTAACGAGATAACGGGGCCCCAACATACATAGAATTTGGGACTTTAATATTGACAGCATCGATTGATTTATATTGTTGAGTAATATAGTATTAAGCTAAAATGTAGTTATATTGCCATTTATGTGGTGACCTTAAACTGCCTAATGCAGTAAGAGTTGTAGTTTTGTGAACAATTGCTAAAATATTTAGCACTGCGTGTGGCCGCCCAACATAGGGCAAGCCCACCCCCGCATGCTGGGTCAGTCCCAACAAAGTGTAACTGCATTGCTATTCCGCATGACAAATCGCTCGTATGTTAAGGGGTAACCTCAAGGCTGTGCAGCCGAGCTATGAAGCCAGTCGCCGAGCTACCATCTTTTGTTCTGCAAAAGCTGCATATGACATCATACAGTTGCTGCAGCCCACAATGCATCACTGCATCGAACCCCCCCCCCCCCCCCCCCCCCGCAGTGACATTTTTTGAATGTGACCACATTTTTAGTGCTCATATATGCACGCTACCATGGGCAGATTATTGATTATCGTTAATCTACAGTATGATGGGTGGTGAATTAACCCCAGTGTCTCTAAATTTTATTACATTGTATCATTATTACATTTAGTACTGTAGCTTGAATCAATTTTTTTTCTTTCCTACTGTAACCAATTTTCCAGGTTATGGATTAAACATTTTATTATTTTATGCAAAGCCCTGTCTGAATTTCTTTGTGTTTGTCTGGGGAAACCTTGCCTCTCTGAATACCTCACCAAGGAAACCACATAGATTATAGGCTTGTCATATCGGGGGATTACATATCCATAGCATTAAATAGCGGGCATAAAACTTAATGAACATAGAAGCAACGGCAATTATCATGTAGATGTTAATAAGTATATCTCTGTGGAGAATGGTTATCAGCAATAAATTACCCAATTATAATAGCAGGAATGCCGATAGGAGACAAAACTCCCTGATGTCCTAAATTGAAAGTATAGTTATGAGTTATTGTTCTCTGGTCCTTTCCAGGATTTCTTAGATCTTAGTCAGCAGTGGCCACTTTATGCTAAATGTGTCTGTGCATCCAGTGGTTTAACCACTTAGGTGGTATGCCTGGAAACATTTTTGGGCTATGGCTATACTACCTGGGGACATCAGTACTAGTTATGCCAATTCCAGGGCATTTTTTTTTCAATCTCAATATTTTTGGGATTGACATCCTTAATAAAATAAATATGCCCCATCCCCCAACACCGCCCACCTCGAACATTTCCTTACATGGGTGGGTGGCCAGGTGCGGGGTAGACAGCAGCAATCGGGTGGGTACATCAAGAGCAGGAGGGAGGGTGGGCAGTGTTGCTGGCACTTGGAGATGCGGTCTGGAGCGGGGATGCGGCGTCAGCCAGGCAGCATCTGAGCGGGTTCTCAAACGCTGCCCGGCATGTGCAGTCTAATCCCAAAATTGAAATCCCGACAAATTGGGGCCAAATCCCAGGAACCCGCCTATCCCGATCCTGGGATTGACCACTCTAATCAGCACTGATCGCACAGCGCTCAGGAATCGGCATATATAATAAGAGTGAAGTCCACCCCCAAGACTCCTTTTGGCTGGGGGGCAGGCTTAAATGTGTAATGGTTTATGCTGATTCCCGGGTGCCACAAGGCAGCCAGAAATCAGCGCAGGCAATCCCCAAGGCTTATTCTAGGGATGGCCATCGTAGCCATTGCTATCGATGGTTGCCATCGATGACAATTCTGCAACTGGCCATCGATAGTGCTTAACTATGCAATGGGGGACCATCGATATTTTTACATATCGATGGTCATCCATTGTGTTTAATTGATTGGTCTGTGGACTAATCAAAACACGGGGTGGGGCTTCGCAGGTGTCGAGGGGGTGGAGTTATGCTCCGTGTCCGGCACTTTGAAAAAAAAACAAAAAACATTGTTTTGCTATTCAATCGATGGAGGGAAACCATCTGGTTCTCCACCATCGATTGCAAAAGTATTCGACATCGGCCATGAACCATCAATGATTTCAAATCCCTAGCTTATTCCACTCTGCACTCTTCTTCTGCACTCCCCCATTTAAAAACACAGGTATTTATCAATGAATTCCACTTACTGACATTTCATTGGAGCAGCTTCCTACCATGTCCTATAAATTGATGCATTTCTCTTGCCAGTTATAGAATTTTTGAAAACTGCTCAGTGTGGTTTCTCTTAATGTTACACACCTAGCTCCCACACCACTCCTGGAGTGATAGGTAGATATAATAATACAATAACTTGAAGTATTGATCAATGGGGAGGCATTAAGTTGTGTGCCAGGTTATTTCATATTCCAATCTTAAGCAGATGGGAGTGGGTACAGTTCATATCTGATAGAGTGTGGCATCCCGCTGTTCTGTAAATGTTCATCAGTTTGTTAAGTACAGTAGGTACGGGCAGACTATTTGCAGGGTTGGAAGGTTGGCCGGATCAGTGCTCAGTGGGGAGTCCTGGACCGTGATGTGCTTGATGGGCTGATCTCCTTGTGTCTGACTTGGACAGGTCCGGACCTTAGTGTCAGCACTGTGTACTGTGGTTGCAGACTTGTTAGCCTTGGCGGAGTGTCTAGACCCTGCGGCCGGTGCACAGAGGTCCTACAGGACACTTACCATCTTCGATTGTCCGTGGCAACTCGCTTCCTCTGCAAGCTGTACACCATACCTCCCAACATGACCCATTCCAGGAGGGACACAATGCTCTGCTTCTGGACTTCCCTGGTAATGTTTGATTACCAACACCTGTGGTGAAACACCTTTCTTTTCAATTAACCTGTTCAACACAGATGATGGTTATCATAGAGTAAGAGGGAAGTCCTTGAGCAGAGCATTGTGTCCCTACTGGAGAGGGTCATGTTGGGAGGTATCTATACCAAAGCGTCTGGTTAGCTTTATTCATTTGCCAATGAGGTTCAGTGGGGATGCATGCAGTACAAATCTTGTGGACTATGTAGAAACCAGACTCGGACAAGACCCCAGACCGCCGGATCGGACATCAAAATCTGCAGTCCAGAGCTTGTAGTGTCTTGTCTGGGGGTGTCCTGTCCTGGGGGTGTCTTGTCTTGGGGATGCCTGTGATATCTATCACCAGGGACATGGGGAAGGGGAAATTACAGCCTCCCCGTGTGGTCCGGACCGTTCCGGTTTTTCTACATGCCCAAACCATACATGGAGGCTTTATTCTCCCCCTCCTCCTCTCCCTGGTGACAGCTTTAATGTGAAGCCCCCAGGACGGGACACCCCCCCCCCCGGACACTACAAGCTCCAAACTGCAGATTTAGATGTCCGGTCCAGTGGTCTGGGGTCTTGTCTGGGTCCGGTTTTTACCCATACCCCAAATGTTGCTTGCTGAACGACTGGTGTCAGTTCAACAGCGGTAGCTGGCAAGCAGGTATATCAGAGTCTTTTGATAGCTGTGATGAATAACGATTGCTGGTGTTTTTGATCCAAAAGCTGGCAAGTTAATAAGTCTTAGGTAAGTTTCTTAGGTAACAGAACTTACCTAAGACTTACTAACCTGCAAACTTGTCAGCTATTGGATTAAAAACACCAGCAATCATTATCCTTCACGCATCACCAATTCAGATGGGGGGGGGGATTCAATTAGGTTCAGTAATTTACCATGGGGCTATTCAATTAGTCCCTGAAGAAAGCCTGCAGATCTTTTGGGGTCATAACCAAATGATAAACATTTTTGTTTCAAGCGATGCAATCATGTTAACACATAAGTATGGGAACCTATCCCATATTCCATGGTTTAATGCCCGAGATTAATTTAATGGGTGAGAAAAATAAGCTCTTATTGAATAGCCACTGCCCTCCTATTTCATCCCGTTAAATTAACTGGGCTAATTGAATTCCCCTCTAGTCTGTTACAGGTCCTTGAAGCTTACAATTATTGTGATCATTTTTTTTTTTTTAAGTCTGTTCAGTGAAATCCGATGGTGAAAGGGAAAATTCCAGATGCTCTATAAAATGAAACCTAGATATTGGGAAATATATTCAGTATATTGTGTGATCAATAGTCACGTCAAGACTACGCAAGAGTGAAAAATGAGCAGAACTATTTGCTTATTTTGTTGGTGTATAAGCTTAAAATTGTCTTACAAAAAATCAGATAAATCTATACCAGTGGGAAAACAATTTTCTATACACGGCAATTATTTTGTTTCACATTGAATTTGTTTTTTGAATTCACAATACGTATTTGAATAGAAACAAACAAACAACATTATACATTTCATTTTTGTTTAACATTTAAACTTATTTAGCTCTATTAAATCTGTGCCAATATTTGAATACAGTGCAATAGCATCTACCAAACAATAGTTTAATTATCTTGTAAGAAACTGCAGAAACTGTTGGTGGAACATAATCAGACAATACACTAAAACTTTATAAATGGATGTTCAGCGCAGCTTTTATTTCTGACTTAAGCATGCTATTCTCTTGTATGGAAAGGCTTTATTAAAAAAGTTCATTTTGCCAGAGATTATCCACTAGGGTCCTTTCTCATTGCATGATGTGGGGGTTTAATTGTTAAAAACCCATTGCAATACATAATATAGCACAAGCGGCGGTTGGTTGTGACAGGAGTAGACGTTTGCAATAATCTTGATTGCAGGGCCGGTGCTAGGGTGTTCGGCGCCCCCCTGCAAACTATACATTTGCGCCCACGCATACTTTGCAAAGAGACAGCGCATGCTGAAAAAAAGGGTGTACAGTATAATGCCCATAGTAGTATTGTGTCATACACATAATGTGCCCAGTAGCAGCAGTGACATAACTTGATATTTTATTGCCCTGTGCCAAGTTCACAATATACCACACAGCAGTGTGTTGCAGTAGCGGGCCCCTTTGTCCTCAAGGGCCCAGGTGCAATGCACCTGCTGCACCAATGGTAATTCAGTCTCTTCCCACAGAGATGCACTGTGGTGATAAAGTGATGAAAAAGTGGAAGGTGATAACGCACCAGCCAGCGGTGTTTAAAAAATGATAATTTGGAGTTCTTTGGCTGGTGCATGATGACCTTCCACTTTATCACAGTTGGGAGCGGTATAGAGTTCCGACAGTCGGGATCCCGACAGTCATTAGCCCGACGTCGGGATCCCGACTGGCCGGACTCAGACAGCATGGCGAGCGCAACAAAGCCCCTTGTGGGCTCACTGTGCTCGCCACGCTGTGGGCGTGGTGGTTCTCTACGCCCCCCACCTATTCTATTCTCCCTCTATGGGGGTCGTGGACCCCCATGAGGGAGAAAAGCCAGTGGTTGTTGGGAACCCGTCTGTCAGTGTTTTAACAGTCGGGATCCTGATGTCCAGTTTTGGTTTTGCCAATAATGCTGTGACTGGGTTTGGTTTTGTATTTTATTTGAAAAATTACAAAAAAAGCTGAAATCACATAGTTTGGCCCTGTTTTTCTTCCTACAGCCCACCTCACAGCTCACAATATTGTTTTCATTCAGTTTAGGCCAAAGTCTATAGCGGACTGGCTGGTTGCTAAGTGACAGAGCAGCAGCACTAACAGAAGGCAGTTTATAGCACATCTATGAAACATTGCTACTCAGCAGTGGCATAAATGAAAAGACATTGAATACCGCCCTCAATGTCGTCATTTATACAAACCACAAATGATTCTGTGCTGTGCTGGAAATTGTTTTCTGTAATTAGTTAGGAACATGGATTGTAGGTGGGTGGTTTACAGTTTTCTACAGAGTCTCACTACACGAACCACACGGGCACATCTGCACAAAAATAAATTAAATAAATTGATGCATAAATTGAGCTTTTTAAATAAATTCCATTGTAGTTTAAAAGTGGAACTTCCGAAAGTATTTATAGTTACGAAATATAAAAGCTGAAGTTCAACCAATGTTGTAAATCCATAGTTACTACTATGACTGGCAGCAGATCTGCAGAGTCAGCGCATCTTTGTTGCATTAATATCAGCTTTCAACAGACAACAATTTTCAAAACCTGCTTACCTTCGCTGTATTGGTGTCTGGCATTCAGTCTGAGCTGTCACTGCTGTGTTTGCCAAGTATTTCACTGATGTTCCGTTATATATTGATTCCGTCATAGGGCTCTATACACTACAGTAACTGTGTGCGGTGACCTCAGCTGACATCAGACATCTAAGAATAACTCTTGTTAGGGAAAGGATAATTGCTGTAGCACCAATCGTCACACACATTTTAACCTTTCTGTTTTATTTGCAAGCTTCCAATGTCATTCTCTCAATAAAGCCAAAGCTTTACATAATTGGACAGGATGTAATGAACTCGGCAACTGTGCGGGATGCCAGCTGATCTCTGACTTTTTTATTAAAGGGGCAATCATTTCCAAGACATGGTTTTGCCTTTTAAGTGACTGCCCCTTTAAAAAATGTCAGAGTTTGGCATCCGGCACTGACACCGAACTTGGAGATCATTACTTCCTGCCCAATTAGTGTGGCGTATCTCCCAGAGGCAATGGAATCGCCTGCTTCTAGGCTCCAAACCCTAAAGGGGCACCTGTATGCACAGCAGCACCTGTGTGGTTAACAGCAGAATCAAAGTGTGACCGCTGTTCTTCCAATGGAGCTATGCAGCGCACCCGCTGAGTCTGATCCTGACCCAACGGCTGCTGGAGCCCTGACAACTCACTGTGGGCTCCGGTCATTGTAAACTAGCCTAGAATGCTATCTACTATATATATGTCTGCAAGTTATATGTGATACGCACATACCATATTTATTTTCCCTTTTTATTAATGAGGGGGACACCAAACGTCAACTTTCCTCCGGGCGACTGAGATGATCTTACACACCTGGGTGGAGGGGCGGATGTTGGATTTGGTCGTTCAGAAATCCAAATCCATCAGAATTTTGTGAATCTGAACTGAAACAAAACCCAGTCTGCCGTCCATGAGGAAATTTGAGGATCCAATCGGTACCAAGTCCCGAATTGGATCTTCCCGTGGTTCGGAATTTGAAGTTTAAATCTATATTTTGAGTTTTTGATTGCAAAAATTACATGATTTAAGCTTTTAGAGCAGTACGGATGGTGTAATGGTTAGCATTGCTGCCTCACAGCACTGAGGTCATGGGTTCGATTCCCACCTTGATCCTAACTGTGCAGAGTTTGTATAATCTCTCTGTACTTGTGTGGGTTTCCTCCGAGTACTCTGATTTCCTCTCACAATCCAAAAATATACTGATAGGCTAATTGGCTCCCATCAAATTAACCATATAATGTCTGTGTGTGTGTACATGTTGTAGGGAATATAGATTGTAAGCTCCACTGGGGCAGGGACTGATGTGAATGTTCAAATATTCTCTGTAAAGCGCTGTGGAATATGGATAATCTAGTATCTTGATTTAATTAAGCACATTTTTGCATGAATTTCAATTTTTACAGATTATCCATTTCCTTCATTGGCAATTTCCAGAATTGCCTCTGGGAGCAGCCAAAGTATATTTAATTTAAACTAACACATGTCAGTGTATATACATATATGCACTGATTAGTGGAGTAATTGCAGAACCATCGCGCCTGATTGTTTTCTTTCTATATTTCCGCTGTGGAATATGTATGCGCTATATACCATTGATTATACTGTATATTGTATTATTGATTTTAAACCATGCCAAAATCTGAACTAAACACAAATGAGATGTAATAGGCTGCGATCTTTTAGACAGCTTAAAAAAAAATCACACTGAATCGCACATGTCACGTGCGATTTTCAGCCGAAATCAAAAACTCTTGTGCATCTAGTCAAAATTGGCCATTAGCCAATATCTCACCATGTGTGGGGCTTAACCCCTGTATGTATGTATGTATGTATGTATGTATGTATGTATGTATGCATGTATTATTTATTTACAGTTTCTTATTTAGCGCAGCATATTCCATTGCGCTTTACAAAGGAGACTGTGATACAACAAATTGGGTATAACATTTTTAAAGCACAACGGAATTCTGTTGCGCTATATAAGAAATTGTAAATAAATAAATAAATAAATAATACTTCTTTCTTAAGGGTTAATGGGGGGGGGGGGGGAGGAGTCAGCAGAGGTTTTGCCTAGGGTGCCAACAACTCTTGCACCGGCCCTGTGTATAGTGTGACTGGAGTGTCAGTGGGTAGTGAGCGGGGCCAGGAAGATAAATAGTATAGATGTTGTGTCTGTCACTCTTTGGAGTGTGAGGTGCCCCTTGACTGACAAGCATCCAGGCATATCAAGGCAGTGTATGTTTTTTGTCCCCTGTGGGGGCCTTTACTTAAATAAGTCATGTCACTGTCTTCGTGAGTGTGGCATATGATTAAAGAAACTGTTTAATAATCATTTTTACACGGCAGAAATTTCTGCTTTTGTTGCTCTTACTCAGAACGTTATTTCAGAAGCTCCGAACTGTGGGATGAATGATACACTGTGGACCAATAACTGTGTAAATTTCCTCTTTAGGTCAGCATTTTGTCATTTCCAAATGCCGTTATCATTCCATTTTTCTCTGCAGCCTAATGATGCTGAAGGTAGACATAATGAAATGTCATCTTCCCACCTGATTTTGTCAAGAAATATGCCCCTATCTTTCTTAGTCTGCCAATGCAATTTAATATGCTAACGACTTCCCAGGAGGAAAGGCCCAGAGAGGAGAAGAAACAGCAGTTAGCGACTGACAGATGTATCTTCTTTGTGTAGATCCAGCTGTTTAGTTTAATTTTAAACATAACTGGTAATACTGCCCGGGTCATTGCCTGGCTTACGGCATAATTGTTAGGATAAAACTTTGTAAAATGTGTAAGTGCTCGCTGCAGTGTGAATATAGGAAGCATATGGGAATTATTGTGCTGAAAGGTGAAAGGGAAGGGCGGTTTTAACCCTTTTGAGTGCCAAGGGAATTTGTCAAAATAGGGGTGAAATTTGCCAAGCAAACCTTTTCAATTACCCTTTGAGTGCCAACGTTTGGGGTCGTTCCCACATCGCGCCTGGGGCCTGCGGGGGATGGGGGCGTGGCCTCATGCGAGTGAAGCGGTTTGAAGGTCATGCCCCCATGTCTCGAGGTCACACCCCCAAATTTGGACCGCGTGCAAAGGTCCCACTCAACGCTGCTGCCGGGGCGCGGGACAGCTGTACCCACGGCACCCCCCCTGTTGGCGGCCCTGGCCCCTGGTATGCATCTGTGCATGATTCTTTAGGTTAATGTTGGCACTGGTAGTTTCTATAATGTGAACTTTTTTATTTATTTTTTATGCCACGCTGCATATATTATGGGCAATACATTCAAACTAGAATCAATAGCACTTCCTTTCATTTCCATTTAATTGCCGTGAAGTATTTCTGTGCACAGAGCACAGATTTGACTGTATCCATAGCAATCATTGTAAATGATCACTCACCCATAATAGCTATAATGTCACTTGCTCAGCTGAGCGGACATAAATATATTTAATACCTGAACAAACTGGGTACTGTCGTCTAACCTCCATAGATACAGTTCAGGATTCTCTTTCATCGTTAGTGCAGAAATCTCTTTTTAAATTAAATGGATGGGGTGTAAAAAAAAAAGAGAAAAATATAAAGCACAAGACCTTTGCTTTTGCACATTTTGTCTAACCTGGAGTAATCTTATTGAAAGGAATTAATCATCCTTGATTGAAACACTTAAAGAAGGTCAATTCTCCATAGTAACAGATATTGCACAAAAGTTATTCTCCCATAGCAACCATTTCAACATCATTATTTGAAAGCCTTTGTTGTATTAACAATGATGATTGAAAGTTATTTCTGAGTTGCAGAACATAATGTCCATTAGAGTATTCATATTAGTGTATAATACAATATACATAAAACATTTCCTGTGGTTTTAGTGCTGTTACATAAGGAATGATGTACAATCAGAGCCGGATTAACAAAGGGAAGGTTGGTGCTGCAGCTCCAGGCCCCCAAAGACAATAGGCCCACAGTATCCGCAGCAGATTGGCCCACACACACACAGGCCAATCACAGGAGCATGAATCAGTTTAAATGAATATGCCGCCTACCCCCAGCCGCTTCCAGTGTGTACACCACTCCTCACTGGACTTTGTACTAGGGATGGGCATAGGAAGCCCACCTTCACATGATGGCTGGGCCTCCACCATTGAATCTTTCGATGTGATGGTAATTGACTATCTCATCAAAAGAAATTGCTAGAAAAAAATCATATAATTTGTGCATGAGCAAAAAAAAGCCCCTTTGTGCTTATGCACAAACATCTGCAGTGTGGTCTGGCTGGAGATGGTACTGAGGGCAGGACCATCACAACCTTATTAAATGTTTACAGCAGACTATAGCAACCCCCCCCCCCCAGGGCCGGTGACAGGGGGGTCAAGGGGGACGTGTGTAGTCAGTGTTACCCACTTTGCAGTTTGTGAGTGCCGCCCAGCCCCCGCCCGTGTCTGTGTGCACAAAGTGTGCTGCCTGGCTCGGTCCGACTGTGTGCAGCCGTGCGCCACTGCCGGGTCTCTCCGGCTGCTGTGTCGGTGTGTTTGGAGTCTGGACTGGAGGGGAGATTAGAGTCTGTGACCGGCATCCGTGCTTACAGTTCAGCAGGCAGCAGCAGCCGCTCAGCGCTGAGTCGGCTGTCTCCTGTTGCGCTGCGCACATACCTTACTACACATGTGCGGCCCTATTGTCAAATCTGCTCCAGACTTGCTTTGGCTGCCTTCTGCCCTGCTAGTGCCTTCTTGTCACAGCAGGAGATTGAGGCGCAGCATGACGGGACAGTTGGAGAAGACAAGTCCCCAACTGAAGTCAGAAAGGACCCCCCTGGATCCGGACCTTAAAAGTATAGGTGACTAAGGCTAGAAGGAGAGGCAATTAGCTGCCTGGAGCTCATCTCTGCAGAGAGCCAGGCAGGGCTATCTTTACACATGGACTTGATGGGCAGTTGCCCGAGGGCCCTACAATCCTAGGGGCCCACGGCCCAGCCCAGGTCATAGCTTGCAGCTGCGGCCCGCGAGTGGTGGAGTGGGCTACCCGTGGCGAGTACAGTGGGGCTGCCTGCAGGTTGTGCAGGACAGGGCTCGCACTCACAGCTTGCTGCGTGCGGCCTGTAACTCCCGTGGGGACTTCAACTGGGCTGCTGCACTGCTGGATTACATGGGGGCCCCCCAGAAATATCAGTGTACAGGGCCCCAACATTTCTGTTGCCAGCCCTGAAACCCCCCCCCCCCCCCCCTTTCCTGGAGGCTGCTGCTGCGGATGTGGGGGATGCAACATGGATGGGCTCTTGAGGGCACATTGGAGAATATTACACCCACTGTATAGCACAGACACTATAGGCATTCACAATACATACACGTCTTCAGATGCCGATAGCCACTCACCCTCGATAGAGACGGCAACCACAGATTCCCCCCTCAGCCTTGCTGGAGGCTCTGACTGAAGCTATGGCCACAGACAATAGTACCACACTTCCAGTGGCGTAACTACTGTAAGGCAGCCCCAGCAGCCGCTTGGTGGAGCAAGCGGCAGTGGGGTCTGTGTGGGCGCCGGCACCTGCTCAACGCACTGACATGCTGCTGCCTGCCACTGCTCACTGGCTGAGCACCGGAGGCGAGTCAGCCACAGCGCGGGTGCGGCCATGGCAGAGACGACAAATCTCCCCACTGATTCAATTGACTGTACACAGAGCCAGCTATTGGCTACTGTGTACAGGATGGGCGGGCGGATGGGCGTGCTAGGGCGGCCTGGCATGCGTCGAAGCCATGGGAAGCAGCAGTGTTTGCTGGTTTCTCATCCTCTATCCTGCTTCAGCTTCTCCGTTATATGTGTTACGTCATCACATCACTCACTAGGGAAAGACACTGGAGAGGAGCCTGGGGAAGGGGGCCCACAAACTTTTTGGCAGGGGGGAACCTGTTGACCTAACCCATGTCGATCTAACGCATTTGTCAACCTAAAACCATGTCAACCTTGTCCCATGCCGACCTAGACACCTGTTGACCTTCATCCATGTCGACATAGAACCCTGTCGACATTGTTGCCTGTCGACCCAACAGTATTGACCTAATGACTGTCGACAATACGACCGTATCACAATTTACTCCTATCCATCAATGAACCTAAACGAATGGTCTGTCTTTGGGTACTGGTCATAGGGTTGACAGTTTGAAGGTCGATTCACATTAGGTTGACCGCTAAAGGTCGACAGGGCTTAGGTCAACACATGAAATAGGTAGACAGGCCTAATGTCGACAGGGTCGGAAGGTTGATACAAGCATTAGGTCAACAATGGGAAGGTCAACAGTCAAAAGGGTGACATGAGGTTTTAATTTTTTTAGATGTACAGATGGAGCGCCACTCTTTGTTGCGGGTCCTGGCGATTCTATCGCCAATCGGCCAGGACCCGCCATCAGACGGAAGGAGGCGTGTGTGCATGAGAAGCTCGTGTGCCACGTTCCGTCTGAGCCCTCCGCAGCCTCACCGCAGCCCCCCCCCCCAACCCTGCTCGTCTTCCTGAAGCGGAGACTGGTAGGGAAAGAGCTAACTGCCGCAGTGCCAGGGACGTGTGTGTTTGTGAGATGCTCGTGCATTCCCGTCAGGTGGAGCGCCTCTCCGCCAGCCATCGTTAGCGCAGGGAATCTGGGATTCCCAGCGCTGACTGAGAGGCGCTTCATCTGTGTGTTGACGTAAGTCGACATGGACACCGTAACAGTGTACTGTGTCCACTCGCCCTTGCTTCAGGCACACAAATTCTATTCTCCCTCCATTCCCTAGTGGATGGTAGGGTATGAAATATCACCTGTTCTTAGGCCTGTTGACCTATTTTACATGTCTACCTAAGCCCTGTCCACCTTTAGTGGTCGAGTATGTCAACCTTCATACTGTCGACCTAGTGACCGTGTCCCCTGTTAGATTCTTCAGGCTGAGAAGAGACAAGTAGCTCGGTTACAGACATATGTGTAAGAGGTGTACAGTAACTTACACCATGATGTGCTTATTCTAACTATATTTGTGCTGCCCCCAATAGACAGAATGTCCCATTTCCTCTACACACAACAGTTCATTTCTCCCACATCCCTCCTGGACCATGTTTCAGGTAAGTAGCTAAAGTTCCAACACACAATATTAAAGGTGCGTATACGACCATATTGCCAGCAATTGGATTGTGCACCGGTGATAAATCACCGGGTGCGCGCTCCTATTTTCAGCCCCCTAATGGTGGCTGGTCAGAGGAGCTTGCTCCCCCGACCAGCGACTTCCCCGGCGCCTCTTCTCCCCGCAGTGTGACATTTTCATCAGCGACCATCTCTGGTCGCTGATGAAAACGGTACACTGAGCAATATATTGCCAGCGATCATATTGCTCCACGGCTTTAGACACCATTATTGCCTGTATGAACAAACCACAGTAATATTGTAGCGTAAATAAATTGATATATAATTTTTTTCCCGCCATTTTTAAGTACCACTTTATGTATCACTGCTGAAACATAGGAAATATCACCATTATCTCCTCCATTAGCATTGTCAATATCCATGAAACATAGAACACAATGGTTCTTGTGCCATTATTGAAATGTACCAGTTTGCATGGGAAGTTTTACAACATTCTGACCTTATGTAATCTTTTTAAGCACAAGGGAGATCATTTCATATCCTTTGTCTGGACTGGCTCTGCGCTCCCCTGTCCTCTTCTGCTCCTCTCTCCTGTAGGGCGGTATGTATTAATATACATCACCGCCCTTCGCATGGCAGCCGCCGCGATGCTGCCACATATGTACTAACATATGCGGCTAGCATCGGGTTGCGGTGACGGAGACCTCGTGATACCTTTGATGTGGTCTGCGGGGGGTCTCCGTCACCTCCCGGCCTTGAAGCCGGATGTCCTGCCGGCTGTGACACCTGCTGGGGGAGGAGGAGATCAGGAGGACGGGAGGGGGGGGGGGGCGCGCGAACGGTGGACGTCGGGCGGCAATAGAAGCCCATAGGCTTCTATAGGGTATCGCCACCCTCAGGGTGGCGATACCCTGCCAAGCGAAAACGTGGCGGACGGGTGATGGTACATAGGAAAATGCGGTAAAACACCCGTTTTACCGCATTTTCCCTTTAGTACATCCCGCCCATAGTCCGCTTAAAAAAAAGAAAAAAGATAAATAATCAATAAAAAAAAATGTAAAAAGAGAAAAAAAAGCTGAAATGATTATCTACACATGTTTTATTCTTAATCACCTCTCCCACCCCCATTACACTGCTGTCCATGGAGCTCAGATCTTCTACAACATAAACATACACGGCACATGCCTGAACTGTGAATGGCACATGCACAGAGCAATCTGATATCTGACTTTCACACCTGTGGTAAAGCAGCTTGGAAGGTCAACAGGACTATGCTGAGATAGTCGTTTTTGCAACAACTGTTGTAGCTGTAAATTTTTAATACATGCTCCTGAAAATTATAGTGAAAGCCCAATAATTGATATATTGTCCCATAAATCTGTCATTTATTGACTTCTAAGTGCTGGCTTAGCCTACTGTTGCTCCTTTATATATAACCATATCATGCAATGTGTAAAAGCACTGATTATATAGAAGAAAATATTGATTTAACTGACTCTGTCCACTTCCGCTTGCAGCTGCACACAGAAAGGACAGCAGCTTGGCTAAATGTTTTGAATGCTGCCTACTCTGTACAAAATCACCATGCTTTTATCTTCTAGATACACACAGATATTCCGTATATTATTGTTAGAGCCGACAGCGAGTGTCAAGTCTCTGACTTACAATTTAACAAAGGTTTTCTTAGCAGGCGTGACACTGTGGTTGTTGAACGCTTCTTTACTGTAGTACTGTATGAAATACATAACACTGAGTATACATTCATACACCAAAAATAGACAGCATAGAATAAGATCTAGTGTTTTCCTCCTCAAGAATACATCCAGAGTAATCAGAACTACATCATACTTACCTACCGGCTTGCGAAAATCAGGTCCCCCTCCCAGCCCCGAAGAAGGATGGGCAAGCCTCCTGCATTTATGTGGACCACCTGCAACAGCCCCTGCACCCCCCCCCCTCTTCTGCTGGTGAAATACCAGCATTTAAAGCTTATCGCAGAGGGGCTAAAATAACAAAAATTAAGTAATAGTAGCCCCTCCCCTGAAGAGCTTCTAATCACAGCATTTACTGTAATGAAAGTGGGGCTCCTCTCCATTCTTAGGCAAGTATGAACTACATACTTTACACCATTCTCTTCCCAACATTGATAAATGCAGACATGAAAAAATGTTATCACAGTACAATGCATATGTTCATAGGTGCCGATTTATGTTTTTGCTGGTGGGTGCTCAAGCCAAAAATATAGGGGAGGGGCATCATGGGAAAGGGGCGTGGTCTCAAAATAATACTGATTTATATTATGCAGCACAGTTGTCTCCAATATTCAAATTATGGCAATAGTGCCAAATGCATAAATGCCCCCACAGTGCCAAATACATAAATGCCCCCACAGTGCCAAATACATAAATTCCCCACAGTGATACATAAATGCCCTCACAGTGCCAAATACGTAAATGCCCCCACAGTGCCAAATACATAAATGCCCCCACAGTGCCAAATACATAAATGCCCCCACAGTGCCAAATACATAAATGCCCCCACAGTGCCAAATACATAAATGCCCACACAGTACCTGTGCCAGCGCCGAGGGAGGGCAAGTGCAGTGGGACACGGGCGGGTGGGCCGCTGCTGAGCGGGTGGGTGCTCATCAATTTACGTGGGTGCTCGGGCCCTCAAGCACCCACAGAATCTGCACCTATGCATATGTTACCCCAGAATGCTACAGATCAATGGTTGCTAAGCAACATTCATCAGGTAATATAGTCATCCTAGAAATGTCACAGAGTAAAGAGGTGGTATCCAAAAGGAAAGAATTTGTCACATAATCAGCTCAATACATCATTTTATACTAAAATTACAGATCGTAATACACTGCTCAAAACCCCAGAGTTGCAATCCTAGAAGTCTCATCAATGGGTTACCTTATTCCCAGATGATCCGGGTATTCCGGATTAATAATAACATCGACACTTGTATCCAGCAGCTTGATGAGCTCATTGATAAATTTACTGTTAGGGGTTACTCCCCTCAGTTATTGAAGGATTGTAAAAATAAAGTCCTTTTGTTGGACCGTGCTGAATTGCTGAACGAGGCTACCACAGTGGGCGTAAAGAAAATTATGAACGCCAAAATTGCCTCTGAAACCTGCCTGCCGTGGTGCAATAAATATAATGTCAGCTCTCCAGCCATTTCTTCCACTATTAAAAAACATTGGGCCATTGTTCAGAGTGACACAAGTCTACCGTTTGCCAAAAAAAACATTATGCCATGTTACACTAGGGGCCGTAATCTCCGCGACCTTCTAGTAAAAACTGAAGTATTATCTCCCAAACCTCAAACAATCTCCACATTTCTTGGTAGACCCAAGATGGGGTGCATTAAATGCTCTTGTGTGACGTGCCAATTTTTAATCCCAGGCGACACCTTCTTTCACCCTCACACTGGTGAGAAATTTTCTATCCGGTATCGTTTTACCTGTGACTAGAAGTACGTGGTATATCAGATCATCTGCCCGTGCAGTTTAAATTATATTGGTAAAACCGACAGAAAATTTAAAGAACGCTTGGGAGGCCACCGCAGTGCCATTAAACAAGCTTTGGCTAGTGGCCATAGTGAACAGCCGGTGGCCCGTCATTTTGCGGAATGTCATCACCCGCTTAATAGTCTCCGCTATAGAATGATCGATTGTGTGCCCCCCTCAATCAGAGGTGGTGATAGATCTAAAAAACTTCTGAAGCTAGAGGCAAGGTGGATCTTTAAATTGAATGTAATAGCACCTAATGGTTTAAATGAAAATATTTATTTTTCAGTCTTTAAATGAATTTGCTCTTTTAAATGAATGTATTTATCTATATTTACTAACATTGCTAGATCATTACTGCTATGTGTTGCTGTGTCGCTGTGTATATACTTATTATTGTTATTTGTTTTGTTGTCATGGTGACAGCTTGGGAGATCGGGCTGCGCCGAAGGCAGGGCCGGTGCAAGGCACCGGAGCGCCCCAGGCGAGTCGGGGTGGGGTCGCCCCGGTGCCAGGGGTGGGGGGGGATGGGGGGGATGGTACCTGTGTAAAAAACTTGCGTCCCCGGCGTTCCTGCTGAGTGCTGGTGCGTGCAGGGGTGTCCGTGCCGCCGGGGGAACCTGCGGCGCTGTTATTGTGTATAAGCTGGCCGCGGCCGGCGGGGTCCCTACAGTGAATAGAAAATAACTAGCGCTTCCCGCGCCGCCGCGCGCATAGCGCTAGTTATTTTCTATTCACTGTAGGGACCCCGCTGACCACGGCCAGCTTATACACAATAACAGCGCCGCAGGTTCCCCCGGCGGCACGGACACCCCTGCACGCACCAGCACTGCAGGGACGCCGGGGACACAAGTTTTTTACACAGGTACCACAGTTCACTCACCCCCATGCTCACCCCCATGCTGGGGGTAAGGGGTGAACTGCCGCTCTCCAGGTGCCGGCGCCCTAGGCAAATGCCTAGAGCTGCTTAGTGGTGGCGCCGGCCCTGGCCGTAGGGCTGCGGGTGCTGCCTGATGACGGCACTCTCCTCCTGTTTATTTGCCAAGTTACTACAGGTTGGAGTGCCGCACCCTCTGTCTCTCTTTCTATATATATATATATATATATATATATATCCAATAACAAAATATATATAAAGTGTATCAGCCCGGCACGCTCTTATCAGTGTCAACTGCCACGGGTGCCTTTTGGGTGAATATGTGGAAGTCTGCGTTAGGACAAACAGCGGCTCTCCACGCGTTGTTCAATTAAAAGAACTTGGCCAGATAACTCCTTTGTCAAGGTGTACAATGACAGAGGGTTTATCTGTCCCTAAAATGTTGGTCACTGCATCACTAAAAGTTTTTTTAATTGAGCAATGCGCGGATTGCCGCTGTTTGTCCTAACGCCGACTTCTATCTACAGTATATATATATATATATATATATATTTGAGGGGGGGGGGGGGGCGTTTAGAGTGTGTGTGTGTGTTGTTTTCTGACATTAAGCTTAATATTGCTCTACACCATGTGCCCTTGAAAAATGAAAAAAATAATGCAGTAGATTCAGATTTACTCATATATACTGTAGGACTTTATTGTGTTCACAAAGCACTCTGATAGCAATGGTTTGAAAACAATCTTTCTCTGAGATGTGCTTTGTACAATGCTATTTAGCCAGTCAGACAATTTAATGTAAAGTATATGAAATGTTCTCTTTTGTTAAGTGAAAATTAGTTAGTTTTACAATCAATTGAAATAATGTAGAATGCATTTGGCTTATATGGATAAAGGATGAAAATAAAATAGCATTTACATTGATGAGTTATAGAGGATTCCAGTAAATTCACCGCCTTCATATATGACTTAAATATAATACAGGAGAAAAGGGCCACAAGATTTTCCATATGGGGCACAATGCAACTAATACAATCGCTAGGTAAGTACTGAGCGCTATGTTAAACCTTATGTGCTGTCCTGCATAGCAATGGCATCCACTATTACATAATGGCGTGATTCTAATCAGCTCAGTTGGCTGTGAAGCTCGCAGCTTAACAAGCACCTGTGTCGCCGTCCCACCGAATCCCCACCGTCGTTTCCCCTGCAACCGTGCCAGGGGATATGTAACAAAGACACATCTCCTCGCATGCCGCCAACCATTGAATGATTTCTCCTGCCTTCGCAATTATAAGTCAGTCTCAACTGACTTATATTT
The DNA here is from genome assembly GCF_055691185.1 of Crinia signifera. Classification (NCBI taxonomy): domain Eukaryota; kingdom Metazoa; phylum Chordata; class Amphibia; order Anura; family Myobatrachidae; genus Crinia; species Crinia signifera. The sequence goes on along the minus strand of NC_139219.1, from coordinate 57,237,883 downwards.
GCGGCTGCTGGAGCGAAGACAAGGCGGGCGGCTGACATCATACGATGTAAATAACATGCACCTGCAGTCTAATCAGCCTCACTTTTAAGTCTGGAGACTCAGACATTAGATGTTATTGTCGCTAATGAGTCATGGGCAGGGCTTGGAGAGGTGGTGGAACTCATTTTCCTCGACCACCTAATTCCTCCCCTTCCCCTCCCCCTATCTGGCAGATCCAAGGCCAATGGTAGGGTTTTCAGGATCCACCTGCAAACTATAATGCTTTTCTGTTAGAATTACTGTGCAGGGCCAAAGCGGAGGCTGAACTAGTTCCACTTCACCATTAGAGGTGGAGGAACTCAGGGGTAGATTTATTAAGTTCGATGAAGTGATAAAGTGTTTGGTTTTTATTACCGGCCAATCAGCTCCTACCTGCGAAGTTACAGGCTTGGTTTGAAAAATGACAGGTAGGAGCTGATTGGCCGGTGATAAAATCCAGACACTTTATCACTTCACCAAGCTTAATAGATCTACCCCTCAGTTCCGTCCAGTCCCCCCCACTTTAACCCCTAGTCATGGGCAATAACACCCAATGAAAACACAGCTTATAGTGTTAACTTATTTAACAATATTTAATTTATGTCAACATTTCAGCGCAGTTGTGAGTCATGCAGAATTGCATGTACATACTGTATGTCTCTTTCCAAGCATACCATGTACATCTAGTATAGGGTACATACAGTGTATACTATCTAGGAAGGCTACTAATAAACCAATAGGGCAGGACAGGCCAACCTGTGGCTCTCCAGGTGTTGTGAAACTACAAATCCCAGCATGCCTTGCCACAGTTTTAACACTCCCTTATAGCAAAACTGTGGCAAGGCATGATGGGATTTGTAGTTTGACAACATCTGGAGAGCCACAGGTTGGCCAAGCCTGCTATAGGGGGTAAGCAAACAGCATGAAACATGCAACTCTGAATATGGAAGCAGCAGCGATACACACTCCAATCACATCTGAATCGGGCACATATCAGCATCAGCAGCAGCTCCTACCTGATTGTAGGAGGGGGGCTGCCTCCCCCTGCCGCTGCTGCTCACCTGCTCCCCGCAGCGGTCCTGTGGCCTGTACAATGTAGATGACCGGCACATGTGCAGTATCGGCCTAGGTACTGCTCATGCTCATTCTCCAGGTTCTACAGATTGAGCCTCTCTCATCAACTCCACTGGGGCACCATGGCGACGGTTTTGGTGCACCACTTTTGTAGTGCACTCAGGCGTGCCGAGGTGCATAGATGCAGGCCATACAATATCCATGCAATATGTTGCCAAGAATGAGACACGCTTACGTGTGAGATGCTCGTGTGCCTCATTCCCCTGAACACCGTTGCGGCTCCAATTGTAATGTACAATACAAGCTCGGGCAAATGGGCCGCGTAGAGTCCCGGTCCCCTAGGCAAATAATAAGTGTGGCCTGCAATTCCCGTAGCTGATGCTGGATATTGTGAACACAAGACCACAAGTCTCATTCTCGGTGAACGGCAATACGGCTCCGTCTGCTTTGGCCGCAGCCCATATAAGCCAAAGAGGCAACCCGGAGGAAGGGAAAAACTCCCATTGGGACTGCCTTGGGTGACTGGCAGGTCAGACTTCCAATAGAAAGTCACAACCAGTCACAGTGATGCCAGTGCAATCTCAAGGACTACATCTGGCTTCACTAACACCAAGAACAGTGACGGATTTTACCTGGGGGGGGGGGGGGGGGGGGCTGCAGTCCTATGAAGCCCATAGGTAAAAACTACCACTGATCAGCATTGTACGCAACTCAGAACCATGCCCCTAAGACCAATTTCCGTTCACCACTTCTTTTTCAGGTCGTCATAGCCTTCACTCTTTCAAAAACAGATTGCTATGAATGCGAGGCGCACTAAATGTATAAGAGTACAGGAAATTCCTAGCCACTTTACTTGTACTCTCAGTGAGCACCCACCTGAGCATGTGCAATCATACATCTATTTTCCTGGATTTTTACAGCACACCACGGAACACTGTGAGAAAGGAAAATGAACCAATGTAAAACACAACATCTGGCAAATCTACAGAATAATGACAAAATGTTTTCAGCAAGCACTAATAATAAATCACTTTGGCAGATGATGCCCATGTGTATAGAAAGGTTATAAAATAATGTTGTATCAAGATTTTACTACTGGCATGCAGCAATAGCATATCTCCCTTAAAATTTCATTTTCTGCAGCTACTGAATTTACAGTATAATAGGGGAACAAATCATTTATATATATATATATATATATATATATATATATATATATATATATATATATGACGACACGACACCAGGAGAAAATGACAGGGGGGGCACCATGATAGGAGAGGGTTTGGGAGGGGGAGGGTGTTAGTGGTGCAAGTGTACATGCTAAGAGAGCGGCGAGAGAGAGGACAGGTTTGGGATTAAAAGTAGGCCCTGGAGTTAAAAGTACACAGGCCCACCTTGGCGGCAAAAGTGAAGGATGTAGTTGTGCGCACGCCGAAGGCGCACTCCGGAAAAGGGTGTGTGGCCACTCAAAAGGGGCATGTCCTTGAGTGTAGTGTACAACTTCTACACCTTATGCAACAAATTACTAGACCCCATTTTATTTGCCCCTTTCACATGATGCCAAATGGATTTAGCCAAAATCCACATAGTGCCACACGGATTGAGCCAAAATCCACATACTGTAATGTCACACAAATTGAGCCAAAATTCACATATGCCACACGGATTGAGCCAAAATTCACATAATGCCACACGAATTGAGCCAAAATGAACATAATGCCAGAGTCAAAATTCACATAATGTCACATTGATTGAGCCAAAACTCACATAACGCCACACAGATTAAGTCAAAATTCGCAATATGCTTCATAAACAGGGACATAAACATTTACACCATAATGCCCATTACATGTTAAGCCACACATCATAATGTCCATTACATATTATGCCAAACACCATAATGTCTATTAAAAATTATGCTTCTTACCTACATGCTCATTGCCAAGGGTTCCATACTTATTGTCATGTGGGATTACATGCTCATTGCGAAGTTACCTGCTCGCGGTAACTGTGGAACAGCCGCCGCCAGGCAGAAGTGACAGCCATTGAAAGCCGGGCAGAGAGCGGGAGGCTGCCCGGCTGTATACAGAGTCCCGGCTATTTGAAATCATACCCCTTTCACACCAGAAAATGCAGGGATTTACCTGGGAATATTGTCCAGGATGATGCAGGGAAATTTCCGGGTTTGCCCCCTTTACACAAGCCTAGTCCCTGCATTTTCTGGTGTGAGGGGGAGAGAAACACCCCCCCCCCCTTAACCGGCTATCTCGTTTAACCGGCTATATCTTCGAAACCAACTGACCCATTTACATGAGCCTAGTATCATATTGAAAAAAACTTTTGATTGGGCTTCAAATGATTTTGGTCCCGTGAAACTGGGCCATTTGGTTCCAGAGTAATCTGCCCTCAAAGAACATGAACAGCCATGAAATTACATTTCAGAAATAAAATCGGTTTACCCACAATATCTCTGGAACCAATTGACCCATATGGACCAGCCTAGTATCAGATCGAAGTCCCAGCGATTTGGGTTCAAATGAATCACAAGCTTTTGTGATGCTGAGGGGGGGACTGGCAGCCATTGGAACCGGGTTGGGTTTTGGAATTAGCGGGTCCCATGTTATCCTATGAGGAAAACGTTCCAGCTTTGCCAGGAGATATCTCCGGTTCCCGGGGGCTAGCAACACATGGCCGGGTCTGAAATGACAGGGGGGCACGTGCCCGGGTGCCCCCACCTGAATCCGCCCATGTGTGTGTGTTTGTAGGATCGGCACTCCTAAGTGTAAGGGTCCGGAGACCACCTTGCCTGCCCTAACTCCATTGCCTCGAGATGGGGTTGGCGGACGTGTGCGGAACTAGGCTTCGCCAATAATAGCCGCGTCCGAAGGAGCCGGTTAGTCCAGCTCCAACCCCGATGCCACCAAGGCCAGAGGAGAGCAAGGGGACAGCTACCTAAAGCCCACACAAGGCAAGGGGCCCCGGAACCCCAAAGGGTATCTGGATGGTTTGCACATAACGGTGCGTAATGGTGTATCTATATAAATATAGAAACAATGGCAACAATGCTCAAAAGATGTTATATAACAGAAACAGTACACTATGGCAACAATGCTCAGAAGATGATATATGATAAAGACAAAATAGCAACAATGCTCAGAAGATGATATATGATAAAGACAAAATAGCAACAATGCTCAGAAGATGATATATGATAAAGACAAATGGCAACAATGCTCAGAAGATGAAATATGATAAAGACAAAATAGGAGGTATTTGCAGGGTGAGCCCTGACTTATCTGGGGAATGACAGCCACAGACAGGGACCTCCAAAACTTCCAAGGACTCCGGGATCCAGCAGCAGAGGATGCCCAAGGAAGCCAGGAACAGTTGCAGCAAGGGACCGACAGGACAGGAGAGCCTTCCAGCAGGTACCAGGACCAGGAACACGACGAGCTCTAGCAGGGCAAGACACTATAACCGGCATCAGATAGAGCCCTGAGCCGGATTTTATTTGAAAGCGCCGCCTCTTCAGGCGGAAGTGACGCCTGAAGCCGCATCCCCCTGCTGCTGTGTGCGTGGCGGAAGTTTGGGGCGTTGCTAGGCAACGACCCGATGCTTCCGTCCCCACCAGCCGGAGTCTCGCCGGAATATGGCCGCCGTCCTGACGCCTGCAGCGCAGCAGCTGACAGGTGAGTCAGGGAGCAGCGCTGCCGGCGCCTAACACTAAGCTGAAGTGAAGACATTGATAGTGAAAGTGTAGCCACCATATATAGCCAACAGACGATGCGGCACTCGTAAGACTTAATCAAATGGACACAGAGCTCACATTTCGAGCTTTAATGCTCGTCAGGCTTCTATATATATTAATATGATACAGTAGCTATGTTTATTGTAATAATTTTGAGCAATAGTGTTAGGACCTGCAGAAAAGTGGGGTCCCGTGAAGGGGGCTGTGGACTTAAATGCATTGATCAATACATGAACTAAGGCCCTTATTCAGATCTGATCACTGTACAAATTTGTTCTCAAAATGGGAAAAAACATGTGCACTGCAGGTGGGGCAGATGTAACATTTATAGAGAGAGTTAGATTTGCGGGATTATTTTGTTTCTGTGCAGGGTAAATACCGGCTGAATTATTTTTACAATGCAATTTAGATTCACAATTACAATTCAGTTTCAATCCCACCCAAATTTAACTCTCTCTGCACATGTTACATCTGCCCGACCTGCAGTGCACATGGTTTTGCCCATTTTGAGAACAAATTTGTACTGCGATCAGATCTGAATAAGGGCCCTGGTCCCAAATTCCTCATACCACCTACCAACATCTCATAGGCATATATTCAATGCCGCGGGGGAGCGGTGACTGCGAGCATGACTTTTTGCTCGCAGTCACCGCTCACCCTGTCAGTATTCAACTGCCCCCCCTCATTCGCAAATTCCCCCTCGCTCCGTTTTTTGAGCGAGGGGGAATTTGCGAATGTGCCTCAAAAAAATGCGAGAATCGAGGCTAATTACAGCGAGTTTGCTGCACTAGCCGCGGCTCTCGCAGTTTAGGGGAATCCTCGCCGTTCTGTGACGGCGAGGTTTCCCCCGGAACGTTGCATAGTGCGAGCGGCCGGCGCGGGGGTTAAACTGCAAAGATCACTGGTTTTCAGTGATCCTCACAAGTTTAACCCCCTCGCTGGCTGCTCGCACCGGCATTGAATACTTGCCATAGAGTCCATGCCAAGAAGAATCCATGCAAGGGCAAAAGGTGGTCCAACATTGTATTGAGGGGGTGGTCATAATTTGGCCACTCAGTGTATATAAAAGTCCTGAGTGCCTTCTTTCTAGTTCACAATATACCTGAGGATGGGGGTATGCACCCCGAAACGTTGCATTATAGCTCACTAGAGTCACAAAGTCCGGGAGTGACAAGTGCAGTTATCCCCAGCAAGGGTCTATCTACACAGAGGGCCTTATTCAAGTTCACTCTTTCTGACAAAATCCTTCTTAGATGGACAAAACCATGTGCACTGCAGGTGGGGCATATGTTACTTGTGCAGAGAGAATTAGATTTGGGTGGGGTTTTACTTCAAAGTGAGATCTATATTGCAGTGTAAAAATAAAGCAGCCAGTATTTACCCTGCACAGAAACAAAATAACTCACCCAAATCTAATTCTCTCTGCACATTTTACATCTGCCCCCCTGCAGTGCACATGGTTTTGTCCATCTAAGAAGGATTTTGTCAGAAAGAGTGAACTAGAATAAGGCCCTACCTTTAATATAAACTGCAGAATACCTTTGCGCTAATCTACACTGACATTTTGTTTTACAATCAAACACCAGGGACCTTTTGAAAAGGAAATAATCTATTTGTGTCTTAAATCTTCCCTTCTCCCCAGCGCTCCATGATAAATGCAGACAGTGAGACTTATTGGTTGAAAATGAGTGTAAATATGTAAGCAGGTCACCAATATAGACAAAATATGTAGACATGAATACACTATGGCCCTTATTCACATTGGCGCGTACGCATGCAAATTCGCACGTTTCACCCTGCAACCCCCATTGCGCATGTGCAGCAAGCGCACTGCGCATGTGCAATATCATTCAAAAATACTCGCAAGCAAACTTTCGCGGAGATTTCTCCGTGCGAACGAGTGCATCGGTAGTAGGCGTGCAGTGGGCGTTAGCATCGGCGCGACCATTATAATGAGCAAAAGTGGGCGTACACATAGGCGTACACATGGGCGTTCACTATGAGTGGTGGGAGTGCTTTCGCATGAGTGCAAGAGGGATTGTTCCCCTCCAACGCAAAACTTTTCGCCAGCTCAAAGCAGGTTTTTCGTTTCGCACACCTTGCTCCCTGTAATGTGCTCATTCGTACGGAGCAAACACACGCACGAAATGGCTAAATCAATGGGTAAATCAATGGCACCTGCACACTATTGACACCAATACATGGTTGATTTCATGAGACAATTACCTCAGCACAACTTCTGATTGCATACCACCAGCAATCAAGTGTTGGCAGATACAAACTTCTTCTGTTGCTAAAGTTATTTTGACCAAACCAATGCGCTAAAACCAAACAAATCCCACCCTTATAAATTTGCCTTATGTAACATACCACCACTATTGTCATTTCTACTCTGCTATATTTAGCATGTTGCCCCTGTCAACATTAGTCGACATGTGTCACCTCACATGCAACATAGATATCAGATATCAGATTGAGGTGAGTGTGCGTGCGCAAATGTGTGGGCGCGTGCGACCATTTACACGTACGCACAGCGATAGACCACCCCCCTTCTTTGTATGGTTGCGTGCGAATGATTTCGCAAGCACTGTAGGCGTGCCTTCGCCCGATGCGTGCGTGTGTTTTTTTTCCGTAAGAGTGCTTGCGAATGTGCATGCGAGCGCATGAACCTGAATGAGGGCCTATGTCTTCAGTGATGTCCCTGTTGTCTGATTATAAGATAGGATAAGTCTAGGTACATAGATAATTAGTTTTCCTTACAGAGAATTATAGATTTATGATACTAATATTGTTTCAATCATTTTACCTGTTATATAATACTTTCAGCTTTAGGTATCCATCACATTTGTAAACCTTGGGTGTGTATTGCTGCCATTTAGAATTTAAATTTTTTGGGGGGTTATCAAACAATAGACTTCAGTTAAATTTTAAAATGCAATATCAGATTAAACGTACAGTACGATAGTTCTCATTAAGAGGAGATGAAACTTTCTGGTGTTTACAGATTACCATTTCAGCTTAACATGGGATTTGGAAACCCCCCCCCCCCCCCAACAAAACAAAGGGGAAAAAAGCAGAGTCTTGAATCATTAAAGTTCAATTTTCTTGAAACTCTTCAATCATGTTTAGTTTAAAAACTAAAAGGGTAGTTTACACCGACAAATATTTCCCAGGTCATTGCACATGAATGCGCAAACAACCCGGGAAACTGATCAGTGTGAAAGGGTCCTTGAAAATTGTCCCGATCCAACGGTTCCACCAGGATTGGACCCGGGATGGTCGACGCAGCCGGTTCCCGTTCACTGCAGTGTAAAGGTGCCGCTGGAAGATGCTGACATCTCCCAGTGCCGCCCCGACCCCACCATCCGATTACGTCACGCTCCCAGCTTTATGCCGGGTTGGGCGGCTAGTGTGAATTCACTTTGAATCCGTGACGCAGACATGATTTTGTACCTGGCTTGCGACCCGGCTTGCAAGCACTTTACAGTGTGAAAGGGGTATTAGATGGGAGTTCTATGTCACATGGTATGTTACTGTGGGCAACCAATCAGAATCTACTACTTATATATTTAGCACCTTCTAGTAGATAATAATTATCATCATCTAATTTGTTGCCCATAGCAACATCCCATCTGATACAGAACTCCCATCTTAGTAAATTTCCCCTAATATTGGTCTTTATATAAAAATTTTGTATTTATTATAGGGCTCATTCAGTATGTGCCGATATTTCGCAGACAAGGGAAATATCGGCACTCACCTATTCAATGTTGTCATTTCCAACAACATTAAAGGCAGATCTGTATTGTCGGAAACTGCTGCGGATTGTCGAATTCATGACTGAATACCCGTGCTTTGCTAGAGGATGGTAAATTAGTATTATACTTGTTTGTTCATTTGGTACTTATGTAGTATCTGGGCGCCCGATTTAGAAATCGGATCGGGCACATCGCATCGCATCGCATCGCATGCGACCCTGCTACTGCCACTCTATAACTCTCAAAGTATGGGTTCGTGCTATCTCCATTCCCTCCTCACATTACAGTATGTCACTGTCCCTGTCACTGACAAACCATGCATGTCCTGATATAGGGCCAGATTCTCTAACCTTCACAAGTGATAAAATGGAGAGTGATAAACAGCCAGCCAATCAGCTCCTACCTGCCATGTCACAGACTGTGTTTGAAAAACTTCAGTCAGGAACTGATTGGCTGGCTGTTTATCACTCTCCATTTTATCACTTTTGAAGCTTAGAGAATCTGGCCCATAGTCTGTGCTGCTGCCCCACCCTGACACATACAGTATTACTCTCATATCAGATCAACAGCGCTTTAGTGTAATGCACAGATGTGTTCTGCTATATTGTTGCTGGGTATAGCGCATTGCAGCATGGATCTCAAAGGACACATCTGCAGCATTTTTAAATAAATTTTTAATCACAGTATCTGATTTTACCTCTTGGCTGTAGAACTGCGGCCCCCACAGGCAACATCCACCACCTGTTAGTGAGCCAGATGAATTCCGTGGCTACACTGGCTTCACTGTGACTGGCAGTGATTTCCTATTGGAATTCCTACCTGTCATTCACAGACACTACAGGCAGTTCCATTGGGAGGTGTTTCCTGTCTCTGGAACTGCCAGACCAGGCTCCGATAAGCTGACTGGTTTTCTGTAAGAAGCCATTTCTTTCACACAGCCCTAGCCAGTTTCCATGGACTGCAGCCGGTGCAGTCCTTAGAACACAGGAGTAGTGGCAGTATAATAAATGTGGGTATTGCATACAAAAAGCAGTGATATTGATGTTGGAATGTGATTCTAACAGGAAAATGGCCACAGCCCAGGGGTGATGAAACCCACAGCAGCAAAGGGGTTAAAAGCTAATGCCGGTCAACATGAATTAGTAATTTTCGTGCTAGATTTTTTTTTTATTTAATATTATTTAATGTTATTTTTGGTGGTTTTCTGTCTTTTTATGTTATAAATGTGATATTTTCTTGTTTATTTATATACATCTATTTTTATTAAAATTCTCTATACCTTAGCGCAGTCTCTGCTATTCGTTCCCAATTCTTTAAAAAAAAAACAATGATGACACAAGAGGTGTACATGGCCTGCCACCGACAGCTAGACTCTGACATATTTTATGATTATGATTATTAAACTCCAAAGATCAGCACCTCTGAAGAAACGTTTCATTGCTTCTCTCATCACAAACAACAAGGTTTCCATTGTTACATCCTAAATAATGAAAAAATGATAATGTTCGATGTAGGGAGAATCACAAAGCTCCACTGAATAAGCCATTTGCTTGACTTAGAACCCTACGTAGACTGGAGATTTATGGTAGACAGGCAAAGGGTACAAGCTTATTTCAATCACGTCAGAAGCATTAGGATAACGCGTAAATGAACACTGGTAAACCTAAACAATCTCCATGTGTTTCCATTCAGTTTATAAGATTGCTCAAAAATCAATAACTGCGAAAAGACCTTAGAATCCTGTCAACACTTTTAAATGTATACGCTTTTGGGGTATTGGATGTTTCCTCTAATGAAAGCTGCATTTCTCTTTAAAACTGTCAAAAATATAGATTTTTATCTTTCCGTATCCATCAGATTGATCTCTTCCCACGTAGCTGTGGAGATTTCCCAAAGGTAGGGATAAAAGCTGGTCCATTCTCAGTGCTTGGAAAGTAATATATTTCTCTTTGACAACTTAGCAATGGAGACCTTTCCGAAGATGAAACATCAATGTAAATACCCATCAAATACTTAGAATGGGAATCTGGGGTTCCGTTATTTATTTATAAAAGGAAAGACGGAACCAATTTTTGAAATAAATGTGTTATACGGTTTCTTTAAATGTGGTGAAGTTATTTTGAATTAGGACATTTTTATTATATACCATAGCAACTTCTCATATAAAAGCAACAGACCCGGTTTTGTGAGTATTTTGGGGTTGCTTCAACTGTACAGTCAGGAGAATTCTGTGCCAGTAGCCCTTATCAATTGTGAGTAGGGTGGCCAATCCCGGGAGCAGGATCGGAGGGATCCCGGGATTTGGTCCCAAAATGTCTGGGATTTCAATCCCAGGATTGGATACTCAATCCCGGGATTTCGGAATTAGACTGTGCATGCGCAGTCTAATGCCAGGCTGCTTCTGAGCACCCGCTCAAAAGCTGCCCAGCTGTTCCCGACCCCGGCGTGCGGCCTACGCAGCGTGACCTCTGACCGTCATGCTGCGCAGGCCGCAGTATCCTGCCACAGATGACCGCTCCTAGCCTCCCCTCCTGCCCAGCTAGTGCTGCCGCTACCTGCCCGGAGGCACCAGGCAAGCACCACGGCAGCGCTGCTGTCTGCCCCACTCCCGCCCGCCTATGTAAGTAATTCTGCGGGGCGGCACCAGGCACCCCCCGCAGCGCTGCTCTGCCCCGCTCCCAGCTGCCACGCACCCGCCCATGTAGGGGTGGACAGGGCGTGTTTTGCTTTTAGGGATGCCAATCCCGAGAATCCCGGGATTGAGCATTTTTCAATCCTGGAATCCGGGATTGAAAAAATTCCCCCAGGATTGGCATCCCTAATTGTGAGTAAGTGAAGGTTAATACATATGGTTGCCGACCATCGAATGGTTTCTCCTGCCTTAATAGAAGTCAGTAAAAACTGAGTTTTATGTATGAGCACAACGTCAAAGACCGCATACCCATGGGAATGGCCAACGTTTTTATGGGGACGCGCATAAAATCCGGGGTGTTCCTATGGTCCAGCGACATCACCGCCCCCATCCGCCCCTCCCTCCCCCCAACTAACAGCCCGGCGAGTGTGTAACTCACCCAAGCCATTTGTTGCCGTGGTTTGTACATGTGCAAATACACGCTTGCTCATGCGCAGACCCCTAAACATCGGAAATGGCCCGAATTTCCCCAGTTAATCAAATCAATAGCAGGGAGTACTATAGAATAGCCTGAGTCAGCAAGAATGGGTTCCCGACGGCCGTCGGCTATTCTCCCTCGTGAGGTTCCACGACCCCCATAGTCGGGATCCCGGGCTAATGACTGTCGGGATCCCGACTGACGGAACGGCATACCACACCCCACTTGTCCCCCCATAAGTATATGATAAGTAAAGATTTATGAAGCTGGATGGCGTAATTGCTGTTTTCCCTTGTCCAGGAAGAAACAGTTCTGGAGGTGCATTTTGTCCCAATTTTCGTTATTAAACTTGTGAACAAGAATGACTTATGTTTTTGTGATTCTGCATTGTGAGGCGCATGGGAAGGGTCTGATTATGTCTCCCACAGGTCAAAGCTTTTATCTTGAAATTTGCTTTGAAATGTAGTTTGTGAGCGTCAAGTCAGTAGGCTTATAAATAGAAAACACATTTATACTTAATCTAGATAAGATGCTGGAGATGACATGTTGTAAAGTGCTGTTCATTTTTCCTCTTGCTCTGTACTTGTGTTCATAAAATTGCTCATTACCTTTTCTAGGGTAAGCATAATGATGTTTAAACACTGTTGAGATCTATGATTAGGCATTGATTTGACTTGTTTGTGCCTCTGCCGTATGCACTATGAAATGAGCCTACAGTATATATATATATATATATATATATGCATCTAGATACTGGAGACTGACTAACCATTTCTAATCTGGTGCACTTTGAAACGTCATTTAGTTTTTTTCACAAAAACTCTTCATCCATAACACTGCTACGCCTATAAAGGTTAATTCCCAATCTCTGCGATATAGAGGTGTTGGAACCAGTACCCCTGAGGAAGTCACTCTGACGAAACGCGTTGGGTCTGTTTCCTTTGTGATAGCATTGAATGGAAACTATCATGTCAAACACATTCAAATTGTTTTAATAAAAATATGTTTTATTGTATCTATTAAGAAACAATTGTCAAAATTTTTAAAGTGGTGGTAGCGCACTTTACATCTTTTACTATATATATATATATATATATATATATATATATATATATCTCAAATACTGAATGCTTCAATAGGTACAAAATATATTTTTAAGGAACCCACACTGTAATTTGTATGTAAAATGGGTTTGTTGGGAGCAGGTGAAGTAATGTCGACATTGACAGAATTTCGACATTGTGAATGTCGACATTTTGATTGTTGACATGACACCTGTTTATTTTCTGATACTTTAATATAAACCTTTATGTTTAATCACACTACATTTAATATACTGTATCTTAGCACCCTCAACAAGGAATTTGTATTCTGAAGGGCCCATTCCTGTTCTGAGGCTCAGCATGTTATTGATTTAAGCAAACTTGTTTTTATACTATACTCTTCATTCCTGTGTATTATATGTAATTAATTCAGCCGGAGGATGCATTGGTTCATTGTGTAGGTGCTTAATCACCTTTCCGGTATATAAATTAAAGTAATGCTATACTGGTAGCATAAATGAAATTAAAACAACAAACAGCCTAGCCTCTGTGCAGGGGTAGCGACAGGTTGGCAGGGCAAGGGTAAAATGAAGGGGGCATGGCCACCATTTGCTGGGCCTCCGGGAGGGGCGGAACCTCCGGTTGCAGTAAGGAACACAGGGGGGGTTTCTGAGTACACCGAAACCCCCCAGGAGTCTAAGGGACCTAGTCTGAAAGCTGAAGGTCCCCTCTTTCCATGAGTACAATAATTTTAAAAATCGGCCCTTGGGAACCAGAGATATCTGACTTCAAAACAGTGGTCCCTATCCAAGCCTGTTAATTGCTCTTCCCAGTCAGATATTTCAGGTTCTATCTGACAGAGTTTTTCTGAGGGTATATTCCAAAAGCTGGGACTCTCCCCCTTTGATGAACACTAGTAGCTTGTCTCTACTGTTACCAGAACAAGAGATATCAGCCTTCCACCAGCTGGTTACTGCTCCAGCTCCACACACCTGGTGTGTAGTTTTATATTCTCATTGGCAGATTGCTCTGTCTCCTGATCCCCTAATCCCCAGTACCATTTGGTAGGTGGGATTCTATAAGAAATCTATTTCCGGGAACTGGAGATATCTGCAGTCAATATATATTCAGCTTAAAATAGTGAACCTCCTTTGAGACCACATTTGAATATTGATATTATTGATTTATTTAATTAGACTATTTATGTGCACTATGAATAACCTATTGTAGTTGCATAACTGCATACCTGATTTATAATATAATAAATAATGTAATCATGTTCAAACACCCTATGTTTTATTTACAAGCTCTCCACTTAACCTCTTATATGATCCCGCTTTAAACGTTGTCTTTATAATTTCCATTTTCTTAAATGATCATTAAGGCTTTTTTTTTTACCTTTTAAGCCCTTTTCAGCAATATGTCCGTGTCACGGCCTGGACTGTCTGTGTTCCCGGCACTGACCTGGGTGCGCCAGTGGAGGGCGCAGGGAACTGGAAGCGAGGAGGCTTGAGGTAGCTGGAGCTCATGCACGTAGACAGGAGGGAGATGAACTGCCGGGGACACAGAGGATTGGCTGAGACCTAAAGCAGAGGCGCGGGGTCTAAGCCGACAGTGGTATTCACCAGGGACCCCCGCAAGGGGATATGGACTTCGCTGCAACTGCCGACCAGGTCGCGGCCCTCTGCCCAGGTTCCCCTGTGGCTTTGGCAGAGTTGAGGCAAAAGAGTCTTTAAACGGGGTACTTAAACCATCGATGGTGGTCGATGGCACTGAATGCTATACAGCAACACAGAGGGTACTTGAGAGATGAGAGATGCGGCCTGGAAGCCGAGGATGACACGTGGGTAACACAGGAGGGCGCTGGAGACACTGGAGACACTGGGGACACTGGGGCGGCTAGGGAGCCGATACTTGAGATCACTGGGGATCGCTGGAGCGGCTAGGGAGCCGGTACTTGAGATCACTGCGGATCGCTGGAGCGGCTAGGGAGCCGGTACTTGAGATCACTGGCGATCGCTGGAGCGGCTAGGGAGCCGGTACTGGGGATCACTGAAGCGGCCTGAGAGCCGAGGGGAGACGGGCACGGAACCCACGGATAACCGGACACTGAGCAAGTAACCTGGGCTGCACGAGAAGACAGGATCACACGGCAGATGGAAACACGTGGAGACTTCTGGCAGGAGTGGAATGACCAGGACGCTGAGAGTAACACAGGTGACAGCGGACTCAGGAAACCGGACCTCTGGAGCACGTGGGGAGTCTTGACAGGAGCTTAACGCTGGAGAACTCACAGGTAAACTGACGAGTTGTTCAAGACAACGAGGAGACTGTGAGCTGGGTATTTATCCCTCCAGGTGATTAGGGAATCAGACGCAGGTGATGGAATCAGCCGCAGCAGCAGCACACAGACCAGGAAGTAAGTTGGAGCTTACCTGGATCATGTGACCCGCAGCTTGATCAGGGAATACACCTGGAGCTCACAGTGATGCAGGGGCGACTTGGAAACAAAAGACATCACGCCAGGGATTGCCGACTGTGCCGGCAGCTGACCTACGGAGGACACTACCCCAGCGTGCCGGTAAGGGGCGCATGCGAGCAGTGCGAGAACCGGGGTTCATGACAGTACCCCCCCCTTTTAGGGTGGGCACCGAACACCCTTTGGGCTTACTCGGATTGTCTTTATGAAAGGCTGCAATCAAACGGGGAGCATGCACATCTGCAGCATTGATCCAGCTTCTTTCTTCCGGGCCATAGCCCTTCCAATCGATGAGGTATTGGATGTTTCCATATCTTTTGCGAGAATCCACCACCTTATCGACCTCGAATTCAACCCCTCGATGGGTATAAACTCTGGGGAGCTCAGGAGTAGCACTTTGGAACCGGTTGAGAACGAGAGGTCGCAATAAGGATATGTGGAAGGAATTTGGGATTTTCAGGTATGGTGGTAACTTTAGCTTATAAGCTACCAGGTTGATCCTTCGGATCACAGGGAATGGCCCAATGAACCGGGGGGCGAATTTCATGGACGGGACTCGTAGGCGAAGATTTCGAGTGGAGAGCCATACTTTGTCACCAAGTTTTAACTGAGGAACTGCTCTTCTTTTACGGTCAGCAAAGAATTTGTATCTTTTTGAGGCTTTCTTGAGAGAAACATGCACATTTTTCCAAACTTGTGAAAAATGCTTGAGTGTGGAAGATGCGGCAGGCACTTCCAAGGCTGGTAAAGGCTCAAAGATGGGTGGTCGAGGGTGTTGACCGTAAACTACGTAGAAAGGAGAGTAGCCCGTAGCTGTGTGGTATCTGAAGTTGTGAGCAAATTCAGCCCAAGGCAGCAGACTGACCCAGTTGTCTTGTGACGAGGAGACATACAGGCGGAGGAATGCTTCCAGATCTTGGTTAACTCTCTCTGTTTGCCCGTTAGACTGCGGGTGGTACGCTGTGGAAAAGTTCAATTTTACCTTCAGGGCAGAACAGAGAGCTCTCCAGAAGCGGGCTACAAATTGCACTCCACGATCGGAGACAATATCTGCAGGGAGTCCATGAATTCGAAAGATATGTTGAATGAAGATCTGGGCGAGCTTGGGAGCAGAGGGCAGGCCAGTCAATGGGATGAAGTGTGCCATTTTGGAGAACCGGTCTACCACCACCCAGATGGTATTACATTCTTGAGACTTAGGGAGTTCAGAAATAAAGTCCATGGAAATGTGCGTCCAGGGACGCATGGGAGTGGGCAACGGAAGGAGAGCACCTGCAGGAGACTGACGATGGACTTTATGCTGGGCACAGGTAGGACATGAGGCCACGAAATCCTGGACATCCTTTTTCATGTGAGGCCACCAATATGATCGGCGAAGAATTTCCAGGGTTTTGTGAACGCCTGGGTGACCGGAGAAAGGCGAGGCATGAGCCCAAGATAAGACTTTGGGCTGGAGTTCTGGTAGAACCAGCATCTTTCCTCGAGGTGGCACGGGTGACACATGGGTGGCGGCAAAGGCCGTAGGACTGATGATAGGACGTTGTTCTTGCAGCACTGTGTCATCTTCCATAGAGCGGGACAGTGCATCGGCTTTTGCATTCTGGGACCCAGGACGATAGAAAATTTTAAAACTGAATCGTGAGAAGAATAAGGACCAACGAGCTTGGCGGGAATTAAGACACTGGGCTGTCTGGACGTATAGTAAGTTCTTGTGATCTGTGAAGATGGACACGGGAAACTTGGCCCCTTCTAACAGATAACGCCATTCTTCCAGTGCAAGTTTAATTGCCAACAACTCTTGATCGCCAATGGAGTAATTTTTCTCGGCAGGGAGGAATTTCCGGGAGAAAAACCCACAGGGGTGCTGTTTGCCATCGTCTGTAACTTGAGAGAGCACAACACCAACACCCACGTTCGAGGCGTCGACTTCCAATAGAAAGGGTTTGTCTGTATCTGGCTGCCGGAGGATGGGGGCAGATATGAAGGCTTGTTTTAGCAGGTGGAATGCGGACAAGGCTTCTTCGGACCAGATAGCTGGATTGGCACCTTTTTGGGTGAGAGCTGTGATGGGAGCGATGAGGGTGGAGAATCCTTTGACAAATTTTCTGTAGTAATTGGCAAAGCCAATAAAACGCTGGACTGCTTTGAGAGTGGTTGGTTGGGACCAACTGTTGATGGCTTCGAGTTTTGCGGGATCCATTCGCAACTCTGAGCCAGACACGATATACCCTAGGAAGGGTATCTGGGGAACTTCGAATGTGCACTTGGAGAGTTTACCGTACAATTTATTAGCACGTAAACGGGACAGCACTTCTTTGACTTGAGAACGATGAGACTGGAGATCTGAAGAAAAAATTAAAATATCGTCGAGGTAAACAACAAGATATTTATATAGGACATCTCTAAAAATTTCATTGACGAATTCTTGAAAGACGGCAGGTGCATTACTGAGACCGAAGGGCATCACTAGATACTCGTAATGCCCATCTCTAGTGTTGAAGGCAGTCTTCCATTCGTCGCCTTGGCGAATTCTGATCAGATTGTACGCCCCTCTGAGGTCAAGCTTGGTAAAAAATTTTGCACCTTTGATACGATCAAATAACTCAGTGATCAAGGGAAGAGGATAACTGTTCTTGATGGTTATCTCATTGAGACCTCTATAATCTATGCATGGGCGTAACCCTCCATCTTTTTTTTTCACGAAAAAGAATCCTGCACCAGCAGGGGAGGTAGAGGGTCGGATGAAACCTTTCTGGAGATTTTCTTGGATATACTCAGACATCGCTTTGGTCTCAGGGATTGACAGAGGATAAGTACGCCCCTTAGGAGGGGACTTCCCAGGGAGGAGATCGATGGGACAATCCCACCGGCGGTGTGGAGGCAGAACATCAGCGGCTTGTTCACTGAATACATCACTGAATGCATGATACACTGAGGGAAGACCCGGAAGGCTTTGGACTGTGGAAGATCGGACCGGAGTTACTTCAGTCAAGCAATGTTTCTGGCAATATTCGCTCCATTCCACAATTTGGAGAGATCTCCAATCGATACGGGGGTTGTGGAGTTGTAGCCATGGTAGCCCTAACACAAGGTCATAAGAGGATTTAGGAATGACCAGGAAGTCCATACATTCTTGATGAAGTACACCTACATGGAATGAGACAGAAACTGTCCGATACACAATATCGCTTCCGGGGATCCTGCTTCCATCCACCGCTGTTAGGAAGTGAGGCTGGGAAAGAGGCAGAATTGGAATTTTACACTTCTTTACCAGCTCAGCTGAGATAAAGTTCCCTGCAGCCCCGGAGTCTGCCAGGGCTGAGACTTGCAGGGTACCCACAGGGGACACAAGGGCAACAGGTAGAATCAAGTCAGTGGTGGGAGGAGTTTTACTGAGACAACCTAACCTGACTCCCCCACTGCAGGTTAGGACTTGGCGTTTCCCGGACGCTCGGGGCAGGACCCAATGAAGTGGCCGGGGGCGGCACAGTAAATACATAATTTTTCTTTCTGCCTCCTGGACCGTTCTTCTGTAGATAACCTAGATCTACCTATTTGCATAGGTTCTTCTGTAATGGTTGTCGCAGGACGGTGCTGAGGCGGAGGCGGAACTCGGGGAACTACTTTCTTTAATTTTTCTAGACCTCGCTCCCTTAGGCGCAGGTCTATTTTGACACATAAGGAAATTAATTCTTCAAGCTGCTCAGGGAGATCTCGGGTGGCAAGCTCATCTTTGATGCGTTCTGAGACGCCCAACCAGAAGGCGGCTGTTAACGCCTCATTGTTCCATTTGAGCTCGGAGGCAAGAGTCTGGAATTGAACCACGAATTGGCCCATGGAGCGAGAGCCCTGTTTGAGGCGGAGAATTTCTGTAGAGGCTGATGCAGGCCTTCCTGGCTCATCGAATATCCGTCGGAAGAGAGAGACGAATCTGTCATAATCGGTGAGAATTGGATCAGATCTTTCCCAGAGGGGTGATATCCAATCTAGGGCAGAACCAGTCAGCAGGGAAACAATATATGCTATCTTGGTCCTGGCAGTCGGAAAGTTCTGTGGTAGAAGCTCAAATTGGATGTCACATTGGTTTAGAAAGCCTCTACAGCCTTTGGGATTGCCATCATATTTATTAGGAGTAGGCAGCTGAAGACGAGGAATATATGCTGGGGCATGAGTGGCAGGCTGATTAGATACCGGTGGCGGAGGTGGCCGGAGAGACTGCTGGAGGGAATCCAGACGAGTGGACACATCCTGGAGGTATGTAATCACCTGCTGCTGCGTCGCTTCTTGCGTTTCTATACGCGAGTTGACATCTTGGAGAGCCGCTGGCCCCACACTATGGTCGCGTGCCGAGTCCATCGGTCTTGAACAATCTTTCACGGCCTGGACTGTCTGTGTTCCCGGCACTGACCTGGGTGCGCCAGTGGAGGGCGCAGGGAACTGGAAGCGAGGAGGCTTGAGGTAGCTGGAGCTCATGCACGTAGACAGGAGGGAGATGAACTGCCGGGGACACAGAGGATTGGCTGAGACCTAAAGCAGAGGCGCGGGGTCTAAGCCGACAGTGGTATTCACCAGGGACCCCCGCAAGGGGATATGGACTTCGCTGCAACTGCCGACCAGGTCGCGGCCCTCTGCCCAGGTTCCCCTGTGGCTTTGGCAGAGTTGAGGCACAAGAGTCTTTAAACGGGGTACTTAAACCATCGATGGTGGTCGATGGCACTGAATGCTATACAGCAACACAGAGGGTACTTGAGAGATGAGAGATGCGGCCTGGAAGCCGAGGATGACACGTGGGTAACACAGGAGGGCGCTGGAGACACTGGAGACACTGGGGACACTGGGGCGGCTAGGGAGCCGATACTTGAGATCACTGGGGATCGCTGGAGCGGCTAGGGAGCCGGTACTTGAGATCACTGCGGATCGCTGGAGCGGCTAGGGAGCCGGTACTTGAGATCACTGGCGATCGCTGGAGCGGCTAGGGAGCCGGTACTGGGGATCACTGGGGATCACTGAAGCGGCCTGAGAGCCGAGGGGAGACGGGCACGGAACCCACGGATAACCGGACACTGAGCAAGTAACCTGGGCTGCACGAGAAGACAGGATCACATGGCAGATGGAAACACGTGGAGACTTCTGGCAGGAGTGGAATGACCAGGACGCTGAGAGTAACACAGGTGACAGCGGACTCAGGAAACCAGACCTCTGGAGCACGTGGGGAGTCTTGACAGGAGCTTAACGCTGGAGAACTCACAGGTAAACTGACGAGTTGTTCAAGACAACGAGGAGACTGTGAGCTGGGTATTTATCCCTCCAGGTGATTAGGGAATCAGATGCAGGTGATGGAATCAGCCGCAGCAGCAGCACACAGACCAGGAAGTAAGTTGGAGCTTACCTGGATCATGTGACCCGCAGCTTGATCAGGGAATACACCTGGAGCTCACAGTGATGCAGGGGCGACTTGGAAACAAAAGACATCACGCCAGGGATTGCCGACTGTGCCGGCAGCTGACCTACGGAGGACACTACCCCAGCATGCCGGTAAGGGGCGCATGCGAGCAGTGCGAGAACCGGGGTTCATGACAGTCCGTATGTCAAGATATGCGGACACGCCAATGTAAAAATGATAACCAATGACCATTATACTAATTGATCTTATTAAACACACTTCGGGTTCTGTGCGCTGACCACTAGATGCGTCACACAGTTACGGAAGAGGAGGGAGGGCTAAAGCGCCTTGATTTAAAAAAAATCTGGAAAACTCTGAATGGACCAGAGACCTCCCACACAGGTATTTAAAACCACGTCAGGACCCTAGTCGGGTTGGCCCTGATGAAGCTGCTCTGCGAAGCGAGCGTCAGCTAGCGGTGCGCGAACAGAGTGGTGCTCTTACACTTTACTATTTACTATATGTGATTTTTAGACTTGTGCTTCCAGAGGTTGACTCTTGCAGCCCTTATTAGGGTAACAAGTGTTACTGCGGTCCTCCACTTCCAGTACTCCTCGAGCACTTATACCCTCCGTGCCACACAGCACCTTATAAATTTAACGGCTGGTCTCATACGTGGCTTATTAACATGCCATTCATATAGGTGAATAGTACCTCACACCTGTGGTTTCTCCACACCATGGGTCCACAGCTATATGTGGGGGTGACCCACAGATTATATATAATTTTAGAAAAAAACAAACTCTTTAAATGACGAGTGACATGACACACACTCGTTACAGGTATTATACTGGGCAACCCAGGCTATCAAGGCACATGTTAACCCATTAGTGCCCTATATTGCATGGAGAGTACTACAGTATTGGACTTCCTATAATTTATATGATACAAAGTAAATAACATCTGAAACATTATATATATTTATCAAATAACCGTTAACACTTGATATACAAAATTTATTTAAATAAAATGCTGGAGATTATCAAAACCTTTACTTACATTGACATATATAAGCAAACAGAGTACACCACTTCCACGCCACTACCTTTGCTCTTTCTGAGCATCTTTGGTTTTTATACATATTTTGCAGTTTTATTGAATTTTAATGAGTTTGATTTTAAATTTAACCAGGTGAACCACACCTAGGACCACTCTTTTTCTCTTTAAATGTTCTCCTGATGACAATGCCACTGTTGCACAATTCTCGCCACCTTAGTTGGCTGCAAGAAGAAATGTGTCTCCTGAGGCTAACGGGATCTGGAGCAGAGCAACAATTGAATTGCTCTATTTTGCGCCCCTAATGACATCAGCAGGTACTGTAAAAAACATTAGAATCACTTTACAAGGTTTACAAACTCTAACTTGGCCAACCTCAAAGTTTTTCTCCCGTTATTCTGTTTAATATTAAAGATATTCGGCTCGGTTTTCCAGAAATCCAAATCCACCCAAATTTTGCGGCTCCAAACCAAACAAAAATCCAGTCCTTAACCCCCGCGGAGATCTGATATGAACCAAGTCCTGGTTCAAATATTCCTGTAGTTCAGAATTCAGATTTCAAATCCAAAATTACAATTTTTTATCAATCAGTATTTTATCAATTTTTGTAATTGATTTTAAACTGAACCAAAATCTAAATCAGAACCCAAACTCTTTAGGGTGGTTTTGCCAAAACTGAAACAAAAACATGATGATGAATTAAAACCAAAATCACAACCTAAATATGGGGTTCCATGCACAACTGTAATTCAAATCCATCTGCTCAGCATGGTACTGATTTAAAAAAAAAAAAAAAAAAGCCACCGCTTTTCAGAACCATCTTGGCCATTAGCTGTTGGATTAATTAGCGAAAGTGAGAATAACAATAATAGATGTGTAGGACAATAAGCACCTACTGTACATGCCATAGTAACTAAGGGGTAATTCAGACCTGCTCGCTAGACTGTGTATATTCCCTACCCAGAGAGCACGTAAATGCCGCCCCGCTGATGTTACACCTCCCCACGGCCTGCACTATGATGTGAGCTAATGTGAACTCTTACAGATTGCTCCCATTTGGGACAATAAATCGTTCAAACATAAACTTATTTTTCACATGTCTTTCAATCCTCAAACTCTTGCCCCAGGCAATGAGCAAGAAAAACCTGGCAATGTGCATGTAACCCCTGGCAACAGGGCTGCCATCAGAAATTGTGGTGCCCGGGACTGGAAAAATAGGAAGGGTCCCTTTCGTGAATACCTGAAATGCCTTAGGAGACCTGTGTCTGTAGCACTACTCAACCTCTACATTGCTTCAAGGGAAATGTGAAATTTGTTTTTGACAAATTATACTTTGTAAACTCCAATACTGGGTGGGCCCCCTTTCTGTATGGGCCCAGGACTTGACTCCCCTCAGTCCCACCCTGATGGCTGCCCTGCCTGGCAACAAGAAAGAAACCCATGGCAATGAACACATAGGCAATTGAAGGGTTATATTCACTCAGTGTGAAAGAGGTATGAAAAGAGAATTAGCCAGAAATAGAGAAATATTCAAAAAATAATTAGTGGACAAAGAGACGAACCAGGTAATTTATACAGTTGCTTTAAACCAACTATACGCTGACATAGAGTTCAATTTTTCTTTTGCATATTCTGACTATCTTAAAACAAATCTTAATTGAAATGTGGTAATGTAATTATATTTCTGGTCTCCTACTTTGTGGTCTTATCTGCAGAGATGACAACTGATTTCTGTTTAAAGATTTTTTTTTTCAATTCTCAAACTTGCCGAGGTTTTAAACTGCTTATTTTATGAAAATGAATGTATGAAAACCTAAGGTCATTTATTTTATTTAAAGAGATGGTAAAAGTGTGTCAGTGACAAAATAATATAATGTAGATATTGTAATATAACCATTCTTATCAATGCACGCAGTCATCTATCAGCTAGTCTCTGTCTGGTATATCATAAAGGGCCTGACACAAAGAAATGTTTACAATGCACTACCTAATGTTTGTAGGTTTTTATAAAGTTTTCTCTAAAGTATACAGATTTAATTCCAGTACCACTTGGTTTTGGGTAGCGGTGGCCGCCTAGCACAGACACACTAGCACTTGAGGCTGTTTCTCGGTAGTTGCAGAGTAATGGGGTTGGCAGCAGGGCTACCAATAGGGGGGTGTCGTGGGTACAGCCATCCAAGGCCATGGCCTCTGGAAGGGCCCAGGTAGCTCATTTTGCCCACCGCAACCCCCCTGACTGCCTCCGCTGCGCTGCACTCAGTGCCCTGAACAAAGTAGGTTGCGGAGCGCAGGCTTATTCAACCCAGGACGCCAGAGGCCAATTAAAATTCTGCACCTGCTTTTGAGCCAATCAGAGCTCGCATACTGGCAGCCAATCAGAGCAGCTGACGGTATGCAAACTTTGATTGACTCACCAGCCGGTGCTGCATTTTAATTGGCCACCAGCATCCTGAGTTGAAGAAGCCTGTGCTCCGGGACCTCCAGCTGCAGCTCAGCAGAAGAGGAGATGGGGGAGCAGGAGCCGGGTTACGGCAAGTCAAGTGAGGAGGGTGGGGGGCCTGGACTGAAAATGAGTCCTGGGCCCCAAAATTCCTGATGGCAGCCCTGGGTGGCAGCAAAGGCCTCCACCCTTAAGTTAGCCTGTTTAATAATAATGTAAGAACACTAAAGTTTAAACTTTAAAGTAGTAGTAACCACAAGGGCCGGATTTAGGTCTGTGGGGGCCACTGTTTGTGTTTGTGTATGTGCACCGGGTCATGCCATTCTAGCTAGCTGGTAAATTCCTGGGTCTCAGCTCCGTGTCCCAGGTGATTAGTTTTCACAATCCCAGGTTGATACACATTCAGGTGCAAACCCCCAAGATTTCCATATATGTGTGAAAGGTGTAATAGACGATTCTTCTCAAGCATTCAATTTAGCTTCATGTAGCAGAATAATACCCACTTTCCACCAAAATTCGGGGTCTGGCTGGAATACTGTTCCGACACGGGTCAAACCCCATTCATTCTGGACCTTTTTTCCATTCCCTGGTCGGCTCAGTTTACACTGCACCCATGTGCAATCTTCTGATCTGTCAGTAATCTGCTTAAACCTGGGTCACCCATTTACAAGAGATGTGCACTGGACACTTTTCATGTTTGTGTTTTGAGACTAGATCTAGGTCTCCCTTCGTGTTTTGGATCTGGATTGGTTTTGCTAAAGCCACCCTTTTGGGTTTTGGTATTGGATATGTATTTAAAAAAAAAAACAGTTTCCACTCATTTCCAGTCTATTCTAAACACCTTACAACACAATATTGTTTTTAGGCCAAAAGGTCGCACCGAGGTAGCTAGATGACTATGCTAAGCGACACAAGTGGGCGTCACAAACATGTGGCTAATCTAGGAGTGGCACTGCAGTGGTAGACAGGATGGCAGTTTTAAATACAAGGCCCTAAAGAACACATGCAAAGAAAAAAGTTTAATGAACCCATCATTTCAGCGACAGATGGTCCCACAGGAAAAAGCTGGCCAAGTTCTCTGAATCATACAACCTCCATTTTTGATGACATTTCACATTTCAGAGAAGCGTCAAGAGGAAGATAATTTTTTAAAAACATGATTCTTAAAAATTATGCTGTTGACAAAGATGATTTTTGAAAAAAGATGATTCATAAAAATGATGCAGTCTAAAAAATATGTTTTGGTACTTATGTAGTATCTGGGCTGCCGATTTCTAAATCGGGTCGAATCGGGCACATCGCATCGCATCGCATGCGACCATCGATGCGATGCGATGCGATGCGATGACCCGATTTTTCCATAGGAATCAATGTTAAAATGGACTGAGTCCATTTTAACATGGAATTCAATGGGAAAAAGGGGTCCTTTTCATACCCCTACTATCCAAGTGGGCATGGAGTTGGATATAAACCTGTGGCGAGCGTAGCGAGCCACCGAGCCCGAAGCGTGGCGAGCGAAGCGAGCCCCGCGAGGGGACGGTATTCTGCGTCCCCTCGCGGGGCTCGCTACGCTCGCCACGCTTCGGGCTCGGTGGCTCGCTACGCTCGCCACAGGTTTATATCCAACTCCATGCCCACTTGGATAGTAGGGGTATGAAAAGGACCCATTTTTCCATAGGAATCATTTTAACATTGATTCCTATGGAAAAATCGGGTCATCGCATCCGATATCGGATGCGATGCGATATCGCATCGCATCGCATCTGATTGTATGCCTTAACTTAAGGCATACAATCAAAAAATCGGCAGCCCAGATACTACATAAGTACCTATGTTTTTTTTTAAAATAACGATGTTTTAAAAAGATGATTTTTGAAAAAGATGATTCTTAAAAAAATAGGCTTGTAGTTGGTGAAGATAGACTAGAGTACAACATGGGTAAGAGTGAGATTAGGTCAGAGGTCAAATTGAGCAGCACACACAGGACAGCACCCCTCTGCAGCCACAGACCATCTGACAGCAACCCTGAATATTTCTACAGAACACACGGGATAGCATCCCTCTACAGCAACAGCACATAGATTAGCAACCCTGTATTATTATTTCTATGAAGCACACAAGACAGCACCCCTGTCCCTTTAGACTTGCTCCAGGACTACTGACTGCATCTTCAGTTGACAAGGTGATCCCAAACTAGTCTGGTTTGCACTCAAGTCTGTCTTCAACCCCCCAACTAGTTAGTACACAGCACAGCAGACAGGCAGCAGCACCCCTGGACTGATAGGGCAAACAAAGAAAAGAGTTGGAAGATAGAATTGTCCTTGGTCCACCCACCTTTATGTTTTATAAACAGGACGTGCACATTTTAACAAGCCAATCATTTCAGCGACAGAATATGCTACATGACATTGATTGGTTTCTTAGGGCCCCCACAATAAAATAAGCATTTACTCTATCCTTGCACAAACTGTCTCTAAAGTAGATGTTGTTGTCCTCCCCCGATTCCTCACCCTCTCAAGTGTGTACATCCTCTTCCTCACAGAATTTTAATTTGTCCCCACTGGAATCCACCATTACAGGCCCCTGTGAAGTGTGTGGAGGCAATTGCTGGTAGTAGTAGTAGTACGTTTATTTATAAGGCGCCACAGTGTCTGCAGTGCCGTAAATAGCAAACAAAAAACAAATTACAAGGTAACGTACAGGGTGTGTTGATAAAATACAGCATTAATAGGGGTATAGCTGGTAGAACTAAAATCAGCATCTGTTCTGAAGTAGGTGTCAAAATTGTCGAGGAGACTGAAGATGAAGTAGAGAAAGGGAAGAACAGGGCAGGAGTACTGGTGAGGTAAAGAGGTAAGGTGAGTACGTGAGGATGGAGGGCCCTACTCATAAGAGTTAACAGACTAAAAGGAGGTGGGTGGACGAACGAAAAACAATAGGATAAGTAGAAATGGATGGAGGGGTAGGGTAGGCAGGATAGGAGGAGCAAAAGAGGTTAGGAGGAGGAGGGATAGGCTAGTCGGAAGAAGTGGGTTTTGAGGGAGCGCTTGAAGGAGGTAAGGGAATCAGAAAGCCTGATGTGTGGCGGGAGGTTGTTCCAGTGCAGGGGGGGGCAGTGCGAGAGAAGTCTTGGACATGGGAATGGGAGGAGGTGATTAGGTGAGAGGTCAGTCAGGGGTCGGCGGCGGAGCAAAGAGGATGGGAGGGAGTGTTGATAGAGATCAGTGAAGAGAGGTAAGGAGCGGTGGAGGAGGAGAGAGCCTTGTAGGTGGTGGTGATAAGTTAAAAAAAAAACGTAAAGGAATGGGGAGCCAGTGAAAAGATAGACAGAGGGGAGAGGCGGAGGTAGAGCGGCGGGAGAGGAAGATGAGCCTAGCAGCAGCATTAAGAATGGATTGAGAGGGGCGAGGCTGGCGAGAGGAAGCCCAGAGAGAAGGATGTTGCAGTAGTCAAGGCGGGAGATGAAACGAGAGTGAATGAGAATTTTGGTTGCATCAGTGGAGAGGAATGGTCTGATGCGTGAGATTTTGCGGAGGTGAAAGCGGCAAGACTGTGAGAGAGCACGAATGTGGGGGTGAAAGAGAGGGAGGAGTCAATGATGACACCGAGGTAGCGCGTTTGGTCGGTGGAGGTGATCTCTGTTTCACCAATGCTGATGGAGATAGTTGGCGAAGAGGGGATGTTCGGGGGATGGAAGATTAGAAGTTCAGTTTTAGCCATGTTTAGTTTCAGGAAGCATTGGGTCATGCAGGCTGAGATGGCCGTGAGGCATTCGGAGACCTTGGACAGGAGTGATGGGGATAGGTTGGGGGAGGAGAGATAGATTAGGGTATCATCAGCATAAAGGTGGTAATGGAAGCCATAGGAGCTGATGAGGGTGCCCAGAGAGGTGGTGTAGAGGTAGAAGAGGAGAGAGCCAAGGACTGACCCTTAGGGAACACAGACTGGCTGCGGGGTAGTAGCAGAGGAGGAGCTTGGAGTGCAGACGGAGGAGCGATCGGAGAGATATGAGGTGAACCAGGAGAAGACTGTGCCAGTGATGCCAATGGAGCGGAGGGTGTTGAGCAGGAGAGGGTGGTCAACAGTGTCAAAGGCAGCCGACAGATCAAGCTGGATGAGGATAGAGAAGAGGCCTTTGGATTTAACCGATAGTAGATCGTTAGTGACTTTGGTCAGGGCAGTTTCAGTGGAATGTAAAGTGCGGAACCCGGATTGGAGGGGGTCTAGAATGGAGTTAGCAGTAAGGTGGCTTAGGAGATGATTATAGGCCAGACGTTCTAGGAGTTTGGAGGCAAAAGGGAGGAGGGAGATGGGCCTGTAGTTGGACGGAGAGTTGGGGTCCAGATTAGATTTTTTGAGAATTGGGGGGACAAGAGCGTGTTTGAAGGAGGGGGGAAGATCCCAGAGGATAGGGAAAGATTGAAGAGGTGAGCCAGGTGAGAGCATACCGACTGACTGAGACGACGGATAATATTGGAGGGGATAGGATCGAGCGGGCAGGTGGAGGGAGAAGTGGATTGAAGGATAGAATGGACTTCAGCAGCAGTGGTGGGGTAAAATGAGGACAGGGGTGGGAAGGAGGGGAGTGGAGATGAAGGAGGGGAGGAGGGAGAGACTGAGGTCATGGCAGCAGTGATGGCAGTCCTGAGAGAGGAGATTTTGGTTGAAAAGTAGGTAGCAAAATCAGCGGCTACGATGGAGAACGGAAGAGCTGGAGGAGGGGGTGAGAGCAAAGAGTTGAAGGTGGCGAATAGCCTGCGGGGGTTGGATGATTGGGAAAGGATGAGGGACTTAAAGTAGGATTCCTTGGCCAGAGCAAGGGCAGAACTCAAGGAGGAAAGAATGAATTTGAAATGGAGATAATCCGCGAGGGAGTTTAATTTCTCAGCAGTGCGAGAGCACTTTTTAAGGAATCGGGTGATAGGCGAGTGCCACGGTTGGGGGTTGGAGCATCGAAGGGGATAGAGGAGGGAGGGCAGGCAGAGTCCAATGCCGAAGATAGGTTGTCGTTATAGAGGGAGGCGGCGAGGTTCGGGCATGACATGGCGGCGATTGGGGCGAGAAGATAAAGGTCTTCCTGGAGGAATTTATCATTCATTTTGATGAACATTATGTGGCAGTAACTGCCTGACAAGGTTACCAGCTGCACTAAACACTCTTTCAGAGCACACACTGTAGGGGGGGCAACTTATGTAAAATAAAAATAAAGCCAGTTTGTTCAAAGGCCTCCAAACTGACGGCATGGCTACTTGGATACTGACACTGTCACCAATATAATCCTCCAACATTCTTTCAATGGTGACAGCATGCTGTGCAGCGACAGTAGACATTTCAGTAATTGTTGGCAGTTCCTTCAGTCCAGACCAGGGGCCAAATGTAATAGGGTGTGAGAATTAGAAAGTCAGAGATTTTGGCAGAGCTTTTTTAAAAGCTGCAATCATTTACACTGGAAAAAAAAAACAACAGGTTGATTTTGCCATGTAAATGATTGCCATTTAAAAAAAAAAAATGGGAAAACTCTCCCAAAATATCCAACTTTCTGATTCTCACACCCTATTAAATTTGGCTCCAGATGTCAATAGCTGCTTCTGATTGCCCTGCATCACCAGTGGAGGGTTGTCTATGAAATTTAAGTTTTCTCTTTGCAGCCCCCTTTGCAGGAAAAAATGAAGGAGGAGCTGTTACCGTGTCACGATCCGCTCCAGCTGACAATTTTCTCACCAGCAGGTCTTCAGCACCTCTGTAGACTTGTGTCCACTGGAAACAATGATATAACGTAAGCTTTAAACCTAGGATTGAGTATGGTGGCCAAAATGTAGTGCTCTGATTTCAACAGATTGACCACTTGTGAATCCTGGCAAAGAGAATGGAGGGCTCCATCCACAAGTCCCACTTACTTGGCGGGTCCATTTCAGCTCCAGGAGCTGACTCAAGCTGGCAGTGTCTGAATTGACTTCATGTTTAGCAAGTTCAAAGGGTTGGAGAGCCTTGCACAACACGGAAATCATTCTACACTGTGCTTGAGTCAGGTGCATTCACACTCGAGTGCCTATGTCAATGGTGGACCTATAGATTTGAATGACCTTTTTGTTGAATGGCCTCCATCCTCTGAAGTGTATAGAGTGTTGAATTCCACCCCATTACCACCTTTTACTTCAGGTGATGGTAGGACAGGTTTAGGAGTGTTTGCTGGTGCTCCAGTCTTCAGCACACAATGGCTGAATGTTGTAAGTGGTCCAAAATTTTTTGAGCCACTGACACTCCTGTCATTTAAAAAAAAAATTGCACCACCAAATGTATTGGGTGAGTGATGGCTTGTATTTTGAGCCCCAGGATAGTTGAAGTACTTTAGACATCACACCACACAGTTACGCTGACCGTCAGACAGATGATGGTGAAGCAGATGTGTTTTTAATATCAGCTGTTGCCTTTTTATACATAAAGACACCATTTCTTTACTCCCATAAAGGAGTGTTCATTACAAAAAACATGCATATTCATATACAACACACCCCTTAAGGTGGGGTTAACAATTAAAACTTTGGTTCGACTTGAGTAACGTAAGAATACGTAAGATAAATGGTATCTCTTATATCCATTAAAGGAGCGAAGTTCTATAGACTGGGAGTTGCTTCTATATTATGCTGACTCTTGCAGTAAGTCTAAGTAGAACATACGTCTTTTGTTTAAACATATGAGGTCTCACATTCCTGTACTATCTTGGTTTACATTGAAGGGGCCCATTTTCAGTAATGTCTAGTTTTTCTAATGGAAACTAGACTTAGAGAGACATACATTTGAATTTAACTGTTTCAGCAGTCTGGAGAGATAGGTACAATAAAATTTAAGCAATACTTAATACTGGCTAGCAAGTCTAATATGATATAAGAAATATATAATGTTAAGTACTATAACGTTATCATTTT
Organism: Crinia signifera; assembly: GCF_055691185.1. Lineage (NCBI taxonomy): Eukaryota > Metazoa > Chordata > Amphibia > Anura > Myobatrachidae > Crinia > Crinia signifera. The sequence continues at coordinate 57,206,845 of NC_139219.1, read as the reverse complement.
CCCTCCTTTTTATAATAATTAAACATTACAATTGAGATTACATTGTTTACATACAGTAGTAAACAAAACACACAAAAAAATTATTATAAATGTAAGAAAAAACTCATAGTGGTCGGACATCTTACAATACAAACTGCCTACACTATGCTAAGGATTAGTCACATCAGATGGTTCTAGTGGGTTATAGCCCTGAGAACAAGGTAGCTTCTCCCTGCCGTCAGAGAGCAACTGGCCGTTCGCTCACATCCATCGGAATAGACTGATCCTCTGCTTTCTGTGTCCTTCCAGATATGAGTTGTTTGAACTTGGTTGTAGTTATTGCAGACTGGCACTGTTTCAAACAGACAGAGAAAACACACATCAATATCTTGACAACAATATAAACAAGTATGCATAATCCTATAATTTTTAGGCTGAACATGAGAATTCCCATAAACCATCCACTGATTCCTGAAAACCATGTGGATGGATTCAAGAATGATAGCCAGCCCCAATTTCCTCCTAGAGTGTCAGGTGTATTATGCTCAGTGGCATAAATTCGTTTTTCCTCTTCTATCTCTTGTATATGTTTTTCTATTGTCTCTTGAGCATTGTCAGTCTCATTGGTAATAAATGTACAACACAATATTCCTGTCTGAGTATATAAGGTCATACAATAGCCTCCTGTCTGTGCCGTTAAGTGGTCCAGAACTAATCTGTGTTGTAACTGTTCTTTTTATTACCTCTTGGATTTTTCTACCTACATATCTGAAGGTGTTATCATATATTTCAGTAATGTTATCTAATAACATTGCAAGTGATTTAACTCTATAATACGAATCCCATTCTCTCATGCCATTCTCTCTTTTATTTCCCTTCTGTCCCTGTGTATGGGATTATACTTCCCTACCAGGCCTTCTTGGCCTTTATTATGTTTTTTAGATCGTCATGCTCTATCACCTGCGCTGCAGGTACTATGCTTCCTAGTGTACAATTTCCATAGTCGCCATAAACAAGCCACTTGTAGGCGTATTTCCCACATAAAAAATACAAATTATTTGGGAGAATTGGAGGTATGCTATCCCACATTTGTTTTAGGTTAACCAATCCTTTTCCTGCTACTGTACCATTAACTACGAACTGGTCAGGATTGCTTCCTGTCTCATTCATCCAACTAGGGAATCCTGGCCCTGGCCACACTCCAATATTTAACATTTCCCTTAGTGCAGGTTTATCATCATATGGTGTTAAAAACATTTGGTATGGAGGTACTCCTGATTCGAAGGTGTCAGGGGCACTACCAACTCTAAAAGGGGCCTTTGAGCAAGGATGAAATGTTCCTAAGTAGGTGTTTGAGGGGGAAATCTTTTGTTTATTAAAGCCAAGTATGGTTTCACCCTTTTTCTTTTTTTTTCAATTCAATGCAAAAAGATACATTTGGGGTAATTAGGTGTGCTAGCAGTTTAGGGGATTCCTTGCGTAAGTATTGGCTAACTGATGCTTTGAATGGTTCGCTATCTGCACGGTTATCTTCAAATAGTGCCCATTCTTCATATGTGATGGGGATAAATGTCCACTCTCCTCCTCCTGAGGTAGGACCTTGAGAGCAGATCCAACAGTTTGTAGTGTTAAGGGAATTCCCTACCAAATTATGTAATTGCAACAACATATTTCGGTTTTCTCCAGTAGGGGCCTTACACCATTCTATACATGTCTCCTCAGGTGACTGTCTTACAATACTCACAAATACACCTTGAATTATGTGTCAAATTTCTACATTCATGATCAGGGTTTGTTACTTCCCTTTTTCTCACATAATGTGGTTTGGGATAGACTATAGAGATGCTTTGTACTGTACTGTTGTTATTAGCATAATCTGGTACCTCTAGTACTGTACATAACCATATTATTGCCACTATTGTGGTTGCCAAACACATAATACATCCCCATAGACTTTTATCGGATTTGGGCCCCAATAACATTTCAGCAAACTGCATCATCAAACTTAACTCGTAATTGATGACAATGGGATGAGTGTATCCCTTCCTTCTAGCTTCACTGATGTTGGTGTAGTCAGTAGAACCTGGAATGGACCATCAAATCTGGGCTCAAGTGATTTCCGAACGTGTCTTTTGAGATATACCCAATCTCCTGGCTGGAGATGATGAGGATTGTTCTCTACTGTAGAATCTGTGTCTTTTTCCTACTGGCTGGGCTTTTGCTGCTCTCTTAGCTTCTGCATCTGCAAGAGTGTTTCCTCTTGTTTCTTTTGTTTGATTCTTTGTGTGTGCTTGAATCTTGATGATGGCAACTTTGTATGGCTTCATTAATGCTTGAAAAAGTTTTTTTTTTAATGAGGTCAGCATGCTGTATCTGTTTACCTGTAACTGTTTTAAAGTCTCGAATCTGTATAAATGTTCTCTGTTGTATGCTCTGCGTGCTCCAATGCTTTAGTAAGGGCCACAAGTTCAGCTGCTTGTGCTGATAAGTGTGCTGGTAGGGCTCCAGAAGTTACTACTTCAGTGTCGGTAGTGACGGCATATCCAGTGTAGGGTGTGCCATTTACATAGTACCTGGACCCATCAACATATAGTTCGTAATGAGCATTGGGTATCGGCATATCTTGGACGTGTGGCAATGTCTGGGTTTCTTGTTCCATCAAAGCAAGACAGTCATGAGAAAATTTTTGAGTACAAGTATTCTCATCTTTGTCCTCACCTTCACCTTCTGGATCTACTTCCATTCTCTGGGCTGTTGTAGATGTTACTGTGCTGACAGAAGGTGCTTATTCCCTTATTCTCCCTCCTTTTGAACATTTTATGTTCATACTCCTTCCGTTCTGGCAACAGGGCTGGGAGGAGCGTTGCTGGATTTAGAGTGAGACACCTCTTGATTGTCACATTGGTTGCACTCAATAGGGACACTTCGTACTTGGTGAGTCTAGCTGCTGAAAGATGTTTGGTTCTTGCTTGTTGTAGGATTTCTGTTACAGCATGTGGTACTTGTATGGTTAGTTCATGATTAAGAACAATGTCTATGCACTTATCCTTCAATACAGCAGCCGCTGCTACAGCTTTAATACATGTAGGTGATCCTTGAATGATATTGTCAAGCCTGCTGGAATAGTAAGCAAGAGGTCTTTGTCTTGTTCCGTGGCTTTGTTGTTAACACTCCCAAAGCATGTCCTTTTTCCTTGTGGCAATACACGGTAAAAGGTTTAGAATAGTCTGGTAGGCCTAGGGCAGGTGAAGAGACAATGGCCAACTTTAATTGCTGAACTGCTTGAGCCATTTCTTCATCTGTTGGATGTGGACCATCTGTTTTGATTGCATTGTATAATGTTTGCATGTAAACTGATGCAAGAGGTATCCAGTCCCTGCAGTAGCCCACCAGGCCTAGAAATGACCTGACTTGTTTAACAGTCTTTGGTATTTTAGCTTGTAGTATTAGCTTCTTTCTGTCTTCTGTCAGGTGTTTGATGCCTTGAGAGATACAATGTCCAAGGAAGACAACTTTTTGCTTACAGATCTGTAGTTGTTTTTCTTTTAAAGCCTTGCAGTCTTGTTCTCTCAGGAACCTGAGTAGGGACACTGTTTCTTGCTGGCACTTGTCTTGAGTTGTTGTAGTTAACAAGAGGTCATCGACATACTGGATAAGCTGAGTTTCTTCTGAGTAAAAGGGTCTCCAAGCCTGGAGAACCAGTTACATTGCTTCAGAGTAGTCACTGGGGCTAGTGGCGCCCCCTTGAGGCAATCTTGTCCAGCAGTATTGTTTGCCATCATGTGTAAAAGCTAACAGTTCTTGAGAGTCTTTAGTGATAGGCATATCATTTGCCAAATCGGTCACCGTAAAACAGGCCCCTGATGGTGGGATCTGATTCAGCAAGGTGTATGGATTAGGCACAATGGGACAATTAATTAACAGTCTCTTGTTGACCTCTCTTAGATCATGAATTATTCGTAAAACAAAGGCGTCGACCATTCGGATCTACATTGAACTAGGATGCCGGACTGTAGATAAGCTTGTAGTTGCTTGGTGATGGCGACTCTTTGATCAGGATTCAGTGGATTTTGCTTTACGGATACTGGCACTGCTCCTGGCTTTAGTTGCAGTTGGACAGGTTGTACGTTCAGCTTGCCAGTGTCTATCTTCCCCTTAGACCACAGCTTGTCCAGTACTTGGGATGTGATCCAGTCTGGGAGGATAACTTCAGCAGAATCTGTAATAGATGATTGGGAGAGAAACACATACAGCCTCTATTTGAGGTAGTAAGTCCTTGGATATATTGGATTTATATTTGATACAAAGTAGCAGTGGAGACTGTTAGTTGATAAGAGAGAAACTGCCCATACCCACACATGACACAAAACAGACTATAAAATCCACTAATGAGCACACAAGCTACACTTGTGCAGCCTAACAGAACACTTAAGCTATAGATCCATAGGAGCAACTGTGCTCACAGATACAAGAACGATTGAATAAGGTAAAACCCCCAAAATTAATGCAAAACCTAGAAAACTAATCCGGAGAGACCATACAAACTAAACACAGAACATAAAATTTCTAATGAAATATCCAAAACAGGAATGAGCCACTCTGTGGCTTGCAACAATGTTCCAGTAAAGTATCATTGTTCATATTAGGCTATGAAAGATAACATAGTCACATATGACCAATAGGAACTGTGTTTATCTTAGCACTACATTTTTAACGAAAAACTACATTTCCAAATAATGTCATAATAAAGAAATATAACATTCCCTTCAAATACTAAGTTCTTATTAAATGCACACATATGTGTTTGAGTATGTGTGCATATATCCACATATTTTCTTACTTTAAGGAAAAATTCAAGTAGTAATAACCAATGAAAAATAAGAAATATCTGATATGCAAAAATAAATACACTTAATTGTACTGAAAAGTTTGCTATGATTCTATAAAAGAAAGAACAGAAAATAGCAGTCAGCTCGTATCTTTAACTTTCTACTAAGGAGACAAAAAACAAATGTTACTGTCACATAATTGTTTTAAAAAACAAATAAAACATACAACTTAAATACTATTCAGATTTCTAAAATAAAAATAAAAACAACAATTTTAAAGTTAGCGCATTCAATCCTATAGAATGATTCTTTTAGCTAGCATACTGCAATAGCAGCTGTAGTCGACGTCACATGCATTGAACATAAAAAGACATTCACTGTTACATACTGCAGCTACGTAACCTTTCGTGACCTTTGGCTGTCATGCAGTCAGTTAAATCCTTAACGTGCTTAAATGTTAAATACTGAATGTTCAAATACACTTTAGTATTAAAATTCACCAAATGCAAAGATCATAATTGCATACATATGAATTTGAAATGTACACTAAACATTACACACATGTAATGTCACAAACTTGATGATTTTAGTTCATTACTTTGAACACAAAACTGTACATTTGATTCTGCTCATTGGTAATATAGGGAAAATTAAAATATTCATTTATTCTCCTGGCCAGGATATTTTCCAAAATTACCAACTTACAGACTTTCAAACATAAAGTTTTTTTTTTTCTTCTCAGATCAGTTATTTGATCTGGGCACATATTTATTTATTCCTAGGTATTTTAAATAAAAAAACAAAACTTTAATTTCTTCTTATAGTTACTTTGGTTGCCATTATTTTTATCTGGATTTTTATACTGTCTGTCTTTGTTTAAGATACTTATTTTTATTCTTAATTGCTTGCGTGTCCTAGCCTCAGATAACCCATCTTTGGGTGGACTTTAGTTATAATCTTTTAGCCTTATTACAGATCTTACTTCTGGGTCACATGGTAAAAACCTCTGACCCTACCCAATTCCCACAATTTGGACATTTTGTGCCTCCTTCTGGTATACAAAACACACATAATGGACACTTCCTTTGTGGACAATACTTTTCAATTTTAAGGGCCTGCAAATCTGAAGTTGGATACAATTCCTCAGTCCCTATGCCTGACCTGGCTATACCAGCTGTATTTCTACCTGCTGTTGGAATTGTGGTTTTGGGTGTGGTGGCCCCTGCTGCGAACAAGTCTAGTTCTTCTATGCTCTGTCCCCCTACTGCCTGGGGTTGCTCAATTACCTGTGGTGGTTGGTGTACAAATGGTGCATTATCTACCTGATTATCTGCTTGTGGTGGTGCATTAGGTCTTGGTAAGTGATTACAACTCCCCAACTTTTCTTTTCTCATCATCTAATTCTTGTGACACTGTAAGCCATATATTAACTGTATCTATATAACCTTTTTTCTGTAGCCAATGAGCGTTCGTCACTTGAAATTGCTTCCATGCGACAGGATTTAAAGTTCCATTTGTAGGAAAAATTAGCCCTTCTTAAAATCGAACCGATCGATTTGTTACCTTCCCTTTCTGCCACAACCTCTAGGGGGAGCGCTCCATGAACCTTCCACTTTTTCCTCCCATTGGGGTAATTAATCCCTCTGGGCGTGGCCTTATCCACTTGCGGAAAGCAGTGTATAACGTTGTGCAGAAAGGTATACTGTGCCCTATTGGCTGAAGTTTAATATAGATGCGGCTTTCAGTTCCCTGTATTCAATCTAAGTCAAAATATCATAACCACTTATCAGGACAATAATATAACACCACTTTCATAACCTGGGCAGGCACCTTGTTCTGAGCAGTTTAAATATGATCTAGAGCATGTTGTGTCCTTAATGCAAAGTGCTGATGTCGTCTATTTCTATTTAAGCACTTCCTCCACTGCTTATAACAATTGCTAAAGTGTGGGTTTGTTTGATCACTTAACAAAGTCTGCACACTGTCAATATCAATTTCTTCATTTGTTACTTTAAAATGTGCTAGTGGTTTTACTGCAAGCACTTCTGGTTCTCTATATTGCAGGCCAGGTAAAATAAATTCTAGAACTATGCTGCATTTACACTCTGAACATGTTCCATGTGATGCATTATGAGACATGATTACATAGACACAAGACACTTATCATGTACGTAAAACACACTTAGTTTCATAAGGGCTGTATCCTAATTGGTTCAAACTGACTGCCAGGGTCAGTCTTTGATGAAAGCCAGGTCCTGCCTATTACAGCTTCTATCAAAGAAAGTCTTAACAGTCTTGTGAACACTGTTACACCTCATGACTTATATTGTGTTTACCACACATACAGACAAACAAACAAATACGCTTTAGATCTTTTCAACTGAGCGTTAACCAGAAGTAATACTCAGTGTTTATTGATCATCAGTCACGCCTCGTGAAGATGGCGTCCAGTCATCCAACATAAAACATACAGATACTGACACACAGTAGACACTGACAATACAGTAAACAATGACAATACAAACACAGTACAATCACAGTACAAACATATTACAGCTATACTTAATGTTGTGTGATATCGAAGTACCTCTGGTTCTATAAAAATGAAGTCTACAAGGAAGAACTGAAATGTACATTTATATTCTGCTTACTACATAGGTAACTAACAGATCTGAGTGAGCAAAGCAGTCTTATAATTAAAAACAGATTGTACTCACTCAGATATGTAACGTAGCTTCAGCAGAGAACAATACACAGTTCTATTCCTTCAAATTTCCATTCCCGGAACAAGATCCCCAAATGATGGCTTGTATTTTGAGCCCCAGGATAGTTGAAGTACTTTAGACATCACACCACACAGTTACGCTGACCGTCAGACAGATGATGGTGAAGCAGATGTGTTTTTAATATCAGCTGTTGCCTTTTTATACATAAAGACACCATTTCTTTACTCCCATAAAGGAGTGTTCATTACAAAAAACATGCATATTCATATACAACACACCCCTTAAGGTGGGGTTAACAATTAAAACTTTGGTTCGACTTGAGTAACGTAAGAATACGTAAGATAAATGGTATCTCTTATATCCATTAAAGGAGCGAAGTTCTATAGACTGGGAGTTGCTTCTATATTATGCTGACTCTTGCAGTAAGTCTAAGTAGAACATACGTCTTTTGTTTAAACATATGAGGTCTCACATTCCTGTACTATCTTGGTTTACATTGAAGGGGCCCATTTTCAGTAATGTCTAGTTTTTCTAATGGAAACTAGACTTAGAGAGACATACATTTGAATTTAACTGTTTCAGCAGTCTGGAGAGATAGGTACAATAAAATTTAAGCAATACTTAATACTGGCTAGCAAGTCTAATATGATATAAGAAATATATAATGTTAAGTACTATAACGTTATCAGTGAGCAAACAGGTGACATGCTGGAATTTGCCCACTATAATGCTTGCACATTATTGCTGGGGTTGTCAGATATCACAAATCACGTCATGGGATGATGATAGACAAGCAGCGGCGGCAGCAGTAGGATCCTCCAGAGGAATCCAGAATGGGAGATGAGACAGTCATGCCTATAACATCACCGGCAGGACTACTCTCGATCTTGAATGAGGAGGAAATTGATGAGGCGGGAGATGGTGTGGATTGCAGGCGCTTGGATGCAACAGACAAAAAGGAATTTAGGTGTCACTGAACTGCTTATGATCTTAGCCAAAGTTTCTGATGTATAATGGAGGCTATTCCTAGGTCCTTACCTCTACTCATTACGCTTTTACACAGGCTACATGTTGACAGTTGTTGTCCGTACTTGGATATTAATAATTCCAGACCAAAGAGGTGGATTTATTGGTCTTCTGCCTGGGCATGATAATGGGCAGAAGACCAATACTTCTACAGTGACACCCTCAATCAGCAACTGGACTGGTGGTGCTTCTCCCAGCACTTGCAGAGTGTGTGCAAATGGTGATAGGTGCCTTCTCTTCCTATCCAGGGTTGGGAAGGTCAAGCCAGGATATCGCAAATGCCAACACACTTGGACTCTCCTTGGGGATTTGTGATATCTTTGTGCTTTTGCCAGCTTATTTTTTTTTATTTTTTGAGAGGGAGGAGGGCTTCCATCTGCTTGAGAAGCTTAACCACTAGTCAAGGCCTTAGCCTTTCCTTGCCACTTCGTTTCGTAAATGGCAAATTGTCAATTTATTAAGTTTGTTATCAGATCATTTCTAATTTTTTGGGGTTATTAGTTTTAGCTTCTTAGATTTACATGCCCTCTATGATATTGGGCATCGGCCTTAGAAGACAATGTTGATGGACTTACATTGTCAATGACACTACTGGTGGCAGCAGCTTCAGCACTACTGGACTTATATATGGCTGCACAGGGCAGAACTACTGGAATAATATATAGCAGCACAGGGCAGCACTACTGGATGTATACATGGCAGCACTACTGTACTTCTATATGGCAGCACCCCTGGACTGATAGGGCAGACATTCAGCACTTGATTATAAGGCAGAAAGGTAGCACCCAGGTATATGGCAGACTGAGCACCCCTGGACTGATAGAGCAGAGCAGACAGGGCACCCTGGTGCAAGACAGCAGACCCACCCCACACCACCACCACTGACAGAGGTCCATCCTGCACCCTATCCTATGCTTGAGTGAAGATGGTGCCTATCGGCAAGGATTTATATAGGAACCAAAACCCAAGAGTAACCGACAGCAGGATGGTGACATTTTGCCTCAATCAGGGATCTGAGTCTGAGGGAAAACCTGAGTCGGACTTGGATTCCGTCTCGGATCATGAAGTTCAGGGGGGGGGTTCCGGATATCAGAGATCCAAACATGCTCATCCCTACAGTTTACCCTGCAACATTTTCCAGTTTCTTCCTGGGTTCAACCATGGTAGCTGCCTGGGTCGGATTCCAGGATAACCTGGGTTATTTTTATGGGACCATTTTTCACTGAGCAGTGACCCGGGTAGATCTAGCAATAACTGAATGTAAAAGGGTTATAATTGTGATTTCTTTCCATCTTCCCTGCAGAAGAAAAATAATACTAATATTCTCTTTCCCATAATAAACGTATTTCTGTCTGAGTCATCCTCTGTGGCTTTTACTTGCCCAGTTTTATGTAATAGTTTTGGAAGTTGCTTACTGCCACATACAGCATAATACGTACAATTTTTTGCTACATGGAAGCGACATTCTAAGATAGAGGTTCAAAGAGCTAAGCTGGAAGCTAATAGTAGCTGCAGGGATATAGGAGAGAAGCTGGCAGCTACAAAGATGCATACAGGAAATACATTTACCCTTCGCTCTGCTGGAATACTCAGAAATACTCTGTTTGTAAATTAGAAAAAGAATGATCACATTCTGCCAAAACAAAGATGTAAGAAGGCAAAACCCTTTCTGTCACACTAAAACAACAATGGTAGATGGCCTAATTTGGGCTACAAATCTATTATTAATGAGGATATACGCAGTGGCGTATCTATAAATGATGCTCCTCCAAGCCAAAATATTTTTTGGCGCCCCCCCAAAAACTCATTCATGACCACTCATAATATATTGACCCCCCCCTTACTATCTATAATCCCCCAAGCCTTAAAAATGTATGTATCCCACTCACCCCCCACCCTTTGTTTATTTTACACAAATTTTTCCCACTCCCTCCGTAAAAAATTTAATGATTTCCCCTTCTGTCTTTATAAACTGACCTCTAAAAGTACAGGAGCATTCTCCAGCTCCTAGTCTCCACAGCCCCAGTGTCTGGTGAATATCAACAGCAGCAGATTCCTGCCACCAACCTCCAGCTTCTCAGCGTCTCAGCATCACCAGTGGCCCGGCGCCTGCGTCTACTATTAACCACCAGTGCTGCAGCAGCAGCGCCAGTAACGAGAGCTACCCTGTTTCCCCGATAATAAGACCTACCCCGATAATAAGCCCTACCCTTATTTCTGGACAACTGGCCAAAATAAGCCCTACCTCGAAAATAAGCCCTAGCTAAATCGCCATTTTGCCCAGTCCTTGTGCTAAACTTCCAGCCCCCCCCCCCGCATGAAATGGATGCTGCCCTGGTACCGCTGAAGCCCCTGCTTGCATCAGCGGTCCCAGGGATGCATCTGACGCCACTGCGCACCTCAAGGACTGAGCAGCGTCTGTACACAGGCGGGAGCAGAGTGACTGAGTGGTGGAAAGGCTGAGTGGCTGAAAAACACAGAAGGAAAGGAAAGCGGCAGTTGTGCTTAAAGTATAATGTGATTGAGGGGCATGATGTGGATAAAAGCAGGGACTGAGGGGCTAAAACAAGCCCTACCCGAAAATAAGCCCTATGGTGTTTTTTGGACTGAACAAAAAAAATAAGACAGTGTCTTATTATAGGGGAAACACGGTAGCAGCGCATGGGTACAGCCGCACGCATAGGAACAACCATACTTTTCCCCAGGCATCGTCATTAGAGAAGCGACGGTAGCGCTGCTTGCTCCTGTACTGCAGCGCTGGTGATTACTAGTAGATTCAGGTGCAGGGCCACTGGTGACACTGAGAAGCTGGAGGTTGGCAGTGGGAAGCTGCGTCTGCTGAGAGTGAGACACCGAGGAGCTGCAGGTCGGCAGGAAGCTGCTAAAGAAGAATGAAGACTCACTCGCTGCGGTGCTGCTGCTAACAGTCCCTCCAGTATGACATATGTAGCAGGGAGTACACAGGATAATGAGATCCTGCCTCTCCGTGCGGGAGCCGGCGCCCACGCAGCCCCCGCTCCCCCAAGCAGTGGCGGGGGCTGCCTTACACAAGCTACGCCACTGGATATACGGTACACCTTTATCTTTTAATGAAAGGGATATTATGGCAAGGTTACGGTATAGATGATAGCAGTGCTTCAACTGGTCCTGAAGAGGTGGTGGAACTCAAACCCCCGACACACACATACGCCGTCCTTCGTTAGGTAGAGCAACTTTGTGATGGCGCCTTGCGATTCACAGAGGCACAATGAGGGATATAGTTATAGTGGTTCTGAAATACACATTGGCAACACAAATAAGTGCAAGAGCATCATGGTGTGTGGCATAATGTGTAATGGCCATCGTGGTGTGTAGCATAATGTGTAATGGGCATCATAGTGTGTGGCACTGTGTGTAATGGGCCTTAGGATGTGTGGCACAATGTGTAATGGGCATTATGATGTGTGGCACAATATGTAATGGTGAAGTGTGTCTATGGGGCTCTACCTGGTGCAGTTTGTCTAAGAGGCTCTAGCTGGCACAATGTGTGTAAGGGGCTCTACCTTGCACAGTGTGTCTAATGTGCATCAGCTGGCGCAGTGTGTCTAAGGGGCGCTACTGTTTGGTGTAATGTGAATTGGTAGTATTATGTGTCCACACCCTAAATTTTTGCCTCTGTCGCACACTGCCTATTTTTATGTATTATTTGATACTGCATCACATTGTAGCTCCACCAACAATGTCCACAGTGAGGGGCGCTAAAATCTATGTTTGCTTACCAAAGGCTTGGGACTGTCCTACCATTATACAGCTTTAGGCCACTGTCTAGGGGTTCCAGAATCTTGGATGAGTCTAACAATCACACAATTACTTGATCCCAATACCAATAATCAGGTGCTAATACTATTAATGTTAATCTAAAAATACCTTTTTCAATGCAATGTCAGCAGCAAAGTATGCTTGTGCATGCATATTAATAGATCAAACAGCTAAAAAATCATTTTGTTTTTCCCTCTGAGCTTATTAAGTAATGGCTGTTATAGAAAATTACACAAGCGGACTCAATGTATTACATAAATGAAACATTTATTAATTATGACCAGTAAATAGTCTAATTTCAGCTTCTGGATGAGCACACATCAATAAACACAAATGGATATTCAATGTGGAAGGTGGATCAATTAACTACAATTCATTGGTAATTCTTCTTATGCCTAGTGTTTTCCAAAAGTTCCATATACTGTATTATGCAATAAAATCCTTTAGAACACTGAACGTCCACAGAAATCTAATGTAGAGTTCCAATAGACATACAGTACACAGGGTTATCAGCAACTGCACATTGCTGTGAATTTCAAGCCAATTACTTAACTGCAAAAGGAGTATTCTGAAGGTGGCCATACACAGGTCCGATTTGGGCCTATTTCACCCAATTCCAATGGATCGGGACTATATATCAAGCAAAATCAGCCTGAATTGGAGGTGTTTGACATCAGGTCCGATCCAATGCGCATTCCTGTGTGCATCGGATCGGAGCCTGGAGATCTTATGTGCAGCACATAAGATAAATTGAACTTGGACCATTAGCGGCACATCATGGGGGCTTTTTATGTATCGCATCCTATATCCTTAGAACCCCCCGGGCGGCTCCCCGGGATTGCTTTTACATGCACATGCGATTTATCGCATGTAAAAAATGACACATCAAGTGCAAAGTTGGCGGTAGCCCTCCCGGGGAGCTGGGGGGGGGGAGCTCAAGGGGAAAACAGGTCTGACTTGTGCCTCCGACAAGTCAGACCTGTGTATGAGGCCTTGAGTTTTCCTTTCGAAGACCACTCATGTCTCACCGCTGCTCAGGTTCCCAATGCCGCTTTCCACCTGTGCTTTCCACCTGTGTCTCCATAAGGTACGGTGTCCTGTACACAGTGTGATTTAGCCACTACTTCCGTGCTTACTGTACTAATGCCTCCAAGCTTCCCACTGTGATGTCAGGCTGAGCCATGGTTGTCCAGGTTTTCAGGATCTCCTTGCAGTATTAATTGTCACTTTCTCCAAACGGTTATAAATGAATCCTCATCCAGGTCAGATATATATTGAACTGGATGAGGATTCATCCAGGTCAATATATATCCACGCCCCCTTTAACAATTTCCAGATCAGGATAAAGCTTGTAAAACATGCATTTTATTCCAAAATGTATTAATTTTTTATGCAGTTTTTTGTTGATTTTTACTTGTATGTATTTCTATCCCTGGATGTTCCTGTTTTACTTTTTGGAATAAAATGCGTGTTTTTACAAGCTTTATCCTGATCTGGAGGTCTATAAGATACCTCTTGAGGCATATAGGGCCTCTGTGAGAGGTGAGTCTATTGTTAAAGGGGGCGTGGTGTGAAGGTATTTGTCATCTAGAGAAAAATCAATGCTACACAAATAAAGAAACCTTGAAATGCAAATAGGGCCTGTTGTTAAGGTCAGTATCTACTTTAAGGATTGATCAGATGGTCCAAGAGAAAAGAAGGATTTTCTATGGTTCATCACCTGCAAGGGAAGGAATCTCTGGTATACATCCAGTGAAAGAACAACCAGACCAGAAAGAAACCTTTATGTGCATGTAGGGCACCTCCACTAGGTCAGTTTGGTAAAGGGTGTCAGATGAATAATGAAAATTATACATTGAACACTTGTATCGGTGAAATTTAAATATCTCTTAATTAGGACAGCGCTGGTGTCCTATACTTCATTTGTATTTGTTGTTAATGCTCTTGAATACCCCGAAACCTCACACTGAGTATACTTGAGAACCACTGTACTAGAACATATTAGACAAGCAGTACACATTACATCTTTGTTTAATGAATGAAATACTTGTCTCATTAAAAAAAAAAAAACAGATGCTCATTATTTTAAAAAATGCAAATGATATTATTTCAGTTCTGTTCACTCTGTGCGCATATTTACGTAAATAGGCTGCGGCTCTTCGGCAAAACAGGTTTTTTTTGTTTTAATTGTACAGTCACTGTTTATTTGTAATCTCTGTAAGCAATATAGGGGGTTATTCTGATCCGTACCGTCCCCTGCAGGTTTTCACAGGGGACCGATGTTTTACTAATGCGCACACGCATTTCTGGGATACTTTTTTCCTATTTCTGTTTGCAAATACTGTAATGGGGCTGTAAAAAGATACATCATGCCGGCAGCAGGCATGCCCAAACGGCAGCACAACGGAATTGATGTCAGCGGGTGCCCTCTGATGGCGGGCACCCATTAAACAATTGAATTGCCTCAACAATTGGCTCTTTAAAATGTGTGATTCGGTAACGAGTATTCCTTTGCATCAGCCTAATCACCTGGAAAACATGTCCTGTCAGTTTGGGAACCGCTGCCATAGAGGGGGGCAAAAGGGTTATTCTGATTCTGAAGCTAATGCCTACTGAGCTGGAATGTTCTAGGCCAGGGGTGGCCAACCGGTCAGAGGTAAAGAGCCGAAAAATATCAGTTGTCAAGCCAAAGAGCCAACGTCATGCGCGCGCCGAAGGCGCGCGCGCCAAAAAGGGGCGTGATAAGGGGAGTGGTCAGGGGCGTGGTCATATGACACAAGGAGAGTGGCCACATGACAAAACTTTATGCCCCCAGTGCCAGATATGCCCACCACAGTGCCAAACATCATATGCCCCCCACAGTGCCAAACATCATATGCCCCCCACAGTGCCAAACATCATATGCCCCCCCACAGTGCCAAACATCACATGCCCCCCACAGTGCCAAACATCACATGCCCCTCAAAGTGCCAAACATCATATGCCCCTCAAAGTGCCAAACATCACATGCCCCTCAAAGTGCCAAACATCACATGCCCCGCAAAGTGCCAAACATCATATGCCCCCCACAGTGCCAAACATCACATGCCCCTCAAAGTGCCAAACATATGCCCCCCCCACAGTGCCAAACCTCATATGACCCCACAGTTAGGAAGCTGGGCCCTCCAGCACAGGTGTTGCCCACAGTGCAACACCTATGCTGGAGGGCCCAGCTTCCTAACTAAAGGGCCCAACTAGAGGGCCAGGAGGGCCCAACAAATAAATGAGCCACGGGCCAAGAGGGCCCGACTAATGCGCACACAGGCCAGAAGGGCCTGAATTTGCCCACAGGCCCAGTGCCCGACACCCGGTGGTCTAGGGTGGATGGAGGGTAGGAGGCCAAAGGCCCCTACCTGGTGTTGGGAGAGGCCGCTGGGGGGAGCTTCATCAGCTCTTTTGCTTCCCACCCCCGCTGGCCTATCCGGGAGCCATCTTCTTTTTTCTTGCAGAAGGCGCCGGAGATCTTCTGTCTTGATCCCGGCGTCTTCTGGCCTCTTCAGCGGCGCCGGAACTCTTCTCCCCGCCGCCGTCTTCTGCGCCATCCTCCGGCAGCTTCTCGCGTCTTCAGGAGCGCTCCTGCGCTCCGCCGGCGTGGAGAAGACTTTTCGCCCTCCCGCTGGCGTCTGATGTCAGACGCCGGGGGGCAGGGCGGAAACGGCGCGGCGAGCGCTGATGGCTCGCCGCGGTCGTTTCCTATTGGCCGCCGATGCAGCGTTTTGAATTTGGCAGCCGAATTGGCGCCAAATTCAAAACCCCGCTTTGCAGACGGGAGGCTGGAGCCGCAGTTTACAGCTCGGCGAGCCGCATGCGGCTCGCGAGCCGCGGGTTGGCCACCGCTGTTCTAGGCTATGGACATGCAAAACAACACAACTGTAGTAATCATGCAGAAAACAACAGAGACACCCAATGAAGTGATCGCAACCAAAACCTCAGCAACTGCGTACACTTTCACAACTACAGCAACTTGCGGGTTCAAGGAACATTGACACTATTCTATTCTCAACTCCACGCCGACGTGGATAGTGGGGGTATGAAAAGGTCGGAGGACGCGTACTTCCACCCCTCGCGAGCTCGCTGCGCTCGCCACGCTTCGGGTTCACGTTGATCGTGGGGTGGCGTTAAAAATTGTGGGGGCCATTTAAGACTTCAGGGGGACTATTAGGGCTCTGTGGGCCATTGAACATTGTTTCCTATGGAAAAATCGCGGGCATTGAGGCATTGAACACTAAAATCGCGTCCAATCTCACTTTTAACATTGATCCCTATGGGAAATCGCGGCCATCGCGGGCATCGCATCGCACCCGTTTTTTAGTGCATTCGATGGTCGCGATGGGCGCCGTTCTAGGTAAAGAGTACCCTGATATTTCTGGGGCCCCCCTTGTAATCCCAAACCCACACAACCCTCTTTTATATGTACCAATAAATGTATATCACAGTAACACTGGCTCTCACTGCAGAGATGAGCTCCTTGACCTGTCCTCACCTATACTTTCAACGGGTCCAGGGCCCTGCTTACACTGGAGGACAACACTTCTGTTATCTGACTGTCCTGTTGGCTGCTGCATCGAGAAGGCAGGGCATGCAGGTGGCAGCCGCAGAGCATGGAAGGGAACAGTGATCAGGGGTGCCACACATGCGCAGTAAGCGTGTGGTTACAGCCATCCGTGCGCACTGCAGACAGGAGACAGTTGAGATAACCTGCACCGCACACACACACACACACACACAGGAGAGCCGTGATGGCGGCACACAAGCACATAAAGTGAGACTCAGCGCTGAGTGGCCACACACAGATGGGTAAACAGCACTGGCAGTCACTGGTGGCACAGTAGATGGCCTGACGGCTGGGCCACGGGGATGACACAGTCACTGACTCAAAGCCAATACAGGCAGGACACGGTTGGGCCAAGTTCTGGGGCCCTTCAGATAGCCGAGGCCCATCACACTTGTCCCCCTTGACCCCCCCCCCTGTCATTCGGCCTGCCTAGGGATGGCCATCGACTATTGATGTCCCCAAAACATTGATGGATGGGAGCTAGTGCCCGAAGTTTTGGGCATCAATAGTCGAGGGTCAAATAGTTTTGTGCCATCGATGGATGGCTTGCGATGGTAGGGTTGGGGGCGCGCATGCACTTGGGAGGTATTCATCGGTGTCGCTGTGGGTGGTCCACCCCGCCGGGAGGTGCGCACATGGGCAAAAGAACCTTAAACTGGATGGCTAATAAAAGTTTCTTCTGCGCAGACGCGCACATCCCTGCTGTGCTAACTGCCTGCAGCGCCACATTGCTCTGCGCATGCGCGGCGCATCGATAGCAGGAACCATCGATGGTAGGGGGTAGAATGTTTTATAGCCATCAATGGTTTCTGCTTTAAAAGCCATCAATGATAACCATTGATGGGGGATGTGCCAATGGCCATCCCTAGGCCTGCCCTCGCCCCCTGGGTAAAAAAAAACTGCCTAAATATCAGCATTGTGAACTTATCTGAATTACTCCCAATGGGTCTCTAAAAATACTGTATAACAAACCAACAAGCAGCTGTATAGGAGCTGACTCATACATTGAGTAGAATCCTGTGGAAGTAGAGCTATTAGTGGATACATACAGTGGAGCTGGCCTCTTCAATCCCTGGCGCTCGCCAGATCCCTTGCGCTGCCGGCACCAGCGATAGAGACTGGGACACACGTGCGTCTCACACGCACGCACGTCCCAGAATCGCGGCGGCTGGCCAGCGTCTCCCAGCCCGTCTCCGCTTCGGGGAGACGCTGCCCAGTTCGGGGGGGAAGGGGGTGAGGGGGACCGGTGGAGATGGCGGGGGAGGCATTGGCGACCCCCACCAAGCTCCATTGCCACGAGGTGCGCGGGCGGCTTGTGCGCGCGCGCCCCCTGGCGGGAGCCGGCTGCCGGCGTGGATGTCGGTAGAAACGCCATTCACAGCAAGGACGAGGCCGGTTCCATCTGTATTATGGAGAAAAAAAAACAGATTTCAAAATTTGTATAAATCAATTAGCATTATAAATATGTGAACGCGATTATAATCAAAACAATCTTTTGTAGTACTTTTAGGCACATATGACAAAAAACATATAGTAACATTTGTTAGCAGGACAGAGAGACACTTGAAGACAATAATTAGGGACCAATTAGAACACTTTCCTTCCAAATAGAAGCATACATTCTCTATAGTGATTATCTGTTATCCAGTGTCTCGTAATATTTCTTTTAAAGGGGTCTACAGGTACCAATGGGCACTTTATGCTCAGCCTGCATGTATTTATTTTATTATTTATTAACAGTTTCTTATATAGCGCACACAGATTCCGCAGCGCTTTACAGAGCATAGTTATAATCAAAAACACATAACAAATTACAGTACAAGACAGTTTCGGACAAGTACATGGTTAATATGGATAGGTGCACCAGGGGACAGGACACTGAAGCAATTATCAGGGTGGCAGAGGTTTATATATTCTAAGAAAGGCACATAAGGAGAGAGGGCCCTGCTCGTGAGAGCTTACATTCTAAAGGGGAGGGTTAGACAGACTGGGGTGACACAGAAGGCGAAGAAGTGAGCTTAGACAGGTTAGGTTGAGAGATTGTCAGGTTTTATGCAGGAGGGTGGGAAGAGGTCAGCTTAGTCTTTAATATTTTAAGTCTAAAAAAGTGCTGGGTCATCCAAGAGTAGACAGCAGAGAAACAGTTGGAGGTATGTGTGAGGATAGAGGGAGAGAGATCAGGAAAGGATCGGTAGATTTTAGTATTATCAGCATAGAGGTGGTAGTGGAAGTTAAGTGAGCAAATAAGCTCACCCAGGGAGGACATGTAGAGACAGAGAAGAAGAGGGCCAAGAATAAAATGTTGGGGGACACCTATTATCAATGGAAGAGCAGGAGAGCTAAAGTCATTAGAGGTACAGCTGGGCATTTTTAAAACAGACAGTGCAAATGCAAGCAGAAAGAGTAATATTCAAAGTTTTAGCAGTTAAGAGTTGCACTTGTGTTGATTGTAGTTTCCTTCAGTTTCTGTCCAGTTTAAGTCCAGGCTAAGTCTAGGCGACAGTGTGCGGTTGTATATTCCTACTTAGAATCTTCCTACTTTGAATTCTGACAAAATTTCTAAAGCCAGATTTCTATAGCCAGCCAAGGCTTAGTCAGCCTCCAATACTCTAATAAGTAGATCTGTAAAAGCTGTTTCTAACTTCAGTAATTAAGACCGCACCCAATGCCCCTCTCCCACTAGAGAAAGTGAGCAATAAAACTAAGATAAGCAAATGGTGAGATGTTACAGACCATGTCCAAGTCACTAGTCAATTTTAAGTCACTATCTAATTTTAAAAATAAATTTGTACATTTACCTAAGACAAAGCAAGATACTAATCACAGTGATGCTAGTTCAAATATGACTGTTGCATGAATGGAATTTTACCTAGGACAAAGCAGTATACTAATCACAGTGATGCTAGTTCAAATATGATTGTTGCATGAATGGAATTTTACCTGCAATGAGAAGAGAATAAGACGGGAGTTATGTCACAGCAAGTCCAGGCTAAGTCTAGGCGACATGTACTGGTGGTTCCCAAAGCAGCAGCATGAGATGATTTGCTGGGATCTGTAGTCCTCCTGTAAAAGACAATTTTATTTCACTAGTCCTTCCACCCACCACCACCTCACCCCCTCCCCCGCCCCAATACACACACACAGGGCCGGCGACAGCGGGGGTCAAAGGGGACATGTGTGACGGGCCCCGGCGATTTGAAGGGCCCCAGAGCCTGGCCGAGGCCGGGGCCCGTCTGTAAGCTGTGCACTGCAGTCAGTGCGTGTCGCCCCCGTCCCACGTCTGTATGCAGCCGCCCGCCACCGCAGGGTCTCTCCGACTGGAGAGAATAGTGTCACAGACCATCCGCCGCAGCAGTCCCCACCCCCAGCTGTGCGCAGTGTGACATCTAAGGTCACACTGCAGAGCGACAGCCATGTCTGCCCCCAAGCCTCCTGCCTGCCGCACACCGAGCCTCCTGCCCGCACGCAGCCGCACAAACTCCACAAAGCCTCCAGCAGCACCACCGCACCGAGCCTCCAACTCGCCCCCGCTGTGTCAAGCCTGCAGCTCTGTGTCTCCAACCTACCCACATGCCCGCTGTGCCGTGGAGGGAGCAGCCCATAAAGAACACAACCACACAGGTTGGTTTTGGGGCAGGGGCGTAACTATAGCACCGCAGCCCCCGCGACCGCGGGGGGGCGCTATGCATGTGCGGGCGCCGGGGGCTGCAGTGCTATAGTTATGTTACACCCCGCCGCACCATCCACCAGTCGTGTGCAGGTGGGGGAGACGCTGCGAGGCGGCTGGGGGGACGGACGCTGCGGGGGACACAGCTGCGGCAATTACTTACAGCTGAGCCGGGCAGGGGGAGCCGGGAGCTGTCTGTACCGAAGCAAAAAAAAAGCCCATACAATGAATGGGCAGCCTGTGATTGGCTGCTGAGCGCTCTCTCAGCCAATTGCTGACTGGCTGAGAGAGCGCTCAGCCAATCACAGGCTGCCCATTCATTGTATGGGCTTTTTTTTTTTCCTTCTGTACTGACTGTGACAGCTCCCGGCTCCCCCTGCCCGGCTCAGCTGTAAGTAATTGCCGCCTCTGTGTCCCCCGCAGCGTCCGTCCCCCGCAGCGTCCGTCCCCCTAGCCGCCTCGGTACACGGTATGGGCTCAGTAATAGTGCGCCATCAGGGCAGCGTCCCCATACACTTCAAAGCCATATCAATAATAAGCAGCAGCAACAGGACGGGAGTAAGACGCGGTGCATAGAGCTGCGTGTGTCCGGGTGGGTGTCGCGCTATATGCACCGAGGACCGCCACATAGTGATCCGACGCTCCCGGTATGTCCGCGCTGACCGGTGTGGAGACCTCGGCAGGGGTAGTGCTCAGGCGGGCACCTGCATTGACGGCTACCTGGGGGAGCGGCGGGTGAGTGGCTGGGCGCCCTCCCTTTAACGGCGGGGGGGCGCCCAAAATGTAGTTACGCCACTGTTTTGGGGTATGCTACTATATATATAGAGGGTCCAGAAGGTGGCCGGCACTCCATGCAGCAGAAAGAAAGTAGATCGGGTGCCCTCCCAGGAGAGGGGGATGAGACCCACTCCAATATATAGTGACAGGCAGACGGGTGGCACTCCAGAAAAATGACAATACTCAAACGGTCAGGTGATCCAACGTTTCAAATGTTATTACAACATTTTTCATCAGGGTGATGAAAAATGTTGTAATAACATTTGAAACGTTGGATCACCTGACCGTTTGAGTATTGTCATTTTTCTGGAGTGCCACCCGTCTGCCTGTCACTACTATATATATATATATATATATATATATATATATATATATATATATATATATATATATATATATATATAATTATAACACACGCTGATGTATGGGGTAAAAAGAAAGTTTGGGTAACAGTAGTTGACATGACAAAGTGGCTAATTCTGTGGGGCAATGCATGCAACAAGATATATATATATATCTTGTTGCATGCATTGCCCCATAGAATTAGCCACTTTGTCATGTCAACTACTGTTACCCAAACTTTCTTTTTACCCCATACATCAGCGTGTGTTATAACTCACTAAATGCTGTATATCTAGAATGGCTTAATTAGCAGCCTTCATCCTTGGACTGTCATGTCATTCCCTAGCCAACACATACAGTAGAAGACCACTACCACAATGCGTCTCACTTACACACCTGCATCACTCATACCACTACACACCTGCGTCATCCATATCACTACATACCTGCGTCATCCATATCACTACATACCTGCGTCACCCATATCACTACACACCTGCGTCATCCATATCACTACATCAATACATTTATTAGTACATGCAGAAGAGAGTTGTGTGGGTTTTGGATTACGTGGGGGGGGGGGCCCAAAAATATCAGTGTACAGGGCCCCAAGATTTCTGTTGCCGGCCCTGCACACACACACACACACACATATCTATCACTCTTTAACCTCTCTCTTTAAATTGTTTTGATTTATAAATAAAAAAAAAAAAAAACAATTGGGGACAATTTCCAGCCCTGGTGACAAAGCTCCTAGCTATGCTTATGAACGATATATGATTCTTAAATAGTCCCCTATCTATCTATCTATCTATCTATCTATCGATCGCATAAGACATAAGTAAATTGTTCATACTTGAAGATGATCTACTTAAGCAAAATGTAGTATATATTTCGGAGCATGGCAATGAATGAGAAAAAAAACATGAACCAAATCTTAAGTCAGTGTTAAGCATTCTCCTTCCCCAAAGGAAAAACCTTAAGAGTTGCAAGAACATGTCAACTTAAAAGAGGCCTTAACATCTAAAGATCACTGAACTGAACACATGGTACTAATATCTAGTTCACGTTTGAAGTTCTGTAATGGCTTGTGATTCCCAAAGCAACAAATCTCTAGCGTTTCTATATAAACTCCATTAAAAGTGAAATATCGCAACACACATACAAGTTTAATGCTTAGATAAGTAAAATGTTAAAGGCTTGAAAACCCTGTACTACTTCTTCACAGAATAGTAGAGCAGTCCCCCAGGTTCCCAAACACTTTTCGGAAACTTTTATATAAAAAAAAAAGATATCGTACTCAGCCTACAGTATAATAAGTTCAATAAAAGAGAACTTGACACTGGCTAGGTTAGGAATAAATAAGAATGACTAGAAATATAATAATGGATTTTTGGTTGGTAACCTGCGCTCTGAATCTTTTTGTATTTGGTTAGCAGCCGCACTAAACGGGTGACTGTCTCCGTTTCAATTCGTACAGGTTTCTAGATGGGTTGTGCTGCGCTCTACCTTAAATATGATTACCTCTGTACATGATTTACATATAATATGAGATGTACGTCTTAAGAAATTTCCAATTTATTCAGAACATAAATCATAAATTGTAAAAATCACAGTACTGTGTGTGTATAACCCCACTGGGTATCACTCCTTTATAAGCGTAAAAGGATTTAAATAAATTAATAATTCTAGGAAAAAATGAATGAATGAATTGATGAAAAAAGACAAAAAAGTAAATGGAAAAAATGAAAAAAATGAATGAAAAGATATTGTGCACAAAATTGGTCTGTTCAGAATGAACAGAATTATGTCCTTTAGTCAATGGAAATAGCGGCGTCCCGCTGTTTAAACTGTAAATGTCTTTACTCTTGGATCAGCTTTCAGGTACCTCTTTATTTCTGGTTTTCCGGGTCTGGTACTCGTGAGTATTGGTGTGCACTGTGGGTCCCGGACTCTTGGAGCTGCGTGCGCCGTCTGTCTGCTCCGGGGAGCTGCGTGTATCACACCGCTCTCCGTGCAGGCAGGGATTGGCCGGACGCTGCACCTTGTCTGTGGCGGTTACTGAGACCACCGTTTCGGGTTTGTAAGTACCCGTCCCGGTGACTGTTCACCACTCTACAGGTCCCCTGGCTCACTCCCTCGCTTTCCCTTCTCCGTACTCACCTCTTTCCGGGGCTTCCTCCTTGGCGATCTCCTTGCCGTCGTACAGTGTGTGCACACGCTGTTTGCCGCTGCCGTACCGTTCTCTCCGCCTGTCTCCAAAGTAAGTTGGGTTGTAATGGGGGTACTCTCTCCAACGTGTTTCGGCGTAAGCCTTCTTCTAGGGAGCTGTATGCTGGTGTGTCTTGACTATGTTTAAATAGCCCTCCATCCTGTTGTCATACATTTCTCATTGGTTCCATTGAACCTCCTGTGATTGGTTCCTCAGGTTGTCTGTCAAAACGGCTGATTGCTAATGTTCAGTTCATGCAGCCGTGGTTGTTTTCTTTTGTTGCAATTGTCCAATTATGTCATTATGTTTCCTACAGTAATGCACATGGTCTTAAGTATTACAAACATTTGTTACTGTATCTGTCTGGCTATTTATCTTTAATCATTAATAACCCCCTTATATTGCAAACATTTGTTATTCATGTTTTTTGCTAATCCTGTCCCGTAATAGACAGAAGGATGTGTCCGTATCTCAATTATCAGCACTGTTTCGTGCTAGTGTGCGTTCGCAGCAGATACGCTGCTTTGTTTATATGCGTTTGCAGCAGATATACTGTTTTGTTCATATGCGTTCGCAGCAGATACACTGCTCACAGTTTTTATACTGTTATATATTTGCTGCAGGTATGCCTCATTGTTTTTGTTAATATGCGTTCGCAGCAGATACGCTGCTCATAATTCTTTCCGTTGTTATATAATTGCTGCAGATATACTTTTTTAGTTTTTGTTGATATGCGTTCGTAGCAGATACGCTACTTATAGTTTTCTGTTGTTATATATTCGCTCCAGATACGCTGTCATTTCTTTATTATAGCTTTCAGTAGATATGCTGCTCATAGTTTTCTGCTATTATATATTCCTTGTAGGTATGCTGTCATTTTTTCCCACTATTGCCTTCACCTCGTTGTCTAGATTTAGACCTCGAGGTTTTAATGTTTTTAATTTGTACATCCATCCTAACTCAAGTTTGTTTATCCTCAACATATGGTCACCCCCCCTCCAGTTGTTTTGTACTTCCTCTATCCCTGTAAACTTTAATGAGCTGGGGTCCCCATTGTGATTGTCATTAAAATGTTTGGATAGGTTATGTTCCTCATTCCTTTTCTTTATATTTCGTATATGTTCGTTTATCCTCACTTTCAACGGTCTGGTGGTACGTCCCACATACTGTTTGTGGCACCCACACTCCAGCAAGTAGATCACTCCCTTGCTGTTACATGTTATTCTATTCTTGATTTTATATGTCTGTTGTGTTATTGTTGATTTGAATAGGGTGACTGGTTTTGTAGATCTGCTACCTTGGTTTTTACATCCTGTACAGGATCCACAGTAGTAGAATCCTTTATTAGGCTGTTCTCTAATTATGCTTGGTTGGATCTGTTGTTTAGGTGGTATATGGTTATTTACCAATTTCTGCCTGATGCTTGGAGCCTTACGGTATACTATTTTTGGTTTAGTGGGTAGGAGGTCTGATAGTAGCTCATCTTGCAACAGTAGGGGCCAATGTTTCCGCAGTATGTTCTGGAGTGTGGTGGATTGTTTAGAATACTGGGTGATAAATGGTATTTCTCTATATGTGTGATTGTTTTTTCTTTGTACTTGAGGAGTTCTATTCTGTTTATGTTTTCTACTTGTTTTAGGGCCATTTCTAATTCCGTCTCTTTGTATTTTTTGTCCTTAAACTCAGCTGTCATTTCCTTACTCTGTTCTAGATAATCTGTGTTTTTGGAACAATTCCGCTTCAATCTTATATATTGGCTCTTAGGTATAGATTTTAACCAGTTTGCGTGATGTCCGCTTGTTGAAAGTATAAAACTATTTACGTCTACTGACTTTTTTATGTTTTGGTTTGTAGGTGGCCATTTTCTATGTAGATTTTGAGGTCCAGGAATTCTACCTCCTTTTTGCTGTGGTTGCTTGTGAATATTAGATTGTTGTTATTATTGTTCATGTATGTTAGAAAATTTTGCAGGGAGGTCTCATCACCCCTCCAGATGAATATTATGTCATCTATAAATCTTTTCCATAGCACGAGATTTGTCCCTGGGCCCGCCTCACCCCATATGTATCTATCCTCCCACCAACTCATGAATAGGTTTGCATACCCAGGGGCAAATCTCGTGCCCATCGCGGTTCCCATTGTCTGTATGTAGAATTCATTTTCAAACCACACATAGTTATGCTTCAAAATGAAGTTGATGCTGTCTATGATGAAATTGAGTTGCTCTGGTTTGATTGTCTCGTCTTGTGCTAGGTGGTATCGTATACTGTCTGTGCCCTGTTCATGACTTATGACACTATATAGTGAGGTTACGTCCGATGTTACTAACCACAGGTTGTCTTCCCATTTGATGTCTTGTAAGTGTTTGAGGATATGTGTTGTGTCTCGTGTGTATGATTTTTGCTTTTGTACATAGGGTTGTAGGAATGTGTCCAGATACTGAGAGAGGTTTGATGTGAGTGATTTTATTCCTGATATGATGGGCCGGCCTGGTGGATTTATTTGGTTTTTATGCATTTTGGGAAGATAATAAAATACTGGTATCACTGGGTGTTCTGTCTGAATGAATTGTAGTTCCTGTTTGTTAATGATGCCCTTATCTTGTCCCTGTTTCAGATGTTTATCCAATTTCTGTTTAAATTAATAAGGCAAGCAGAGGCGGTTTAAGCATGCCTTCCAACTTTTGGAGGGTAGTAAGCAGAGGGTGCGGGCGCCGCTCACCTGGCTCTGCGGGGGCGGGGGTTATGGCTAACGACGATCTGCTCCACAGTTGTGCAGCCGCTCCCCACCACTCACCTGCTTCACGGAGGGGGGGTGGTTATGGCTAACAACGACCTGCTCCACAGGGTGGGGTGCAGCAGTCTCTGACCTGGTCTAAAGGGGGAGGAGGGGGACATGTGAGGGCGCCGCTCACCTGGCTCCATGGGGGGGTGCCTTTCTCCAA
The DNA here is from genome assembly GCF_055691185.1 of Crinia signifera. NCBI lineage: Eukaryota > Metazoa > Chordata > Amphibia > Anura > Myobatrachidae > Crinia > Crinia signifera. The sequence goes on along the minus strand of NC_139219.1, from coordinate 57,179,951 downwards.
AGTGCTGCCCTCCAATGGCTGGCACCCACAGGCAAATGCCGAAAGCTGCCTAGTGGGGGCGCCAGCCCTGCGAAGGCTTGGGTTAGTTGGCAGAGCATCATTCAGAGGTCAGTGTGGCCACTTGACACAACACCCACCATCATCATTTTGGTGACATGCACAGCTAACCCCGAACTTGGTTATACTGCTCAGTGTCAAGATACAGCAAATATGGCGAATAGGATACTAGCCTGTATAAAAATAGGCATGGAACCAACGGATGTCACTGTAATCATGCCAATCTACTGGTAAGGCGACACCTAGAGTTTAGTTTGTAATTCTGGGCTCCATGTTATGCGGACAAATGCTTAACATGTACAAATACAGTATATCAGGGGGCAATATAGGGAAATGTCAGACACCCTTTTTACATTGAGTTCTGTGAACAGGACATGGGGGTATCCACTGAGACGTTTTCGTACCCACCAAAGGAAGGGGTTCTTTACGGTGAGGGCAGTTGATGTTTGGAACTCTGTCAGAGGAGCAGTGCTGGCAGACACAATTAACACATTTAAGAAAGGGTTGGACAAACTCCTAGTGGAGAACAACATCCAGGGTTACAACCCTCCTGTTATTGTTTAGTAGGGGAAGCACTGAGCAGTGGGCAACGCAATGGCCATATAACCACTAGATTTAGAATCAACTAACTAAACTCAGTTAACAATATCACATCTAGACCTAATTATTTTTAATAATTTATTGAAACAGGTTGAACTTGATGGACGAACATTTTTATTCAACCTTACTATATAACTATGCAACTATGTATCAACTGGGCGGCCCCCGACTCCCCTCCCTGTATTTGCTAGATGCCGTACACATGCACACATCATCTATTAGAGCAAAGCAGCAGTGATCACCAGCTCCTCCAACTAGCTCCACCCGCTGGACCCTGCAACCTGCGGGTGGGACAGGAGGACAGCGTCCAATTAGCGGGGTGGCCCTGCTGTAATCCAGTAACAGTTGGGAGGTATGGTTTAAAAGAGTAAGGGGCTCATGTGATGGCTCTGTGTTGGGCTCCTCCTCCCCAGTGGCGCAGTAGACTCTGGCATTGTGCAGTTCTCCGGAAACATGGCACCTACACCTCTCATTAAAACAGAGAGTATGAAACTCTCCCCATGTGTGTTAATATATGGAGCAAGCTCTTGGTCTCTCTTTCTCTATCATCTTTATTTTTAGATTCACTTGAAATTAAGCAAGGCCTTCAGCCTAAGGTCAAAGACATGTTGCAGTAATTGATGTGCCCCACCCGCACACACAGACACACACACACACACACACACACACACATTTAGGGGTTCTATTGAATATAGGATGTTGCCCATAGCAACCAATCAGAAATTAATGACTTATTTATTTAGCACCTTCTAGAAGACAAAGATAGAATCTGATTGGTTGCCCATAGCAACATCCCATTTTCAATAGAACTCTCATCTTAGTAAATAACACCTTGGACATGTTATTATTGTGTATATACAGTATTCAGGTCTATTGAATGTACCAATCTAAATATTCAATAATCCTCCCAACTATTACATCAGCTTCTGCGAGGACTTATGTGTACCAACCAAGCAAATCCGATCCTTTAACAACAACAAGCCATGGTTCGGTAGCCAGCTCAGGAAACTCCGCCGAGCCAAGGAGGTGGCATACAGCAGCGGGGACAGGACACAGTACAGAGAAGCCAGGAACTCCTTGACTCGGGGTATCAAACTTGCAAAAAGGGAATATACAAACAAGCTGACACACAACCTCACAGCAAAGGACCCTGCGGCAGTATGGAAGGGCATGCAAAACATAACAAATTACAAGAAAGCCCAAACACAGTCTGAAACCAGCCATGAACTTGCAGAAGACCTGAACAAGTTCTACTGCAGATTTGAGCAGGCCGTACCTCCCCCACTCCATCCCAAAGACCACCACACCCAGGCCCTCCACTTGGACCAAGGCGAGGTAGAAGCAGTACTCAAAAGAATAAAACCTAAGAAGGCTGCAGGACCGGATGGTGTGTCACCATCCAGCCTTAGGACCTGTGCAGCTCAGCTCGCCCCCATCTTCACAACGATATTTAACTCCTCCCTGGACTTGTGCAAGGTTCCTGCCTGCTTCAAACGCTCTATCATCATCCCGGTCCCTAAGAAAACACCCACGAAGGACCTAAATGACTTCAGGCCAATTGCACTAACCTCAGTGGCCATGAAAGCATTTGAAAGACTAGTACTGAAGCACCTGAAAGAAGTGACAAACTCTCACCTTGACCCCATGCAGTTTGCCTACCGGGCGAACAGAAGTGTAGAGGATGCGGTCAACCTCGGGCTGCACCATATTTTACAACACCTCGACCACCAAGGCACCTATGCAAGAGTCCTATTCGTGGACTTCAGCTCAGCATTTAATACTATCGTTCCCAGCATCCTGCAGCCAAAACTCCTCTCCTTAGGAGTCCCAGGATCAACATGCTCATGGATAGTGGACTTTCTAACAGCAAGGGAACAGGTGGTCAAAGCCGGCGCCTTCTCGTCCAGCACACGAACAATCAGTACTGGAGCCCCCCAAGGATGCGTCCTCTCCCCTCTGCTCTTCTCTCTCTACACAAATGACTGCACCTCAGCTGAGCAGTCAGTGAAAATCATCAAATTCGCAGATGACACCACTATCATCGGCCTAATCAAGGATAGTGACGAGACCGCATACAGGCATGCAGTGGAGAAGCTGACACAGTGGTGCAGCAGCAACAACCTCAATCTAAACCCCACCAAAACAGTTGAGATGGTGGTCGATTACAGGAAAAAAACAAATGCACTAGCCCCGCTAACAATAGCCAACGCAGTGGTGTCGCGGGTTGATTCCTTCAAATTCCTAGGGACAACCATGTCCAGTGACCTAAGATGGGGATTAAACATAACCACAAACATCAAAAAGGCCCAACAGCGCCTGTTCTTCCTGAGGCAACTCAGGAAATTCAACATCCCAAAGGAGCTGCTGTGCGTATTTTACACCGCCATCGTGGAGTCTGTCTTATGTTCCTCGATCACAATCTGGTACGGTGGCGCAAGCGAGAACGACAAACAAAAACTGCAGAGGGTAGTGAAGACTGCGGAAAGGATCATAGGGACCGACCTCCCCCCGATAAGGGATCTGTTCTCATCCAGGGTAAGGAAACGTGCTGAGAAGATTGCAAACGACAAGCTGCATCCCGGTCACAACCTGTTCGACATCCTACCATCCAGAAGACGGTTCAGGTCCATCCCCGTCAAAACGTCCAGATCCGCAAGAAGCTTCTTTCCGTTAGCCGTCCATCACCTGAACAATCCAACCAAAGCGAATGCAATCCCAATATCAACAGCCAAACAACGTGTCCCTACTTGGCGACCTGACCACCATAGTCGTAGCTAGAAATTAAATGCTTGTAATGTCTTTATGTAATATATGTAATGTCTCCCTCCCCCCCTTTTCATCCCTGCTTGATGCTGCACTGTAATCCACAAAAAATTCCTAGTGTGCGCAAGCACACATGGCCAATAAAGTTGATTCTATTCTATTCTATTCTATTCTATTATCAGTCCTCATTTTATAACCTTATAAAATACCTAATTGCTTCATATTCATAAGAAAACAATAACTACAGTACTTATTTATCAAGTGTCTTTTTCCTTGGACTTAATAATATTGCGAAGGGTTAAGCTGCCATCTTGGGCAAACTCTGGCTTGTTCTAAGTAGTCAAGTGTAGAAAATAAATAAATATGACATTTTTGTCTCTTCAATGCCTATGAGATTAGGTGGGCTGACACATGGACATGTGCATGATTTGTATATGGATTGAGGCATGTGTTAGCATCCTGCAATAGCCGGTACTGACATTCACATGTCTGCTCTTCCGGAGGTGGAGGTAACATAGAGTAGAGTAGATGAAAGAGTTTATTTATATAAATGGGAACGCAGCTGCTGTTGCTGGATAGGAAGTCTCACAACTATTTTTTTTAAATAGTCATTATTTTTTAAAATAGTTATGGAGACTGAACATGTAGCAAGTTTCCTGTGAGCAGAACCTTACTAAAAAAATTACATGCCCACACTCATAAGGGTCCCTCTTGGATCTGTAGGAAACTTTCTAGGAATGGCTTCAAGGTCTTGCAGCTGCATGGCTTCAATCATTCAAGTTAGCACTACTGAGCTGTCCTTCACACACTGCTACCCACTCTCTTAATCATAATGGTTGCAAGGTTTGTGGTACACAAGGGCCCCAGGACCCAGGGGGGCCCACGCACCACACACCCTGCATGGCATGAGCAACAGAGGTGTCTCCTTGGAACGTGGAAGAGGAAATTGATAATACTGTAGGTGCTTTATAGGAGGGGTCCATATTCTTTACGTGAGACCTACATCTGGTGAGCTTGCCCAGGTTCATTTCAACCTCTGTAGATCTCTTTGTATGTTTCCATCTGGATGTGGTACCCTCTGATTTATTAATTTGTAGTTTTTTTTATAATAAATTTGGTCTATTATTCAAAATTGCTAAAAAAAAATTTCCAGACCTAAGGATTCCAACATAAAGAAACTACTAAATGAGGATACCCAGCAGGATTGTGTAAGCTTATGTGTGAGCATCCCCCTTGCACATATTGTGAACATCTACGAGTAGGAGAGGAGCAGAAAGAGAAGGGGAACTTGAGGACATTTTACCTATCATTATTATGGTCATTTGGTAAGAGTGCTACTGAGGAGTGTATCGTATTTCTTGTGAGAATAAGGATGTTGCCAGTGAAATTGCATGGGCTGGTCTATGCTGCTGGTAGCTCATATTGGACTGCTTGTTATTAATTTACAAATTATTATAATATTGTAAAATAAATTTAATGAGCTCACCGCAAATTACAGTATGTGACATGGAGGAGGTGATCAAATGATTAACGTCCAATCTCCAATCTGTCCTTAACCTATCTGCAGCCAGGCTTATCTTCCTCTTCCTCTCCTACCTCTACAAACTTTAGACCCACAAATGGAGCAAATGCTTCACAAATGTTGTCAGGATTTGGGTAAATATAATCCTAAATCCAAGAGGTGGCTTTTATGGTCATATGCCCAGGCATCACAATGATTCTCTTTTTATCACTGGGAACAGGGGGTATGGAGACCTGCGCTATTGTGATGCTATCTGTGGGTGAACTGAATGATTTGTGCAGGATGATAATACGTAACCTGAGAGTCAATTGGGAGTGATGAGCTGTACAATGGATACGTTTTTAAAACAATAAGCTTTATTAGCTGAAAATTGCAAGAGGGAAGGGGGTGGTGGGGTGATGGACCTCAGCTGAGGACAGGACAGAGGAGTAGATGGGCAGTGGGGGCAAGGTGCAAAGTCTCCAGGAACGGGATCAACGACCACATAACTTGCAACCACACAGGGGTAGTATACCTGGCTAGCTGCCCCTGTGGGCTGCAATACGTAGGGAGAACCATTAGGAAGCTCAAGGTGAGGGTGGGTGAACATATGCGGAACATCGTAAAGGGTTCAGACACACAGCATCTCCAGACATTTTAGAGAGACACATGACTGTAACCCCAAAAACCTTACAGTGATTGGGATAAAAACAGTAACCAAGAACTGGAGAGGAGGAGACTACCTCAAACTGATAAATAAGGAAGAGCTCAAATGGATTTTTAACCTAAAAACCCTAACACCGAGAGGCCTCAATGTGGACAATGAGGTGAGGTCCATTAGCACCACATAAAAAGCCCGCAGCATTTAAATACAAAGAAGGGCAACGGTGCCCATAACCAATATGGCGGCTCTAACAGTGTAGAATCGTGATTTCCTACATTCATTTAGAAACACATATTCAGAACACTGTTTGGACTCCCCCATAACAGAGACATTGTATATGATGCCAGTTGAAGCACATATACTCAAATATACGTTTAAAGACTATGAAAGAACAAGGCGATATTCCGTACAGGCTTAAGGGCATGGTTGCCCACATCAAACATGGCCGACTGACATTCTTAAGACACGCCCTCAGGATCACCCTTGAAATACCCCCGGTCATCTCATGCAAATAACAGCAACTCCCTGAAGAAGGCCGCAAGGTCGACACGCGTTGGAGAAGACACACCATTTACCCTTCACCAAGCCTCCTCCGTGCAGCGGAGTTGAGCGCACGGCGTCCGGCCCGGGATCCGGTCAGCAAGCAGGCGGAGTCCGGTGACGCCGTCCTGTTTCGCGAACCGCCCCCAAGCCGTGAGATGCTGTGGGGACCTACAGCAGACACAGGCAAGAGAGCCGACACCGAGGGACCAGAGAAGCAAGGTAAGCGTGCACCGCGTGGAGGACGGGACGCCAGCCTCCCGCGCCACGACTACCTCGCCAGTGGAACTTTGTGCAAACCGTTCCTGGAGACTTTGCCCCTTGCCCCCACTGCCCATCTACTCCTCTGTCCTGTCCTCAGCTGAGGTCCATCACCCCACCACCCCCTTCCCTCTTGCAATTTTCAGCTAATAAAGCTTATTGTTTTAAAAACTTATCCATTGTACAGCTCATCACTCCCAATTGACTCTCAGGTTACGTATTATCATCCTGCACAAATCACTCAGTTTACCCACAGATAGCATCACAATAGCGCAGGTCTCCATACCCCCTGTTCCCATACTGTTTGTTGGAGGGTGGCCCCCCTCCCCTGGAGACCAGCAGCAACTACAAGATTGCATCAGTGAGCGCAGTGTCTACTCGCATACCCCCATCTTTTTATCACTGGAAAGATCTATCTTTACCTTTACTGACCACTCCATCCTTAATCTCGTTCTCCTTCAATCTGGCTTTTGCCCACTGTACTCCACTGAGACCGCCCTGATGAAAGTCACCAATGACCTGCTCTCAGCCAAATCCAGGGGCCATTTATCTCTGCTTATCCTTCTGGACCTCTCTGCTGCCTTTGACACTGTGAATCCCCCTCTCCTCCACACACTCCAAAGCATTGGCCTCTCTGACATTGTTCTTCACTGGTTTACCTCTTACCTCACCAACCGTTGCTTCTCTGCCTCTGTCCCCACCTTCCATATTTCCTGTTGATGTCCCTCAGGGTTACATCCTTGTCCCCCTTCTGTTCTCCCTGTACAACTCTTCCCTGGGTGTGCCCATTAACACCTTTTGGCCTCTAATACCACCTTTATGCTGATGACACTCAAATCTACCTCTCCTCTCCTGATCTGTGCCCCACTGTTCACTCTCAAGTTTCTAACTGCTTCTCCTCTATCTCCTCCTGGATGTCTGGGCACCTTCTAAAACTCAATATGGACAAAAGTGAACTCATTATCTTTCCCCCACCTACAGTATTACCCCCTAATAATATCTCTATAACTGTTAACAACACAATCATCTCCCCCGTTCCCCAACTCTGCTGTCTGGGTGTCACTCTTGAAGCCTCTCTCTTCTTTGCACCCTACATCCAAGCTCTGCACATTCTTGTCAGTTCCAGTTACGCGACATTGCTTGCATCAGGCCTTTTTCTCTCCCAGAGTGCAACTAAGCATATCATCCACTCACTGGTCATCTCACGTTTCGACTACTGTAACATTCTCCTCACCGGCCTCGCTCGATCCCATCTCACTTCCTTCCAATCTGTCCTTAACCTATCTGCAACCAGGCTTATCTTCCTCTCCCACCGCTCCCCTTCTGCCACTCCCCTTCAACAAAATCTGCACTGGCTCACATTCCCCTACAGAAGCCTCTTCAAACTCCTCACCCTCACATACAGGGCCATCTCTAATTCCATTGCTTCATATATCTTCAACCCCATCTCCAATTATAGTCATTCCTGCCCCCTACAGTCAGCCGCTGACTGTCTTCTCTCCTCCACCCTGATCACTGCTTCCCATGCTAGAGTTAAGGACTTTGCCCGTGCTGCACCCCTTCAGTAGAACGTACTCCCTTTCTCCATTTGACTCTCCCCGACCTTGCAAAATTTCAAATGAGCACTGAAAACTCTCTTATTTATCAAAGCGTACCCTTCCGCTGCATAACCTAGTCCTGAGGCTGGTCCTCTGACCCCTGCCTCATGCCTTGACCATCTCTGCCTGCTTACATCCTGATATCAAGCCACCGCCCACTAGATTGCACCTCATGTAGAGCCCTATTCCCTCCTGTTCTCAAAGCTCTTCACTCACAGCTCTCCTATACTCACACTCAGTGACCATCTTTGTCCTCATACTCATCTCCATCTTTGGAAACCAGCCCCTAGTATTACGTTGATCACGTCCTCACTACTTACTCTACATCTAAGCTGTAGTGTCTATTGAATTGTGGTGCTCTTTTTACCTGTACTCTATTTTTTGTACAGTGCTGCGAAACACTTGTGGCGCCTTATAAACTAAATATAATATTAATACTGCTCATGCCACATTTGCAAAGTGTGCAGAATGATGAAAGAAGCCCCCCAAAAATATGAAAAACCCCATGCTGACCTTTTGACTGTCAACCTTCCTTATGTCGACCTAATGCTTGTGCCGACCTAATGACCCTGTCAACCTAACTCATGGTGACCTTTAGTCATGTCGACCTTCCTGCATGTCAACCTTCAGTCATGTCAACCTTCAACAGCAGGTGTTGTGATGGTAGACATAGTGTTCATTCTAGCACCCGCCAACTTTGAAAACCCATGCAGTTCCTCTTCCCTGCCTGGGGTGTCGCTGTCTGCTGTGGTGTTTCTAGCACAAGTCTGGTTTGCATATCAGTGCTGATCTACAGACCACACTGTGCTAGAAGCACTACCGCAGACAGCGACACCCCAGGCATGGAAGAGGAACTGCATGGGTTTTCAAAGTTGGCGGGTGCTAGAATGAACACTAGTAGAAATATAATGCACTAAATACATTATGCACTGTACCATACTGTAATGTTATATATGTGTACGATGGCATAATTAAATGTTACAGTCATAATTTAAAAAATTAAATTAACAGAGGCTGCATATGAAAAACATGGCCTGATTTATATTTTATCATCATGTGTGAAAATATGATTAGCAAAGTTTAATGTAAGCAACATAATCTCGTGGTTTCGCCTGGTCTATAATGTGCGGATTATAGGATATAAAAGTGATGATGTATTAAGTGGACACTTTAATTAGATTTTAAAGAGACTGATACGAGCAGCCAGTTAAAGAGATAGATTGATACAATGAATACAGAAATAAGGATGAACTTTAGAAGTAACTTTTGATAATATAACTTGACGGAAAGGTTCAAAATGATATACTATCATTTCTCAAATATATTTATGATATATTTTATATAAACATGTTTGACAAGTGCACAAAGCAGCTCATACATTTATTTTAATACAGGTTTAACATTGATGATCCGGAACCGCCTTTAATCTAGACCAGGGGTCAGGGAATTTTTTTTTCCTTTTACCCCAAAATATTTTTAGATTTGCCGACGTTACCCCCTTGATTTAAAAGGAAGGAAATCATATATTATTAATTATTTGAATTCAACATTTTCTTGAATCTATTAGTAGAAGCCACATACCTCTGTACATCCTCCCTAAACATAGTGTGCATTCCCAGTGCGTCCACTGTCTCTCTACACTGTCAAATGTGATGGCCCATCATCGGGGGCAGCGGCCAAGCAGTGCTGTAGTGCACACTACTGACCATGAGGCGTGTCAGGCAGTGTTCACAGTCCGTGTCCTGCAACCTCTTTCGCATGCATCACTCCGCCCGGCACCCGGAAAGAGATGTGACGTGGTGCCATTGTGCTGCTCCTCAGACTCCTCCACAGCAGCATAACTACAGAGGTGACCGCTCAGGTTCTCCCCTGACCATGGTGAACATAATTAAAGGGTGCGTACCTAAATCCAGGTAAAGCGTGTCCCAGTCACCCATGCAATAAAAAAGAGTCCCTGGGTTTCAAAAATGGGTAAAATACTCCCTAACTGAACTGGAGGAGACACTCGGCGACTACGTGTCTGCATGTCACCAGGCAGCCCCTCTAGTTACGGACCTGTGCATGCCCGGCTGTGTCTCGGCAGCCCAACCATCCATTACCCACAGGAATATAATTTTTACCCCTTTTGGGGTAATTTACCCCTGTTCCCTGACCAGTAATCTAGACACATCAAGTGCCAAGGGGCAGATAGGTTTTGGTTGGTGTTAGATGTAAAAGAGGCTGTGGGAGGGCTTAGAATTGCTTAGGAGGGCAGCGATGGGCCTTTACAGGTGCAGTGGGACGGTTTTGGGGTGCGAGGGTGGCGTTTCATTTTGTGGTGGGGTCGGGCTGCATGGGCTGAGATGCGCTGCAGGGGCTTGCATGCCCTGCTAGCGGTAGACAAGCAGCCGGGGGATCATGCTGTACGGGTTGTTCTGTGGGGTGGCTTCCTGCATGCAGATGACACCATTGTCAAAATTGATAATCCGCTCAGTGCAGGAACCGATGATTCTGGATAATTGGTGTTCAACCTTGATGATGCAAAACTTATTCTATTAAGCCCCTGACACTATCAGTTTCTCTTATTTCCTTCACATGATGGCACAGCCAGAGCTGGATTAAGTTTTTGAGGGTTTGGGGGCCAGTGGCAGATCTAGATTTTTGGGACCCTGAAGTTAATCTGTTATGATGGTCCCTTTGCAACCAGCAACAATAGTGCAACATCCATCAATCGGACAAAAAGCTGGAGTGAAGGTTAACGTGGCGCTGGACTATAAAGTTCGCCCATCTGAATTCTTAGGGGTCTTACCCACAAATTCCCCACTATGCGTAGACACTATATGTATGGATTGAATTCAAAAGCTAGGCGCTCTTATTAAGGGCACAGATAGGAATATATTATAAAAATAATACTTCCCTCAGTATCGGGGTTTCTTCGTGTGATAATATCTTCTATTATTCTTTTTTCTTTTTTCTTTTTTGTTCTTCCACGGGGTTTTGTTGATATGTGGAAAAAGACAAGTAATGGGTTAAATCTTCTTCCCCAACAATCACATGGGTGTTCCTGATCACTTTTTCTAGTGAATTTTCTGCGTACCAAACTCACTATAATAAGTGGTGATACACATATATCTCAGTTTCTTTCTACTGGGTTACACGCACCCGTACTCACGATGTAATAGGTTATTCTCAAGCACATAAAGGTTTCTTTCTCCTTAATTCTCTTCAAAAAAATTTATTGATGCGAAGACAAGGATAAAAAATTATTTTTCCAAAGTAAATAAATTTTCTAAAAATGAGACTGTTTGGACAGAGCACCTCGATCTGGTGGTGATAACATGCAATCTACACCTCCAAAAGGTATTCCGGATCCCTATGGAAGCGGACTGACATGTACACACTCACCTAATCCGGGTTTCGGTCCTCCAGTCACTGCACACTTAGATCTGAGTCGACATGTTTCGAGACTATGTGTCTCTTCCTCAGGGCTCAGATTCACTGTGTGCACGATTTCCTTTTATTCCCAGGTCCCCGCCCACTTCCGGTCATGTGGTTCCGGTTTTCGTGCGGCATATAGGGAACCTTCGCTTAACAAAGAAAGAAGAGATGAGAGGAGATATCTGGACGAATAGCGCAAAAAAACGACAGGCACAGCACATTTAGGACTTGTGTGGGAACTGGTGTTAGAATGTTTTAAAAAATATTCAGGGAGGGAAAAAAACCGGAACCACATGACCGGAAGTGGGCGGGGACTTGGGAATAAAAGGAAATCGTGCACACAGTGAATCTGAGCCCTGAGGAAGAGACACATAGTCTCGAAACATGTTGACTCAGATCTAAGTGTGCAGTGACTGGAGGACCGAAACCCGGATTAGGTGAGTGTGTACATGTCAGTCCGCTTCCATAGGGATCCGGAATACCTTTTGGAGGTGTAGATTGCATGTTATCACCACCAGATCGAGGTGCTCTGTCCAAACAGTCTCATTTTTAGAAAATTTATTTACTTTGGAAAAATAATTTTTTATCCTTGTCTTCGCATCAATAAATTTTTTTGAAGAGAATTAAGGAGAAAGAAACCTTTATGTGCTTGAGAATAACCTATTACATCGTGAGTACGGGTGCGTGTAACCCAGTAGAAAGAAACTGAGATATATGTGTATCACCACTTATTATAGTGAGTTTGGTACGCAGAAAATTCACTAGAAAAAGTGATCAGGAACACCCATGTGATTGTTGGGGAAGAAGATTTAACCCATTACTTGTCTTTTTCCACATATCAACAAAACCCCGTGGAAGAACAAAAAAGAAAAAAGAAAAAAGAATAATAGAAGATATTATCACACGAAGAAACCCCGATACTGAGGGAAGTATTATTTTTATAATATATTCCTATCTGTGCCCTTAATAAGAGCGCCTAGCTTTTGAATTCAATCCATACATATAGTGTCAACATCCATCAATGTTCAAATGTCTACCTCTTAAACCCACCCTCCCCTTCAACAATCACCTAACAGCACCCCATTCATAAAATCAACTCATATGGAGTGCTTTGGGATGGCCTCACGCTTGTTGCCCTTTGCATGATGGCGGGCTGTGTTGGTTCCTCCACTGGTTCGAAGGACTCTACTGTCTCTAGAATGATTTCTTGTTCGACCTCCATCTGTTGTGGCTGGAGTGGATGTGCTGATGTCCCTGTGAATATGTTGACATTGGTAAATATGTTCACATTACTGAGTATTATGTTTATGTGTTCCATTTTGGGGCAATGTTCGAATATGCAGACTACAAAATTATTATACTGTTTTTTGAAACATCACCATATGTTTTTACATGATGTGATGTAGAAATATATTGTGGTGGTGCCATTCTGAATAATAATATAGTGTTGAAGTAATGGGGTGTGTGTCTTAAAAGTGCCATGCACACGATCGGTCACGTAATGCTCACTTATTGGGCCACACTTTGACATTTATTATGTGCATGTTTTAGCAAGGAATGAATCATGGCTTACCATTGGGTGTTGACTTATTTGTTCTACAGTAACTTGTTAGTGAATTTAAAAATGTAGGTGTATGTTTTTGGCACACTTGGTGGATCCTGTGTTGCATGGGTGGGCACATATTAATAGTGTTTTTGTACATTTTGACAGGAATAACTCGCCTGCTGCTTGTGAATACTGGCATCAGTGGTATAACTACAGCTCCACAGACCCCGCAGTAGTGTGGAGGCGCTCTGCAAGTGTGGGCGCCGGGGGTCTGCGGGGCTATTGGTACACCACTGCCATCTGCTGAGTCTCTGGCTGGGACCCACAGATGTACTTGTCTGCGGTCCCGGCTCTCCCCCTGGCTCCTGCTACTATTAAATACTGGCTGTCACAAAATGGCCTCCCCCATACAGCAGACAGTTTTTAAGGATACTAGCATCCTTAAAAATGGTCTGCTATTAGGGGCAGCCATTTTGTGAGGGTCAGTTTTCAATAGCAGGCGCAGTAAGAGCCAGATGGAGAGGAGTTCGAGCAGTGCCGGGACCGCAGACAAGACCGGCGGGGGACACCGCATATGGAGCGGTAAGGCGGAAGTGTTAACTTCACTTGGGTCAGGGGTTAACTTTACTTAGCAGGGGGCGCTGCCCAAATTTTCAGCTGGGGGGGGGGAGAGAAATTAGAAGTTACACCACTGCCTGGCGTATATGCTGTGCAGTCTGTGGAGCAGAAGGCATTCTGGGATGTGGAGCTGTAATCAAAATGGAGGATAGTGTTTGAATAATTTGCACTAAGAACATTTGGAACCAGCATGCATGAACACATGTGTAATTTGATCTGAACTAATTGACTACATGCCCAAACATGATTTTGGGACTATTTTTGAAAACTCTTGAAGAAAATTACTGGGAAACCATCATTTCTATATTTTTTTGTAAACTAAAAAAAAATTAGTCAAATACAGTAGTGATGATTCTTATTAGTTGATGGTGTTATTAAGATGTTAAAAATAATGGTAACTCCTAGATTTACAATAGTATGTAATGTTTTAGTACAATAACAACAGTTGTAGAACTACATAACCCATGCCCCCAAAACCTCTATTTTGAACATTAGCTTTAAACAAGGCCGCCTTGCTGGGATCTGTAGTGCCGCAGCAGCACTATAGTATATTGTATAAAACATACTAACGCAGCGATTACACTTATTTTTTTTTTAATTAAGTCTTTATTTATATTTTCCGACATTCAACATATAAAAAATGTCACATATTTTCAATAAAATTTCGCATACATTTTTTTTTTTAACATCACACAACACTACAATACATAACATACATGTTCCTGCGTTTCACCCCTCCCATCCCTACCCCAGCCCATTAGCCCCCAATTCCTCACTCTACCTATTAGCCATTACCATCGTTCTTTGTAAGCCCTATTCTATTGCACAGAAGTATGCCCTTTATTTCATTGATTCAAAAGAAGAAGGGAAATGGAACCGAAAAAAAAAAAAAAAAATATAACCAACGATCACATACATGGATAAGACTCCTATCGTCTCTAAATGCCATCCGCATCAATCAGTAAAGTATATCTCCAACACACGTGTATTAAATATAATATGTGCTCCGAACCATCTATCAGTTCATTGTGAATTTTTGCAATCTTTAATCATTCTCCTCCCCTTGTTTACCCCCCCTTTCCTACCCTATCCCTTTCTCCCCTCCCGCCCTACCCCGCCCTTTCCCTCCCCACAAACTAAACCCGACCCACCCTTACCCACCACCTACTATGAAAAAAAAAACGTATTTCTTTTGTGAAATTCCATACTGTATATCTCTCATATCCTTAACACATATAATACCTTTAAATTATTTATTCTTCACGCATTGATTACTCATTCAATATATTGTAGCACTCATCGTGATTCTAACTCTATTGTTATCTTATAAATTTCCCCTTACCCTCTCCCTTCTATCCCTCTCCTCACTATGGCTTACTCTGCCCCTAGTTCAAATTTTTTGTAGTTAGTTGCCTTTTGTCACTTTATAATAGATTGATCTTTGCCAGTGCCCCCATACATTTTGAAATTTCTGACGGTTCCCCCGAGATGCATATATAAATTTCTCATGATCATGTGTAGAGTTTACTAGATTCAACCATTCTGCCACCTCTGGACCTTTAACTGCCATCCAATATCTAGCCACGATGACTTTAGCTAGGGCGGATAGATTCCGAACCATTTGCGTCATATCACGTGACATAGCTCCCTCCCTCCAGACCCCTAACAGTACATTCACTTCATTTAATTGGCTTCTAGGGATTCCCAGCTGAACCATAATTTGGATTACCTTGTCCCAAATGCTGGCCACCACCTGACACCTCCAAAGTAGGTGCCAAAAAGCCGCCTCTCCTTCCCCACATTTGGGGCAATTGTCGGTTTTTGTCCCATTAAATCTTTTTAACTTCACTGGGGTAATATAAATCCGATGCAGAATATTGAACTGTACCTGCCGTACTCTTATTGAGTTAGTAGCTGATTTATGAACAGATAGGGCCCCTTTCCAACTTAGCTCATCCAACTGTGGCATATCCCCAGTCCATTTATCCCGTACCCCCTCCAATTCCTCCATTTGAGCAAATGAGTGTAGGAAGTTATACAGTTTGGATAATCTCTTGCCAGGTCCTAGTAGTTTAACGAATTTTTTACATGGAGACTCCTCAATGTCCACCCTTATACCACTACTAAATTGGTTCAGGGCACTCCGTAGTTGCAGAAACCTAAAGAACATTTCTCTTGGGATCTCATATTCATTTTGTAACTGGTCAAAGGACTTCAATATTCCCTCATAATAAAGCTGTCCCAGTATTTCTATCCCATAAGCACTCCATAGCCTTCTCCCTTGTTGTTCCTTAATAGCCTTAACTGTCTGTATTGATAACACAGGCGTGTCTGGATCTAATCCCTCCGCCTTACTTATTTTACCCACCCATTTCCATACTTTAACGGCCTGTATAATTATTGGGGGAGTTTTACGGGGGAGACCCTTCACCATTAGTCTCTGCAGGGGTGTGAAACCCGGGTCCACCGTTTCAATAAGATGTATCAATTCCCTTGAGGTTTCCTCATGCCGAATCCATGAGCATAGATGGACAATTTGTGCAGCCATATAATAGGCCTTAAAATCCGGCAGAGCGAGGCCCCCTTTATCCACATCCCTGCAGAGAATCTCCAGCCTGACTCTAGGCCTCTTGTCCCGCCATATTAGTGATGACACCAGACTATTTATTTTCCTAAAGTATTCATCCCTTATAAATACTGGAGACTGCTGAATTATGTATGTGTATTTGGGCAGTATGACCATTTTTACTAGATTCACACGCCCCGTTTGGGAAATTGGAAGCCTAGACCAACATCTACATTTAACCCTTAATTCTTCCATAAATGGCACAATATTATCCTGAATGAAATCCCATGGTGCCCTAGCTACCCAGATCCCCAAATATTTGAACCTGTCAACTGTCTGTAACTGAGTGCTAACGTGCGGTACATCTTGACTATTTTTACTTATCTGCAAGAGGTGGGATTTTGACCAATTCATTCTGAGTCCGGAGTATTCCCCATACACTCGTATAATCTCAACTACTACCGGAAGATTTTCCTGAGGGTTCGCCAGCCCGACCAGAAGATCGTCCGCGTACAATGATACCAAATTATTTCCTCTACCCCCTTCCAGCTCTCTTCCCTCCAAAGCATATCTCAGCTTACACGCCAGGGGTTCCATCGCCACTGCAAACAGCAGAGGGGATAAAGGACACCCCTGCCGTGTACCTCTGGATAGAGAAAATGGAGCGGATGTGAATCCATTAATTGACATCCGTGCACTCGGATTCTGATACAACCGGGCGACTAGTTTAATAAACCCCTCACCAATCCCAAATGCTTTCATTGCCCCCCATAAAAACTTCCACTCCACCGAATCAAACGCTTTATGCGCATCAAAGGAGGCTATGACTGCATCCACTTTCTTCTGCTCTATGCTTTGGATATATGTGAAGACCCTGCGTAAGTTAATCATGGTGGACTTGCCCTCCATGAAACCTGTCTGATCGGGATGGATAATCTGACTGATCACCCGATTCAGTCTATTCGCAAGGATCTTCGCATATATTTTTGCATCTGATGTTATAAGTGAGATTGGTCTAAAGGAGTCAACCCGGGCTAGATCTTTACCACCCTTTGGAATCATAATTATTGTAGCCTCTGTCATTGAGGGGGGGATTGTTCCTGTTGTTGATGTATCCTGAAATACCTCCAACAATTGGGGTCCTAATGTTTTAATATATTTCTGGTACACTTCTCCCGGGATCCCATCAAGCCCTGGCGCTTTACTACCCTTAAGTGTTTTTATAGCTAAATCCACTTCCTCCTGGGTTAATGGAGAGTCCAAATATTCCCTAGCTTCTGGGGCCAACCAAGGCATATCTATTTTGCCCAAGTACTCCTCTATTTCCTCGTCACTACAGCGTAGTTTAGATTGATAAATTTCTTTAAAATATGTCACAAATTCTGCTACAATTTTTGGGGTTTCTGTCAGTGTTACTCCGGCTTCATTTCTGATTAAGGGGATGATATTAGAGGGCTTGTCCTGCTTGACTAGGTATGACATAAATTTCCCCACCCGGTCGGCTTCCGAGTACCATTTATGAGCCCCAATTGCCATCTTGCGGCAAGCTATTTCTTGCAAGTACACCAGCCATTCATTCTGTGCCCTCATCCATTCGGCTCTATCCTCATCCAAATTACTTATAAGAAACACATTTTCCAGAGCTGACATCCTTCCCTCCAGTTCTAACGCCCTGGCTCTATGTGTCTTTTTCAAAAAAGCAATTTTTTTTATAAAGACCCCTCGTATAAAGGCCTTACATGCATCCCAGACGTACCCTGCTTGAGTTGACCCCTTGTTATCCCTCATGAAACCCTCTATAATTTTTTCTAGCTCTTCCTGTTCTCCCATCTGGGCTAGCCAGAAGGGCTGAAGTTTCCAATACCGGAAGCCAACCTGAATAGTCAGGTCCAGTTGAATAACAATGGGGGAATGGTCTGAAATCTCACGCGGTTTATATTCTACATGGGTAATTTTATTAAGAAGCCCATCCGAAACCAAGACCATATCTATTCTTGAGAATACTTTATGCGCAGAAGAATAACAGGAAAATTGTTGAATCTCTGGGTTTCTAAGCCGCCACGGATCCCTCCAGCCCACTTCCCTCATAAATTCTGCGAACCTAGTTCCCTCCCTAGATATCTCCTCCTCCGATCTATTCCACCTGTCTAGTCTAGGTGCCAGGACTTTATTGAAATCTCCTAAGCATAAGACCATGTTGTCAGGGTACTGTGCTGCAAACTCTACCGCCCCTTTTAACACTTCATACGAAAAAGGGGGGGGGGGGATGTACACGGCGAGAAGACATATACGTACTTGTTCTATACTACACTCCAAAAATATGTATCTTCCCCCTGCGTCAATCTTCACCCTTCTACATTCAAATACCAAGGCTTTCCTCACCATAATTGTTACCCCTCTTGAACCTGAGGAAAAGGTAGCATGGTATGACGAGCCAATCCAGGGCCGCCTTAAGGAGACCGTCCTTTCTTTAGTTAAATGGGTTTCTTGCAGGCAGATAATATCTGCCTGCATTGTTTTACACTGTTTGAGTACAAGAGCTCTTTTTACTTTCTCATTCAGCCCCCTGACGTTCCAGGTCAATATCTTAACCATGACACACTATTACTTATATATACCATAATATTTCGTTCTAATCTATAAGGATTCATCAGGGACTTTTTAGGCATGTTACAATTCGTAGGGCCCTTTGGGGGCCTTGGTCCGGGCCATGAAACTCCAGGAACATACATAAACTTACACATACATTTACCCCCCCCCCCCTCCCCCACCCTGTATAACCTCTCCCCCTAGGCATACCTATCCCCCTACCACCACCTTATCCCGTTATTGAGACACCAGAGGCAAAAAACTAATGACCACCACCGAGGCCCATTCTTGCCCCCCCGTGTCTGCTTTCCTGCTTTCAATGATACCTTTTTAATTACTTTACCCCGTCCCCCCCACCCCCCAATTCAAGTACTCGAGCCTTTCACTGACACATATAATGTAATTTAGACAAGTATATCGGACCCTGTTACACCCAATATCTGCCTCTAGGCCAATATACATATAGCCCCAACAGGAATCTATCTGGCCACATTAGATAATACTTGTTTTCTGCCCGGATATGCACTATCCAGCCATTGTGCTGCCTCTTCTGGAAAGAAGAAAAACTTTGGGTATTTATGTAGTATCTGGGCTGCCGATTTCTAAATCGGGTACATCGCATCGCATGCGACCATCGGATGCGATGCGATGCGATGCGATGACCCGATTTTTCCATAGGAATCAATGTTCAAATGGACTGAGTCCATTTTAACATGGAATTCAATGGGAAAAAGGGGTCCTTTTCATACCCCTACTATCCAAGTGGGCATGGAGTTGGATATAAACCTGTGGCGAGCGTAGCGAGCCACCGAGCCCGAAGCGTGGCGAGCGTAGCGAGCCCCGCGAGGGGACACAGAATACCGTCCCCTCGCGGGGCTTGCTTCGCTCGCCACGCTTCGGGCTCGGTGGCTCGCTGCGCTCGCCACAGGTTTATATCCAACTCCATGCCCACTTTGATAGTAGGGGTATGAAAAGGACCCCTTTTTCCCATTGAATTCCATGTTAAAATGGACTCAGTCCATTTTAACATTGATTCCTATGGAAAAATCGGGTCATCGCATCCGATGGTCGCATGCGATGCGATGCGATGCGATATCGCATCGCATCGCATCTGATTGTATGCCTTAACTTAAGGCATACAATCAAAAAATCGGCAGCCCAGATACTACATAAGTACCAAACTTTGTACCACCATCCGCAATGACCCTTAATTTTGATGGGTATAACATTGAGTATTTAAGATCAAGTTCTCTGAGGCGGGTCTTAATGTCTCTGAACTTGGCTCGATCCTTTTGCACTTCAATAGGGAAGTCTGGATAGGTCGAAATCTTCTTGCCATTAAATTCGAGATCTTCTTTGTCCCTTGCCAACCTAAGAATTGAGTCCCGATCTTTAAAATGCAAAAATTTTGCTATCAGGGTACGAGGGGGACCCCCTGGGGGAGACGGCCGACCTGGGATACGGTGTGCTCTTTCTATTGCGAATTGTGCCGAAAAGGCCTTATCCCCAAATTTTTGTAACAGCCATCCCTCCAGGAATTTTTCTGGGGCATTCCCCTCTGCTTTTTCCTCAAACCCAATAAAGCGCACATTATTACGCCTAAGCCTGCCTTCAATGTCGGACATTTTGTGGCGCATATCAGACATCTGTCCCGTTAGAATTTTAACTTGAGACTGTAGGGGTGTAACCGTGTCTTCCAATGCCCCTATCCTAGTTTCCGTCTCCGTGACTCTCTCCCGAATTTTTTTGCATCGTCCCTTAGAAGCATAATATCGCTTTGCACTTTATTAATCTGTTCCAAAAGACGAGTCTCACAAGTATTTATAGCCTCCAGCACCTGCTGCAGAGTCACCTCAGGGGGCTGCTGGGATTTGCTCTCTTTCACCGGAGTGGTGAGCGGGGTACTGGTTTGTGAGCTACTGCCTGCCTGCTGTCTGGCATATTTCTCTAGCCGTGTGGCCACCACACTTTGTCCCGTTTTTCCCATCTTCAGGAGATACAGTCACAGTTTTTTTTTTTTTTTTTTTTTCAATTTCCTAGGCAAGCTGTCTACACGTGCCCCACCAGTGATAAACACAAACACCACCACAAGTATAGTCCTGTACAAGGCACCAATGTTTCACCTGGCCACCACACAGCCTCTGGGGCCCGTCAGGATCCCTTCCCAGCGTTTCACAGCAGTCCACCCAGCTGGGTATATAACTTTTATATATGCAGTCAATAAAAGTTGAAAACGTTATTTGGCTTTACCTTCACCAGCCGTCTCTCCGTTACTTGAATAGAGGCAGAGGATATCCAGCACGTATCTTAAGTATGCTGCAATCTTCCCATCCACCTTGTACTGCGGGTGCGGTAATGGGGATCTTGGAGCTTTACACAATTAGCCAGCCCCTTACCCGCTCTAACCCTGCATGAGCCGGCACACGTCTCACACCCGTGTCCGGGCTAACAGGAGATGGCGGGGGGGAAGAGGAGTATTCTGACTCACCGCTCCAGGACCCTCCGGCTGCTGGGGCTGTGCTGTATTACGGCGTGGTGCCCGGCTACCTCGCGGCAGACACTCTCAGCACTCCGTCTGTGCTGTATCGCCCGGCGCCGCGTCACTCACCCGCGCCCGGGCAGACAGGAAGCGGGGAAGCTGAAGGGGAGCGCTCTGTCTCTGCCGGTCTCCACGTCCACCGGCGGCACAATCTCACACAGACCACCCCGCGTTCTCCGTTTTCTCTCTCGCGTCCCAGCTCTCTAAGGATGCGATTACTCCACGGGGCACAGGGGCGAATAAGGACAATATTCCCCAGGCTGGGTCACTCGGAATCGGGGCGTGGCCACGGCAGGACGTGAGTAAGGGCACGGGATCGAGCTCCCCTGTGTCTGCTGCTGCTTATGATGTCTTCCCCTATGCTCGTTTGATTACACTTATTTTACATTACAATGTATTTATTTATTAATTAACAGTTATTTTACAGTTTCTTCTATAGCGTACACATATTCCGCAGCGCTTTACAGAGAGTATTTGAACATTCACATAAGTCCCTGCCCCAGTGGAGCTTACAATCTATATTCCCTACCACATGTACACACACACACAGACATTCTAGGGTTAATTTGTTGGGAGCCAATTAGCCTGCCAGTATATTTTTGGATTGTGGGAGGAAACCGGAGTAACCGGAGGAAACCCACGCAAGCACGGGGAGAATATACAAACTCCGCACAGATAGGGCCATGGTGGGAATCAAATCCATGACCACAGTGCTGTGAGTCAGTAATGCTAACCATTACACCATCTGTACTGCCCTAACTACAAAGCTTATATATTTGTGTAATTATGGTAACACTTACCTGGTTGTGGTGGTGATGATGGTCTGGCAGTGTCCACAATATGTGGGACCTCTGGTGGGATGATTCTTTTGAGTTTTTCATCATATGAAGTATAGGTCAATTTGACACTGGTTCCGCCCCCTGTGCGACTTGCCTGTTTTTTTTTCGGTGGCCTTTTTAGTTTTGAGTAGCCGTTTTATATCATTGAAGCGCTTCTTCACATTGCGCACTTTGCGCTTTTGGTTGCTTACAGCATTCACAGCCCCAGTTATCGCCTCCCACATTTGATGCTTGCGCATCATATTTGTGAATGCATTATCCATTCCAAAAAGGCGGTTAAAAAGGGACACAATAGCATGGATTAGGGTCGAATTTTCTTAGTAGGAAAAGTGCACATGGTGCCCACTAGGAGTGCCCCCTGTGGTACAGCCTGCATCCCCTACCATGTCCTCCTCACCCTCCTCCTCATCTGTGCCCTAATCATTGTCATCCTGGCCAGCATCACCTTCCTCCTCCTGCCAGTCTACCTCAGACATGTCTGCGTCCTCCTGCTCCTCCTCATGCTGTGTGGCAAACTTGTCCTCCTGTGTGCTGCTGTACCTGGTTTGGGCAACAGCCTCCTCCTGCTGGTCCTGTTGTGGGTGCTCCTCCCTGGCACTGCCCTCCTTGGTACCATACTGGCTCTCTCACTGCTTGTCTCTCTGGGTCTCTTTCCTCCTCTCCTGTCCAAGCTGCTCTCCTCACTACCTTTCAAAGGTCAAAAGGGCACCAGACCCCTTTATATAGGGTGTGTGATGCCTATTCTAGGGGACTTAGGTGGGCCAATAGGTGTGTGTATTGTTTGGTTTGGTAAGGTAGTGTTAGAAATCATATTCCGGTTAATTAGAAATGCACACATGACCAGGTCATAATATTGCACCATATCACAACATATCGCATTTTTTTGCAGGAAATTCGCATCCAATAAAATTGTCGATTTTTTCAAAACAGTTGCGAATTCAGAAAATGCGATAAGGTGTGATTTCTAAACCTTACTAAAAATCACAGTCCAGTAAATGTCACCCTATATTTCCTATTTAAGGTAAACATTACAGGTCCCTATGATGAATAAAAATTTTATTTGGCAATTTTCACACCTATTTTGACAAATTTACTTGGGACTCAAAGGGTTAAATATGCATCTGATAACAATTTATTTACTATTTTTCATGTTTCCTTCCCAAAAGCTATTTTCGAAGCCCAGATTGGAATGAAAGTCTCCTAGTTTCTCTCTTAATTGAGGTGTTGGTGGCTGCAATTTCAAGACACTCTCCATGGAAAAGTATCCTGGGCGCGTCTTCTCTTTCTCAAATCCATTTGTAAAAATAGTACACATAGCAAAAGCATTTCTCCTGTAATTATATTTCACTGTAGACCCTGGAGCTTTATTGTTCATAAGTGGTAGGTACAATAGAAATATTATATTATTAATTCTCACATTCCTGGCTATTTGACAGTCCTCTACTTCCATGTATTTTAAGTGTCAGATAGAAAAAATACATTGTTTCTCCCAGCACACTGAATGATATAATGTCCGATATGTAATAGGGTGCGATTTTTAGACTTTTGCGATTTTTGGTCAAAATTGACCAAAATCGCATTTTTTCTAAAAATCGCACATGTAATAGGATGCGAGTCGCGGTAAAAATCGCATTTTTTACCGCGAAATCGCACATTTTAAAGATGCGATTTTCAGGCACACTGAAAATCGCATCCAGATGTTTTCCCATAGTAAACTATAGAACTCGCATATGTAATAGGATGCGAGTTCTAAAGTCGCATATGGGAGCTTCAAAAAAAATCGCAAAAAAAATAGACCAGCTTCTGACTGGCGATTTAGGCAGAAACATGCACAGATCATTGAGATCTGTGCATGCTTCTGCTGTAAAAAAAATAGTTAAAAAAGAAATTTAAATAAAAAACTGGCGTGCGGTCCCCCTCCTAAGCATTACCAGCCCCGGGCTCAAAAAGCCGGTGCTGGTATCATAAAATCAGAGGGACAAACAAATAGGGGTCCCCTTGATTTAATGAAACCAGCACCAGGCTCAAGGTCCGGCGCTGGTTCCCAAAATACGGGGGACAAAATGACTAGGGGTCCCCCGTATTTAAAGAACCAGCACCGGACCCAAACAGCCAGCAGGGTAATGCCACAGCCGGGGGGACACTTTTTATACAAGTCCCCCCGGCCAAAGCATTCAGCCCTGTGGCTGGTCAGCATGGGCAGGGGTCCTGGGGAAGTGGGGACCCCCCCAAAGAAGGGTTCCCCCCCCTCCAGAACTTACCTGCCCATGCTGAAGCCCGGGGCTGTCCTCCATGCCCCTGGGCTGTGGGCATGGAGCTGATTTTGTGTAAAATCAAGTTAAATCTATTGTTTTTAACAGTGGCACTACAAGTGCCAGCAAGCCTCCCCTGCAAGCTGGGACTTGGAGAACCACAAGTCCCAGCCTGCAGGGCATTAAAGGGCCCGCTGTAACTTGTAGTTCTACTGTTAAAAAAATAGTACACAAAACACACACTGACACACATTTTAAATAAAAGTTTAATACACACATCACACACACACTCATACTTACCTATCTTTATCCCGTCGGTAGGTCGCTGGCTCCGGTGTCGGCGGCTCCGTGTCGGCGGCTCTGGGCTCGGCGTCCTGTCCGACGATAATCCATGTTGGACCTGTGGAAGTAAATCCTACTCACCAGGTCCACCATGGATGGTCTTCTGTCTTATCTTCTCTCTTATCTCTTCTCTCTTCTTCTTTATCTTCAAGCTCTTGCGGCTCCGGCAGCTCCATTCGGCAATATGATGAAAGGCGCTGGAGATGTTTGATCTTCAGCGCCTAACATCAGAATGATTCTATTGGCTGCTCAGCAGCCAATGAGAAGCGCCGCTGGGAGCAGCCAATAGAATCATTCTAAGCACCGGCGTTGAAGAGGCAACATGTCTCCGCAGAGATGTTGCCTCTTCAACGCCGGTGCTTAGAATGATTCTATTGGCTGCTCCCAGCGGCGCTTCTCATTGGCTGCTGAGCAGCCAATAGAATCATTCTGATGTTAGGCGCTGAAGATCAAACATCTCCAGCGCCTTTCATCATATTGCCGAATGGAGCTGCCGGAGCCGCAAGAGCTTGAAGATAAAGAAGAAGAGAGAAGAGAGAAGAGAAGACAGAAGACCATCCATGGTGGACCTGGTGAGTAGGATTTACTTCCACAGGTCCAACATGGATTATCGTCGGACAGGACGCCGAGCCCGGAGCCGCCGACACGGAGCCGCCGACACCGGAGACGCCGACACCAGAGCCAGCGACCTACCGACGGGATAAAGATAGGTAAGTATGAGTGTGTGTGATGTGTGTATTAAACTTTTATTTAAAATGTGTGTCAGTGTGTGTTTTGTGTACTATTTTTTTAACAGTAGAACTACAAGTTACAGCGGGCCCTTTAATGCCCTGCAGGCTGGGACTTGTGGTTCTCCAAGTCCCAGCTTGCAGGGGAGGCTTGCTGGCACTTGTAGTACCACTGTTAAAAACAATAGATTTAACTTGATTTTACACAAAATCAGCTCCATGCCCACAGCCCAGGGGCATGGAGGACAGCCCCGGGCTTCAGCATGGGCAGGTAAGTTCTGGAGGGGGGGGAACCCTTCTTTGGGGGGGTCCCCACTTCCCCAGGACCCCTGCCCATGCTGACCAGCCACAGGGCTGAATGCTTTGGCCGGGGGGACTTGTATAAAAAGTGTCCCCCCGGCTGTGGCATTACCCTGCTGGCTGTTTCGGTCCGGTGCTGGTTCTTTAAATACGGGGGACCCCTAGTCATTTTGTCCCCCGTATTTTGGGAACCAGCGCCGGACCTTGAGCCTGGTGCTGGTTTTATAAAATCCAGGGAACCCCAACTTGATTGTTCCTTTGATTTTATTATACCAGCACCGGCTTTTTAAGCCCGGGGCTGGTTATGCTTAGGAGGGGGACCGCACGCCGTTTTTTTTTTTTTTTTTTACAACACAGCGCACTGTTCTGAAAATGTGCCGATTTTCATGACTGAAAATCGCACATTTTCAGGTCTAAAAAAGCGCCCGAAATCGCACCATATCGCACTTTTGCTCGTCAAATTCGCAATCCATTACATATGCGAATTTAGAGGCAAAAACGCGAGTTTGAAACATGCGAATTAGTGCGAGTTGGTGCGAGTTCAAAACTGTGCTAAAACTCGCATCCTATTACATATCGGCCATAGGGTGAGATTTAATAGGATGAGAGATTCAGAAAGTGAGAGATTTGGTAAGAAATCTCCAGGTTTTTTAAAGCGGCAATCATTTACACTGCAAAACCAGTTTGATTTTGCAATGTAGATGATTGCCGCTTTAAAAAAACTGGAGATTTCTTACCAAATCTCTCACTTTCTGAATCTCTCATCCTATTAAATCTCACCCATAGGGTGACATTCTATGGGATGCGATTTCCGTTTTTTGGCGTTATTTAGACCACAAAATGGCGATATCGCATTTTTCATTGAAATCGTCAATTTAATGTGATGCGTTAAGGGACAGAAATCGCATATTATGTGCGTAAAGGTATGCGGAACAAAAGCGCGAGATTAATTCGCACTTTTTTCGCATCCAGATGTTTTCCAATACAAAAGTATACAAACCGCTTATTTAATGCTATGCGCATTCGCAATTCGCACTTTTTAGGTGTCTAATTATCGCACTTATTTCAGACCTGGTTCTGTTTGGCGAATTTGCACAGAACTCATTTTGGTCAAGTGCACACATGGTTAATTTCAACACAGGTGCCCTCATTATCACTCACAAACACCCCTACATTAACCCCAACATCAGTAAGGACACCTGTGAGGGTTTATCATGTAGATTTTGATGACTATTTTCAAGTTGCTTATCTGTGATGTGTCCCATTTGGAGGAGCAACGCAGGAGGGAGGAAGCTGCCCAACAGATCCTGGTAGCCCCCCCACTACTGGGTACCCCACATATGTATGGTGCTCGCCTGTACCTCAGGGTTGCCGACTCTCCCGGAATGATCGGGAGTCTCCCGAAAATCGGAACCCCCTCCCGGCCCCCGGAAGGGTGGGCAACCCTCCCGGATTCAGGAGGGACCCCCCCTGCGCCCTGGATCGCGGCATTAAAATGCTGCAATCCTCGGGTCTCAGAGTGAGGAAGCGGAGCTAAAATGACACAATCGCGTCATTTTAGCCCCGCCCCCTCCACGGAGATCCGTGAATTCGGCAGTTTGCCATCATGGGGCGGGGCTTAGTGACATCACACTTAAGCCCTGCCCCCTGAGTGGCTGCTGAAACTCTCCTCTCCGGACTTCTCCCAGAGAGGAGAATGATAAAGTCGGCAACCCTGCTGTACCTGGACTACCTGTCGGATCAACAGGTTGTGGGGATGGTTACGCTGAACCCCATTACCCTGTAGGAGTTATATGAGCAGGTGAGAGATGAATTGTACCATTTTGTAGGTGCCAACTATGCAGTGTCTGCCCAGCACAAATTAATGTGTGCCCTCTACTATTTGTCCACAGCCTCCACTCAGTGTGTGACCTCATGGGCCTTGGTGGTATCACAGGCCACTTTGTCTAAGCATTTTACTCAACTGTTACTTGCTATAAAGAAGTTGTTGCGGACATACATCAGCAGCCGTGACTTTTCTGCTAAGCACATGTGCCCTGTACTCCAAAATGTACCAGTGTTGTAAGTGTACTCATTAACAAATTATTGACCAATACCATCTGTTTCCACCCACATTTAACCTAACACCAGTCCCCAACGGATGCACATGGTGGTGCTGACCTATCCCTTGCTGATATCTACCTTCTAAGTACAGTTGATACATGTATGAATGAAGTTTGCAGTCAAACATGGCTCACTGGTGTTGTGGAACTACATGTGCCAGCATGCCCAGACACACTACAACCATTACAGTCCAAACCATGAGTGTCAGAGCCTGCTGGAATATGTAGATCCACAACCTTTGCCAGCCAAGGAGTTATACCACACTACTTTAGTGCAATCCCATTGTCATATACCATTACAATATGTTATAATTCACACATTAATTTATATTGAGAAAAATACACAAACACAATGGTATGCGGTTAGCAATTTTTTTTTTTTTTGTGAAGCATTCTGCATTTTGACATGTGGTAAATAACAACTGTGGGCCATGTACAAAGATCTTTGGCATTTCAATGACTAAACACACTGATATAGCAGCTACCTTCTCCCAGCATCAGGCACCCCTACACCACTTCTAGACCCTGCACCCAGCCCACCACGGGTCCTCACACTGCGACGGGGTGGGGAAGTGGGGGAGCCACTTATTGGGGTGCTGGATACACTGCTGAGGGTTGATGCAGTGCCACCTCCCACATTGCCTTCCTGCTGCTGTATTTGGGCCTGCATAGCTAGTAGTGCATTGGTCTGCGCTGTGCATGTTTGGGTTAGTGATGTTAGACTTTGCGCCAGGCTTCCAATATGCCTATTCTGCTCCCTTATTGCAGCAGTTAGTTCTGCAAAACGGGTGTCAATACTGTTGGCAATGCGCACTTGAGTGCCTTCACCTACCCGTACACTACGTGCAATTTTGTGTAACTGAAGGAAGGTGTCACGCATGTACCCCTGTATATTACCTATTTGGAGGCTTTGGGAGGCCATGAATTCTAACTGTTTGTCCTTGAAATTAACCAAGGAGTTAGCTACTCGGGAAGCAGTAGCTGCTGTATGGGGTGGGTGGGTGGTTGGGGGTGGGTTGGGAGACACCCCACTTGGGGGAAGATCACTCTGTGACGAGGTCTGCATTTCTTCCTCTGCCGCAAAGGTGTCGACGGGATCAAGAATGATGTCCATTTCGTCTAGCACCAGTATTGAATAATCTGTTGTGTTGCTCCCTAGTTGTATAGCACCTGTGGATACAGATGAAGAGGTAAGTATTGATGCATATATAGGCCACACTGTCGTCTACAATGTTTTACATAGGGCTATAGATGGCTGACGCACATACCTAGGGGTGTTATGCACTTACACATGTACCCCGATACAGCATGCAACATTGACATTAATAATATATCACATGCCTAGCTCAGATTACATTCATTTCTGTAGCAATGTAGCAGCAGGAGCTGAATGTAGTGTTTGATCTTGTTGATGTAACATGGGTGTGTGTACTGTATGTGTAATGGGGTGTGGTTTGTTCATTTACCTGCTTCCGCAGATTCAGCAGCAACGGGCCTTCTTCTCTTGGATGCCGCAGCACTTCGGGACGGACAATCTGTACAAGGAAAGATGGACAGGCATTATGGACATTGCTAAGGCTAAGCATTTTGTGAAAACATGCATAGAATTTACAATAATGGACAATACCCAATGGATAAGGACTGCATCATATCACCTTTTTTTTGGTTTATAGTCAAATATTTCATTTAAACCTTAGTAGTAAACTAGTGTACACATGACAACTATTGGTTAATCGGTGGTATGTAGGCATGGCAGCTAAACCACCAGTACACCACAGGGTTTTTGTACACATACATGTTAGTCTGCTAGAAAGAATGGTACACTGTTAATCAATATGAGTAGTTGTGGAACTACAGGGCCCAGCATTATCAGCAATTTCAAAGTAGGAGCAGCCATTTTCTTGTGCATGACCTTGCTGGGCTATGTAGTTCCACAGCAGCACTTTACAAAGCATAACAATACAAGTGCACATTACAGGTATAATACATTGGCATGTATGGTAAAGTTTGCATGGGGTCACACTTACCAGCTCGCGGTGGCGTTTGTGGCCTGTCGGAATCCGCCACATGCATGCCAGGCAGGACCTCAGGTGGGATGATGCGCTTCAGCTTCACCTCATACGCATAAGGCGCCTAGAGAATTATGCTGCTTTATCTTATACCTTTATCTAACACTTAAGCCTAGAAATAACTCACACTGACACCTTAAACTATAAATAAGACACGGACACCAACTGCGTAAGTTTAAAGGTCATCTAGAATATTTATTGTAAAGATGGTATGACCCTAATTGTTTAGGGATGGCAAGAAGAAGCACTTGAGACCAGCACCCTCACGCGGATGTCACTCATGGCGGCGACCAGGTCGCCCCACTCGCTGACATCACTCAACAACTGTGTGTCCAGCCCGCTCTGCAGCGGCATGCCACGCCCCTCCTAGGGCCAGACGCGGGCACTTCCAGGAAGTGTCCATGCGCCCCACCGCGTTGAGTCGGGACTCGCCTACCTTCTTGGCAGAGGGGCGGGCCATACCCCACGGAGACCACCTGACACCACACCTGAGTGCTGGTCGAGAGCGCTCAACCGCCGATTGTAATAGAATATAAAATCAAACTTGGTGAAAAGCTCGAAAGCCAAATAGCACGTAAAAGGGGAAGGGAGGGTGGGAATCCAGACTCAAAGAGGAAGTCCTTTCCTGTCTGCCCGCCTATAAGTACCCCTCTCTAAGCTGCCGCCCCCCAATTACCTGATAGGGCAGACCTAACTGCCACTCACTATTTGCTTTCGGCCTTATCCTACTGTCTACAGCTTTATTTATCATTGCAAATTCACAGGCTCTTAATTACACTCGGGCCTATGCGGCCCTTGTTACATCTTGTAGCTGACAGTGGTGGGGCTTCCTCCTCCAGTCCTGGTGGCCTCCTCCATCTCCAGGGCCATTTTATGTTTTAACTGGTGTTTTATATCGTTAAACCGCTTTTTCACATTGCGGACCAGGCGCTTGTGATTACTGACAGCGTTCACCGCCTGGGTGATGTCCTTCCATATAGCCCGTTTGCGCTGGGCAGTGGTCTTGTAGTTGCTTTTTCCGAGCAGACGCTCGAACACTGGCATGATAGCCCGGACAAGTGCCACATTTTCTTCATACGAAAATCTCACCATCCGGACACTTTTGGTGCGACCAGCTACCACCTCCTCCTCCTCATTTTCAGCACCAGCCATGTCGCCCTCCTCCTCCATGCCAGTGTCTTCCTCCTCCTCACCAGCATCTTCCTCCACCTCTGACATGTGGCCCTCCTGCAGCTGGTGTGGGGTATGGTCTAGGGCTTGGCTGTAGGATGGGGATGCCAGCGGATCCTCAACCTCCTCCTGCTGGGGCTGGACGGCCAGGGTCTGGGCTGAGGCTGGCCTTGCTGTGGCCATGCTGCCTGCCACACTGCTGCCTCTCACACTTGACTGGCTGCTGCCACTGCTCCCTCTGCCACTGCTTCCTCTGCCACTGCTCCCTCTGCCACTCATCACTCTGCCACTGCTCCCTCTGCCACTCCTCACTCTGCCACCAACACCTCTTCCTGAACTCACGCTTCCACTGCTCCTCTCCATGCTCCTTACTTCCTATCAAAGAGTGAAATGGCGCCAATGCCCCTTTATATAGGGGGTGTGATGCATAATGGAGGGGACACAGGTGGGCCAATAGGTTGTGGGGTTCTTAGTGATGCGGAGACAGTTTTGTAAATCGCACTCCGGTTGGTCCAAAACTCGCACATGACCGGCGGAAGAAATCGCACTTTTTTGTTACTAAAAATCGCACCTCTTCGCCGCAAATCGCCCCTCTTCGCACTTTTCAGCCTCAAATGCGCATCACATTAAATAATCGAATTTTGACTGAAAAGTGCGATTTGTAAAAGTGCGATTTGCGGCGATGTGGTGCGCAAATAAAACATGCGCATTTAGCGCAAACCATAGAATCTCACCCATAGTCTTAATCACCCCCCTTGTATCACTCAGACACCCTAGGTGAGATTTAATAGAATGAGAGATTCAGAAAGTGAGAGATTTGGTGAGAAATCTCCAGTTTTTTTAAAGAGGCAATCATTTACACTGCAAAACCAGTTTGATATTGCCGCTTTAAAAAAACTGGAGATTTCTCACCAAATCTCTCACTTTCTGAATCTCTCATCCCATTAAATCTCACCCTTACTTACTACTGTCCCTCACCCAGTGCCATCTGTGGGAGTGGTTTGGACTACATTATTCTACCTAATTGGTTATACAGTGGTAACTCATTGATCTTTATAATCAAACCAACTAATAATATGTGACTGTCTTTATTAAACAAATTACATCTGTATATATTGTGCTATTTTAATATCTATATATATTATATATATATATATATATATATATATATATATATATATATATACCTCCCGCGTTTGTATTCACAAATTTACAAATAACATTTACAAATAAAATTTACAAATACAATTTTGGCTGCTTATCCACCAGGTTTCCTGAGGGCTAGGAAACGATAACCACAATATACTCCCCAAATGGTGGTATAGCGCCTAAAATCCTTTTCTCAATTCACCAGTCCACATGTTCCATAAAAGTTCATGAAATAAATGAGGATAATTTTCCAAAAGTGTTCTTTATTCGTTTACTCAAAGGCAATATGAACAAAGACCCAACACATTTCGTCTTACAAAGACTTCATCAGAGAAAACAGTTTATAATCTTTCTACAACTTCATGATTCTAGTGAATTAGCTTCTGAAAGGCTATCATGAGTATATGAATTCCTAGAATTTTAGGAACACAGATAACTATCCACCTATAGTAGTAAGAGGTGGAGTTAGGGGTGGATACCTCTTATAAAATGAGTCCCCTGATGAAGTCTTTGTTTATATTTCCTTTGAGTGAATGAATAAAGAACACTTTTGGACACTTTTGGAAAATTATCCTAATTTATTTCATGAACTTTTATGGAACATGTGGACTGGGGAATTGAGAAAAGGATTTTAGGCGCTATACCACCATTTGGGGAGTGAAGTACCTCTAGTGACCACTAGAGGCCTCCTTAACTACAGAAAGTGAACGCTAGCTGGATATAGAGAGAGAGCTGAAAAAACAGATATTGGAGTTAGGAGCAGATAGGGACCAGGGCCGCCGAGAGGGGTACAGCATGTGATGTGCTGGCAGCGGGCTCAGCATGAGCATCTCACTGACAGCATGAGAGCTCATGCTGAGCTTGCTGTCAGCACATGCTGTAGGTGTTTGCTGCTTCAGTGCTGAGGGGGGGGTGGGGCAATAACACTCCACCCTTGACTTTAGGGTGTTTTATCACCCCCCCCCCCCCTCAAATTTTACTGGGACCCAGCATACCTCTCAGCGGCACTGATAGGGACTAAGCTGTCATTTTGACAGGCTTTTAACTTGTGTTATAATAATTTTATATTATGATATTTCAATTGTTTATTCATACTCAGCAAAGCTGTGTGCTGTTTCACCCTTCTTTCTCTGTTTGTTTATTCAATAGAGGGGCCTAACACACCCCTCACAAATAACTGCGGCAGCACCCTGTGATCCTGCCGTTGCACTCTCTCTTTGGGTAACTAGTACCTGACCCAGCCCCCACCACCACCCCCTCTTTAGACTGCTAGAGACAGAGCAAAAAGCATAGCCAAGGAATCAAGTTGACAGATATTTCAGACAAGTGAACAGATGTTGGATGGTGGCACATGTGTCATTAGAAGCATGTTCCTGTATATTGTATTAAGTAAAAATATCACCAATCTTCTATATATATATATATATATATATATATATATATATATATATGTCTAGTGTCTGATTGTGTATCTCCAAAACACTGCCATCTGTTGGCATCTAGTGAAAATACGGAGGAAATGTAATAGGATGAGAGATTCAGAAAGTGAGAGATTTGGTAAGAAATCTCCATTTTTTTTAAAGCGGCAATCATTGTGTAATTGATTTCCGCTTTAATAAACCTGGAGATTTCTTACCAAATCTCTCACTTTCTGAATCTCTCATCCTATTAAATGTCACCTTTCTCTCTCACACATGCACAAACACAGAGGCAATCGCAAGGTAGCAGACTAGCTTTCGAAGCATTTGCCTCAAGCAGGCATACTAGTATAAATATATTGATCAAACTTTTCTTTATATCACACTTTAAATGCCATCTTTTTGTAAAAAAAACTGTAGCATGAAGTATTTGTTTTAATGCACCATTACTGCGAACATGGTGTAAATGAGCCCATTGAGTTTAATGTATTTTTATTTAAATGCCATTTTCATGTCTTAAGTAGAACACAGATTACATTAGACATTGGTGCCAATGAGCCCTGAACACTGAGTAGCTGAATGTGGTTCTTATCACTCCGTCAGTAGGCTTAAGCTTTAGGTTCAATAAACAGACAGAAGTATTACACAGGCAATGGGATGAAAGAATATAAAAAATAATAATAATTGCGCAATGCTCGTAAAATCAGTGCAAAAGATGCTATGATATAGGTAACTTCCTAAAAAACAAACACAATAAACCAAAGCGTTGCAGTCTGCAGAAAATATAATAAATAAATATTTGTGATTTTGTACATACATATTTGCTAGCTCATAAATAAAACTTATATTAGAATGATTCTAAAACGATGTCTTGAATTAAAATTTATTGTGTAAATCTATTGTGACAAGGAATCACATACATTGGATAAGATGAAGTCTTGGTCATTATTTTGTAGCAGGTACACAGCATAGGCAAGCATGGTTACAGCATTGCAGCATACAGGTGTCACAGCATAGTTTAAACTCCTCACAATGGCCCTTATTCTGATTGAGTCGGATGGCTGCGTGTGCGGTCGGACGGCCGATGTTTTGTGTTTACGCATGTGCAGGGGCGTTTCTGCTCATGTGCGAACGCCTCGCATGTCCGAACACGGCGTGAATTCCGTGCAGAAAAGGATCGCATGGACCATCTGAGCAGGGGGTGGAGAGGGGCGTGAAGGGCTGTTTGGTCTCATTACCATATGCGTACACCTTGCGTTTCATGGGCGTTACCATGAAAACGCTGGGCGTATGTATGGTAATTCAGCTGTGACGCATGTGTGGGGGGCGGAGAGCTGACATAGCTGGATGTCAGCTGCCTGCCCATATCCCTGCTTTCACACGGAGAAATGTCTGAGTGGTCTGGAGCACTCGGCGCTGTCTGACCGCTCGTCCCATCATTCGATGGTCGGCGACCATCGGAGGATGGGGAAGGTTCCCACAGATGGGGGAGTTGTTCACATGAAACATCCACTCGCAGTCCGTTCGCTCTGTGTCTTACCGCATTTGGATGGTGTGAGCGATTCGTATGGTAGGCGGGGCTAAGAACACTCGTTGGCTGTCCAAAAACACGCATCTGTCCGAGCCAACTAGAATAAGATCCAATGTTCTAATGGTCCCTACTGTAGCCCACACCCCTGGCCTATCACTTTGGCGGATATTCCACCATCAGGAAAATTGACCTTCTGCCCTAGAAACACTTATATCAAGAGAGCACAGGTGCTGCTAATCAGCCCAACCCTGAACACATCAGTTTTCCTGCTGCTGCTGCTCTAAAACCTGGATTGGATCCTCCACATTAGCTTCTATCTTTCTATACTGTATCTATGAATCTATCTATCTATCTATCTATCTATCTACCTGTCTGTCTATGTACAGTTCAGTCATGGCTGGTGCAAGGTTTCTCAGCACTATAGGAAAAACTTTAGTCTACTGCCCCACCCCTACACAACCCACAAACCTCTACCTACTTTCCAGCCTTTCAGGTGAAAGTGTGGAGCTGCCATCTTAGAAGTTGAGCAGCCAACGCATACACTCAGCGCAACAAGGATGCTACTGTTAGAAACATTCTTATCTCCATTCAGGGGAGCCACCTTGATCCTGGTTCCTAGGCAACTGCCTTAAGTTGCCTAATGGAACAGCCAGCCGTGAGTTTGATTCTCCAGAAACAAAACTAAAACCATGTCCTGATCTGGGCACACCAGCAGCTGAAATTCATCTCCAACTTGTTGAGGTAGACGGTGATGATGGAAACAGGTTTAGATTTGGTGCACTAGGTGCCCAAATGCAGCGATAGCAAAGTTGGGTGCTCCCTCCAGCTCTGGCACATTGCTGAAATGAAGAATACAAAATACACAATAAAAACTAAAGAAAATGCTCTCATGTTGTACAAAATGAAAATGCAGTACAGCAGATAGTGAGCAGGCTACAGGGGTAAGTTAAAATAAAAATAATAATAGGGTGGGGGGGTGCTGCATGTACTCCTTATCAGTGCCCTGACTGGTTAAAGGGGCCCAGCTGGGGTACGGTCCTGCTCCCCTTCTACCCATTAAAGACAGTGGGTTCGACCTGGCATCATTTCTGTAAGGTACTGTACCTGACATAATATGTGTAAGCCGCTCTAACTTTCATAATGCAAAGGGGGTTCTACCTGTAATATTGTGCACAAGGACTTGGCATAATGTGTACAAAGGGCTATACCTGGCATAATATGTATAAGGGCATCTACCTGGCATAATGTGAATAAGTGGACTCTACCTGGCATTTTTTGTATAAAGGACTCTACCTTCCATAAAATGTATGAGGAATTCACCCCGTTCTAAGTGATTGTGAATCAGGGCCAATATCTATAAGGGGCTGTACCATGCATAATGTGTATAAGTGGCTCTATCTGGCATAATGTATGTAAAGGGTTCTACCTGCCGTAATGTGTATAAGGTGCTCTATGTGGTATAATGTGTATACTGTAAATTCTACCTGGCATAATGTGTATAAGGGTTTCTATCTAGCATAATGTGTACAAGGGGGTTTACCTGGCTTAATTTGTATAACAGGTCCTACCTGGCAAAATGAGTATAAAGGGTTTTACTTGTCATCATTTGATTATGTGGACTCTACCTGAAATAATATGTATAAATGTCTATGTGGCATAATGTGTATAAAGGGCTCTACATGCCATCATGTGTATAAGGGGCTTTACCTGGCATAATGTGTGTAAGGGGCTCTACTGTGGTGTGATGCATATAAGGTGCCCTATTGTGTGGCATAATGTGTATAGGGGGTACTACTGTGTTGCATAATGTGAATGATGCACGCTACAGTGTGAAATGTGAATAACTGACATTACTGTGTAGTGTGATGTGTATTGGTTCTATTATATGGCCACAGCGTTTTTTTCCTTGATGCTACACCCCTACATTTTTGTCACAGGTGTTCAGCATGTAATGTTCCCGGTTTGAATAGAGGGGAAGGGGCATCAATTCTCTTCTTGGCATAGATGACCCAAATGTCTAGCTATAGCTCTGCTGTGTGTGTGTGTGTGTGTGTGTGTGTGTGTATGGAACTACCGTCTAAGTATAAATCAGATTGATCTCTTGTGAGTATATGTATGTGCAAGTGCTCGCTGATAATAATTGTGCCTATTTCTACAAGTGGATGGACAGGGGTGATGTGGCTGCATAGATGCTGCAAACTCAGATTCTGGCCACAGATCTGCACTTGCTTACCTCCCACACGCACGGATTTCAGCAGGACAGTATTGCTTTTTGGGGGCACTGTCCCACAATCCCACCTAAAGGCCATAGTCCCCAGTGGGCGGATGAGAGGTTGGAGGGGCACAATGTCACTGCATAGCACAGTAGTATGAATGAATGACATGTCCATTGAGAGGCTAGGGGCTGCCGGGGTGTGACAAGAAACATGGGCATAATCTGTGGTCACATCCCAAAACGTTATACACCAGGGAGCTAAACAGACCTAAGTCCACACCCCCTTGTTGAGAGATATGCATAGGCAACTAACTTCTTGGGTTGATGGGAGTTCTATTGAAGATGGGATGTTGCTATGGGCAACCAATCAAAATCGACGTATTCATTTAGTACCTTCTAGAAGATAATAGATAGAAGCAGATTGGTTGGCCATAGCAACACCCCATTTTCAATCGAACTCCCACCTTAGTAGATTTACCCCGATGTGTCTGAAAAGAGATTGAGTAAGAAAATATTGGTACAGATGGAGCCCCTCTCATGCTTGCAGGGGCTGGCGATAAAATAGCCAGCCGCCAGGCCCCGCAAGCCGAAGAGGGCACACGCACACGAGAGGCTCGTGCGACCCGTTCCCCGCTGCCGTCTGCCGCCTCCATGGTCCCCATCGCCGGTCCCCACTGCTTCCCCGCACCCCCCCTAACCCTGGAGATCTCCCTGAAGTGGAGAAGGGCAGGGTCATGCCGCCCAGCCGCCGAATGACTGGGACGCGCGTGCAAGTCCCCCTCCGCCAGTGCTCGCCAGCGGGGACATTCTGACGAGCGCTGGCAGTGAATGAGAGGGTCTCCATCTGTGTATCATGGATAGGAATAGAATTGTCTATAGGTGAAGAATAATGATACATACTGTACAGTATGCTAAGCAAAGATGGTGTTCTGTGAACAACCTTATTCACTTTCTCCAGTTCTCTTACAATTTAAATGAGTTTTTTAATGCATGCGTATTATACATTCCAAGTCCCTCCATCTCCCGCAGTATTCCTGTTGTTTGGCATTGTGCTATTTATTCTCTGTAGTTCATTCTAAGAATAGTTTTTGATTGTTAGGCAAATGCAATAGAAATTACTTAATGCTTCAGTCAGAAAACATATTTCCCATGTGCAGATCTGCCACAGGCACTACAAAATGTACACCGAGGCTGCGTCTAATTATTAAAGCAATTACTTACAAACATAATTGAGTTTGGGATTAAATGTACAAGGTACAAAACAATAATAGGAACATGAATAGACTTACAGTACATTGCTGTGCTGGCCTAGGGAGGGTTAGAAAGGCGTATAACGTCTAGTTTATTCCTATGTAATCGCAGTTGTCTGTTAGCGATTTACATGAAAAAAAATATTACCTTGTGCGGTACTT
This sequence comes from Crinia signifera, assembly GCF_055691185.1. Lineage (NCBI taxonomy): Eukaryota > Metazoa > Chordata > Amphibia > Anura > Myobatrachidae > Crinia > Crinia signifera. The sequence goes on along the minus strand of NC_139219.1, from coordinate 57,141,165 downwards.
AATTTCATTTATATTTGTGTAGGTAAGTGCTAAAAATGCAACCCTCACAGCAGGGATGTCACGTTATAAGTATTTTCGCCGATGGTAAAATATATATATATTGACAAGGAATTACATACACTGGATAAGGTGTAGTGTCGACCAGTGGCGTAACTACTGTAAGGCAGCCTCAGCAGCCGCTTGGGGGAGCAAGCAGCAGCAGGGTCTGTGTGGGCGCCGGCACCCGCTCAATGCACTGACATGCTGCTGCCTGCCGCTGCCCACTGACTGACCACTGGAGGCGGGTCAGCCGCAGTGTGGGTGGGGCCATGTCAGAGATGTCAAATTCCCCCACTGATTCAATTGACTGCACACAGAGCCGGCTATTGGCTACTGTGTACAAGATGGGCGGGCAGAAGGGCGAGCTAGGGAGGCCTGGGATGCGTCGGAGCCAAGGGAATCAGCAGTGTATGCTGGTTTCTTTTCCTCTCTCCGGCTTCAGCTTCTGCGTTATGTGTGTGACGTCATTACATCACATGCTGGGAAACATGCTGGAGAGGAGCCTGGTGGTGGTGGTGGGGGGGGGGGGCACAAACTTTTTGGCAGGGGGGAGCAAAATTTATAGTTACGCCACTGGTTGCAGCATAAAGGTGTCACAGCATAGTACAGACTCTTCACAATGCTCCAGTGGTCCCTACTGTAGCCCACACCCTGGCCTATCACTTGGACAGCTATTCCACCATCAGGAGCAATGACCTCCTGCCTGGAAAGCTTTTTTAAAGGAAGCCACAGGTGCTGCTAATCATCCCAACCTTAAACATATCAGTTTTCTTGCTGCTGCTGCTTCTCTAAACCTGCACTGGATCTTGCACATTACTTTCATGTGTAAAGATGCTGTCCCTGCCACACTATGGCCCTTATTCTGGTTCACTCACAAAGGCAAATTCCTTCTCAAATGAACAAAACCATGTGCACTGCAAGGGGGAAAGATGTAACATGTGCAGAGAGAATTAGATTTGGGTGGGGTTTTACTGCAAAGTGAGATCTATATTGCAGTGTAAAAATAATGCAGTAAGTATTTTTCCTGCACAGAAGCAAAATAACTCACCCAAATCGAACTCTCTCTGCACAAGTTACATCTGCCGCACCTGCAGTGCACATGGTTCTGTCCATTTGAGAAGGAATTTGCCTTTGCGAGTGAACCAGAATAATGGCCTATGTATATATAAAAGGCAGGCTAAATACTTCTCACCTCTGAGGTGAAGTACTGCTAGTGACCACTAGAGGCCACTTGACAGACCAAATTACTCAACAGAAAGTGAAAGCAAAATTATCTGTTTCAAACTCGTTGGGTATAGAGACGGCGAGCTGTGAAGACTGGAAGTAGGAGCAGATAGGGACTAAGCCGTCATTTTGACAGACTTTTAACGAATCTTGTTAATACTCGTTATCAATCTCCTCCAATGCTTATACAACGACCCACCTGTAACTCTAGTAATTACAGTGTTATGTCACAAAGTCCTCAGTTGTAGTGTCGACATTCACAATGTCATCAGCAGGTCAACATTAATTATGTTGACATACTGTATGTAGACATCACCAATGTTGACTTCTGAAAAAGTCAACATTGGCAGAATTTCAACATTGGAAACGTGACAATGTACTTGTCCAACCAATAGATATTTCATTTTTATTTTAGGAAATATTTATTAAAGTACATTCCCCAAATGGGGAGAATTGATCAAATGTCAGGGCAAGTTACGGAATGCCACAATCCCCATTACTCGCAATTCACTGATCCGCCGTGATTTTAAAAAGTTCCCAAACTTTTTAAAATCACGGCACCCTAGAGCATCAGAACTTTTTTCACGGCACCCCTAGTCCAAAAGTTTCTTATTCTGTAAATTGATTTGTATGTCATACGTGGGTTTATTTATGGGTGAGGGACAGGATTAGCTTCTGTTTGTCCACATATTTTATTATTGGTAGCCCACCAGCAATGTTTTTTGCCTTTTACAATGACCATAAATCATTTCAATTGCCTCTAGACCACTAATCCAAGGCACCCCTGCAAGTGTCCTGAGGCACCCCGGGGAGCCTAGGCACACAGTTTGGGAACCACTGGCCTATGGATTACATCTTATATTTGGTATACCTTAAAGATTGCGCTCAGTAACTGCCGTTTCCACGAGCAGTCCTTTGACCACAAATGTGAAGGGGTATGGGATTGACTCAACCCTATTTAGTTCGGCCTTTTGACCTTCCCATTGTCGACCTAATGCTTGTGTTGACCTGCTGACCCTGCCGACCTTAGCCATGTCAACCTATTTCAGATGTCGACCTAAGCCCTGTTGACCTTAGGTGATTGACACAATTCATGTCGACCTAACAGGTTTCGCTCTAATGACCGTATCCCCTTAGTATATATACCGCGTTTTACTCTTATGCGCTACACTGACAGCTGCTACTGTAATAACACAGCTACTGCCGGACAAATGAATAAGTGTTAAGTGGAGGGTATTCTGGTTCATTCGCTCGGATGTAAATTCGCATCCTTGTGAGTGACCCAGATCCCGCCTTGCGAATGGTGGTACCCCGGCCCACCATTCGCAAGGCGGGTACATCCGCACTGGCACTGGGACCCTCCCACATCTTTTGATGGTTGATGAGCAACCTTACATATGCATGTAGGCTTGGGGGGAAGTGGGCGGGCAGCTGACATCTGCCCCACTCGTGTCCGTCACGGCACCATTAGCATGAGAACCACTCAGCATTCTCATGGGAACACCCATGAAACACTGGGCTTTCCCATATGCTAATGGGCCAGCCTGCCACCCACGTTCACCCCCCCCACACCACACCACCCTCTGTTCACAAGCACCAAGCGCATGCACATGTGAAGAAATGTGCATGCACAATGCAAAAACATCAGCCCCGCACAACGGACCAGAATAATGTCCAGTGTCTCTACATTAAAACAAGCCCAGTAGGCCCAATTACTTCATTTGCCCATTCGATATTCCGTATCCAAGCAGCAGCCTGTGCATTACACAGCAGGACTGCATCAAACAGGTTAATCAACATATTTCAATGGTTCAATTCTACTTGGTTCCAATGGCAACAATCCAAATTTTCACTTTCATAAAAGGCCCTAATCACTCTTACGTACTACTTTGACAAATGATACCCCTTTCACATCGCACTTTTTAAACGGTATATTGCCATTTTTTTTCCATTTTAAAACGTTTAAGGCTGCAATGTGAAAGTGCCGGAGTTGATTTACCGGTTAAAGTTAAGAGTCCTACACGTTTTAAAGCCGTTTTTTTGGCAGTTTGAACAGCTCTATTTCAATGGCTTTAAACGTGTCCCTTGGGGGGTTAAACGGGTTGAATGTTTGAATGGTATTAAATGATTTTTAAAACAGTTTTCACCTGCAATGTGAAAGGTCTCAAGGCTCTGACCCGTTTTAAAGTCCCATTTAAGAATACCGTGTCATTACCCATTTCTGCAATGTGAAAGCAGTATGACAGATATGTGGAATTATAGGAATCCAAGGGAATGCGATAAATCTCTCAATTATGTTTGGCTGTTTTTTAATTTCCAATCTTTTTTCTGGAACAAATTTAAATTTGATTTGTAAGATCATAATTACTGAAATTCAGTAGATGATAAAAGGTGATATATACACATTTTATCTGCAGGATTTTACATTTTTCTAATATATTCTCTTTACTTACTATTTATATTTATGGCTGAAGCTGAACTTTAGATGAATAACTAGTACTACAGTCATTTACCCTCTAGAAGAGAAATCCTGAATTTCTCTCTGTTTCAGGGGGCAGGTAAGAAGCCCGGTAACATCTCAGTGGGTTGTGCACTCAGTCTCAGCAGGCAGAAACTATGCAGCAGATCAAATGCTTTGCTAAGCTGCATCCTGTACCAGTAACGGACAGTAAAAGCCTAACATGAGGAGCAGTGGTTACATATTTATTCAACGATTTTATGTCAGCTGTACATGCAGTAAGTACTCTGGAAACGTCTTGCTTCATATCAAATGCATCCTTGCCCTGAAACTGCATCTTAATTGCATCCATTAATGGTTTGGTTCAATCTAAAATCAATGGGTCAGTAAACTCGCTGTAGCTTCACGCTGTAATTGTACATTTGCTTCTGAATCACACACTAGATAAAATGACTTGAATGGTTTGGTAAAAGGAAAACTATACAGTGTTTAAGGAGGCTGCTCTTTACTGAGGCTCATCACCTTTTTTAGTTGTTTCACTTTTTTTATTGTGCGACAAGAAATTAACAAAAATCCATTTCTCTCGCAAAAATGTAGTTATTAGGTTTTTGTTCCAGGTTGGACACTGATTATCCGGCATCGATGGTTCCAGCACTGAACTGGATAACTGATTTTGCCAGATTATCTGTTGCAGGACCCCCCCCCCCGCCACACCACCACCACCACCACACACACACACACAACGTGCTACCCCTGCAGCATGATACCCCCTTCCCCCACCCCCTGCAGCTTGTCTTCCACATGCAGGGCATCCAAACCCCCACAGTATGACTCTCCATGCAATGCAAGCCTCCCGAAACCCGACAATCTCCCACTGCCGCTTTAAGCCCTCCCACTGCCCTTCTAAGCCCTTTTAAGCCCTCCCACAGCCCCTTCTACATCAAAAACTCATGAATCCTAACTTCCCCATGGCACCTGATGTGTCTGGATTAGAGAAGGTTCCAGACCATTAGATGTTGTATAATCAATGTTCCGCCTGTATTAATCTTATATCATTTACGAATTGAGCATCTTATATGTAATTTTAAATTACTGTTTTTTTTCTTCATAATATAGGAAATGGATTTCTAAACCATTGCAGCTTCTGTACACCAAGCAGATCTGCAGGTCATGAAATCATTATTAGTGCAACCTTAAAGTTATTTTAATAGCCCCCATAATATTATTAGCATTCTAGCAGGCTCTGATCAAAGGTCTGTTGAGAGACACTAGTTTGCAGGAATCTATGATCTGCAAACTCTCTTTGTTCTAGGGAATAGGATTGCCACCTAGCAACAGCTGGTGGGTTATGGTGTAAGCCTCCCGACATACGCTGGAATGGTATAGTGAAATAAAATTTTCACTTACCTTACCACAGCCAGGGGAGTAGGGAGCTTAGCTGCTGATGCATGACATGTGCACAGGCAGTGCACATATACTGCAGGTCATGCAGGTGCACTCTAGTCACATGCACCTGCTGTATATAAGGCTAAGCTCCGCCCCCTGAGGTCAGATTTTACAGAAGCTTACAGATGGCAATCCTAAAGTGGAACAAGAGAGAAATACCATTGTATGCAAAGACCATTGTATGCAAAAATAAATGTTAACTAGAACATTCATAACGAACATAGATCAGATCTGAGAAACTCTACTGGAAGGAGTAAGAATGAAATTGGGTTGGACTAGGAACCAACAACTGAAATAACTGCCATGCTGTATTGTAGCCAGGCATGTTATAAACTGAGGCAAACTTGTGAGTATAGCAGAGAAGAGGAAATAATTAATTTCTGATCTTTAGGTGACTGCACTTGTTGCTTCTTCTAGGCCTTTGGAGTGCCTTGAATCAAAGGATAAGTTAGGTATATAACCGAACCTTAGAGAGAACAAGCAGCAGACCTAGCAAGGTACTGGGTGGGAAGGGTGGGAGCTGTTGCTAGGTGGCAATCCTATTCCCTAGAACAAAGAGAGTTTGCAGATCATAGATTCCTGCAAACTAGTGTTTGTTCGTCGGGAGGCTTGCCACCTAGCAACAGCTGGTGGGTAGACTACCACACACCTGGTGGTTGCTCTAAGGAATGCAATTCTTTGAGAACCAGAAGGCCTCCAGCAATGTCTAAAGAAAGTCCAAGTGGATGAACAATGTGCAGCTTGCAATACAGGCTGAAATGGTATGCCTCTAGCAGCCATTGAATTAACTGCGCCACAGTGAAGGGGATGGCCTCTAAAGTGGAGTGTCTATTCCAGAACTCTGTATGGTGGAAACTATACACTCCCTGGTCATAAAAAGGTCTGGCAGGATGAAAAATATTCTGGCATGTGAGAGAGAAGTTTGTTTGATGTCTCTCCTTACAGGTACTGTGAGGGGTAAGTAAGTGGATTGGCAATCAACTATACAAAGATCTGGATCTGACAGGTCTCTGACCAGATCACATTCCACCAGAGGTGTGTGCATGGAACTTGTTTTTGTGTGTCCCCGTAGAATAATAAGGAAACCCATTGGCGTAGGGGTCATCCAGGTTCAGATATGTGGTTTGACGAAAACTCAGCCCCTCTGGCTGCAAAGGCAGGGGCTAACAGTGAAGCTAACTTCTTTGAAAGGCCAAAGATATCTGCAGATGGTGGTATAGTGGCCAAGAAGTACAAAAAGGGATTAATGTCCCACCAGGTAGAATGCCATAGCATGGTGGGCTAGCTAGAAAGAATCCTTTAAGTATTCTTATTCTCTGAGGCCTGGGATAAGGAGAGCTAGAGTCAAGCCATATGAGCATATCTTGGCATAAGCCAAACCTGTTTCGAATGTGGTGGCAAGGAAGTCCAGAGTTATGCTAGGCTCGGAAAAGGGGGCCTGAAGAAGGAAGGTTAGAGGACTGTAAGTCTGAGGGAAATACAGAGGATATAGCCAATCTGGCAGCTCTTAGCTCTGAGATTGATATGAGCTTTAGAATCTCAAGCGGTCCACTTCCCTCCTACTGTATTGCACTGGGTGAATGCCCCCCAGCCCATGAGGGATGCATCTGATGTGATGACTATGTCTGGAGTAGGAGGTAGGGGAGATCTGGAATAGGAAATGTTTTCCAACTGTGAATCTCCCTGTGGACTATGGGAGATAGTATCATTTTGTCTGTCCTAATCCTGTCAAATAAGGGATGATAGGAGGTTCTGGAATTGTCTGCATATGAGAGGTACGTGGAGAAAACCCAGGATCTGAGGCTCTCATTTTCCTTATCAGCCTAGCCAAGTCTCTCAGTGAAAACTGAGCACCTAAGAAACAGACTTGTATGGCGTTCCACTTGTCTGAGAGAACCGCTATTGATAAAGAAGAGGAATCTATCAAAGACCCCAGAAAGACAACAGATTGGGAAGGTATTAATACAAATTTCTCAAGGTTCTTATGAAAACCTAGATGCCAGAGGAGCGACAGGGTAAGATACCTGGGAGAAAAGGGGGACAATTGTTCTGCATGCACTACCAGGAGATTACCTAGGTAGATAATAACAGTGAACCCTTTACTGTCTGAGGTGTGTAATTGCTGCCTTCATGATGCATATGAGTATGTAAGGGGCATTGGACAGTCCGAAATCCATTACAGTCCAGTTGCATGGAACGTCTCTCCACAGGGAACTTAGCAGCCTCCTATGATTTGGATGTTCCAGTATCATGTTCAATGCCTCCTTCGGGTCTGTTTAGCTACAATGTTTAGCTTGGACCAGCCTAAAGGGTATATCTGCTAAACCCTCCATATGGAAAGACCAAGGTTTCATATATATTCAGTACTGGCCTATATGAAAGGTCCTGTTTCCTTACAGGGAAATGGTAGCTGACCCAACCTATTTGCAATTGTCTGCCGACTCGATCTAGCCCTGTTAAAGGGCCAGGGACATTATTTATCCAGCATCCAGAACTAGTGTTCCCTGGATGGGAGCATATCTGGTTAGGAAAAGGAACAAGGGGAATATGCCCCTCCTCCCACCTGTACATGGTAGTTCACCTACAGGAGGCCAATGCTCTGGAAAGACAAGGAGGAATCCTCTGTCTTTATTAGGATGATATTCACTTCACCTCTCGTGACCTGTGTCTGGGAGAAGCCTCCTCTGAGCACTCTGTGGCTGTCACATTGCTCTAGGTTCAAACTGCTGGCTCTAACAGAATGACCCTCCTAGCAAACAGGCCCCTTGAAGGGCTGGGGACTTTAGCAGAACTTAACCTTGTGTATGAAGTCAGGACTGAAAGATCAGAATTAGGTTTGGGACATCCACTGATGCAGGAGCTACATTACTGAGATCTGCACTTGCTTGCTGGCAGTTCTGCAGGCATTTGAAATAGAATTATAGGCCTGGCCAATCATCAGGGTAGCTCTATTAACAGCTTTCAATAGGGCCATTTGGAAGCAGGGAATCTAGGGAGTTCGCTGGAACCCTTTTTACTCTGCCTTATCCAGGGCAAATAATACTGGCCCACAGTGTCAGTTACTATGAACTTTATTTATTTTTATTTATTTATTTTTTGCAGCACTTTTCCCCCCACTTGTGCTGAGAAAGCAGAGTCAATCTCTAGGGTAAAAAGGGCAGGGATTTCAGGAATGCCCAGGTGTTACAGAGAACAATCTGTCCTCCTTAGATAAAGCGAGGCTGCCTAAGCCAGAGCGTACTTAAGAGGATTACATTTTTTGGGTTGGCAGGAAAGAGTTAATGACTGCTAGTTGCCTAAAGTTAGTTTCAGTTTTGTGGTTAGACTATGGGAGAGCTTAGGGGCGTGAGCTTAGGAGAGGGGTATATAGGCAGGTCCTTACAGGAAATGCTTTCTCTTGGAAAAGTTCTTCAGCCAGCAGCATGCATGCAGACACAGCCCAGCAGCATGCAGTCACAGCCCAGCAGCATGCAGTCACAGCCCAGCAGCATGCAGTCAGATCCCAGCAGCATGCAGTCACAGCCCAGCAGCATGCAGTCACAGCCCAGCAGCTTCTCCTCAAAGCTAAGTGCCTGCCTGTGCAGCTGATATTTATCCCCCGTGGCCATGCAGTCAGAGCCCAGCAGCAGGCAGTCAGAGCCCAGCAGCATGCAGTCAGAGCCCAGCAGCATGCAGTCAGAGCCCAGCAGCATGCAGTCAGAGCCCAGCAGCATGCAGTCAGAGCCCAGCAGCATGCAGTCACAGCCCAGCAGCTTCTCCTCAAAGCTAAGTGCCTGCCTGTGCAGCTGATATTTATCCCCGTGGGCAAGCAGCGCTGTTATCCAGCGTGTCCCATCCCCAGCACTCAGGCCCCCCTCCCTGCCTGTTTTCTGGATACCACCTTCCCTTCCAGGGATAGTGTGCCTCCTCCCCCCCCTCCACCTCATTACAGCATGTCCCGTCTCCCCCCAAATCCGCACCCTTTCCCTAGCCCACAGCATGCTGCCCCCCCCCCCTGCCGGATACTACCAGGGCCCGATCCGGGCACCCGGATCCGGCACAGCCACTGCTGCCTCCCGTCGGCGCCATCCCCCCGCCCCTTCCCTTGCGCCTCCCGCAGGCCCTCTCTTACCGCCCGCCACTTTCCTCCGTCCCCCTACCGCGTCCCCGCCTGGCGCCGGCATCCACGTGTGGCTGGCGCCCCTGTACAGCCAGTCAGCACTGGGCTATGACGCGACGGGCGGCATTTCCGCCCGCGCGTCTATGCCCGACCCCGGCACCCCCGGGCGGGCGATCCAACCCCATCCCACCGCACTCCGCACATCTCCCACCCGGTGCCAGGTCAGGGGGGGCGCAGCGTTTAACGCCGCCACGCAAGATGGCGGCTCCCGGGTGCACGGTCACCCGCATGTACCCCCGTTCCAGGCCCACCCCCACCCCCATCTGCCGCCATAAAATAAGGGGCCTCATTCAGCCCTGGTTGGGGCCGTGCCGGGCCTGCCGGGTCAGCCATCCAGCACCCCCTTTCACCCCAGCAGCGAATTCCCTGTGGTACAGGCCCCTCCCGGGCCTGGGGTCGGGTATCCCCACCTGTCCTTCCCACAAAGGGGACCGCTTATCTCACCGGTGCCTGCGAGCACCGGTGACCGCTCCACCACTGCCCGCGGGGTCCAGGGGGTGGCGGACTTTGCGGCCCCCTACCTCGCGCCCTGGCCCCCTGCCGGGCAACCGTGGTGCCAGCCCCCACTCCACGCCAGGCCCCAGCGGGCTTGACGTGGGATACCTGGGCCGGGGCCCCTGCGGCTCTGGCTCCCGGATTGCTCAGGCTGGTGTCCGCCCAGTCCCAGTGCTTGCCAATTTTGCCACACCCCTGGGCCATACCTGGCCCAGGGATACGGGCAGGGGGACTGGTCCCAATCCAGCCCTTCCTCCTGGCGGCCTTACCCCTCCCAGCAGCATACGCTCCCGGTGGCCAGGACACCTATTTCGCCCGTCCAATTTCCCGCGCTTCCCCACTCCCACCCCCCTCCCCAGCCCACATGGACATTCAATTCCCACCTGTGACCATGCTATAAAAGGGCAGGGTAGGCCACCGTCGCCCTTGCCACCATTGGGGAAATGGCAACCGACCATCGATGGTGGATGACAGCCGATGGGTGTTACATATCGATGGTCGGCCATTGCCACGTAGACGGAATGCAGTGCGGGCTTCAAAGGTGCCTGCTCGGAGCTTCCCTCCGCAGCCAAGGCAAAGGCCGGTACAAAAAACTATTTTATGCTTGACATCGATGGGGGGGAAGCCATCTGGCTCTTCCACATCGTGTCCAAACTAGTTGACATCGGCCATAAACCATCTATGTTTTTCCAAACTTCAAAGACCATCCATGTGGGGCCCCACCAGGCCTTGGCAACGCCCAAAATATTGGTGACAGCCCCATCGGCCGGCCTATACCTCTCTCCTGGAAATAGCTCAGATCGAGGGCGCGTTAGCTTAGCATGAGGGGGTAGCTGGGCCGGCGCTTGCATTTTCAATATTCGTATGGGTTGGTCCTCATGGCCAGGGGGTTCCTCCCCTCGTTGTCAGTGTATAGTGTTGTTGGCCAGCTGTGCCACGCATACATTACTGTGGCAACACCCCCCCCTTCATTAGTCGCGCGCATCCCCCGTTTGTGGGAACCTTGTTCGTTACTTTAGCAGGGTTTAACATTTTCTTTTGTTTCCTCCGAGGTGTTACCCAGGATCCGGTGGAGTCTTCTGGATCCCTGCCGTCAGCCGGGTTGGATGCAGTCCCGACGCCCCCCCCACCACGTGCTGTCAAGAGAGAAACTGGTTTCCGTGCAGGCTTCACTCACGCATCGGCCAGGGGGAAGCAGAATTCCTCCTCTAGGTATTCAGACAGTGCCAGCTCTTCAAAAAAGGCCCTGGATATTATCCTGGGTTTTTGGTGCTGATCCACTTTTGGCGTCGCCGCCGCAAGCATTGCGGCGGCTGCAATATTTAGTGCTGAAACTGCCTGTGCGGGCAGCTACCTGCGCAGCGGCCAGCAGGCTTCCTGACTCTTCCGTTCAGGCAATGGGGACGATGGAAGTCCGCTGCAATTAGGATTTATTTAAGGTAGATAAGATTTGGATGTAGTGCGCCTGTGGCGCTGACCCAAAAACGCTGTTTACCCGCTGGTTTTGGAACAGCTAGTGTTCCGGAATCAGGGGTGTGAAGGACTTTCTTGCATTTTTTACCTCCGTGGGTCCTTATTAATTTCAATTTGGCCCACCTCCCCCTTCCGGGACACACGAGAGGTTTTTATCAAGTTTTCGACTTCACTTGGGTCCATTGTACTAACTTACCTTGTCATACTAATCAATGCAATGTATATTTCTAACGGTTAGGAACTTTTTCTTTCAGGCTCCCCTTCAATAAGGATAGGGGTTTTGTTGAGGTATAGTTCAGTTTTAGTTTAGGATAACGGACACTTAGGTAGGTCTTCGTGGGTGGCATGCGGCGGCTCTTAGAGCTCATCTAGTTAATCTCTTAAGAGCCTGGCGGTGGCGGTAGGGCGTCACGGTCCAGCGGTCACTTGTGGCATGAGAGGGCGCTGGGAGGCACTACCCCCGGGAAAGACGGCGGGGTGTCCTGCCTTTGCGGGGGGGCGCTGTGGGCACTTCGTCAGCGGAGTGTCCACACCAGCCAGAGAAGGGGTGGTGAGACTTCCCAGCGTTAGGTTGTGCCTTAGTCGGATGGGGCCGTCTCAGTCGTCCCCATGTTAATATCAGTCAGTTGGGGCGTTTAAGTCGCCGCCATTTTTGATGTGACTAGAGCTGGGCGCCGTGACGCCTTATTGCCAGCCCTTTACGAAGAAGGGTCATACCACATAATAAATATACTATGCCCTTTAAATCTAATTGCTTTGGTGTCCGTGTCTTTATTGTGTCAGTGTGAGTTATTCTTTAGTTAAGCTAGCTTAAAGTGTATGCTAAGGTTCAAGCCAAATAAATGTATAGACGCCTTAGATAAAGCGAGGGCTGCCTAAGCCAGAGCGTACTTAAGAGGATTACATTTTTTGGGTTGGCAGGAAAGAGTTAATGACTGCTAGTTGCCTAAAGTTAGTTTCAGTTTTGTGGTTAGACTATGGGAGAGCTTAGGGGCGTGAGCTTAGGAGAGGGGTATATAGGCAGGTCCTTACAGGAAATGCTTTCTCTTGGAAAAGTTCTTCAGCCCCACCCACCCTCCCTTGCCTTTGGCATTTCAAATTTATAGTCAATTCATTAGTACATTTACCATTATCAGAACTGGGGCGGTAGGGCGTCACGGTCCAGCGGTCACTTGTGGCATGAGAGGGCGCTGGGAGGCACTACCCCCGGGAAAGACGGCGGGGTGTCCTGCCTTTGCGGGGGGGCGCTGTGGGCACTTCGTCAGCGGAGTGTCCACACCAGCCAGAGAAGGGGTGGTGAGACTTCCCAGCGTTAGGTTGTGCCTTAGTCGGATGGGGCCGTCTCAGTCGTCCCCATGTTAATATCAGTCAGTTGGGGCGTTTAAGTCGCCGCCATTTTTGATGTGACTAGAGCTGGGCGCCGTGACGCCTTATTGCCAGCCCTTTACGAAGAAGGGTCATACCACATAATAAATATACTATGCCCTTTAAATCTAATTGCTTTGGTGTCCGTGTCTTTATTGTGTCAGTGTGAGTTATTCTTTAGTTAAGCTAGCTTAAAGTGTATGCTAAGGTTCAAGCCAAATAAATGTATAGACGCCTTAATGAAGGGCTGCAAAAGCCAGCTGGGTGAATTACTACACCTTAAGCACTTGTTCAGGGCAGAGTGTGCTGTGTATAGCATAAATGGGGCATTTCACTTGCCAATGCCACTCAGGTCATTTGCAAATCACTATATTCACCCCTGTGAGAGGATTCACTGGATCTTGTTACATCCTCCAACTCCCAAGCCACTCCCTGTGAGTTAGCTGGGGACTGTGTACTGTGGTGACTAGTCCCTTTTCTGAGCACTAGTCCCTGTTATGAGCTTGTTGTTGAGCATACTGCCAGTGACAGGCAGGAAAATGTGCTGGCCATGGGCAAGAGAGGGTGGTCTGTTACAGACCTCTCAGGTATTCCTACTGCAGGCAATACCTGGTAAAGAGATGTTATTGCCTGAACAGGCATCGCTTGAAGAAAACATGAACTGTTGTTTGTTTATTTTTGTGCCTTTCCACAACACTGTGAGAATAGGCAAGGGGAGGAGGAGACTCTGCCTGTCTGGGCTCTCCTTTCTCCTTTTACAGACCTCTCAGGTATTCCTACTGCAGGCAATACCTGGTAAAGAGATGTTATTGCCTGAACAGGCATCTCTTGAAGAAACTCTGCCTGACTGGGCTCTCCTTTCTCCACAGAAACTTCCCTGCTGTCTTCCGACCTGACAGGGTTAAATAACTTTCTCCTCTTAAATAATACCTCATTCTGTGAGGAAGAGGAGGTATAAGCAGCCACAGCCATGTAATGTTTGGAGGGCCGTTTGTTTTGCTGAAGGATGGGGATTTTATTAGTCTGTCTGTAGCAGACACAGACACAGCTTCCTCCTTCCTTCAGCGCTGAGGTAAAATCTGACCTCAGGGGGCGGAGCTTAGCCTTATATACAGCAGGTGCATGTGACTAGAGTGCACCTGCATGACCTGCAGTATATGTGCACTGCCTGTGCACATGTCATGCATCAGCAGCTAAGCTCCCTACTCCCCTGGCTGTGGTAAGGTAAGTGAAAATTTTATTTCACTATACCATTCCAGCGTATGTCGGGAGGCTTACACCATAACCCACCAGCTGTTGCTAGGTGGCAAGCCTCCCGACGAACACCCAACAGTGCAAAGTGCATGAGTATCAACCTCTTTATCTCATGCATCTTAAGGTACCCATACACCGTGGCAACTTCTCTCAAAAAAGTCACAGATGAGCCGCAAGAACCTTTCCAGGTGTGCAGAATCTCCTGCGATATATCGCATGCGGTCCTTTTGCATGCGATATATCGCATGGGATCCCAGCCAAGTCTGTGCGGCTCAGAAGCAATCCACGTGATCTCTTCTGCAGCCGGTGCAACTCACAGCCCGTGCATCGGACCAGCTGTCATTCACCCGCAATTTGGGCTCTTATTCCTCCGACTGATCACCGCAATCGCAAAAAACGAACCCAAATTGCAGGTACATTGCGTAATGTATGGGGGCCTTTAGATTGTGCTGTAGCGAGATGAACAAACAGAACATAGGATTACCCACATATAGGAGGATGTAGAGCATTAATTGTGTAGCCATGGAGATTTGTGAACACAAAGGCTGACAATTAATTCAAACGTTGACAGAAATACTGTTAGCATTAACATCACAATAAAACGAACAATGAAAGTAAAAGACAAGATATATGTTAGTTGTCTCTCTTTGATCTAAGCCACCTACACATCTCCCCAATTAGAGATAAAGAAATGTTTTCCATCATGCTTATTAACAAAGGTCTGTTGGATTTGTCTTGTGGTTATCTTCAATTTTACATAGTTAGAGCTTCATCAATTTAATGTATCCCTGTGGTGTAAGAAGGTCAGTGAATATTAATGTATGCCCAAGTAATACTTTGAACACACATTTGCATAGCAGTCAGTGTAGTACAGCCATACAATTGCAATATTAACAGCAAATAACAAGTATTCCATAGATCAAGCTTTGCAGGAAATTGTATTGTATGTAGTACATGGCTGTGTTTGTGGGTAATTGCTACTGTTCTCTGCTCCCCCATTAATATGATAATACAATATCTTTCTCCAGAGAGATATCCCTTTAGTCAGCAAATTATGTTGCATGGCAAGTGCATCCAATCTGGTGTCAGACTTTTTGGAATCATCGAAGCATTTTGTGTTCTGATTTCCCAGGGTCTGTGCGGTGCACAGTCATTTACAGCGGCAGTTTCACCGTATGCAACAGATTGCTTTATACTGTACAGTCAATTTGACAGCTGGAGGTCAGCAACCACTAGAGTGCATTTATGTTTGGTTATCGAAGACCTATTTTTATATTTTGTTGCGACTATACCATTTCTAAGATGCTTGCCTTCACATTGTTTGTCCACTTCTATGTGGATATATGGTTACATGTTTTGACTAAATAGCATTTGTCATTGCTTTTTATATAAACTTTTTCATTGCAATGTTACCTTCATGAACAACAGCTATTTACATGTTATGATTACAACTATTTTATTTAATTCCGAGTAATAATCTTTGTTCTACATATAATTCATCAGCCATACCATACCCCACCTGGAGGTGGAAATCACCACCTACGGGCCAGGTATAGAAAAACACTCTATTGAGTCTGACAAAAATATGGAATGTTTTGGACTGCCGAGGTATCTTCATGGTGCCCTTTGGGGCCTGCGTGGCACTAGGTTGCCTTGTAGAAAATCCTGCTTTAATCAGAGTGGGCGTAAGTAGAAGGCTCTGCCTGAATGAGTCTACATGTCAATCACTGTCAGATTGGATGTTAGAGAAGGATGTTTACCAATAACAACTCTTCTCATCTTTATTTTTTTTCTGGCTTTCAGATGACCACATGTTGGACATGTTTTGCCGGGCCACACAATATTCAAAACTGTTCACTTGTCTTGAAAATCAGTTCTAGATTTCCTTGCAAATTTACAGAATTAAAAAGTGTTTCCCCTTCCCCATTCAAACTGGTTCATAAGCAGTCATGTTCCTGACCACAAACTGTTCCATACTGTAGGTGACCAGAGGGTGACTTGAGTGTTTGTGCAAATAATGAACACTTACTCACACTCTAAGGTCTCCCATATTGTTTCCTCTGCCCCTAGTGACATCATGCACAACAGGTATTTCTTCTGTTATTGTAAGACTAAAGAGAAAGGAGTTACGGGGAATACAATTAGTGCTGAGCGGATTCGGACGGCAAATATGCCCAACAGTGTCGCACTTTACAGCAGTGGGGATTAATCCTACACCATGTAGCATCCTACACCATATGGTAGCAAGTACTTTTAGATGAATCCTGCATCGCTGCCGCCAATTGCAATCCTCGTTGCATACCATCCAACTGTACCGTTTTAGCCGGAACAGTACCGATTTTTTATGGTTTGTACCAGCTAAAAATCAATGTCCCCTTTTGTACCGGTTTTCGCCTCCTTCCCTATGCCTCCTCTCCAGCTCCGGCAAGTGTCTGGAGCAGTGGAACAGCAACAGCAGCCACATCCTTCCCCTCCCACCTGACGGCCTGCAGCGCCCGCTCCCGCCAGCCTCCTTTGCAGTCGCAGCCCAGACATGCCACCAATCTTTAAAAAAGATAGGAAAAGAGGACATGGCCACACCCCTTTTACCCATGGCCACATCCCCTTTACTCATGACCATGCCCCATCCCCTATTTGTACCGCCTTTGTAAACCCCGTTTTGAAAATAGAGACTGCAGAAATCTGGTAACAAATACCGACCAATGGCAGTTGATCTCATTGGTGAAAGCAGATGGAATATGAAGCATGGGATCATCAGTCTCAATATTGGGTGTTTTTAAAACCCAGCAGCACCTTTGTTACTTTGTTAAGTGGACTGGCATAAAACAAGGGTGCAGAATAAAATTTACCAACAGCTAAGGAAGAAGAAGAAATCAGCTTGACATAATATTGACTGGTTGATTATGCTTAATATTGTATAAGTTAAGCATTAATGGCACTTACAGTGTAGGAATAAAATTAAGCTCGTTCCTTTAAAAGGTTAAAATTGGATAAATAACTTGAACAAATTTTGCCATAACTGAACCGAGATCCTCACCGTGGGTAGGAGAGCAGCCAAGGAGAAGCATGCAGAGTGTGTAAATTACAAGGGTAATGACAATGCAATTAGCAGACATTACTATGTGTTAGACCTTATCCCGATATAATCAATTTCAATCACAAGTTAAGATTTGTTTAATTGACTTAGCCATATTATAGATTAGGCTTGTAGAAAATGAAATGTAGAGTAAAATTACCGTATATGTATGTAAACACAGGTAAATAAATGTTAATTTGCTTAAAGGTCACATTCTCTCTGTGTGTTTAATAGAATGCTCATGTTCCATGAAATAAAACATAATTTACTTCAGAAAATGTAAAGAATCCATTTTGTTTTAATAAATAGAAGATTTTAGTCAACATTCCATTATCTGCATGTGAATGTCTACCTGCCACGCCCTCTTTACCAAATATTGAGCTTTCACCTATTGTGCCTGATTTATTTATTTACAGGTTTTTTTGTATAGCGCAGCATATTCCGTTGCGCTTCACAATTGGAATTCTGGTTTACTCACAAAAGCAAACTCCTTCTTTAATAGACAAAACCATGTGCGTGCACTGCAGGTGGGGCAGATGTAATATGTGCAGAGAGAGTTAGATTTGGGTGGGGTTTGTACATATTGCAGTGTTAAAACAAAGCAGCCAGTTTCCATGTAAAAAAGTATTTACATGGAAACAGAATAACTCACCCAAATCTAACTGCAGCGTACATGGTTTCGTGCATTAAAGAAAGAGTTTTGCGAGTGAACCAGAATCAGGCCCATTCTCTGTAGAGGGACTGTTGGGGAGAATTATATCTGTTTACTGACAATATCTGGAAGACAAGGAAATTCTGGACTCTATACATTGCTATTAACCTAATGTTTGGATAGATGTGCAGCTTACTGCTCACACCACTAACATGTGCAATACAATAGAACAATATTATCCCTACCAGACTAGCTGGTTGGCTGGAATGATAATCTGCAGTGTGTGGGAGCAAACGATAATCATTCGCTTGCTCCGGCATGCCAAAAAGTGGGCAATCCAACTAGTGAAGAAAAGCAAACATGTTATTAGCACATGCCTGCCGACTTTTGAAAATTCCTCTCCGGGAGAAGCCCGGAGAGGAGTGAAGGGGGGCTGAACGAGGCTTCGTTATGGGGGCGGGGCAAGACTGATGTTGCTAAGCCCCGCCCCCATGACCGGCATCTCATTAATTAGCGGGTCCGTGGGTGGGGGGAGGGGCTAAAATGTCACGAAACTATGGGATTCATTTAGCCCCGCCCCCTCCCCGCGGACCCGCGAAATTCGGAAATTTATGCCGCGGGGAAGGGGGGAAGTATAGACTGTGGCTAGAATGCGGGAGACTTGCCCACCTTTCTGGGGGGGGGGGGGGGGGGGGGCGGGAGGGGGACCCGATTTGCGGGACCCTCCCGGCCATTCCAGGAGGGTAGGCAAGTATGTATTAGCAGGTACAGAGTGGTTACACTAGGTCTATAAATATGCTTATGCTTATTACTCCTTAATGTCATTACACAGTGTCCTCTATTACTCCCTCACAGTGTCACCACACTACAGTTATAGGCAGACACTGTCAACCTATTCCTATGACATTACTAGCTGGAGAAGTTGGTGTCACGCCTGAGAGCAGGGCCAGTTTTAGGGATGAGGCCACCCCTAGGCCAACATTTGTGGCCGCCCCCTGGACCTAGATGGAGGGAGGACCCAGAGCTCAGCAGTCCCCTCTCCTGCACGCCAATAGGCTGTGTGTACTTCAGTGGGTCGCCGGGCGGCAGTGGCTCGGCTCAGCCTGCACCAGCGAGCTGAGCGGCGGCTCCTCCGGGACTGACAATCATTCATGTGCATGGCCAAGCGGGCAGTGGCGAGTGCCAAGCAGCCCCGCCGCTGACATGTTGGCCATGCTGCCGGGACTGACAAAATAGGCAGGGCCCCTTTCCCCTTCTTGAACCCCCGGCTTGCCTGGCGAGACCTCCGTTGTCAACAGCACTGGTCGCACTACAAAACCCTTTTACATTGCTCAAGGGAAATGTGAACTCCAGTCCAAAGCTCCCTTTCTGTCTAGACTGGAGTCCCTGCAGACCCCTCCTGATGGCTGCCCTGTGCTGATAGTCCGATTGACATATGTGCACTTTTAAGATAAAGAAAAAAAAAGATGTTGGGTGGAATGTAATAGGGTGTGGGAATCAGAAAGTGAGAGATTTTGTGAGAGTTTTCCCTTTCTTTTTTAAAAGCGGCAATCATTTACACTGCAAAAACCAGGTTGATTTTGCCATGTAATTGATTGCCGCTTTAAAAATAATGGAATACTCTCACAAAATATCTCACTTTCTGATTCTCACACCTTAGTACATTCTCCTCGATGTGTTTACTAAAACAGTTACAATAGAACCAGTTATGAATAATACCAAATCTTTTGTTCACCAGCAATGACAATGTATAGATGTAGTTTTTCAATAGCGACATATCAGAAAAGATAAATACACAAGATCTTCCCGAGTTCTCAGATCAAACATAACAGATGTCAATATGTTTTATTGTAGATATAAACTTGTTATGATCATCGTTTCATTACAGTCACCCCAGGAACACCGCGTAATCTCAGCCATCACTCCACTGCTTTAAATCCATCATCGCAAGAGAAAATATTTACTGTGAAAATCAGCAGTTAGCAAACCTTTCTCTACTACAGGGCACCCACGTTTAAAATGGTGGTTTGCTACAGTAGATAAAGAAACATAAATCCAAGTACAAAAATTTTCAGAGTAAAATAAAGGTTTTGATACTTGTGTAGTTTCATGGCGGCAGTTACGTAGTCAGTGCAGTGTCCCTGTCAGAATCAGAGTAGTGTTCCTGTGGCTAGCGTAGTCAGCGTCTCTGTCAGAATCAGCGTAGTCTTCCCGTGGTTCCTGCTAGAATCAGCGTAGTGTTCCCCCGGGCAGCGTAGTTATAGTAGTCAGCGTCCCTGTCAGTATCAGCGTCGTGTTCCCGCAGCCGCATCCAGCTTAGTTAGTTCTTTGCGGCTAGCTGAAACTTACGTAGTTAGCGTAGTCAGTCAGTGTTACGCAGTTAGCGTGTAGTCAGCGTAGTCAGCACGTTCGGGGCTAGCCGGAGCTTACGTAGTTACGTAGGCTCTCCCGGTATTTAGGGATGGACAATGCAGGAAAGAAGTACTGCATAGTAAGGTATTGAGGAGTAGCCACCTCAGAAGATAAAATTCCTATCATCTGCCCTTACTGCTGCCCACAAAAGAAATGGCGGACGGAGCTTAAGGAGAATAATGAACCCCGATGCCTCCATACAGTCATCACAAATTGAAATGGATGATGGGAGTAAGGAGAGAAGCTGTGTACAAATGAGAGACTCGGGACCAAGCATTTACTGACCAGCCAATCCTCTGGCCTTCTGAAGTACACTAAGCGAGGTGGAACGCAAACCGGAAGTGCCGTGTGGAACGCACGACACTTCCGGCCAATGAAATCGGCGGAAGCTCAATTACAGCACATCTCCCATCGCTCTGGAGATGATCACGCCGGGTGGACCGCAAACCGGAAGTGCCGTGTGAAACGCACGGCACTTCCGGCCCGCGAAAATCACGGAGGTTTCATTGGATAAGGGGAGTACAAAAAGAGGAATTAATCAATGTGTGCATATACCCAGCTTGAAAAAGGAGACCTGCGTGTCTCCGAAACGCGTTGCTGACCATTTCAAGGACACACTTTGATTGATCCAAACGGTGCTATCCTGAACCTGATGCACTGATACCGGAACACTTGGACACTTTACCTGGACCGCACCTTCTAGCACTTTGCACTTTATGTTTGGGGACTCATCCAAAATCAAGCCTTCTGCGGTGGTGCCGCAGAAACTTCAATCGAAGTATAGCCCACCGCAGCACCGATTTATGGTGAGATGACTCAATGCATTTAAAACCCTGAATATATGAAAATTTGTGATCCCTATTGATGTCCCAAGTATATTCCTGTCTGTATGTTTAATGTGTTTTTTACCTGTTTTTATTGAAAAAAAAACTTCTCCAAATAAACCCTTGTTGATTTAAATGGTCTTTATCATCACATCTTTTTGAGAGTGTTGCGCCAGGCTACAACTGGTCTTGTTGTTTTACTATTGCACACGGATTGAGTCAAAATTCACATTATGCCACACAGATTAAGGCAAATTTTTACCACATGGATTCAGCAAAAATACACACTATACCAAATGGATTGAGCCAAAATTCACAATATGCTTCACAAACAGGGACATTGCACACCAAAGGTGTGCATTAAAAATGTACACCATAATGCCCATTACATGTTGAGCTGCACACTATAATGTCCATTATGTATTATGCCTGTGACAGTTAGTAATGACTACAGCTGTGCACCAGCTAGGTAATATGGGTCATGTGACAGTTAGTAATGACTACAGCTGTGCACCAGCTAGGTGATTTGGAAAACATGGACCATTGGTAGATCTCTGTGTAACACAGATAGTCAGAATAATTTTTATATACCACCAACGTCTGTAGGTAATGCCCCCAGTTCTCTGTACTGCGCATGACATTGTGCTTGGACCCGTCACCCTCTGTCTTCCCCTGTCACTCTCTTCCTGTCACCCACTCTTTCTCCCTGTCACCCTCTGCCTCTCCCTGTCACCCATTGCCGTGTTGCATAATTGGGTTGGGGTGAAGGAGGGGGGCCTAAATTATATTTTTGCACCGGGGTCCACAACCCACAAGTTCCCCCGCTGTGGGGGGCCTAATATAAAATATTTAAATATTTTCCAATTTTAGAAATTGATGCTCATCACTACTGTACATGGTTGTTTTGTGATGAATGTTGGCTGCCTGCTGCTTATTAATCTGTAACAAAAATGTAACCACAAAGTAGAAATACAGAATCAATGCAAACAAACGGACCATGAGCTGAAGACTCAAATCTTTCACATTCCGACTCAATTACAATATTTCCTCCTTGACAACTATGCCAGTAAAATAGAACTATGGTACATTAATGTTTTAGCCGGGGCAGAATCCGTGACCCTAACCAATCACATTAAAAAATGTCAGCTTTAAATTTTAGAGTAAGACGAAGTAATTTAATTAGATCTGAATATATTATTTCATTAGAACTGAATAAATCACGTAATACATCAGTATATTGGAATTTAAATGACCATTTAGATCTTTGCTGTTAATATGTTTTCCAGTCAGTTTTTCAATTCATCATGAAACACATTACTTTGGCGGTGATCTATCGAATCTTGGAAAGAAATAAAAATGGAGAGAGATAAAGGCCTTATTCAGACCTGTATGCTAGGCTGAGTGTAATTGCAGCCTAGCAAACGGGCAAACGCCGCCTGCCGCCTGACCAAACTGCCTTCCCCCCCCCCTCCCCCCAGTGTTCCCCTGCTCCAGCCCCCTGCCTGTCCCCTCCCCTCACAGTGTGAACACCTCGGTGAGTGTGATACCCCCCCCACCATCTAATATGGAGCTGATTTTGGATCTGAATCGGCCCCAATGTAGCAAACAATCAGCTCCTAAATGCCATGTTTCAGATAGGGCCAGATGCACTAAGTTTTAAAAAGTGATAAAATGGAGAGTGATAAACAACCAACCAATCAGCTCCAGCTTGACATTTTTCAAACACAGTCTGTGCCATGGCAGGTAGGAGACGATTGGCTGGCTGTTTATCTCTCTCCATTTTATCACTTTTTGAAGTTTAGTGCATCTGGCCCACAGCTTGCAAAATAAAAATTAGAAGCTGATTGGTTGGTATTTTATCTCTCACTCCGATTCATCTCTCTGCAAGGTTTAATATATTTCCTATTTTGCGTTCTTCCCCATATAAAGGTACATTTAAGACTCCACATTTTACGGATGTCTCTGTTCCGCAGGACACTTTGTGTTGCTATTATGAAACTGCATGAGATGATTTAACTATTGGCTTTTTAGTGTCATTTACAGTGTTTTATGAGGTATGCGGTTTTCTGCTAGAACTGGATTTAGGTGATTGTAGTGATTATGCTGCCATTACTTCAGTTTTGACAGTGGCAATTTTATTGTGAGGAAACTGCCTGGGAGTCGAGAGCTGTTGCTGAAACATAATGTCTACCTGGAACTGAAAGTACTGGGTAATATCAAGAGAAAGATTATTTCACAGCCCACAGAGATTACATAAAGAACGGAAAGGAAATGGGCACCGCTGTTCATTTTACTCACCCTCAGAGCAGAGCGGCAATAAGCAGTGGACATTTTAATTGCTCTTATGATTAAGTGCATTGATTTTAGTGAAACTTCAGTTTAGAACTCTGTTTATTTTCTTGTATTATGACTATTACATCATAGTTGCCTACCCTCCTGCATTCTGCAGGAGACTCCCTGAAATAGCGGCAATCTCCCTCTCTCCCTCATTAGTCTAGCAATCTTCCTCATTTCACCTAGCCCACATTACACTGTTACATTTTTGGGGAAAAGAGGAATGAAAGATAGATAAATTTACATTGAAAAAGGTGTTCTAACACCGAAACGCGTCGACAAGCCAGTGTGGAGTGTGAGCAGCCATCACCTTCTTTTGGATCTACATTGGATTTTGTATGTATTGTACAAACTTTAAAAAAAAAATTATATATATTTTTTTTTTTTTTTTAAATAGTTTTTTTCTTTTCTTTTTTATCGTCTGTTTTTGTGGATGTTTTTTGGATACCTCTGGATGTCTTGGGATCCTTCCATTGTTGGGATGGAGGATTTTTAATTCTGTTTTTGACTTTCTGCTGCTAAATAAATATACCTTTTTAAGACACTTGGTTTGATATTTGGAGCAAAAAGATTTCTATATGAAAAGGATGGCTATCTAAAGATAAAGAAACTGCTATATGTGGTGGAAGACTTGCATAACTGTAAGTCGGGTACGCATATCCCCTATATAAAGAAGCTACTCTCGGTACACTTTATAATTCCTTTATGCACATGTGGCACAAGGCGGAGGAGTTCTGATCTCCATAAAGATACCTTTATAGGTATTAATTTGCACAATATAGTGTGAGTTATGGTATGACAACAGTCCTTTATCCATTAAATATAAGGCACAGGTTGCACAGGGCGTAGGAGTTTTGATCTCCATAAAGATACCTTTATAGGTATTAATTTGCACAATACAGTGGGAGTTATGGTACAACACCAGTCCTTTATCCATTAAATATAAGGCACATCCAATTAAAAATTATACACACCTCCTTTTTACACAGGGGTGTATTATTTAAATACAAATAAATCTACACATTTGATTTTTTTCTTTTTCGTTACTTGTGTATTTTGGCGGCGCCCATCGCATCGCATACCATAACGCATGCGATGGTATGCGATGCGACGCAATTTCGTTGGTTAGTGTACGATGGCATACAATTTTCAAATTGTATGCCATTGTACATGGCATACAATGCCATACGATGCGATGCGATGTGATTAAACATTGTATAAGCACCCTAATGGGTGCTTATACAATGTTAAGCACCCTAATGGGTGCTTACAATGTTAAATGCACCCCCACACCACCCCCCCCACTATAAACGTGAACCCGAAGCGTGGCGAGCGCAACGAGCCCGCGAGGGGCGGCGGTACGCGTCCTACGACCTTTTCATACCCCCACTATCCACGTCGGCGTGGAGTTGAGAATAGATTAGTTTGGCGAGCGCAGGAAGCCACCGACCCCGAAGCGTGGCGAGCGCAGCGAGCCCCGCGATGGGACGCGGATACCTGTGAAGCCCGCGCAGGGACGCGTTTACCTGTGAAGGTATCCACGCTTCGGGTTCACGTTTATAGTGGGGGGGTGGCGTAGGGGTGCATTTAACATTGTAAGCACCCATTAGGGTGCTCAAAAGCACCCTTTAGGGTGCTTATACGATTTTTCATCATATAGGGGGTCAAAATCGCGTCGCATCGCATGCCATCGGGTACATGGCATGCGATGCAATGCGATGCGTTCATCGTACGATCCTGAAATCGGGCGCCGCCAAAATACACAAGTACCTCTTTTTCCTCCAAACACTCACATCAACGGAGAGAAATATGCTACCACAATAAATCACGAGGGAAAAGAACCTGCTACGGGCATATACTAAGTCCTGCTTACAGTGAGTGGGGTACGCCCATATATCATTTAAAAACCTATGTGATGTGTTGAAAAAAGAAACCTTTATATGTGTACCTTGTCTATTTTCTGCCTAGTAAGGTACGACCCACACTTTTCCGAATTTTCCACTCACTGGGTGTCTAAATAATTACAAAAAGTGAAACAAATCTACACATTGATCAATTTTTTCTTTTATATCCACACCCATGGAGTTGAGGTCACCTTAAAATCAGGGCCGGATTTGTGCCTAGGCCCGTGAGGCACCGGCCTCAGGGCGGCACCAATTAAGGGCGGCAGGCAGGCTGACATTCTGTTAAATAGCAGCATGGCACAGCGGGTGACGAGCACCGCAGACATGAATTATCATATGTCGGCGGCAGCGCCACTCGTCACCCGCCACTGCCCACCCGCTGTGCCATGCACATTACATCACCGCTTAGTGGCTGGGTCTGACGATCCCCCTGCGTGTCCAGAAATGGCTCAGGCTCACTGCTGCCGGCGCCCGCCCATTGGCTACTCTACACACACACAGTCTATTGGCTGCGTATCTCGCAGCTGAGCGGCGCGCAGATCCTCCCTGCGCTTAGTCAGTCACAGTGTGAGAGAGACTGACAGAGACACTGTGCTAATCACTGTACTAATAAGTGCCTCTCTCCCTCCGGTTCCTCCGTACAGTGAGCAGTCCAGAGTGCTTAAAAAAATATTAAGGTGGGCTACAGTTACATTTTTATGAAATATATAAATAACAATGTATATACATATATGATTACTTTAAAATAGGGGGGTGGGGGGGGGAGACACAAAAATGTTGTGCCTAGGGGCGGCCTGACCCCTAAATTCGCCCCTGCTTAAAATACCGTTTGGAGGAGAGAAAGAAACCGCTACGTGCCTATACACTGCTATACTTACCGTGAGTGGGGTACGCCCATTCATCTACTCCATTCCACCCCTTTTTGGTAACCGAGTGTGAAATATCTATAGCGATATCTAACTTTTAATTTCTCTGATTTTCTCCATATATCATTGAGAACAATTATTGAAGAGATTGGAAATACATGAAGATGCAGATATTCTGATCCCTTTTTGACTGATTGCGCCTCAGATTTGGAAATCCCCAATTTGTGTATTGTATGGTATTTGAAGGGTTATTTTGGTGATAACCAGGGGATAGTACAGCTCACAGGCAGCAGTGCGCCAACACAGGTCATATCCTAAAAAAAAACATTTTACAGGTGTGGAGCTTGCGACCAGTGGCTCCACCCAGGACATAAAGCCGAGATGGGGTAAAGTCACTATCCCAATGTACCCAGACAGCCATAGTCAGGGCTGCCATAACTAGCTGCGGAGTGCAGGACTTATACCGTAGAGCCCCAGCCCAGTCCAGTCCGATAAACCTCCTATTCCGTTCTGGCATCCCAGACCAGTAGACTTCCCCCGATGGCAGGTGGTGTGAGTGTGTCAGGGGGCCAGATGTACTAAGCTTGAAAAGTGATACAATTGGGAATGATAAACCATCAGCCAATCAGCTCCTAACATTGTCTGAAAAATGACAGTTAGGAGGTGATTGCCAAGTGGTTTATCACAGTATGCAGTAATTTGATCAACAGTGTCTAGGTCATTGGTCAAAAAAGTCAACCACTATTACAGGCAGAAGACTGACACATAAAAACAGTTGACATACATTAGGTCAACATGAACAAAAGGTTGACACAAGCAAAAGGTTTGTTCATACATTACCATCCCAGTGGGAATAGTGGGATAATATAATAGTGTGCCGAGCTCAGTGAGGCATCCTGCCCGAAGCATGGCGAGTGCAGCAACACCAAAATCACGGAAAATGCATGTTGACATTTACCATGTCAACTGTGTGTCGGCCTTTTGTCCATGACAATCGACCTTTTTCATGACCTTTTGCCTGTCGACCAATTGACCTAGACGCTGTCAAACTAATGATCCAAACCCATTCAATCACGCTCCACTTTCTACTGTTAAAGGTTAGGATTAGTGGCAGTGTGGGGTATGGAAAGGTTTTGGGGATGAGGTTAAGGTCAGGTGTAGGGGTTATGGGTAGAATTAGGCTTCACTTTAACAGGCAGTGCTGTCATTCTGACTATTCCGACATTTCCTTAGTGTTGACATGTACAGTATACAGTATGTACAGTATATTGCAGCCGCTGAAACTGATGCTGCAGTACACATATGAAAGCATTATGATTAAAGGCACTGTCACCTACAAGCTTAGCATTACCACAGAGGAAATAGATAAACATGTCATGTGCACTTTTGCCGGACATGGACATGAAGTAATCGGAGTCACTCATCAAGTGCCCACATCACATTTATACCATGCGAATGACTGGAAGTTTGCACTTTAACCGTCTCTTAGTCCATAAGTTGTCACATCATGATGCGTCCGTATTACTGCCATGCCGCTGGCCTTGGAATGCTCATTGAACTACATTACAAAGAACTAGAACACAGCTAATTTCAGCAATCTATGTACAAGCTGCTGTTGTGTCGCCTGTCATATCCAGGGAAGTAGTGTACACACACTGTAAGAGGCTGCCTTATATTGTTACCAAGACTGGTGTTACTGACATTTCCTTCCACGTCTTTACTACATAGTTGCCTTCCCTTCTGCATTCTGCAGGAGACTCCCTGAAATAGCAGCAATCTCCCTCTCTTCCTCATTAGTCTAACAATCTCCCTCATGTCACCTAGCCCACATTACACTTTTACATTTTTGGGTAAAAAGGAATGAGAGATAGATACATTTACATTGAATCATCAGCGCTATTTCCCAGCACTTTACCAAGTATAGTAGCTCTTACTAACGGCTTTGGGATCATCTACATTTGTATATAAGTCATTTTACAAGATTCCTCTCAGATGTAGCAGTACACACCCACGCTTCTAGGTGCCATGTTCCCAATCTCTTCTCACAATCTCTCCATATATGGAACTAGACACGCCCTTTGGGTGGAGCATGACTCGCCCCCTCAATGGGGCGCTTTGCAAAATTCTATTACCAACTATAATCTCCCTGAAACCAGTTTTCAAAAATAGGCAAGTATGCTTTACTAGACAGTAATATATTTATATATTTATTTGTTACCAGTGTCTTATATAGCGCAGCATATTCCGTTGCGCTTTACAAGCTTACAATCTATAGGGCAGGGCATCCAAATAAAGGTCTACGCATATTAGACAGTATTAGGTTGACAGTCATGAAAAAGGACGACATGAGGTATTTTTTTTTAAGTTTACTTTAATTTTTTTTTAGGTGTATCCGGCCTCCTTGCTTCAGGCACTATTATATTCTCCCTCCACGTCCACTGGGATGTAACGTATGAACAAGTCCATGTTTTTGTTGTTTATTTTTTTTAAATCATAAAAAACTCATGTTGACCTTTTGCATTTCAACCTTTTGTTTGTGTCAACTTTTTGTCCATGTTGACCAAATGCATGTCAACCATTTTCATGCACCGACCTACTGCCTGTCAACCAATAGTGGTGGACCTAATGACTGTCGACCTAACAATCGCATGCCTATTAGACAATGAGGGCCATATGCTAAAGTGTGGGATTACAGAAGTGGAGATTATAGCAACCAATCAGATCCCAGCTATTTTCTGCAAGAAGGTACTATATAATAAGTAGAATCTGATTGGTTTTGGTTGGTTTGAGTAACATCTCTACTGCTCTATATCATACTGTATCTGCGAGTATGGGTCATTAGGTCGACCAAACTAAGGTTGACATGCATTGGGTTGACCACCGAAGTTCGACAGGGCTTAGGTCAACTTGGCTATGGTCGACAGGGTCAAAAGGTCTACATGCATTTTTCACTTTTTTGTCCCAAATATTAACACAGTCAACAAAAAAGTGCAGCTCGTCCCCTCATATGGCTCGTTGTGCCCGCCATGCTTCAGGCTCGGTGCATCGCTACCTTCTGCGCACAATTATATTTTCCCTCCATGACCTAGTGGGTGGTAGGGCATGAAATACCATCTGTCAGCACATGTCGGCAAAAAAAAAACCTGTGAAACACCGTCCACCTTAAAATGTCGTCCGTCTCTACACTTAAGTAAGTATACCCATTATATTCTATTTGGGCTGTAAATATAAATCTGTTATGTAATACTGTACCTTTGTTGTTTCATGTAATTCATGATTTATCTAAATAATACATTGTAGACTAAAAGCTGATCTACTGCTCGTTCAAGAAGAGTAAATAAATTATTATCTGTAAATGGCAACAAGGAAAGCGATTTTTAAATGTCATCTAAGGTGTTATGTCCTGTTAGTCATCACTCCATTATTTATCATACAACAGATATGAACAAGCGAGGGCCAAGTCAGCATAAGAGGAGTTAGGAATCCCAGGTTTTTCCTATAAAGGTCAGGTGACAAGCTTGTCACTGTGGCGGAACTGGTTATGGTCTGCTTGTCTATCATTAAGGTTAGCCAATCCCAGTCAGGGGAGGTTACTAAGAATAAAGGATATACAGTATAAGGGAGTCCCCATAGGCACACGACCTCTTGGGAATTATCCTTTTAGAGTCAAGCCCACCCGCCTAAAACCCGTTTTTTGTTTTTCTTACTTGTCACTGCTTTGTGTTTGTGTTGAGGCACAGCAGGTTGGGGGAACGCTGCATTTTTGTGGCTTTTAGGGCGCATATGATCATTGCGGGCACCTGTCCTCATTGGTGAGTTTGTCCTGCTCAGTGCGAGGGTATAGTGGGTATAGAGTGATAATATAATAGTGCCTGAAGCATGCGAGAGGACATGGTAAACTTATACGTTGCCCACTTCGAGTTGACCTTTTCCTTGTTGTTGACCTTTCCCATGTTGTCATTTTGCTAGTGTTAAGCTTTTGATCACATTGACTTAATGTTGACCTTTTTTGCTGTGTTGAACTTTTGCCTGTCAACCAAGAGTGGTCGACTTAACCCCTTGAGTGGTGGGTTTTGCAGGACAAACTAACCAACTTACCTGCCCCAGCAAAACCCACCACAGAATGTAGCGCCACCCCACCCCCCAGCCCTCCTCCCCCCTCATCTCCGCTCTGGCCATCGTACGCCGAAGCTCCCTTTCCGCTGCCCCAACCACCATTCATAACATACAGTGACCAGGTGGCAGGCTCGGGGATGTTTGTGAGCCACGCTGTGAACCAATCACTGTAACTAGTGGCGGCAGGGGCAGCAGCAGGGGAGCTCCGGCGTATGATCGCCAGAGGGGCAAGGGGGAGCGCCCACTGTGGGGGGTGCTCAGAGAGGTGATGCGCTAGTGGTGCACCGCTGCAGGCACCACCGGCACACACCTTCATATTGGTGGTATGCCTGGAAATTTTCCGGGAAAGTCTGCTGCGGCATACAACTGAATAGGTTAATGACTGTCGACTTAGACACTGTCGAACATTCGACCCAAACCTGTTTTTTGAAAATGTCCTGCTGTCCCACCCAAAGCAAGCCGTGTCCATTGGTTGATTTGGCGGGGGAACGTGGTAGCGCAGTTGGGTGGTAGGACTTATTATTCTCCTATTGTTATCATGCAATTTTGACATTGAAAAGTGATAAAATGGAGAGTGATAAACCACCAACCAATCATCTCCTACGTATTATTTTTCAAAAACAGCCTATGACATGACAGGTAGGAGCTTATTGGCTGGTGGTTTATCACTCTCCATTTTATCACTTTTGAAGCTTAGTACAGTACATCTGGTCCTCTGTCTTGTCTGTCGGTATACTGTATATTCTAGTATAAAGGAACCCACTGCAGTCTATGACTGTTGCACACGCTGGTACACTTGGTTGACCAATCGCTGAACAGGATAATATTGCTACCCAATCACTGGTCTGGAGATCCCTTTGGGAACTAATACTACAAAATCAAATCATAAGGTTAGCAGAAAAAAAACGCGTGAACCAGATACAGACGTGATGGTAGAGTCTAGCAAAGTCTAATTAATCCCAGCAGACCCTGGCCCCACAGGAAACACTTCATTAAATTTTAAGTGATATGTGATGAAAAGTTATAATAGAAACTGCTATAGTGGAAACTCATCTTTACTTACTAATTACCAAAACTTTTATTTCCAGCGTGTATCGCAGGTACAGATTGTTTTAGCTTCTACCCCGTCCTGTAGTGTTAGATGTCAGCGCATTTCCATTCATTTTAAGATTTAAGGTTTTAAAAGTCTGCACACAGCTTGAGAGACATGTGTTCTGCAATTAATACAGCAATAAAAAATGCTAATTAATTCAGTGCAAGCTATATATGTAAATTGGCAATGCTTTCAAGTACTAATAACTCGGAAGCCTGGAAATCAATAGCATACTTTACATTTCTTTATAGCTAGCCCGTCTTAACTTCAGGGCTTGTCTGTTGCTGGGGATAGAAAACTATTGCTCCACTATAAAGGGTTAAGGGTTCTGGGCGGTTTTAAAATACATCGCCGACCATAACACCGATGTTGATCACATATGTACTTACATATGCGATTAACATCGCAATGTGGTGACAGAGCCCCCCCCCCATGATACCTGTGATGTGGTGTGCGGGGGTCTCCATCACATCTCTGGGCTCTCCCTGGCCAGGATGCCTCCTCCTCCTCCTCCTCCCCCCTGCAGCCAGAAGGACCTCCAGCTGTGTTGCCAGGGGGGGGCGGAGGTATGCCAGGGAGTGAGGTCAGCATCTGCTGCAGGATGCGGCGGCTGGCGTTAAGAAGCCCATAGGCTTCTAAAAGGTATTGTCATCCAAAGGTGGTGATACCCTGGGTGGTGAAAATGCGGTGACTGGGTCTAAGATCATTTGAAAATGCAGTAAAACCCCCCAAAACGGTGATTTTACTGTATTTTTCCCTTAGTGCATCCCGCCCTCTAAATTCAAATGGGCCAATTGGTCCAATAAGAATATAAATTTGTAGCACTCACAAAGGAACAGTGATCTTGACTCATACCTGCGTATTCTCGGAGCTTAGCAGGCAGTTTAATGCCTCCCATCGAATATATGCCCCCTCCCCCGCCAGCTGTATCCCCTCGCTACGCTGCGAGCGAATGTGTACACTCACCATCAAATGACTCTCCTCTCTCGAATGTACACAGCAGAAAAGTAGCCCAAAACTTAATTTCTGCTACACCATTTTCTCCAAATTGGCGTCGGGCTCTGACGTCATGTGATGTCATAAGCCTGCCCATAGTTTCTATGGGCACACCTGCCATTTTTGTGGGCACACCCATGAGGAGCTGGGTGTCCACCCCAGAACTCCCAATGAACAATATGAACTGCAATTAGTGTAGACAGTAAGCCTTGACAGAGACAGGTTTCTTCTGAAATACAAAGGCTATGTCTACTGGTTTCCTTACATGTGAACTTAGGTATAGATTTCCTAAAGTTTCTAAAAAAGAAAAGTAGTGGTATTGGTAGCAAACAATTAGATTCTCGCTAGCATTCCATCCTAAAACATTATAAATAATCTGCCATCAATAGGATGCTTGGGTGCTCAGCTCTCAAACATCTCAGCAGTAAGCTGCAGCAGAGTCTCTGCGGCATCCTAAGGATGCTTGGGGCAATCTCAGTTCTCCCTGACATAGGCAGCTCTGTCCACTGATGTTATGGCAAGGCTGAGACACGGTGCCCAATTCCAGACTTTACCACTGGGTCTAATGCCCAGTCTGTGGAGCCTGACACATCTAGGAGATCATAGCGGTAGGCCTCTAGATCTACTTATTGGTGGTTCCGGGTCCCTCAATTTGAAGATGTTCAAAATCCTTACCAACACATAGCAGGAGAGAAAAAGTCGACATGGAAAAGGTCAACATGAGTTTTTTTCCCATGTCTACATGGTCGACATGGACACCATACAAGTGTACTGCGACCCCTTGCATGGCTTGCTTCACCAGCTATGCTTCGGGCACGGTGCCTCACTGCGCCTGGCACATTATATTCTCCCTCTATTCCCATTGGAATGGTAAAGTATTCACAAGTCAGTTTTTTTAAAAATCATGAAAAACCCATGTTGACCATTTTTTTCATGTTGACCATTTGTATGTTGACCTTTTGACCATGTCAATCTAACGCATGTTGACCCTTTTCATTCCAACCTTTTGACTGTTGACCAATAGTGGTCGACCTAGACCAGGGGTCCTCAAACTATTTTGCTCTGGGACCCATCAGACAATAAAAATAATTACGGGACCCCAGCAAGTTACTGCAGATGGTCATCACATCACATGTGTAGTCAGCAGACAGCACATACATTGCAGCATTGTGGAGGTACAAAATAATGGGAGGAGTCTAAAATAACAGACAACTCAACAGATTTTTCAGAAACCTTGAATCACTGACTGAGATTAGAAAACTCATCAGCCTGATGGTTAGCAACATGGAGTCGCGACCCCATGCTGAGAAGGTCGGGACCTACTTTGGGGTCAGGACCCACAGTTTGAGAACCGCTGACCTTAACACTGTCATGGTGAGCCTAGATTGCTTTAATATGGTGCCAAACTTCAAAAGTTTTGCTACCCTGGCCAATGATTGGACAGTAATGGGGGTCCTTTTGACCTTACCGCACTAGGGTCAAGCAATGTCATCATCAATTTAAGTCTTGGTTGCTTCAACTGGGCATCACTTCACATATTCACCACTACATTCTTAATGGTTTGCAATAGACTCTACTTACTCATTATGTTTGATCTGTCAGGAGAATGGGACAGAATTATGGCAGTCCATTAAGCATCATCACAAAAACGGTTTTCTTGCCGAATTCATGTCTTTTCTCTGAACTGTAATTTTTGTGTAGAAACTGACAAGTAACATGTCAAATATCCTTCGCAGGCATTTATAGCTTACTTTGTGAATTGCCATTGTGTCTTAGACATTTAGAATTTGGTCAGCCTCAGAAATTGTTACATAGAATTTTAATCCTGTCCTTATAATATATGATTGAATTATTTTATGCAAATGGCTAACGTTCTGGATTGCATACAGATATCTTCATTATACGCTACATAAAGCCAGTGCGCATAATTGTGATGTATACTGCATTTCCTTTATTTGAGCTTATCTTTGAGGAAGGATTTCATGGACCCCGTGAATACATTGTGACAGCTCTTTTTAAGATTTGTATCAGCTGAGAAAATTAAAAAGTGCTACAGAAGAAATGCTCTGCCGGAACATTTCTAACAATGAAAAGAAAAGCAAAATCACACAATGAAAGTAACAAAGTAACAGCAAAAACCTTTTGCAATCATGTTTTATTATCTCATAGTGTAGCCTTGGTATACAAAGGCAGATTAGACCTTGGCTGCTATAATGGCGATTAGATCTAAACTACATTATTGTAAGTTGGAATTTTTTTGTTCTTATTTACACTTATTCTTGGAGCTCTGTTCGCAGTGTTAAACTCTTCATTTCGGCTTGGCCTTCAGTATATGAAAACCTTTTCAGTGCAGATGTGGAGGGTGACTCTCTCAATTATCCATCCTCTACATTAAAACTGTAGAGGATGAGTCCAACTAGTTAACGGAGAAGGACATGGCCTAGGGGCGGCACCTATTACGGGCGGTAGCTGTCACTCTGAGGCTGTGACTCTTTTATTATGTGCATGGCAAGCGGGAAACGAAAGTGACGAGCGCCGCCGCCACCGCCCTGATTCAGGGTGGCGGCAGCACTCGTCACTCATAATAAAAGAGTCACATGAATCAGGGTATCGTATCCCAGATGCTCCCTGAGCTGAGCCAATGCCACCCATTGGATATACTATACATACATCCTTATGGGGACAGCTGAGCCAAGTGGTGTGCCAGAGCCCAGTGTGTTGTTCCTCCCTCCGGGTCCTCCCACCCTCCTGATCCAGTCCAGACTAATGCATGTTACATCATCACACCAAACGCCTAATAGGGGGGGCAGCCAAAAATGATTTGCCTAGGGCGGTCTGGCCAAAAAATCCAGCCTTGCTAACTGGACTATAAGTCCCTGTATCTTCCCCATCCAGGCATATAGAGAGATGGCCCACTTTTTTCTGAAAGGTCATTGAACCGTTGAGAACCTCCGAAAGTAGCTAAAACTCAGAAAATATTAGGCTTATAAGTAGTTGCACAAAATACATTTATAACTGGTGTGTTGTGAAGGTCAATTATCATTTACAAAATAAATAAACAAACTCAGGCAATTTTTAAACCTTGGTTGTATCCCAAATGCAAAAGGAATACTTCCTCCACCCAGTACATCCAATACATTTTAATTTTACTTTAATTTATTTATGTATTCATTTAATGTAAACCAAGGGGGACCTCGAATAGTCTAAAAATATACATCAGTAAGTATTGACAGTTGTTATCCCTAATATAATGTTTTCAATTGATCTAATATAGGTATTATTAGCTTGGGAAGAGGAGACTTGGCTGTTTACGTCTACAATTTAAATTAAGTTCAAAACTTGCCAAGCAGTGCAACTCAAGCAGAAGTTACTGAAGTCACAAAGAGGTCCAAAGAATAGGCAGGCACAACTTTCATATAGTTTAGAGTACATCCAATATTGTAAGTGGTAGTCACAATTGTAGAATACAACAAATGGGTGAAGGGTTTCCATTAATAGGTCTCTACAAATATATATGTCTTCAGAGCAAAGTCAATTCAGCCCATGAAAACATTGACAATGCTAGACTAACACTTTGATATACTGTACTGTAGCTGAATACACTGCCACTGTGATCTTTATGGGAAGTGGTAGAAGTCCAATGGGTATAGTATAGAGACGATGATCACTTCGATTTCACTAAAAAAAACTTCTACAGAAGGTAGAATAAAAATAAATACTATACAGCCATTTTTAATTGTAAATAAACAGTACTTCTTAAAAAATCACAGCATAGTAGAGTATCAGAATTTTTTTTACTGCACCATTTGGTTATGAAAAAAAAAAATTAAATTAAGTAAATTGTGTTTATACGTCATCCTTGGGTTCAATTATATGGTGATGGACAGGATTCGCTTGTGTTTGTCTGCATATTTAATTGGAAGCCACAAGCACTGGCTTTGCATATTACATTGGTCATTAATAGTTTTAACTGGTCCTGGACCACCGATCCAAAACTCCCCAGCAAGTACCCCTGGACCCCTGGGTGCCTCGGCATACAGATTGAGCCAGCAGCTTCTTATATCAACGGACCTAACGTCATGAAAATCTCAATGATTGTTTAACATTTGCGGATTTATGCAGAGCTAATATAAAATGTACCGTAAATGTTACAACTCTTAAAGGGATAATTTGCATAAATCTATAAACCTGTATCTACAACAACATCAAAGTTCAATTGTTAAAGCATCTAACACTTAAAACCCTGTAATGGAATAAATGTAAAATATATTAATATTTTTTATTCTTAATAAATCCCTACTTACTTATAACAGCAACTTTTTTTACCTTTGGAATGGGACTCAAAATCTACATTGCCATACAAACGGGATTGGCTTTTGAGAAAATTAGGCCTAATATTTCTGGATATAGAATTTGCCGGCGAGTGATTATCGATGAACTGCGCATGTGTATAGGCCATGATGCACGTACGCAATGCTCAGCTGCGATAAACTCCTTTTTCTGATCACTGACTGTTTCATATTGATTGACAGGAATTAGGCATGGGGGTGGTAACCTGCCATTTAGTGGGAGTGTTAAGAAAAACGTAGGTGTGCCCGGAAAAATGCTAGACGTGTCTTGGAGAACCCTGGCAGTGTCGTGGAAAATGAAGGCATGCCAAGCCGGTTTCGGGTCGGGTTTTGTGACATCAGTTTCAGCCTGAATAGGCCTGTTTTCATTGCAGGCGCCGATGACTTGTGCCCTATGTAAAGATCACTTGACGGAGTATGGCTTGCGATGGAATTTGGACTCATTCACCTGGGAGTAAACTCCTTCGTAGCCGTAAACATCTATTCACACACAGTGTATACCAATAACAGCCTCCTCATATCGTCTAGACCAGCGGTTCTCAAACTGTGGGTCCTGACCCCAAAGTGGATCCCAACCTTCTCAGCATGGGGTCGCGACTCCATGTTGCTGACCATCAGGCTGATGACTTTTCTAATCTCAGTCAGTGATTCAACGAGTCTGGAAAATCTGTTGAATTGTCTGTTATTTTAGACTCCTCCCATCATTTAGTGCCTCCACAATGCTGCCATGCATGTGGTGCCTTTTGACTATGCATGATGTGATGACCTTCTGCAGTAACTTGCTGGGGTCCTGTAATTATATTTATTGTCTGATGGGGTCCCAGAGCAAAATAGTTTGAGGACCCCTGGTCTAGACTGTTCCTATCTTTATTACATCCCCGGACCATACAGGGAGACTTTCTTTTCCCTCCTCTCCATGGTGACAGATGTCACAGCACCCCAACGGACGGGACACCCCCCGGTCCTGACACTACAAGCTCCGGAATGAGAGATATTGATGAATGGAGCCTGTCCGGTCCGGTGTTCCAGAGTCCTGTCTTTTCCGGTTTTTACCCATACTCTAAGAAAATTTACCTGGTCTCTACATTGTATACAGTATTTAAATTCTTCAATTCTAAAAAACGATTGTTGCATTCACACCAGTGGCGTAGCTACGTTTTGGGCGCCCCCCCCCCCCCCCCCGCCGTTAGGGGGGGGCGCCCATACCCACCCCCCGCCGGCGCCCCGTCGAGCACCCCCCTGCCCCCCGCCGCCTATGCTAACCCCCTCCCCCGCAGTCTTACCTATCGCGCTGGTCCCGGCGGCTCCGTCCGTTCATCTGCTGAGGACCACCACAAAATGGCCGCCCCCGTACAGCAGACAGTTTCAGAGAACTGTTTGCTATATGGGGGCGGCCATTTTGTTGTGGTCCTCATCAGAAGAACGGAGCCGCCGGGACAAGCAAGATACGTAAGTCTGCGGGGGATTGGGGGGGGGGTAACTATAGCACCGCAGCCCCCGGCGCCCCCACATGCACAGCGCCCCCCCGTGGTGGCGGGGGCTGCGGTGCTATAGTTATGCCCCTGATTCACACAAACTTTCCAGTACGACCCAGTCTGGTACAAAGCTTGATGGGATTGTATTAAGAACAATAACATTACATTTTCCTAGATGTATTTATCCAAGCATTGCTGCCAGTTGTGACAGTGCAATCATTCCGTTTATGGATATCATCACTATAGGACAAGACAGAAGTTCAGCATTAATCTTACGCCGGGAAAAAAAAAGTCCAACAGCTGACACAAAAGATTACATGCACTGCAGTGCTTCTCATTGTGACCTTTCTTATACGTTATAAATCATAATAGCTAGGGGTTATGCAATAGCATGTTCTATCCTGCAAATCATTCCAGATTTATCATAGCTATGGCACAAATACTGAGTGCAGAGGAGATCATTTCAGTAGATATAAAATGAAATAAGGAATTCTGAACTACACCGTGAAGTGCACCGGGTCCACTGTAGGTACAAAGCCTTCATTGAAACTCAGGTCAGGAAAGAGGCAACAAAAGAGAACCTGCAGATAAAAAGGTATTTGCTGTTCCAGACTACTGTACCTGAACATTTCATGAGGCTTATATGAAATGTAGGCAGCAAACAAGGGAATGGTAGGAGCAGGGACTATACTTTGTTGTTTTTTGCCATCTATTAACAAAAAAACAACTTACTGGCCATAATAATGTTATAAGTACCATAATAAGTACAGTATACCGGCACTGAAAGAATCAATACTATACCAGGGTTGCCGACCCTCCCGGAATTTGCGGGAGTCTCCCGAAAATCGGGTCCCCCCTCCCGGCCCCCAGAAGGGTGGGCAACCCTCCCGGAATCAGGGAGCCTAACCCCCACTGAGCCCCCCCCGATCGCGGCATTTAAATGCCGCAATCCGCGGGTCTCAGAGGAGGGGGTAGAGCTAAAATGGCACAATCGTGTCATTTTAGCCCCGCCCCCTCCATGGAGAGCAGTTATTTCGGAAGGGGGGTTATGTAAATTAGGGCATAGTGTATGCAAATGAGGGCCGCGTCCCTGTTTTCGACCACTGTGCCCCTTGAATAGATGCTGTGCGGCAGCGGGAGGGATGCAGGAACGTCCCAAAAAACGGGACGTTCCGGGACAGTTGGGAGGTATGTGTACAGGATAAATGTTTCATATACTATACATAGGGGTATATTATTTATTAAGATGGGAGTTCTGTTGAAGATGGGATGTTGCTATGGCCAACCAATCAGATTCTATTATTTTCTAGAAGGTGCTAAATAAATAAGAAGCAGATTCTGATTGGTTGCTATAGGCAACATACCATCTTCAATAGAACTCCCATAGGCAAATGCAGGGGGGGTTTCTGGTTGCCCAGAAACCCCCCTCCTCTTAGCAAGTGCCATCATTTATGACAAGCGAGCATCATTTATGACAACAGAGCTGCTGCAAATGCCCAGAGTGTATCAGCTTCTTCTACCACATTTACTGTACGTGTGGATATGAGCCCTCTAACATTGCAACTAGAGAGTAGCTGCCAGGAGAAAGAGACAGGAGCCTTACCATAAAGTGGGAGATTGTGAGATTAGTGCAGTACTGTTCTATTATGTCTGTGTATTTATTTAATATGATATGTTTAACCTTTTTCTGACCACTTATCTTATTTAAATGTTTGAAACAGCCTATACTATAGGCCATTTGTTCTGTTAAGTATTGCTACTGTATTCCATACAGTATCCATTGTATAAAAATACAAATTTTCAGGGCTGTTACCACTCCCCCAGACTCCCGTACTTACTCCAATGCACTGCAGAGTGGGAGATTTTGGATTACATTTGGAAACCCCCCTCTAAAAATCCTGTATTTGCCACTGATCTTAGTAAATAAACCCCATAGTTGACTGATATAATTCATAACACAAGTCAAGTGCATCAGTGTGTAACTTCCTGATACATACGAGGATGGGTTTAAAAGTAATGCCTTCATGGCTATAAGTTTTTCATTTGTGAACACAACGGAACACTTTATCTTGTACATGCTAACTTAGTTTATCCTCTATGTAATGCACTATTCACATTTCCACGTAATCCACATCCCTTTCCATGCATGTGTGCCAACTCTTGAAGAGTTGGGCAAACCGTCGGAGAAGACAAGTGGACATTCAAAAGCACAACTATCCACCACCCATACCTGACCGTAAGGATGACATGTAGGTACAATTTATAGCCCTTTTAGACATACTACCTGGGATTTTGGCCAGGTTTACCCGGGATTTTCAACCCAGATCACTCCCGGGATTTTAGTAACAGACCCCCTGTGGAAGTCTAGTTGCACACACGCCATTTTAGGATAGTATGGCCGCCATTTTGGTCCGCAGAGTTGCGCAAATAAAGTTTCCATACCCGAGTATGTGTGACAAAGTGGACCAGAAGAGTAGCCATACTATCACACATAAATTCATAAATACATACTGACACTAAGTAAAATGTAGTTAAAGGTTTAGAACGCCACACATAGCTTAGTTAGCCCTGCATACATCTGTCTGTATCATGTTTAGTACCGTTCCGTTCCGTTCATTGTGCGAAGTATTCCGGTCATTGCGAATATTTCGCAATATACACGGCCCGATAGTTATGGACATAATCCATATTCCAGGGACAGTTTCTGTTGAAAGTATGTAACAAAGGAATCTAGATGAAACCGGTTCTTATCACTGCTGACGCCGAAACCATCAAACAAAGGACTCCTAAAGTTCACTCCCCTGGACCTAGCCAAACCAGGTGTATCATCTTACCCCCCAATCACAGCTGACCTGACATACGACCTCTGACCAATGAGAACGGCCTTTGACCTCCCCTCTCTGACCCTATAAGATAGGCGACCCAGAGCAGCCAAAGTCTCTTCGGCACATCTACCTTTCCCTGACTGTCTACCGGACTATAGTTCAGCCCTGAACGATAGTGAGCTCTGACCGGACTGCGCTTCGCATATTTGATGAGACGGGTAACGGTTGCATTCACGGTATTTATTCTTATTGTATTGTTGGCTGGTTGTGTCTTGTATCTGTATTCTTTCCCCTTAGCAGAGCCTGTTTAGTATTCATTGTTAGCATATTGTATCAC
This sequence comes from Crinia signifera, assembly GCF_055691185.1. Classification (NCBI taxonomy): domain Eukaryota; kingdom Metazoa; phylum Chordata; class Amphibia; order Anura; family Myobatrachidae; genus Crinia; species Crinia signifera. The sequence goes on along the minus strand of NC_139219.1, from coordinate 57,099,993 downwards.
TTGTTAAACCTGTATTTTCTATTCCTGTAACCCCCTTTTGTCCATTAGGGACTTAAATACAACCTTTTTATGGAGTTCTTATCTCCTTACTTCTATACTGTGGTTTGTGTCTGTTATTCGCATTTAGCGATAAAGGTATATTACGGACACTGTCCATAAAGGTATATTCGCAGATTAGAGACAAATTACTGCGAAGGAATCTCTTATTAAGGTATTGGTTCTTGGTGTACAATATACAATCAAAGGTACGCTACGCTGCGCTACGTTTTGTTCGCATGTAGTTAGGTATAAAGGGTACGCAGGTTGCGGACTTATTACGTAACCTGCGCTTTTCACTTACTGTCTCTCTGGTCATATTTAATCGCCATTAACAATTGAGGGCTCGTCCGTCCGTTACACATTCTGGAGCTCAGTACCAGGCGCGCGGCTTGACCTATACCAGCAAAAGGGTGGAAGTATTATTATCCATTGCTGGATAGGCCAGGTCCGCGGCGGTGCGGGGTTTGGGAAGTGCTAGCGTTGAACCCGGAGTACAATAAGTGAAAACCACGTGTTTAAAGCATATATTAAGTATTTAGTAAACTGTACTTCTGCCTGCCACAAGTAGTTTAACGGGGTATAGTGTCTTGAGTTGCTTGTTCATTACAGTATATGTACCACGTGCGATAAGGTTCGCACACGTGGAGTCTGTGTTTATTATAGTACATAGAGGATCCCCTCTGTGCAAAACTATAACTGTTTATTGTTAGTTACTGCAAAAACAGGGACTCCGCCACGTGGCGACAAGTCCTGGGCCTTTTGCAGTAACGTAAAGCGTCTATTGTGTATTACGCAAGGTGCGCGCGCACGTGCCCACATCGGGAAAGTTTCGCATCTTTGTACGTGATTTACGGATTAAGTGCGGGATTTATTTCGCATCTTGATACGTAACTTTCGGACGGAGTTATTGTCACACTTCTTCCTTTTTTTAAATTATTCTGATTTGATTAAATTGATAAAATCGATTGCTGTGCGCCCGATTAGTTGGTCCTTCTCACCCGCTTTGGTTGATTTCCCTGGGACCGTGTGTCTAAATTTATCACACGGGTTCCTTGGATCACCGGAGTAGGTGATTGGAGGCCCATACCTGTGTTTTATTGTGTGTTATATATTTTTTTCTCTGTTTTATTGGGCAGCACAGGTGTTTTTCAATGGCAAGTTTCATTAGTACAAGTGAGAGATACTCCAGGAGAGATAAATTGTTTAATGATTCTGCTAACGATTTATTGGCTAATGATGTGATTAATCCCCTTGATATGCGTCAGCTGTTTAATAGATTGGAATTACTGCTTAAGACCGAGACAAGACATTGGTTAGACAAGATGCTCTTGACTAAATATCAGAGAGAGAAAATTATCCCTAGAGGGCTAAGGATTTTTAAATCCTGCTCTTTTAAAGAAGACAAAGAACTCACTGAGGCATGGAACAGTACCCTAGATAGATGTTCTTTTTCTTTAATTGAACTTTTAATCTCCTACAGAGATAAAAAGGTTAAAGAAATGGCGAAGGAAATTGAACACATCCAAGAACTTTTAAAACCTTATGAAGTTAAAGAGGATTTCAGGGACTATGACTATAGACTTACTCAAAAAATTAATGAATATGAAAAAACACTGATTTCAAGCAAGAATAATAAACTATATAGAGATAGTAATGACTACAAAACTAATCAAGTACGAACTTATAACAGAAGAAACAGAGATTATTCTGATTCTAGAAATAACAACCAACAGAGGTATAATAAACCACAAAAAAAAGTGTGGCAAAATGATAGGAATCCAAATTTTACACCAGTAGAGCAAAGACAGAGAAGGAAACCTTTTAATAATAGAAACCAATTTAATCAGAGCAATAGAAGATCTGACTTACCCGACCATTCACCCCTCAATCCTCCTAGGGATGAGAGATCGGTTGACATCAGAGAGGGAGCTAGGCCCAAAACACAATTGATCAGAGAATCAATGAAAGCTACTTCTCCAAGTTTTTTAGAGAGGGACCTGTACCCAATCTGGAAAACACAGAACAGGTTCAGTGTTTTACAACAACCCTCGCCAAAAAGAAAAGACAGAGAGGATGTAGAGGAGGACATAAGGCAAGATCCAAAAAACATAAGAAAAGATTAAGAAATACAGGAGTATTTAATCTCTCAGATAGAGTTCTTACTGAAAGTGAAAAATCAGTTATCTCAAAAGGACTCAATTTTGCTCCTACTAAGGGCCCAGATTTATTTGACCTCTTCATTGAGCTGAATCGCTATACCAGAGACATGTGCAGACAAAAATATTTTCAGAGTAAACATCTAAAACAAAACGAAATTAGTGGAGCCCCAATTGTATTAGATCAACACGATCTACTTGCAGTGAATATTTTACAGGATCTAGAAAGAGAGAACTGCACCCCTATGAATGAGTTTATTCCAATTTATAACTTGGAGAATGAAAACATCAATAAGAATAAAACGTTATTAAGGAAAAAATCTGAGTTTTACCCTATTCAGTTTAAAAATGGTTGTATAGAGGCATTCTATTCACTTACTTTGGATGACTTCTCTTCAATGTGTTCAAAAAATAAGAACCCAAAAATAATAAAAAAGAGATCTGATAATCTACACAGTAATGAAAGAAAAGCCCTTAAAAGTCTACAAAAAGATCAGTCGATTATTATTAAAGGGGCTGATAAGGGGGGAGGAACAGTGATCTTAAATAAAACAGATTATGTAAAGGAGGCCTATCGGCAATTGGATAATACTAAGTTTTATGAAAAGTTGCCAAAAGATCCTACAAATGAGTATTGTGATTAACTTAAGATATTTTTACTTAAGGGGATTGATGAAGGTGCGATAACCAAAAAAGAATATTCTTTTTTATTTAATGCACACCCCATTATCCCCACCTATTATCATTTGCCAAAAATTCATAAATCACTTTCTTCACCTCCTGGGCGTCCAATTATCTCTGGTGTTGGGTCCCTTACAACCTCACTTTCTGCTTTTGTTGACACTTTTTTACAGCCACATGTACGATCACTCAGGTCCTACATCAAAGACACTACTCATTTTTTGTCCATCATTCAAAGTTGTAACTGGCAGGAGAATTATATGTTTCTAACCTGTGACGTAGAGTCCCTATATACCAAAATCCCACACTCTCAAGGGATTAGGGCTCTAGAAAAATTCTTGTCGGCCGATGTGGACCTGAGTGATCATAGGAGGAAATTTATTTTGGATTCTGTTACTTTTATTCTTTCCCACAATTATTTCACTTTCAATGGTTTTTTCTTTCTTCAGATTCTGGGTACTGCCATGGGCACCAAGTTCGCCCCGAGTTTTGCTAACCTCTATATGGGACTGTTCGAGGAGCAGTACATTTGGGGGGGGCCATTCGGGGCGGACTTGGTGTCCTATGGTAGGTACATAGATGACATGTTTTTCGTTTGGCAAGGGGGACAATTAGAAGCACTTAAATTTGAATCACAACACATTTGGTTTGAAATTTACCCACACTATTAATTTGAAGCAAATTACTTTTTTGGATATCGCTCTCCATATTGATGATGACAATAAAATCGTCACATCCACGTTTATAAAAGAAGTGGATTGTAGTCGATATTTAAATTATAAGAGTTGCCATCATCGCCCCTGGGTGAATAATATCCCGAAAAGCCAACTGTTGCGTATTAAGAGAAACTGTTCCGACCCCCTATCCTTTGAAAAACAAGCAGATTACCTAATTTTATCCTTTCTAGATCAGGGATATCCGTTTGAGGTCCTAAATTCAGCTCTAGAAGATGTCAAGAAAATTGATAGAGACTCTCTTCTTACAGTTTCAACTGCTAAAACTTTAAATACTGTAGATAATACCTCTGAAAATAGCCAAGACTTTAATTTTAAACCATTGTTTATCTCGAAATTTAATTCTCATTCTCTAGAAGTGAAGAAGATTATTAATAAAAATTATAAAATCTTAAAAACTGATAGACATCTTGCCACAGTCTTAGAAGATAAACCAAAAATAGTGTTCAAGAAAAATCTTAACCTTAAAAATGCATTGGCTCCGAGTCATTTCAAAACATTAGAGTCCTCTAAAATTTCAATACGAACTGTAGGCTGCCACAAGTGTGGCAGGAATAGATGTATAACCTGTAAATTCTTGATAGATAAAAGTAAACAATTTACATCCTTTTCTAACCAATCAACACATAGAATTACTAGTTTTTTGAATTGTAACTCGTCGTATGTGATCTATTTGATCACCTGCGACTGTGGGTTACAATATGTAGGCCGAACTACCCGCTCTTTAAATACGAGGTTCCTTGAACATAGAAGAAATGTGATTAACCAAGTAAGAACTCATAGCATTTCTAGACATGTTAAAGAGAAACACCAGGGAAATGTGGAGGTTCTTAAAATCCAAGCAATAGAAGGAATTACAAGTTCAAAAAGAGGAGGTGATCGGTTTTCCACCCTTTGCAAACGTGAAGCTTTTTGGATTTTCTCCCTAGGCTCCCTAACCCCCCTCGGTTTGAACGAGTCCATTGAACTTAACAACATAGGAAATTTAATTCAGAGTATAAATGTTTATTCCTGCTTTTTGTACTCTCTCTATTACATACCATTTTTTTACTAGTTTAATTATAGCATACTTATTGTAGGCTGGTTCTCTTCCTTTAATTGCTCTAGGTGTATTGGTTTGGACTATGAAGTGGTCCATTTGTGACTATTTATAGATTTTGGACCGATAATCATGATATAATGTTAAAAACACTAATATATTCAACTCTATAGAATTGTCTGTATAAAACCATCTAATGATAATAAATAGTGCTATTAATCGGCTATATAATAGCGCTATATATGTATATATACCAACTGTGTTTGTTTCTACAACTAAATTGACCTAACTCTTAGAATACATACCTAATATTAAATTTGATCTGTATCTGTTTGCTTAGTTAATTATTATGTGTTATACTTTTCTTCTTGAAATCCTTTTTAAAAAATCCCTCTCTCTGCCCTATGGGAATATATGGGTGTGTATATTGCATTTTTATAGCAAGAATTTTTTTTTTTTTTTTTTTTTTGTAAATTACTTTATAATTAAAGGTTTTGCTCTTATTGATTTTTTCAAAACCAAAATAGAGAATTATCTCTGGTAGAATGTAATGCTTTATATTTGGGTATAGATCTGTATAGACAAAAATTATATGTAAAAATAAATATATGGATATATATAAAAATTATGTACATAATAATCCTTCAGGAATCGTTGAACTATTTAACTAATTATTATTATTATTATCGTCACTATTATATATATATATTTCTCTGTAAATCTTTCACCAATATAATTATAAATTTATGGAGAGTGTATGTATACACGCCCATATTGAGTCCTATAGGCGATGAGAGAGAGGAGTAATTGATAAATAACAAAATGGTTATATAGATAATAAATAAATAATGAGTAATTACTTTAGAGGTTAAAATATATGGGATATTGTTATTATTATTATATGTATATATATGGGGGTTTGGTCCTGGGTATCCTTGGTTGGACTTGAACACTGGTTTCCTATATACCTGCAGTTCTGCCTTGGGTGCTGCGCCACAGCCACCACATTATGTCTGTTGCTATTGACAGACATTTCAATATGCTGATAAAGGGTACTAATTAGTGTGAGATAGGCCCCACGCTCCTTTCCAAATATATTATGTGTCTGTTTCATGCCTTTGATTAGGATTAATAATATTATTATTACTGCTTTAAACTAATTACCTTGTCAATATGTATATATCCTTTCTTTTTTTGTTTAAATTAAGAAACTTGCCATTGAACTACATATAGATGAGATTATAATGTCTGATTACATTGATACCGCCTTGATTACAAATGCAATTTAGGTGATCCTTTAGCTGTGCTATTCTGATTGGTGAACAACCATTTAAATAATCACAGCGCAATAGTGGGAGTATCTTCTGAGGAAACCGTCAAATCTATATGACGGAGAAACGCGTCAAGATTCCCCCCTGCCATTGATGCCTTTGATGTCTGCTAACTGATCCGTGTCCTGTGTCCACCCGTACCTCACTGCGCTCACAGGAAGCAACGTCTCCAAGTGACACAGAGGTCTGCGCACTATCGCTGCTAACGGAGTGCAGCGCAAGCTGTTTAGAAGACCTGTCGGGAGCTGAGGTAGATATCAACAGCCATTACACCTGTTCCCCCGCAGCGTCCGTCTGAAGGCGGTCGGCTCCCTGACACAGCGAGCAGGTCTCGATGCTGTGGTCAGGTCGTGGAAACCCTTCATACGGCTAGTACCTTGAAGGCAGCTGTTATCATTATAAACATTATTTCGTATTGACCTCATGCCGACTGAGTGAGTGAGCAATTTACGGGTGGCTTTACAATTCTGCATTTATACCACTGACTTTCTACATAAAATAAGTCCAAGCCACGGACCAATTGCATTATCCATATTACTGGCAAGCGCTGGACTTTTTATATTTCAATCATCTATTATGCCACAACTGGTTACAGATAAAGCAAGTGGATACAAATATTCTAAATAACAAAATTGCCATTTGAACACAAAACTGTCAGTGTTCCGACAGCTATTGGCAAAAGGACACGGTTCTTTTCTAAAAGGATATTTTTATTATTCTTTCATTATTTCCAAAGGATCATTGTAAAAATTGTATGTTTTATGAAATGTTATTTTTATTTATGCTTAATTAAATTTGTATTTTTATATGATTAAATTTTGTAGTGTTTCTTGCGCTCTCTAGAAAAATATTCTATCTGTTTCTTGTATTTAACTTTTTTAAGGATTGCAGAGAGCCTTAATTGAGAGCAGCAAGTCACACTTCTTCCTTTTTTAAAATTATTCTGATTTGATTAAATTGATAAAATCGATTGCTGTGCGCCCGATTAGTTGGTCCTTCTCACCCGCTTTGGTTGATTTCCCTGGGACCGTGTGTCTAAATTTATCACACGGGTTCCTTGGATCACCGGAGTAGGTGATTGGAGGCCCATACCTGTGTTTTATTGTGTGTTATAAACTTTCGGACGGAGTTAAGGGATTTATTCCACATTTAGGCGCAATTACTGCGTATAGCGAAACCCGAGCGCAACCTTGCAAATACACTATAGAACACGTGGGTGGCCGATTCATCGGCGGCCTGTGAACAGCGCACGTACACACGTGGCTGTTCATTGGTACTGCACATGCAGCACACATAGGAACTCAAAAGGTGAACAGTATTAAACCACTAGCTTTATTTAAACAGTATAGTAATATACTGCGAATGAGGCGGTGATTAATAAAAGAAAAATATTTTTTTTCTTTTTGTTCATTTTTTTATTTTAAAACAAGCAACTCAAGCATTATTTTAATAGATTCCTATAGCGTATTATAAGGGATTTATACCTGCATAAGTATCTAGTGAAAAGCTACCGGCCTGGGAAGATTTTCTGTACAGAAATATTTCAAAAATAAGCATAAGACCAAGGTGTAACTAGCGCCCAGTGTGAAAAATAACTGAGGCGAACGGGTGTGTGACGGCACGACTCAAGCGCAGTGTAGTCCAGTGTAGGACAGTCCAGTTAGGACCGGGTTCACGTGCCGACGTGCCCATAGGAACTGCCCCTTCAGTGGAATTGATTCCGCTAGGAGGGTACAAGAAGATACATCGGAACGCACTTGTTTCCGATTAGCTACTTTAGAAATCCAATTTTTGGGGGTACAGGAAAACAAGTTTGTTGTACCCTGGAAAAATTGTGCCGCACCAAGCAAGTTGGCTAGAAGTTCGCTGCTAGTTGAAAGACTTGGTGATTGAGTATCATACCTCGTATCCTTCGCACCTGCTTGACTGTGGGATGTTCTAGGAAGCTGTAGAAGTGAGTGTTTGGGGAGCTCTCAGACAATTAATAACCCACCGATATCTATTAAGCTGTGAACGTTTATTCCTGTAATTATGGGTAATAACGGGTCACGCTGTGATAACGTGCATGTTAGGGAGGAAGCAAGCCGGCCAAAAGGATCGGCTGCTTTTATTATGTGCTGTAAGCACGGTGAACTCGCAGTTGTTTACCAAAATAAATGGAGAAAAATGACACAAGGCAGCAAGTTAGAATTTCCCAGTGTTGGTAGCTTCGATCCAGAAATCTTATCAGCAGTAAAAGATGAAATATGCCTACTCTCCAGTCGTAAGGAGAGAGTGAAGCATATAGATATTCTTAAATTGTGGCAGAAGGAAGGACAGGAACAATGGGGAACCAGAGGTCTGGCAATACTTGACGCAATCAGCCACAATAAAAATGCAACCGCTGCCACAATAGAATCAGCTCCCCCACCCCCATATGTGCCGAAGGGGTTAATGACTCATAAGAAAGACATGAGTAATAATGTATCCATTGCTAACTTGTACCCTGTTTTTACCCCCTATAAGCAAGATACAGATCCAGAAGGGAGATTCCTGACATCAGCCATCCCTTGCGAAGCTAGCAGAAAGGAGAGAGAGGCTGAGACAGCCCAAGCTGCTGCTGCCATTCTGGTCGAGGAGATGGCTGATGCCAGGTACACGATTGGAGACACGGGTAAGTACACACAACACAACACAGAGATAGTTGCTCCTGGGATGTTGTCCAATGGTGCAGGGGGGATACAGATCCACCCTCTGCACACAGTGGAACCTCCTTGTGGACGGGGAGACGGGGATGAGGTAATGCCTGTAAAGGATAGTGACATGCACAATACATGGACACGATTGGAACGTCATTCAATCATCAAAAATTTCCCTGATCCCAGCAAAGATCTGGCAAAGTGTCAGAAATTTGTAAGGGAGCGAGGAAATTCAGATGAGCCCACCAATAAGGATTGGCGATACATGTTGAGAGCTTGCCTCCCTTCACACATAGATGTCCAGAAGTTCATTCGAGACAGTGGTGTGGAGGGCGATAAGATTTTAACTGAACAGGGCAACCAGGAAAATATACGCCTAATAAATATACAATTGGGTGTATATTTCCCAGCGACAGTTGAAAATACCCTAGGGTTCACCATCACACAGAAAGATGGTGAGTCCACCAGCGGATATTTTAACCGTGCTTTACAGGCGTTGCCAAAACACTCTGGTATCCCCAGCCCCAGGGACAACATACATCTTAAGAGAAGGGATTGTCTCTGTGCTGATACAAGGTCTTAGGGAAAATCTGAGAACCAACATAGAAACCATTCACCCCAACTGCAGACAGATGTCAATACACACTTTAAAGAAATCTGCTGTTGATCTGGACAAACGATTTATGACAGAAAGACAAAACCAAATAGTATGTTTCAAATGTGGAAACAATGGACACATAGCCAGACATTGCAGGGTAAGTAACCATAGAAAACATAACACATATGTAAGTAACTGAGAGACACAATGGGAGAAGACAGGTAGGTCTCAACACATAGCCATAGCCCCACCTAGTAGCCAACGCCGCCCTAAGCATGACACATATATGCAAACAGGGAGTAGGACACACATACACCCCACATCCAGGTAACATAAGACAATATCTGAGGGAGGAGCCTCAGATATGGGTAAGTGGAATAGTTTAAATATAAAGTTCTTTTTGTATCAAACCCGTTAACAACATTCCCTCCTAGTCTAGGTTGTGCCAAGCAATTAGTAGCAGCAATTGGGGTAACAGGAAAAATACAGCATTACCCACTGACGAAACCAGCAGATGTTACAAGCAGGTCTCTGCATACCAAACACTCTTTTCTGTTGGCTGCAGCGGCCCCGACTAACCTCCTGGGTAGAGATTTACTATGTAAAATGGGATGTGTCATCTATTGCACCCCTGATGGGGTATTTCTGGACACTCCTAGAAATCTTACACAAGAAGTGCAAGATATGCTGGACAGTCCTCAGAGGCTAATGTTGTATTCCACTGTTATAGAGTCAAATCCATCTAAGGTAGCTAAAAACTATAGCACAAATACCGAGTTCCCTTTGAACTAAAGATGGGAAGGACACAGGATCAATGGCAACCATAGCTTCAATAGAAACCCCGTTAAAAACAGAAAGTATAGCGCCCCAAAGTACAGCTTCACCATTCGAAATCTGAGGTTGAGCTGGAAAAATACCCAGTGAAATAACAAGGTTCCCAAAAGAGAACTTTTAGCTAAATACCCCTAGACACAGCCCATAGTCACAACCACACTGGGAAACAGAAAGAAAGGGAGGGCTTACAAATCAGAACAGGAGTTGAAAAGGGTAAGAACCAAATAGTTGAGAGCCAATTCCCCCATAGTGCTAAATCCTGGTGTCATCAAAATAAAAGAAAAATTTTCGGTTGAAAATAAATGTACACATTACTGTCATTAATATGTTCTACCCTTTTTGAGTTTTTCTCTCTCTTTTTCCAATTTTTTTTCTCCTTTCCCTACTTTTCTGTTCCAGAAACCTCAGAAAGCCACCAAGCCCCTCCCCCGGGTCTTGCAAGATCGCACACTGTCCTTACGGCCCACAAATGGGTAAATACCAATACAATGGGTTAATGATCTATTGTTATGTCCTTTCCTCATCCACAGCACCAGCAGTTGGCGATAGACAACTTCTGGTGTATCCTCCTGAGGCAGGACATAAGGTATCTCAGGACGGATTGCGGTTGCGCCTGAACAAGGGGGGGAGGGGGAGGGAAATCTGGGACACATTAGTAACCATAAACCCACAAATCATAGAAAAATAGTTCGAAAGATCTGTCGCACTCCCAGCAGAGAAAATACCCATTGTGAATATGCGATACCCCATAAAGCGAGTAGTCACAATATATTTTTCAGTAAATCTTGAACAAAGTCCCAGTAACTTTAAGCATTGCTCCTAATGTTACCCAGGGCAACCACAGCCACCATCTTGTGAAAAGCAGTCCAAGTAATGCACAAAGCATTCCCCTTCTACAAAGAATGAAAAGGGTTGTAAAACGCATTTACATATAAATAGGTACAATCGCAAAACCCATGTCTTCACAGACAAATGTGGATAGTAAAGAAGAAGAAACAGGCCTGATTACAGCCTTTTGCCATGGGTAAAACTGACACAAGGGACCATGTGATTTAGAATATTAGACCTGCTGAGGGGGCGACAGATATAGTGACGTAAGAAACCTGGCGATGCCAGCCTGACCAATGTCGTACTGCAGTGTACAATTAAACCCTATTACTTAAGCACTTCATACTTGTCTACACAGTGTAGTTGCCATAGCACTACTGGTATACAAAACTGAGAATGTGGTGTTGGGGTGTGTTTTAACTGTTTATGCTCCTCATATAGTCTGGACACTCCTAAAATTCTGCCTAAACATGTGAAAAATATTCATCAGCCAAGTTCACTAAATGGGAACTTGCATTGATGTTACCAGTAAAATGGGTAATATTGTAAACCCAGCAACACTCTTACCAGGTGTGCCCGCCAAGGCACAAAGGGTGGATTGGTGCTGAGGTTGCTGGAATGGTGGAATTTAGTGGGAGCCAAGACGAATATGATTGCATGACATGTTCGAATCAGACCTTTTGCAGCATGCCCCCAAAGGGTGGTAACAACCCATTGGAAGAGGTAATTCATTTTTTTTTCTCTCCCTCGTTCTTTCCACAACACCGAGAGGGAAAAATTGTACACTGGCTATACCGTAATAGATGGAAAAGGCATAGTAGAGGCTGAACCCATTGGACGTCTCACTCAGCAACAGCAGTCTCATTAGTAGTACTGCGAGCTGAGAGAGAAAAACAGCCAATATTCATGCCGACTGTTTGTTGGGGTAATACAGAAGATCTTAGGCCCTATGGCGCCTCAGATGTTTTGTTTCAGTAGCTGGCACTCCAGTGGCGCAAGCGTTGTAAGTTTAAAAGATTTCTGACAGTCACACAGCTGCCGGACAGAGTGGCTGTTATCAAGTGTAAAGCCCACATCTTCGATGAGGATTCAGTGTCACTTGATAATGAACATGCTGGCAAGGCAGCTGGGTGAGCCATGCGCTCTGCGGATAATGTTTGTGTTCCCCCTGTAAATGTCAGTATATTCACATAGAAATACAAGATTTGTGTCCCCTGCAGGAGAAGCAGTCTGGAAGCCGAAGGGATGTGGACAGGAATAGAAAGATGGACAAGGAAAACCAGTGACTCTGAGAACATGCCAAACTGTCAGGACAGAGATAGCCCATGGCCTGACTTGTCTTGACAGGGAAGGTATGTGGAAAAATTAGTCCGAAATTACTAGTGTGCCCACAGACAGGTAAGACGACAGGATCATGCCTTACTTGTCTGGGGGAAAGAAACTGCAACGGCTGTTCCCACAGAGCCATCTCCACATCCCTCCTCCAGCAGGATCCTCTGCAGGTAATACAAAATTGGCTTTGTACAGTCCACTCTAGAAGCATTTAAGTTATTTTTTTTTTTTTTATATATATATATATATATATATGTTGACGTTTGTGTGTATAGATATGGAAGCCCAGAAGCACCCTTGAGTATGCAAATATATATATGAAAGGTTTAAGTCATGTGTGAACCTTCAGGGACTGATGGTACACCCCATAATCTCTTTTTGTAGTAGTAGAATCACTCTCAGAACTCCACCTCATTTGTCCCCATCGAAACATTGCTTGGCGGGCAGCCACAGGTTATGGTAATCCCACAAGGAGATCCTAGACCACAAATGCAAGTGATGTATCCACACCTGGAAAACTGCAGCAAAAGGACTTTGTTGACACCTGTTGTGAACTGTCATAACCATGAACCAGGAGATGTTGTTGTTTCCCCTGCTTTGCCATATACAGGTTGCTTGATAGACCTTTGGAAAGAACCACCCCAAATCTTGTTGACCAGCACTACCTCAATAACAAAGTCGCAGAGAGAGAGATTCGGGTACGTTCGTCCTACTGCCAAAGGAACAGAAAGCCAGAAGGTCCTGACACTCGAGGGCGAAAGAAAGAAATCGCTAAGAGGCACCATTTCGGGAGGACTGGAGAGCAGCTAAGGTCAAGCAACCTGTACAAGCTACAAAAGGGACTGTGACACACCCCACTGGTAACAGGTTGGAAGGATCACTAACAAAAATCTTTTCCTTTCTCAGTTTTCTCTATTGTTGTGGGTCCTATTCTTGTCTCCCCCCCACTATCCGTTCTTATCTTCAAAATCAATGATACCGCCGCCGCACTGCTGCCAGGCATTGGACGGACGATACAGAGTTCTGAAAGTGTGTTACCCGTCCCAGTTTAGGTCAAGGTAGAATCTATAAACTTGACACATTACCCAGGACCGGATGTTTGATAGTGATAATACCATCATACTTAAAAGCATACCAAAAAGAGAAACAACAAAGAGTTCAAGGGTCTGTTGTCACAAACAATACCTACCAAAGGATGCCATATCTGAAAAACGTGTATATGTCGTAACCTCCCTTGTTTTTATTTTTATCCCAAAATTGTACATTATCCTTCGTGACCCTGAGTAGATTGTTCGATAAATGCGGCCCATCGTTTATCCGTGATCCTGGATCGGCCAAGAGCAGATGGTTTACTCCCCTTATATGTTTATTTCATGGATCCCAATTTCTTTGTTAGGATTATGAATTTCTGTATTGTCGTGTAAAATGTTTTGTATTGTAACAGTTTTATATTTACTGTTAAAGGGTGGACTGTGGAAGTCTAGTTGCACACACGCCATTTTAGGATAGTATGGCCGCCATTTTGGTCCGCAGAGTTGCGCAAATAAAGTTTCCATACCCGAGTATGTGTGACAAAGTGGACCAGAAGAGTAGCCATACTATCACACATAAATTCATAAATACATACTGACACTAAGTAAAATGTAGTTAAAGGTTTAGAACGCCACACATAGCTTAGTTAGCCCTGCATACATCTGTCTGTATCATGTTTAGTACCGTTCCGTTCCGTTCATTGTGCGAAGTATTCCGGTCATTGCGAATATTTCGCAATATACACGGCCCGATAGTTATGGACATAATCCATATTCCAGGGACAGTTTCTGTTGAAAGTATGTAACAAAGGAATCTAGATGAAACCGGTTCTTATCACTGCTGACGCCGAAACCATCAAACAAAGGACTCCTAAAGTTCACTCCCCTGGACCTAGCCAAACCAGGTGTATCATCTTACCCCCCAATCACAGCTGACCTGACATACGACCTCTGACCAATGAGAACGGCCTTTGACCTCCCCTTTCTGACCCTATAAGATAGGCGACCCAGAGCAGCCAAAGTCTCTTCGGCACATCTACCTTTCCCTGACTGTCTACCGGACTATAGTTCAGCCCTGAACGATAGTGAGCTCTGACCGGACTGCGCTTCGCATATTTGATGAGACGGGTAACGGTTGCATTCACGGTATTTATTCTTATTGTATTGTTGGCTGGTTGTGTCTTGTATCTGTATTCTTTCCCCTTAGCAGAGCCTGTTTAGTATTCATTGTTAGCATATTGTATCACTTGTTAAACCTGTATTTTCTATTCCTGTAACCCCCTTTTGTCCATTAGGGACTTAAATACAACCTTTTTATGGAGTTCTTATCTCCTTACTTCTATACTGTGGTTTGTGTCTGTTATTCGCATTTAGCGATAAAGGTATATTACGGACACTGTCCATAAAGGTATATTCGCAGATTAGAGACAAATTACTTCGAAGGAATCTCTTATTAAGGAATTGGTTCTTGGTGTACAATATACAATCAAAGGTACGCTACGCTGCGCTACGCTGCGCTACGTTTTGTTCGCATGTAGTTAGGTATAAAGGGTACGCAGGTTGCGGACTTATTACGTAACCTGCGCTTTTCACTTACTGTCTCTCTGGTCATATTTAATCGCCATTAACACCCCTTTTACACTACACCTCAGATCTGGGAAAAACCCGGGTATACCCCTTTCACACATAAGCCAGGCTTTTCAAGCATTGTTCAGTACCTGCTGCTGTGTCTTCCTCACACCTCTGCTAGCAAGGACCTTTGCAATATTTCCATAAACTATGGCATCCTTCACAGTGCCTGTGATTTGAGATTTGTAACAGCTCCCTGACCTCCTCTTCCTTCCAATGATGTGCCATGGCACCTGACTTCCCACAGGAGTCTGCATTCTGTTGCTGGAAAGGGAGCACAGGAGCAACATGCAGCCACTGCCTCTGCTTGCTCCTCCGCACATGTGAAATCCAAGGTATACCCTTTCAGACATACGCTAATCCTGGGTTTGGGCACGTTCATGTGAAAAAACCCGGGATTTTCACGTATGTCTAAAAGGGGTATTACTTAAAATAATATACTAGGGGCAAAATGTAATAGGGTGTGAGAATTATAAAGTGAGAGATTTTGGGAGAGTTTTTCCATTTGTTTTTTTTTTAAAGCAGCAATCATTTACAATGAAAAAAAAACAGATTGGTTTTGCCATGTAATTGATGGCCACTTTAAAAAAAAATGGCAAAATCTCTCACTTTCTGACTCACACACTATTAAATTTGACCCATGAGGTGCCTTTAAAAAATGCTGATACTCTAGGATGAGTAATAAAGCTAAAAAGTACTGAAGTTGTGTATTTGTTGTGTGGCAAACATAAGTTTAACAACCAATCATCCTAAATCCAGGTACAGATTTTATGTACTTAATTCACTAACATGAAAACTGTGAAAATTATATTACATAATGTAGCAATTAGACATCTACAATATTTTTATTCAGAAGTCATCACTTTCACCTATGTATGTGAATGTTTTTCTGGATTTATGTCATTCCTTCAACTTCTCTCTTTAATGACACATTTCAATGCGCAATAAGGTGATATGACAGCCGAGTGTCAGAATTTGAAGGAGCGCTGCACTTTTTAAAGTAATGTTAAGGAGCCCATAGACGCTCCGTTTTTGCAGGCTCCGTTTTGTACTTTGCGATGCGCGCTCCCGCGCATCACATAGTACGGTACAAAAAGTATGTGCTGCACATACTTTTTGTACTAGGTACACATCGTATCGGATCGCAGTGCATGCACAATGCATGCACTAGGCATGCGATCCGATACGATGTGTACTTTAAAAGTACAAAACGGACCGCAAAAACGGACCGTGTATGGGGGGCTTAAGAGATATTTAAGGAGCCTTTCAAATGTCTGGTGAAGATATACATTTACTTAAAAACTCATTAATACTATTACTATTAACTATATTACTAGTAACTATGTTGTGAAACTACATGTCCCAGCATGCCCTCCCACAGTTTTAGCAATCCATTATATAAAATTATTTATTTTATTTATTAACAGTTTGTTATGTAGCGCACACATATTCTTCAGCGCTTGTCCGCAGATTGCTGAAAAGGGGGCAGGCTCTGATGTCGCGTGACCTCAGCCGCCCACCCCAAGTAGGCATCACCGGGGCTGCGTCTGGGTTATGGGAACCCTGCCTGCCCTCTTCCTTCCCCTCCTCGAGGGAACAGCATTGCGACTGTGAAACTCGCCGAAGCCGTTCGTTCGTTCCTGGGGTTTGTGCATGTAAATATTGTGATAAATTTAAATAGGGGGTCCTTAATCCATCACAAAAATTTGCCTGGATAAGAAGAATCACTTATATTCTTGAAACCTGTAGGAATCTGGTTAACTTTTGATAACGGTGATGAGAAGCCAAAAAAAATGCTTTTAAGTCCGAGTTCGGCAGGCAACCTGCACCTCCTGCGAACTTAGACGCTATTTCATATTTTTATTTTTCATATGATTTTCTTTCATTTTGAAAACATTTATTACATTTTTGTATAACTACAAAGCTAAACCAATCGAAGTACTTTTTGGTGTCTTAGTTTGTTTAATTTTTTTGTGGAGGAATGCATCATACATTACAGCTGGTAACAGTGGCGTAAGTTCGTTCCAGTTGCCCGGAGGCAAGATATATATTGGTGCCCCCACAAACACACACAAACACACAACCCTATATAACTTTATATTAAATATATATTTCTGTTTAGATAGATAGATAGATAGATAGATAGATAGATAGAAAACACATATATATTTCAGAACTCAGCCACAGAAGCAATATCGTTGGCTTTTAAATAACTGATTTAAACTTCCAGGGGGAAGAGAGGTGCCCCCTTGGGAGCTGGAGCCCGGCGGCAGATGACTCCATTGCCTCCCAGAGTTCTGCCTCTGGCTGGTAAAGATAGACCAATGAAGTTACTACATCATAATGATAATTTACTTTATTCCTTTTTAGTACAGAAACACACCAGTCTTGCCTAGGAATAAATTATTATATTCAAACTAAATTAAAAGGGAATTATAGACTCACAACATCCGGCAAGATGTCCTTTGAAGTTCTGTAACTGGACTTAGAGCGTTTGTTTAATCCGTGTTTTAGTAGCATCAAGGGATAAATAAATCTCTCGAAAGAGAAATAATATATATTATTGAAATTCCCTCTACTATGTACTAAAAAAAATACTCTTTTTGATTTCACAATGTCAGCTTCATGCTTAAATCTACAGCTTTCCTGTCTAATTAATGAGCGTTGGTGAACTTCCCCACATGAGATGTTTACGCACTTTATCAAGAGTAAATTTTAAATCTTCCGACTGTTTCTGGTGAGCAAAATTGTATTTATCTCTTAGTTATTACAAAATGCAAAGTTGCTGTCAGACGCTGGCAGGAGTAGACACATTTTTACTTTGTTTATAATTTAAAAGCCATCACTTCTTAGAAGCAGAATAAAAATGAATCATTCCTGTACATTGGAGACTTTCTAACTATTAACGTGGATTTTTTTTAAAACATTTAATTTACTATAACTATGAAATACATGACAGGTCTTTGATAAGCACAGAAACATCCGACAAGTTAAAGTCCGGTAGCGGACGAAATGTTGAGAGGTTGCTATAGTAACCCAGTAAACCTGAGTCTTTCACTCACCTGTGCTATCAAACTGCTAAAGCCAGACAGTAAAAGAAAACAAGGCGGTCTGGCGTTGGGTATTTAAAGGTGCTCCCTGGTGCAGTGATCTCTAGCCTGGTGCTGTGTTCCCTGCTGTTGGAGATGAGAGAGCGCTCTTGAGCTGTCTCTTTCTCAGTGCATTGACCCCAGCAAAGTAGACAGTCACATTGAATTCCGTGCCAGGAAGTCTTTTTCTGCAAGGCCACACCCCTGCTGCAAGGCCATGCCCTCCCTGTGTGGCCATACACCCTTTCTGGAGTGCATGAACACATTTTTTTTTACATGCACTGGGTGCCAAATAGTATATAAATATAACTGAATACAAGGCACACAGAACTTTTTAATTACAGAAACGGAAAAACTAAAACAGAGCACGGGTAACAAATAGAACCACAATTCTCAGTGAACAAGACAGCTGAGATGTACTATAAGGAAAAGGTAATGTCCGTGTACCACTAGGAACAGGCTGCCGTTGGAAAAGGTAAACAATTCCGAGTGAGAAGCGTTGCATGTATAGATGGTCACTAAGTAGAAGAGAAGTGTATTTTTTTCAAGTGCAATAGAAGAGGCCTGTGAAAAAAGGCGGGAAGAGGGCCCTGCACCAATTAGCTTTTTAGATGGAGACAGAGAGATGCAGGTGAGGAGTCACAAGCTAGTTGGCCCGATGGCGGGAAATAAGTGAGGCAGGGATGGACAAAACATGAGGGAGAGCAGCCTCAAGACTACCTTATGCAGAAGGGTACACTTTGATGAGCATGTGGGTTTTCAGTGCCTGTTTGAAGCTTTGCAAGGTCGGGGATAATCTAGAAGAGCTAGGGAGCACGTTCCAGTAAAGGGGTAGCACATGCAAAATATTGAATATGTGAATGAGATGCAGTGAACAGAGTAGAGGAGAGGCGACTGTCATTGGCTGACCAGAGAGGGCCTGTATTTTGTATGTAGGGAGATGAGGTTGGGGATGTAGGAAGCAGTAAAGTTAGAGAGAGCTTTGTACAGTATGTGAAGGTGAGGAGGAGTTTGAAGAGGATTCTGTGAGGAATGGCAGCCAGTGCTGGTTTTGTTGAAGGGGAGTGGCAGAAGTGGAGTGAATAGAAAAAAAGATAAATCTAGCTACAGAGATGAGAACAGATTGGAGGGTATTGAAATGGAAGTGTGGGAGGTCAGTGAAAATTATGTTGCAAAAGTTGAGCCATGAGATGACCAGTGAGTGGGTAATGAGTTTAGTTGCAACATGGGAGAGAAACAGCTGATGCGAGCAATGTATGTAGCTGGAACCAACAAGATGGAGCCACAGATTAGACATGGAGGGTGGCGGAGAGGGAGGGGTCATAAGTGACACCCAAGCAGTGGAGTTGCTGAACAAGGAAGATGATAGAGTTGTAAACAGTGATAGTTATAGTGGGGTAATGCCTCTAGATGGGAGAAAGTTGATTAGTTCGGATTAGTCCATGTTGAGCTTTTGGGAGAACTTAGACTCCCAGGAGCAGATATCAATCATAGAGGCTGCTGGAAACCCCAGAGAGGACAAAAAGGGAGTGGTCATGTCACGGCAGAAGGGCTGGATGGAGTCGTGTGGTGCACAGAAGCTGGAGACGGACCAGGGCGAGTAGGATTGAAACGTGCAGGTTTAATAACTGATTTCATAAATAATAAGTTCACTTAAATACTTCTTTAAGTGGCAAAAGAATAAATCAATAAGTCCAGCACAATATACTGCCAGTGGTAATTCTGGAACCAGTCTTTAGGTGAGCCAGAGTACATAGAAGAAGATGCAGGAAGAGGTTGATTTGGTGAGGGAAGAAATGGATCCGGAAGACTGGAAGAGGATGGAATGGATGGATGATGAAGAAAGGGAATTCTGGAACAAGCAGGGACCAGCACTAGATAGCGCTTGCAGCATTGGTGTCAGGAGAAAACCTTCCTTGGATAAGGTGCAGGGAGCAAGGCACCAGAGTCAGGAGAGAGAACCAGGATCCAGGAGTCAGCTCGGAGTTGTGAACGACTCAGAAGACTCATTGCACTGACACGGATCAGCCTGGGCAGCTCCACTAAATCCCCAGGGAGTGGCTGCCATTGGCTGTCCGTGCAGGATGAGGAGGAACTCTCTACTCTGGCCCAATCCGCTACCTGCCCTTACTCAAGATGGCGCCGCCGGCCTCCCGGCGCCGCAATCGTCAAGGACGCTGCTACCTGATGCTCCGTCGCTGCCGCCTCTACCCAGCGCTGCCCCCACCTGCCGCCTCAAAGTGGAGCCTGCACACGCTAGCCGGCGGCGGGCGCGGACGGGTGAGTACTGTACCCGCCGCGCTCCGTCGCGGCTGCGTGTGACAGTACCCCCCCTTTTCAGGGTGGCCCCAGGACGCCTATGGGCCTTGTGAGGATTTCGCTGCAGAAATTGCTTAATCAGCTTTGGAGCATGCAAATCAACGGAGTCCACCCAAGAGTTCTCTTCAGGACCAAAACCGACCCACTCCACCAGATACTGAGTACGAGCATTGCGGTGACGAGAGTCTATGATACGTCTTACCTCGAATTCGATCCCACTCTCGGAGTTAATCTTGGGTGGTTTGGGAACCTTCTTCTGATAAGAGTTCAATCTTAAAGGCTTGAGGAGGGACACATGAAAGGAATTCGAGATCCTTAGGGAAGGAGGAAGTTGAAGTCTATAAGCGACTGGATTAATGACTTGGGTGATAGCATATGGCCCAATGTACCGGGGAGCCAGTTTCATAGAAGGCAGACGGAGGCGTATATGACGGGTAGATAGCCATACCCGATCCCCGAGTTTTAATCTGGGCGCTGCTCTTCTTTTCCTGTCCGCCATTCTCTTGTATCGAGCAGAAGATTTAAGGAGAGCGGTGTGGACATCCGACCAAATCTTCGCAAAGCGTTGGAGGGAAGTGGTCGCTGCAGGAACTTCAGAAGAGGGTAATTCTGAGAAGTCTGGAGATCGTGGATGTTTACCAAATACGGTAAAGAAGGGCGTGGTTCCGGAGGAAGAGTGATAGGAGTTGTTATGCATAAATTCTGCCCACGGGAGGAGATCTACCCAGTCATCTTGAGAGGACGAGATGAACAATCGAATAAAGGCCTCCAAGTCCTGATTCACCCGTTCCGTCTGGCCGTTGGTCTGGGGATGAAAGGCAGTAGAAAACTTGAGATTAACCTTTACCGTGGCACAGAGAGCTCTCCAGAATTTCGCCACGAACTGTACTCCGCGATCAGACACAATTTCTTTGGGCAGACCATGTAATTTAAAAATGGTGGAAATGAATAGCTGAGCCAGTACTGGAGCAGAGGGAAGACCTTTTAGTGGGACGAAATGGACCATTTTTGAGAATCGGTCAACCACTACCCAGATTGCTGTATGACCTTTGGAAGGAGGTAACTCGCAAATGAAGTCCATAGATAGATGAGTCCAGGGTTCTGTGGGAATGGCCAGAGGACGGAGAGGACCAACAGAAGTTGTTCTGGGCACCTTATGCTGAGCACATTTTACACAAGACGCGATGAAGTTGGTGACGTCGTGACGAATGGTTGGCCACCAATAAGAACGTGACAGGAACATCAAGGTCTTCTGTATTCCTGCGTGACCTGCGAAACGGGAGGAATGTGCCCATGATAATATTTTTTTTCGCAGTTCGAGAGGCACAAACGTCTTGCCTGGAGGAGGAATTGGCTGTACGGACACTTGAGCAAAAACCACTGGATCAAGGATTGGACGAGGAAGAATCTCTACATCAGAAGTCGTTTCAAAGGAACGGGATAGGGCGTCAGCCTTAATATTAGTGGTGCCAGGTCGAAATTTAATTTGAAAATTAAAACGTTCGAAAAACATAGCCCATCGGGCTTGACGAGCAGTGAGGCATTGAACTTGTTTGAGAAAGGACAAATTCTTGTGATCTGAATACACGGTGATCTTATGCCGCGCACCCTCCAGGAGGTATCGCCACTCCTCTAACGCGGTTTTGACAGCAAGTAACTCTTGTTCCCCAATGGGGTAATTCTTCTCTGCCGGGAGGAATTTTTTGGAGAGGAAAGCACAAGGATGTAATTCTTGATCCTCTCCTTTTTGTGACAAGATGGCCCCAATACCTTCCGAGGATGCGTCCACCTCGAGGATGAAGGGTTTGTCGAGATCTGGTTGGAGGAGAATGGGTGCCGTCATAAACGCCCTCTTTAACTGTTGGAAGGCTGAGAATGCTTCTGGCGGCCATTGACTTGGATCAACTCCTTTGTGGGTAAGAGCTGTGAGGGGAGCAGCGATGGTAGAGAAGTTCCGGATGAATCGCCGGTAATAATTTGAGAATCCTAAAAATCTCTGAATTCCCTTGAGTGTCGTGGGAGGTGCCCAGTCTTGGATCGCTCTCACCTTCTCTGGATCCATCTCGATACCAGTAGCAGAGAGAATGTGGCCTAAGAATGGAATGGAGGTGACTTCAAAAACGCATTTTTCCAACTTACAGAATAGTTGATTTTGACGAAGACGTCGTAGCACCTCGGACACGGTCTGTCTGTGATGTTGAAGATTGGAGGAGAAGATGAGTATATCGTCTAGATAGACTACAATGGAATGGTACAGCAAGTCCCGGAAGATATCATTCACGAACTGTTGGAAGACGGCAGGGGCGTTGCAAAGGCCGAAGGGCATCACCAGATATTCATAGTGACCGTCTCTTGTATTAAAAGCCGTCTTCCACTCGTCACCGGAACGGATTCGTATCAAGTTGTAGGCCCCTCGTAGGTCCAATTTGGTGAAGACAGTCGCTCCTCTGATCTTATCAAACAGTTCTGTGATAAGGGGTAAGGGATAGCGATTCTTTATAGTGATGTCGTTCAGACCTCTATAGTCGATACAAGGCCGAAGACCGCCATCTTTCTTTTTCACAAAGAAAAACCCAGCCCCGGCCGGAGAGGTAGAAGGTCGGATGAACCCCTTGTTTAAGTTCTCTTGGATGTACAAGGACATGGCCTCAGTCTCGGGTAGCGACAGAGGATAGATGCGGCCACGAGGAGGAAATTTCCCAGCCATCAATTCTATTGGGCAGTCCCAAGGCCGGTGGGGAGGTAAAGTGTCAGCACCTCCTTTACTGAAGACATCTGTAAATGGACGATACGGTACGGGTATAGACAAGGGTGGAGCTGAAGAAGATGAAGAGCAGTTATCCTCACATTGTGGATGGGTCTGGTAGACCGGAAGGATCTGAGGAATGCAAGTAGACTGGCAGACTGTTCCCCAGGCCTTGATCTCCATAGTGGTCCAATCAATTTGTGGATTATGTTTGGAGAGCCAGGGAAGACCCAGGACCATTTGATGAGAAGATTGTGGAAGAATGAAGAATCGAATGGTCTCTTGATGTAAGGCTCCGATGAGCAACTTCAGCGGAATGGTTTGATGAGTGATTTGTCCACTCCGAATTCGACTCCCATCCACAGCCGTGAGGACCAGCGAATGATCCAGAGGTTGCACAGGCAGGGCATGCTGGTTGACAAAAGAAGAAGAAAGGAAGTTCCCCGCTGCTCCAGAATCCAATAAGGCCTGAAGTCTTCTCTCGCCTTGGGGACACACAAGAGTCACTGGAATAGTAGAGTCAGTAGAAGAGGGAGATGAAAACAATACTCCTAATCGGACCTCCCTCGGGGGGATTAGGAGCGGTCGTTTCCCGGCCGCAGTGGGCAGGCAGCCAATAGGTGAGCAGATGAGCCACAGTACATACACAAATTCTCTCGCCGTCTTCGGAACTTCTCCTCGAGGGACAGGCGGGAACGATTGATTTGCATGGGTTCATCAGCTGGTGCAGCAGGCGAAGGAATTGCCTTGGGACCCGGAGCAACATTGGGAGAGAAACGAGGACGAAGGCGATCAGAACGATTCCTCTCAAGTTGGCGTTCTTGGAGTCGCAGGTCGACTTTGGTACATAGGGAGATGAGTTCTGCCAGGGTGGAAGGAGGATCGCGAGTTGCTAACTCGTCTTTGATGCGCCCAGCCAGACCGTTCCAGAAGGCAGATACGAGAGCCTCTTCGTTCCATCGAAGTTCGGACGCCAGGGTTTGGAACTGTACGACATATTGTCCCACAGGGCGACTGCCTTGACGAATCCTCAGGATCTCCGTGGCTGCAGAGGACACTCTGCCGGGCTCGTCGAATATACGACGGAAGGAGGCCACAAACTCTTCATAATTATTGAGAAGAGGGTCCGCACGCTCCCAGAGGGGGGACACCCACTCCAGGGCTGGACCAGCCAGTAGGGATACGATGTAGGCCACCCGGGTTTTGGGCGAAGGGAAATTGGAAGGCTGGAGGGTAAAATGCACGTCACATTGATTTAGGAATCCTCGACATCCTCTCGGAGACCCGTCATATTTACTGGGTGTCGACAGCTGTAGATGGTGAGGAACAGATGGACTCGCAGGAGCAGGAGGGGCAGAGACTCCAGCAGTGGGTGCGGCCGAAGCTGAGGGAGCCGCCTGAGGTGGTGACAAGGACTGGAGGAAGTGAGCCACTTGACGCTGGGTGGTTTCTACTTGTTCCAGGCGAGCCATGATGCCTTGAAGAACATCCGTCTTGGAAGCCTGTGCTTCACCCGATTCCATCGGGTCAGTGCAAACTGTCACGGCAGAAGGGCTGGATGGAGTCGTGTGGTGCACAGAAGCTGGAGACGGACCAGGGCGAGTAGGATTGAAACGTGCAGGTTTAATAACTGATTTCATAAATAATAAGTTCACTTAAATACTTCTTTAAGTGGCAAAAGAATAAATCAATAAGTCCAGCACAATATACTGCCAGTGGTAATTCTGGAACCAGTCTTTAGGTGAGCCAGAGTACATAGAAGAAGATGCAGGAAGAGGTTGATTTGGTGAGGGAAGAAATGGATCCGGAAGACTGGAAGAGGATGGAATGGATGGATGATGAAGAAAGGGAATTCTGGAACAAGCAGGGACCAGCACTAGATAGCGCTTGCAGCATTGGTGTCAGGAGAAAACCTTCCTTGGATAAGGTGCAGGGAGCAAGGCACCAGAGTCAGGAGAGAGAACCAGGATCCAGGAGTCAGCTCGGAGTTGTGAACGACTCAGAAGACTCATTGCACTGACACGGATCAGCCTGGGCAGCTCCACTAAATCCCCAGGGAGTGGCTGCCATTGGCTGTCCGTGCAGGATGAGGAGGAACTCTCTACTCTGGCCCAATCCGCTACCTGCCCTTACTCAAGATGGCGCCGCCGGCCTCCCGGCGCCGCAATCGTCAAGGACGCTGCTACCTGATGCTCCGTCGCTGCCGCCTCTACCCAGCGCTGCCCCCACCTGCCCGCCTCAAAGTGGAGCCTGCACACGCTAGCCGGCGGCGGGCGCGGACGGGTGAGTACTGTACCCGCCGCGCTCCGTCGCGGCTGCGTGTGACAGGTCATGAGCAGTGTGGTATTGTTGTGTGTCATCAGCATAGAGCGTGGTATCATAGGTTGAAGGAGCTTATGAGAGCGTAAGAGCTTATGACGGAAGAGGACTATGATTTGGAAACTGTAATGTGAACCTAATATCTATGGTTTATGTACCTTCAGTTGTTAACCCTTTGAGTGCCAATATCCCCGTGTCGCTCACATTTGTTATATAAATTCAAATAAAAAATGTTACGTAAATAAAAAAAATATTATGGTAAACATTATACGTCATTTAGATGGACAAAAAGGTTTGCTTAAGAATTTTCACACTCAAAGGTTTTCACACTCAAAGGGTTAATACAGTATTTTTCATGTAAAGTTTTCATTTCTTTAACCCCTTCCTGACAGAGCCAGTTTTTGCGTTCCTGACAGAGCCCTTTTTTTCAAATCTGACATGTCTCACTTAAGTGGGGATAACTTTTTTTTGCTTTGACTTATCCCAGTGATTTTGAGATTGTTTTTTCGTGACACATTGTACTTCAAATTAGTGGTAAATTTGGGTCGATACAGTCTGTGTTTTTTTGTGAAAAATACCAAAATGTCGTAAAAAAATGGAAAATTTAACAATTTGCAAAATGTTAAATTTTCTGCTTGTGAGACAAATAATCATACCACTCAAAATAGTTAATAACTAACATAGACCATATGGAAAGAAGGTGTGCCAGCGCTGGCTGTAATCAAATATACTATTACACGTTCTCAAAAGGTATACAATTTATTAATAACAATAAGCAAAATTATAATAAAAACAATGGATAACAATTAAAAACACTAAAATGAGTCGCTCTAGAACCAAAAAAAGTCCATAGTGCACAATTAGAAGGGGTATCCCCAGGGGATATTTTGAGAATATATTTCAAATAGCTGTTAGGCTCATAGGTTTATTTAAATGAGTGTAGCTGTATATTACCATTCCAATTTGGTCTGGTCCAGTGATTGCCAGAATGCGTGACTTTGTGTCCTTAGGTTGTCCTATAATTTCAAGGACTCAGGATATCCCAATAAACGAATGTCC
Organism: Crinia signifera; assembly: GCF_055691185.1. Lineage (NCBI taxonomy): Eukaryota > Metazoa > Chordata > Amphibia > Anura > Myobatrachidae > Crinia > Crinia signifera. The sequence goes on along the minus strand of NC_139219.1, from coordinate 57,073,551 downwards.
TCTGTGGTGGTTGCTGGATAATTAGGGAGCAGGCTGTGTCCCATATATTCTTAGGTCCAGAAAGATTTTTAGAGGTTCATCGATGGGAGAGTGGACTTGTCACTTGGTGGATGGAAGGTAGATGTTGTAACAGCATAGACTCAAGGCTCAACGCGTTTCCCCGGAATCTCCGGCTTCATCAGGAGCAGATATGTTTGTTTGGGAGTTCAGGCATGGTTTTTATACCTGATGGTTAATTACCTAGGTGAATTCACCTGTGCGCTCATTGTGTCTAAAAACATTCTATTTTATGAGAACCGTGAATATGTTGTAATAATATTTTAATCTATTCTATATAGGAGGCAATCCTACAAAATAAATTTCATTTTGATCAAGATAAATATATAAAATAAGTGAAATATATGAGTGGACTCGTTGGTAAGGGTCACATGACCCGGAAGTGATTAAACATTTTCAGAATATATGGATATATGCATTTATATCCCATTGTAAATAGCGGTTGTACAAGCCACACGCTCGTGACATCGGGTGCGCCCCCCCGCTGGTCGCCGATTGCCGGTATCGGTAACACCAGCGGCGGTACACAGTCCGTGCACTGCGTGTGTCTATCGCGTTGCCAGGCAACGGACGCGGCACGTGATATCACGTGACCCGCGCCGTGCCCGGCATCTGAGTGTACGCTCCCCGTATGGTCCATCCATCAGGGGAAGACGTATGTACGTCACCCGTCACGTAATACGTGACTGGTGACGTACATACGTCTTCCCCCGATGGATGGACCATACGGGGAGCGTACACTCAGATGCCGGGCACGGCGCGGGTCACGTGATATCACGTGCCGCGTCCGTTGCCTGGCAACGCGATAGACACACGCAGTGCACGGACTGTGTACCGCCGCTGGTGTTACCGATACCGGCAATCGGCGACCAGCGGGGGGGCGCACCCGATGTCACGAGCGTGTGGCTTGTACAACCGCTATTTACAATGGGATATAAATGCATATATCCATATATTCTGAAAATGTTTAATCACTTCCGGGTCATGTAACCCTTACCAACGAGTCCACTCATATATTTCACTTATTTTATATATTTATCTTGATCAAAATGAAATTTATTTTGTAGGATTGCCTCCTATATAGAATAGATTAAAATATTATTACAACATATTCACGGTTCTCATAAAATAGAATGTTTTTAGACACAATGAGCGCACAGGTGAATTCACCTAGGTAATTAACCATCAGGTATAAAAACCATGCCTGAACTCCCAAACAAACATATCTGCTCCTGATGAAGCCGGAGATTCCGGGGAAACGCGTTGAGCCTTGAGTCTATGCTGTTACAACATCTACCTTCCATCCACCAAGTGACAAGTCCACTCTCCCATCGATGAACCTCTAAAAATCTTTCTGGACCTAAGAATATATGGGACACAGCCTGCTCCCTAATTATCCAGCAACCACCACAGAGGACATTCGTTTATTGGGATATCCTGAGTCCTTGAAATTATAGGACAACCTAAGGACACAAAGTCACGCATTCTGGCAATCACTGGACCAGACCAAATTGGAATGGTAATATACAGCTACACTCATTTAAATAAACCTATGAGCCTAACAGCTATTTGAAATATATTCTCAAAATATCCCCTGGGGATACCCCTTCTAATTGTGCACTATGGACTTTTTTTGGTTCTAGAGCGACTCATTTTAGTGTTTTTAATTGTTATCCATTGTTTTTATTATAATTTTGCTTATTGTTATTAATAAATTGTATACCTTTTGAGAACCGTGTAATAGTATATTTGATTACAGCCAGCGCTGGCACACCTTCTTTCCTTATCTCTATATATATTTGGGTCTGACAAACCCAGTGCCAGCTGCTGCTGATAGCGCACCACACAAACTCTCTTTTTCCTAACATAGACCATATGTCTACTTTATGTTGACATCATTATTTCAACTTCCTTTTAATTTTTTTGGACACTAGGAGGCTTACAATATGAATAGCAAATTCTCAAATTTTCAAGAAAATTTCAAACACTGATTTTTTTAGGGACCAGTTCAGTTCTGATGTGACTTTGAGGGACTTGTATGTGAGACACCCCCATAAATGATACCATTTCAAAAACTGCACCCCTCACAGTATTCAAAACAGCATTTTGGAAGTTTGTTAACCCTTTAGGTGTTTCACAGGAATTAAAACAAAGTGTAGGTGAAATTTCAAAATTTCATTTTTTTTGCAGATTTGCAATTTGAATACATTTTTCTAAGGAACACAGTACATTTTACTAGAGAAATGTGACTAAAAATTGATTCCCCCAATTCTTTTGTTTTCATAAATATCCTATATGTGGCCCTAGTGTGCACGTTGACCAAACCACAGGCTTCATAATAGAAGGAGCACCTACTTGATTTTGGAGCCTCCTTTTTATGAGATTATTTTTTAGGCACCATGTAGGTTTCTAGGCACCATAAGATGCTAAAAGTTAGGAACCCCCCCACAAGTGACCCCATTTTGCAAACTACACCCCTCAGGGAATTCATCTAGGGGTATAGTGTACATTTCAAACCCCCAGGGGTTTCACCAATTTTGATACAAGTGGGCAGTGAAAATGAAAAATTACATTTTTTTACACAAAAATGCAGTTCTGGCTCAAAATTTTTCATTTTCAGAAGGTATGAAGGAGAAAAAGCACCCCAAAATATGTGCCCCAATTTCTCCCGAGTACGGCAATGCCTCACATGTGACCAAAAAATACCAGTTGGGTGCATGGCAGGACTCAGAAGGGAAGGAGTGATTTTTGGATTTTGCAGCTCAGATTCTGGTGGAATTTTGGTGGGTGCTATGTCGCATTAGCAAGACCCCCCAAGCACCAATACAGTGGAACCCCCCCACAAGTGACCCCATTTTGCAAACTACACCCCTCAGGGAATTAATCTAGGGGTATAGTGTACATTTCAAACCCCCAGGGGTTTCACCAATTTTGATACAACTGGGCAGTGAAAATGAAAAATTACATTTTTTTACACAAAAATGCAGTTCTGGCTCAAAATTTTTCATTTTCAGAAGGTATGAAGGAGAAAAAGCACCCCAAAATATGTGCCCCAATTTCTCCCGAGTACGGCAATGCCTCACATGTGACCAAAAAATACCAGCTGGGTGCATGGCAGGACTCAGAAGGGAAGGAGTGATTTTTGGATTTTGCAGCTCAGATTCTGGTGGAATTTTGGTGGGTGCTATGTCGCATTAGCAAGACCCCCCAAGCACCAATACAGTGGAACCCCCCCACAAGTGACCCCATTTTGCAAACTACACCCCTCAGGGAATTCATCTAGGGGTATAGTGTACATTTCAAACCCCCAGGGGTTTCACCAATTTTGATACAACTGGGCAGTGAAAATGAAAAATTACATTTTTTTACACAAAAATGCAGTTCTGGCTCAAAATTTTTCATTTTCAGAAGGTATGAAGGAGAAAAAGCACCCCAAAATATGTGCCCCAATTTCTCCCGAGTACGGCAATGCCTCACATGTGACCAAAAAATACCAGTTGGGTGCATGGCAGGACTCAGAAGGGAAGGAGTGATTTTTGGATTTTGCAGCACAGATTTTGGTGGAATGAATGGTGGGTGCTATGTTGCACCAATACAGTGGAACCCCCCCACAAGTCACCCCATTTTGCAAAGTACACCCCTCAGGGAATTCATCTAGGGGTATAGTGTACATATCAAACCCCCAGGGGTTTCACCAATTTTGATACAAGTGGGCAGTGAAAATGAAAAATTACATTTTTTTACACAAAAATGCAGTTCTGGCTCAAAATTTTTCATTTTCAGAAGGTATGAAGGAGAAAAAGCACCCCAAAATATGTGCCCCAATTTCTCCCGAGTACGGCAATGCCTCACATGTGACCAAAAAATACCAGTTGGGTGCATGGCAGGACTCAGAAGGGAAGGAGTGATTTTTGGATTTTGCAGCTCAGATTCTGGTGGAATTTTGGTGGGTGCTATGTCGCATTAGCAAGACCCCCCAAGCACCAATACAGTGGAACCCCCCCACAAGTGACCCCATTTTGCAAACTACACCCCTCAGGGAATTCATCTAGGGGTATAGTGTACATTTCAAACCCCCAGGGGTTTCACCAATTTTGATACAAGTGGGCAGTGAAAATGAAAAATTACATTTTTTTACACGAAAATGCAGTTCTGGCTCAAAATTTTTCATTTTCAGAAGGTATGAAGGAGAAAAAGCACCCCAAAATCTGTGCCCCAATTTCTCCCGAGTACGGCAATGCCTCACATGTGACCAAAAAATACCAGTTGGGTGCATGGCAGGACTCAGAAGGGAAGGAGTGATTTTTGGATTTTGCAGCACAGATTTTGGTGGAATGAATGGTGGGTGCTATGTTGCACCAATACAGTGGAACCCCCCACAAGTCACCCCATTTTGCAAACTACACCCCTCAGGGAATTGATCTAGGGGTATAGTGTACATTTCAAACCCCCAGGGGTTTCACCAATTTTGATACAAGTGGGCAGTGAAAATGAAAAATTACATTTTTTTACACAAAAATGCAGTTCTGGCTCAAAATTTTTCATTTTCAGAAGGAATGAAGGAGACAAAGCACCCCAAAATGTGCCCCAATTTCTCCCGAGTACGGCAATGCCTCATGTGTGACCAAAAAGTGGCAGGACTCAGAAGGGAAGGAGTGATATTTGGATTTTGCAGCACAAATTCTGGTGGAATGATGGTGGGTGCTATGTCGCATTAGCAAGACCCCCCAAGCACCAATACAGTGGAACCCCCCCACAAGTGACCCCATTTTGCAAACTACACCCCTCAGGGAATTCATCTAGGGGTATAGTGTACATTTCAAACCCCCAGGGGTTTCACCAATTTTGATACAAGTGGGCAGTGAAAATGAAAAATTACATTTTTTTACACAAAAATGCAGTTCTGGCTCAAAATTTTTCATTTTCAGAAGGTATGAAGGAGAAAAAGCACCCCAAAATCTGTGCCCCAATTTCTCCCGAGTATGGCAATGCCTCATATGTGACCAAAAAATACCAGTTGGGTGCATGGCAGGACTCAGAAGGGAAGGAGTGATTTTTGGATTTTGCAGCTCAGATTCTGGTGGAATGTTGGTGGGTGCTATGTGGCATTAGCAAGACCCCCGAAGCACGGTGAAATGATGAACCTAATAATCCATAGATGTGTGGTATATTTTAAAACACTCCTTTATACATAGGCCGGGTTTGTCGGGGCAAGTTTCACAGTGGAAAATAGTTTCCTTTCTTATTCCCTTTTTATAGCAAACTTTGCACCTTTTTTGTGTCCTGCCCTTTCTTGCAGTGGAGGGGATTTCGTTCGGAAAATGCTGCCCTGGTACAATACGGGGGCCAGTACTAGAAGTACTGGGGCCCTCTGCCTGCTGGTTCCCAAATACTAGGCCCTTTATGACTTCCTCTTGAAAGTGCATAAATGTCCCCCTCTGGCCGGTAGAACGGAATAGCACGTAAGCGTTATACAGTGCCATCTGGATGATATACACGGCCAGCTTCTTGTACCAGATTTTTGTTTTCCGCAGGGCACTGTACGGCTTCAGTACCTGATCTGAAAGATCCACTCCGCCCATGTACCTATTGTAATCCAGGATACAATTAGGTTTTGAGGTGTGGGTACTGGTACCTCGTACAGGGACGGAGGTGGTACTGTCTCCGTGAATTGTTGTCAGTATAAGGACATCCCTCTTGTCCTTATATTTGACCAACAACATATTTTCGGTGCATATTCCCCTGCTTTCACCCCTTCTCATTACTTGGGCAATGTGCGTTTTTGGGAGGCCTCTTTGGTTCTTGCGCACAGTACCGCAAGCTGCTGTACCTCTTGAACCAAGGGCCTTAAACAGGGGGATGCTAGTGTAAAAGTTATCCACATAGAGGTGATAACCTTTATCCAGGAAGGGGTGCACTAAATCCCAGACAATTTTTCCACTAACACCTACGAGGGAGGGGGGGCATTCTGGCGGTTCAATTCTTGAATCCTTCCCTTCATATACCCTAAACCTGTGAGTGTACCCTGAGGTGCTTTCACACAGCTTATACATTTTTATGCCATACCTTGCCCTCTTACTGGGAAGGTACTGGCGGAATTTAACCCTTCCTTTAAAGGGCAGTATTCAATGATAATATTCTCCGTGCACGGCGAGCATTTTTTTTTGCTCGCCGTGCACTCTCCGTGTTCCGGAGGGCTCGCTGCCACTCCTGCTCCCCCTATTCAACGTGTTAAAGACTCGCCGCCACTCGCGGCGAGTCTTAACCCCTGCAGCGGACGAGCGTCCGCGGCAGGGAGCTGTCAGGGAGCGGGGGACGTAGCAGGCAAGAGAGATTAAAGTCTCTCTTGGCTGCTGTAGGGGATATGGGGAGGGGAGCAGGGCTCCCCTGGACCCAGGCAGCACAGGCTGCCCCCCCTATAGCCAGCGGGGGACCCAGTATTCACTGTACCCGAACGTGCTTCGGGTGCAGTGAATATATGAATATCTAATGAGCGGCTCGAGCGCTCCGGCCCCCTGCTGGCTGCACTGTGTAAAAAAAAAAAAAAAAAAAATGTAAAAAAATATTTTTTTTAAAATTAAATATATATTCATGTGCTATAGGCACATGAATAAAAATAACATGGCCCTTCACAGAAAAAAAAACATGATTTTTGGACACCAAAATTTAAAAAAAACACCCTTTTAGTTTAAAAGTTCACATTCCTGCTCTCCATCAAAAGATGGAGAATTTCTACACGGAGAGAGGCGGCGAGAATAACTTAGAAAGACGGAGAATCTTTCACATTGAATAGGGTGGCTCGCCTTTGGAGAAAAAAAACCTCTCTCCACAGCGTGAAAAGCACAAACTCGCCATGAAACACGGCGAATTTTTGTCATTGAATACTGCCCAAAATGTATAAGGGACTCGTCTATGCAAATGAATTTATCTGGGATGTACATCTCTTCAAATTTGGCACTGAAATGATCAATGACCGGCCTGACTTTGAATAGCCGGTCAAAGGTGGGATCATCTCTGGGTGGGCACTGTGCATTATCGTTGTAATGCAAAAATTTAAGGATCGTCTCAAATCGAGCCCGGGGCATGGCCATACGGTAAAATGGGGTGCTGTACAGAACATCTGTACTCCAATATTGCCTAATTTCTGGCTTTTTTACTATGCCCATATGAAACACCAGACCCCAAAACGTCATCATCTCTACTGCATCTACAGGGGTCCACCTAGCAAATGATGACGTGGGGTTTTGAGCAATAAACTGCTGGGCATATAAATTAGTTTGGTCCACCATTAAATTTATAAAATCATCAGAGAAAAATAATTTGAAAAAGTCAATTTCTCTGAGACCTGTGGAATCAAATTGGATTCCTGGCATGGCCAAAAACTCAGGAACCTGGGGCTCAAAATTGTCTGGTGGTGGGGTCCATACGAGATCAATTATTGGGGGGGGGTCTCAGCTGCTCTACGGGGGTGTCTTTGAGGGGGTCCCTCATCACCAGAGGAGGAAGAGGAGCTTAAGGCGAATCCTTCAAATTCCCCGCTTGCATCACTGGCTGTGTCAGAGTCAGAAGCAAGCATGGCATATGCCTCCTCCACTGAATACATTCTTCTGGATGACTGGGATGACATTTGGGATGACATTTGGGATGCCATTTTTATTTTTGTGTTACTGGTAGTGAAATGTTTCAACACGTGTATAGTGTAGGGGGGGGGTACAAACTTTATTTCAACCAGGGGGGTATGTAGTGTGTAGTGTGTATGTAGTGCAGAAAAAAAAAATACTTTATACAAAAAAAAAAAATGAAGGGGTTAAAAAAAAAAAAAAATTGAAGGGGTTAAAAAAAAAAAAAAAAAGGTCCTGCGCCAAAAATTGAGCACAGATGTTGGTCAGTAACGTCCGTCACTGAACAGCGCTCAAAGGCAACAGGAATTTGATCAAAAAAAAAAAAAAATAGATCAACCCTGTGGCGAAAAAGATGATCAGTGATGTACGTCACTGATCAGCGCACAGCGGCCACAGGACACCCCCAAAATCACAGTGTGTGTAAAAAAAAAATTAAAAAAAGACCCCACAGCACACACAAAAAAAAAAAAGGTGATCAGTGATGCGACACTGATTACCAGTGAGGGGCAGCAGGTGCACAACCTTTGGTGCAACTGACAGTGCAACTGGCAGGTATATATAAAAAAAAAAAAACCTCTGCACCCCTAAAAAGTTGCTGATCACCTCAGATATAGTGATCAGCACAAAAGGCGGGGGCAGCAGACACAAAATTTAGCACTCTCTATCACTCTCTATCACTATCTCTCTCTATCTCTCTCTATCTCTCTCTATCTCTCTCTATCTCACTATCTATCACTCTATGACACTGCAGCAGCAGCACTGACAGTTATATATATGAAAAATAACCCCTGCACCCCCAAAAAGTTGCTGGGGGTGCACAAAAGGGGGGCAGCAGACAAAATATAGCAGTCTCTATCACTCTCTGTCACTATCTCTCTCTATCTCTCTATCTCTCACTATCTATCACTCTATGACACTGCAGCAGGTATATATATATATATATATAAAAAATACCCTGCGCCCCCAAAAAGTTGCTGATCAGTTAATTTATACTGATCAGCACAAAAGGGGGGGCAGCAGTCAGTTATATAAAAAAATATATAGCACGATCTGTCACTATCTCTCTATCTCTCTCTATCTCTCTCTCTATCTCTCTCTATCTCTCTATCTATAACTCTATTACACTGCAGCAGCACAAAATATAGCACTCTCTGTCACTAGGCCTCTCTATCTCTCTCTCTCTATCTCTCTCTCTCTCTAACTCGATGACACTGCAGCAGCACAACACAGCACAACACAGCACAGGATGTCACAAGATGAAGCAAGATCCCAAGCAGTGATCAGGTAAGTATTGAGCAAGGTTCTGGTCAGTAAATGGCGACAGCTGGGCACGGTGACCGCACTGCACGCTATTCCAGACCGGAATGGCGTCTGCAGTGTAGTCCCCGTTAGTTTAAACCCCCCTCCATGGCTGTGATTGGTCCGTCGGTCCGACGGACCAATCACGGCCTTTGGGGGCGGGCGGGGTGAGGTGGGGTGACACCAGTGTCACCCTTACACCCCGCGGTGATTGGTGCTGTACTTTACAGCACCAATCACCTCCGATCCCGTGTCACCGGCGAACGTTATTCGCCGGTGACACAGAAAACGCTGTAATTGGCTGTTCACACTGAACAGCCAATCACAGCGATCGCCGACGGGGGGGCGGCATCGCAGCCCCCCCTGGGCATGCAGGGACATGTCTGCTGTCAGGGACAGCAGACATCGTCCCTCTGTCACTGCGTCTCTAGACGCAGTGACAGTTAGAAGCCATGACGTATATATACGTCATGTGTCGGGAAGTACTTCCCGGCCATGACGTATATATACGTCAAATGTCGGGAAGGGGTTAAATTGGTGAATTTGTTCCTATCTTTTGGAACAAAAAATTAAGAAAGCTTTTATTCTAATTTATTTTGAATTGTTGTCATCGGGCCCTTAGGCCGGTGCCTGCTTTGCCTATTTGGTAATCTAGCACTCCTGCATGGCTGTAGAGTGCTTAGCACCGCGGAGAGGAGACCAGCTTGTAGCACTATATTACACTAGCTAGTGTGTGATGTCATGCAACCACTGTGGCCATCCCACGAGCGGTCTGGACACGCCTTCTTTGTCTTGTCCTTTCTCCCAAAACGCTGTGTCGCTGCCCCTGCATCGGTCCAATGGCACCCCCCTCATTGCTACTTAAACTGTGGTCGCTACAAGTTTTCATTTACATTTTTTACCATCTTAAATTAGAAAAGCGATTCCCCAGGTGACAACTTTTAAGTTGCAGATCATTGTTCTGCCCTTTCTGGGATCTATTTGTTAAGCGTGGAGAGAGATAAAGTGGATGAAGATAAAATACCAGCTAACCACCTTCTGTCGTTTTTCAAACACGGCTTGTAACACGGTAGTTAGAAGCTAATTGGCTGGTACTCTATCTCCTCTGACTTTATCTTTCTCCAAGGCTTGATAAATAGACCCCTCTTTCTCTCTACAATTCCAAAACTCCCCCAGAGTGATGAGAAACAGGGGCGTGGCTTGCATATACGCCTTTGACACATGGCCACACCCCCTTGCGGAATGTGCCAATGCCTCAGTATCTGTAAAAAAAAACGTTCTACTTGCACCACTGAATAACGTACGGTATATTTCTCTTTTTTTGGTCAGTTTGAGCAGCATCGTGTTATATCTAATTTATTTTACTCCAAGTTCCCAGTAATCATATGCTCTCATTCACTTCAAATGATTGATAGTTGAAGCTATTCATTTTCTTGTAATTTGAGATCATAACCATAAAATTCAAAACCATTTGCAGACATTTGTAATTGGTTTGATTGTAGGATCTGTGGTAATATGTTGTTATTTCAACAAGGTAATTAACTCATGTCAACAAAATCTAGCCATGTGGAGGGCTCATTACACATAATTAGCACATACTGTTCTAGTAAATGGACTGCGTTACTGTATTCTGTTTTAAATTGAGAACTGCTGATTGTGAAATACTTGACTTACTGAAGCTTACCAACATGCTTTATCTTGCGATGCTGTGTTGCAAATAATTCATATAATAAGGGCCATTGTGTAGGGCTGCTTGTCCTAGCTTCCATAAATATGGTCTACAAGTCTCCGTGCAGATCTTACAATTATGATTAAAGATTTTTTTCTCTGCCATATAATCCCCTTATTTTCTGTCAAATCACTCATTTCAATTATATTCATTTTGAAAAGCCTTTTTACCTCAGAGGCATGAACTAGTGCGGTGAAAAGCAGCAGGAAGCACGGCCAGAGGTGAATATACTGTATGCAATGGGTGAAATGGGAGAAGAAGTGAGTGATAAGAGGCATTAGGTGACTGAGAAGGCAGAGGATGACAGAGAGAGAGACAGTTGGTGACAGAAAAAAGCAGTGGGTAACAGGGAGAGGAAGTGGGTGACTGGGAAGGTAGAAGATGACAGGGGGAGATAATGGGTGACAGAAGAAGGCAGTTGGTGACAACGGAAAGCTCAGGGGTGTAACTAGATATTCGTAGGCCCCGTAGCAAAACTTTGTAAGGGCCCCCTATTTAGCAACTGATGGTCATAAATATATATAGCACATATAACTTAGACTATAAGATGGGTCCCCTTCAGCTCTGGGCCCCATAGCAGCTGCACCCCTTGCATCTATGGTAGTTACGCCCTTGATGACTAGGGAGGTTGGGGGTGTCAGTTGGTGGAAGTAGAAAGCATAGAATAACTTGAGGGGATCAAAAGGTGGCAGCATGGTGGCAAGGGGTGATAGTTGTTGCCTGGGAAGACATTGGGTGACAGCAGGAGATTCAGTGGTGACAGAAGTGGGTGACAGCAGGAGAGGTAGTTGGTGACAGTGCAAGGGGCAGTGGGTGACAGCAGAAGAGGCAGTGGGTGACAGCAGGAGAGGCAGTTGGTGACAGAGGAAGAGGTACTGGGTGACAGCAGAAGAGGTAGTGGGTGACAGCAGAAAGGGCTATGGGTGATAGCAGGAGAAGCAGTGGGAGGCAGGGAGAGTCAGTGAGTGACAGAAAAGCTCAGCAGCACACAAACTGACCCCCCCCCCCTCCCCTCCCCTCCCTTCCATTACCTACCATACAACAGGAAATCACTCTACCCACTAGGACACTTTCTAGCGCAATGCCTGGCAGACCCGGTCACACACACCCTGGTTACAGTACATCTTCCTCAGTGCTGGAGGCAACGGCCTGTATTTTAAATACACCCAGAGGGGGGAGGGGTGGAGTGTAAGGGTAGGGAAGGGGTATGGGTTGGTATACTCGCCAGGAGACAGGCGGGATTCTGAAAGAAAAGTGTATTAAATAATCTGAAAATAACAGAGTAAACATTGAATAAACTGGAAAGACAGATAGTTGTGTCAGGATTCACCATAAACAACATGACTAAATAAATTGTCATCATTTGTGAAGAAGGTTCAGGATACAGCAAACTTTACTATATTTAGATCTACCTGTAGGGAGGCACAGAATCTAATGTGACACTAGGGATATCAAACTCATGGCGCCCTAACTGTTGTGGAACTACACATCCCAGCAAGCCTTGACACAAATATACACTACCTAATAGAAAATCTGTGGCAGGGCATGCTGGTATGTATAGTTCTGCAACAGCTAGACACAGCCTGGGTTCTCCGGTACATTGTGCGTGGCCTTTCCCTGATTCTGCTATGCCTATAAAACACAAAGAAATTATGGCACACTATTCCTCCTCAGGGCCGCCATTTGGGGGGTGCTGTGGGTAAAGCTGTCCCGGGCCCTGGCATCTGGAAGGGCCCGCACAGCTAATTTTGCCTAACGCAAACCCTCCCCCTGACTGGATCCGCTGTGCTCCTGCGCTGCGCTTGGTGCAGGTCCTGAAGCACAGGCTTCTTCAATGCAGGATGGCGGCAGACAATTAAAATGCTGCATCGGCTTTTGAGCCAATCAGAGCTTGTGCACCATTAGCCAATCATAGCGGCTGCTGGTACACAAGCTCTGAGTGGCTCACCAGTCGGTGCTGAATTTTAATTGGCATTAAAGAAGCCTGTGCTTTGGGACCTGATATATGGAGATATGATACAGCGCTCGGGTATTTACTGAATTTATTACAATATTAAAAGAGATGAAATACAAATTATAAACAATACATTACATATGAGAATTCTCAAAAATGAAAAAAAATGATGATAAAAATGTATTTAAAAAAGGATGATTTCCAGCTAGCAATCAATATTGGTGGATTCCCGAATCTCTCACAATTGGTGAAATAATGAGGCAGTCCTTAAGGTACGGCTGGTACCAAATGTATTGGCTGCAGATTCCAGGGGATCCAAAGTGGTGGATACAGCAAAACTGGTCCGGGTATGGTGTCCTCTGAGATTCCAAGGTTTTGAAATGGAACTGGGTGTGAAATGGATGGCTCTCCAATAGAGTGCTAGAGCAGGATGTGGTGGCTCAACGCGTTTCGGCGTGTTCACATGCCTTCATCAGGAGCTCTGTGCTTTGGGACCTGCCTGCTGGGGATGAGGGATTCGGAGCAGGAGTCCGGCGGTAAGTGAGGGGGGAGATGGGGAGGGGGGGCCCAGAGGGTCCCAGAATTCCTAGTGGCAGCCCTGTTCCTCCTAGAGCATCCCAATCGTGCCAGGTGTATTGCACCGTAAGTGAGGACACATATGTATCCCGCCAGTTGTCTTGGCTATCTGCCAAGCTGATTGTACTGTCATGAATAATGAAGGGCAGCGAGATGCTAAAGATCTGATTGTTATTCTTTTCAATTGAATTTGACTTACTGTATGTAGGCTGAAATCCCTTATTCATAGAGAGAGAGTTTAGAAATAAATAGAATATATGCTTAGAACCCACTAGATAGAACAGAATACTCATAATAATAATTTGCTAATCACTTTATAGCAATAGCAGGAAAAGAACTAAAGAAAACGTTTTTTTTTAACATTCAGGGATATACACTGGGCGCAGATAAAGTTCCCATAACAACATTATCTGTTTGCACAGATATTGAGCGAAATACATCAATGCAGCCATTACAATACCCTGAGAGACGTATCTGAAACAAAGCTGTAAATATCTGTATGGTTGTTACTTATACTACCTGAAGTACCGTGCAATTATTTCCGGGAAATAGCTGATTTCTAAGCTGTTCAGTGTTGAAGCCCTCGTGTTTCATACAATTTGTAACCATATAACAGATAAAAATGTAATTATTTTTTTCCCACAAGCCTGTATGGTCCGGCTAGAAACATGTTCCGCTAAAGCAAGAGATAAGCCAATTGGCTACAACGGCGACGTTCCCCAAAGCTCCCTATTTTTATTTATTGAATTTTATGTCAGTGAATGGTGACAAGTGTTAGCGATTGATAATGATACATTGTGAGAGGCTCCCAAAGCGTTTCCAGGCCTAATCTGTGCTGCATGCCAGGTCCTCCAGCTGTGGGGGAGTTGGAGGTACGCCCAGAGACAAGAGATACAGAAAATGCTGCCATGCCAGGTTCTCCAGAACATACAGGTCTTAAGAAAGAGAGCTGATGATCTATACAGATAAGCTGCATAAACACTACACAGGGGGGGGGGGGGTGGCCGATATAGTTTACCATAATGGCTGCGGTCAGACGATATTGTCCATACACACTGAATGATAATGGTCACCGACAGTGGCGTAACTATAGCTCCGCAGCCCCCGCGGTGGCGGGGAGGCGCAAGAGAAAGTTTGGGCGCCGGGGGTCTGCGGGGCTAGAGTTACCCGCTGCTGTCTGCCGGTACCTGCCTGCCGTGCCATCACAGTCCCGTCTCTCCCAGAGCTGGCTCCTGCTTCTATAATGAAAATGGACACTTAGAAAATGGCTGCCCCCATACTGCAGACAGTTTTCTGTCTGCAGTATGGGGGCAGCCATTTTCTAAGAGTCACTTTTCATTATAGCAGCAGGAGCCAGCGCTGGGAGAGACGGGACCGTCCCCCTGGCGCCCCCCCATGCAGGTATGGGCAAAAAAAAAATTTTTTGCAGCGTGCAGGTAGTTACGCCACTGGTCACCGATATCGTTCAGTGACATCACCGGGACCTACTAAACATGCAGGTCTTTTGGCTATATTGCCTGTTTGGAAGACATCAATCATCGTTAACGATGGACGGGCGCATGTATCATTAACAATATTGAGTGTACGCACTAGACGAAATTGTTAGTAAGATAAAGGTATAGTTTAGTTGTCTAAAAGAATGCGCATCTATAGATTGGTCTCCAATAAATTTTATATAAATTAAAAATTAAGGTCTATCCTTAATAAATAGAAAATCTTAATAGATGTTATACTTAGTAAAAGTAATGGCCATACATTAGAAATAGTCTATGCAATTTGATTTTTAGAAATAATATCAATCACAATTTATTAAAATGCTTTATGTACACAGCATCAGATAAAGAAAATACATTTTGTCATACGGTACATTACTTCAGTGAATATAGATTGTACCCTTATTGGAGGGGAAGTCACAGGTTCTCCGAATGAATCTTTTAATGTTTTCCTACGCGTTCCGTCTTTAAGAGACTTCTTCAGGGGTGATTCTATGGAATATGTTTAATATGGAAATACAATTTTATTGGGATTCAACAATAAAACAGATTAGTTCAGAACAATAGCTTCCTTGACAGTTTAGTGTCATGGAAAGGGAGATATTTCACCTTAGGTTTGTTTCTAATCCACACAGGATGATTGTTTGAACATCAGTTTAGATTGGACCCATGGTTCCCTTGATAAGTTCATATAGGGGCAAATGTATTAACATTCCTTTACGTTTTAAAAAGAACAGGTCCCACTTATCCTGCATAATGAGGAAGAATGTATTAACCCCCCATCCCCCCATTTGCCAATAAGGAGAGCCGTTATGCCCAGCATTAATGGCTCTCCTTAAAGGCAGCTCTTTGCATCCGCATTTAAAAATCTCTCCCCCCCCCCCCCCCCCCCCAGCCGGCTCCTTGGGCATAGGCAAGATCTAGCTATTATCCAGTGCAGCTCGGAGCCAGCAGCAGGGCTAGCATTGTCCCAGCAGTGGGGATAGGACAACGATAGGTCTGTGCTGGCAAAGCGGCCGGGGCAATTTAATGCCTTGAAGGCTGTTAGTACATCGACCCAGTCGCTAATTACTGGGTGGGATTCCAGGGGACAGCCCTGCTGAGCGGTACTCGGCAGGCTGTCCTTAGCGCACGTTAGATGGATTTCAAGGGGGATTTCAATGTTGGGTCACTACTGTCGGGCTGGCCGGACAGCTGTGACCCTGTCCCATTCTCGGCCCGCTCGACGCTTATGTTGCAGGCACTGCATGTGAAGTGATCCCCTGTTCAATGTTGTCGAGGAATACAGCATTGAATAGGGCCTTGCCGCCATTTTCCCTGTCGGCAATGGCGGCAGGAAATTGAATATCCCCCCAAATCTGAATCCTGGATTTTAGATTTCTTGAAAATGGATAAAAATCTATATTCCAAACTGCGAAAAAGTCCAAACATGGACTTGTTTTGGTTCGGAACCACAAAATTCTGGTGAGTATGGATTTCTAAAGAACCCGGAATGCACATACAGTATCTAGATAAAAGAAATGAAGTGGGCTGCACAATTTATCATCTGTAGTAGTGGGGTCCTGGGGTGCACACCAATTGAGAGGTGTGACCATGCAGAGACCCTTCAGTAGAACTGCATACAAAGTCTGTACATCTGTAGTGTGCCTGAACCTCATATCATCTTGCATGTGTCAAACATCAGCACATTTCAGTCAGTTTCAACTAAATTATTTGCCTCGTCAAGAGGAAAACACTGCATCTATAATCCAATGTTAGTGGCACAACTATAAAATGCGCATTGAGGACTCCTTGTTTGGGATCCCAGCTGTATGCACTACTCCAACACAGTCACTGACAATCCTCTTGTTTTGTCCATTTGGACATTCCTTCATTGGACTGCCTTAAACACATTGTATTGGAGATATACTACAGATAGCATACGGTTGAACCGATATTTCTTTGCCCCTGAAGAAGTCATGTTAATGACGAAACGTGTTGAGCCTTCTGCTTTGTTCAAATTATGTGTGTCGTCAAATTGCTCAAAAGGACGCTACAGTGATACATTATGAATATGTATATGTGATTCCTGTATACTTCTTTTTTGCCCTAATGGTGATTTTTATGTGATTTGATATCAGTTTTATAATTAAATATTGTCCTGACTGTATTGACTTGTTTCTTAGCGCCCTCTGAAACTTTATTTTCTTCTCATCTGTATGTACGTACAGTATGTTATGTATAGTATTTTTAAAATAAAGAGAGTGTGATGTCTATGGTCCTGCTAGGAGGGCGAGTCAGCCACAGAACTGATATTGACACCTTTCAATTAACTGATTCAAACTGGCAGGGTGGGAGAAGTGCCCCCATGGGAGCAGGAGCCCAGCAGCAGATGACTCCATTGTCTCCTAGAGTTAAGCCTCTGCCACTGCCCCAACGATTATACTTTCATATAGTAGATGTTTTGTCATGACAAAATCCAGATGAATATATTCTGGATATTTGGTAGATATGACACAGAAACACTCTGTAATGCTAGATGCTCATTATTTCTGTACAAACAGAAAATCCAAGTGTAGCATAACTATATATTAACCTGAAATTGAGTTGATTGGGAAGTGTTCTGACGCACCAGTCTGTGACGGGATATGTTACAGTGGTTTTTCTAGCTCTATACAAATGATTTGGGAACAGTATCTGTTTAATTTACTAATTTCCACCGTTTAATGTAGCAATTATGTTTCAGTTCACTGGTGGATCATTTAGACATTAATTGGGAAATAAATACATTTAACTATTCGTTAATGAGCAGTGAAATAGAGTTTATTTTCTATGTGAAAGATACTAAATGGTTTTTATTCACAAACATTAAATACATCTTTTAATAGCGAATATATGTAACCTAAGGTCAACATGCATTTGGTCGACCCCTGAAGGTTGACATGGGCTTATGTCGACCCCAACATTTCATACCCTACTATCCACTAGGATGTGGAGGGAGAATAAAATATGCCTGAAGCATGACAAGCGCAGCGAGCTATGCGAGGGGACGCAGTGCACTGATACTGTGAAATGTGAAAACCCATGACAACATTTCGACTGTCGACCTTGCCCATGTCAACTTAATGCATGTGTCAACCTTCTGAGGCGTTGACCTAAGCCCATGTCGACCTTCAGTGGTTGAACCAAGGCATGTCGACCTTAGTTGTGTCGACCCTATGACCCATACTGTAAGGGGAAAGTGAATTCAGCATTATGGGCGTAATGTAGCACACAAATTTCAGTTTGAGCACAATCCACCCAAATCTAAATCTCTCTGCACATGTTACATCTGCCCCTCCTGTAGTGCAGCATGGTTTTGTCCATTTGAGATAAATTTTGCATTTGCATTTAGACCCGTGATCATTGATTAGAACAATCCTGCATAAACCGTACTTGCCTACCCTCCCAGAATAGCTGGGATGCTCCCGAAAACTGTGTTCCCCTTCAGGCCCCTCAAAAGGGTGGGCAAGCCTAATGCATAAACCTGGACCCCTGCATTCCCCCTGCATCCTCCTATCCTGCTGTTCAATTACAGGACTAAAATGACAATGAACTCCTAATTTCAGCCCTGTCCCCTTCATGTAGACCAGGCATGTCCGACGTTGGCCCTCCAGATGTTGTGAAACTACACATCCCAGCATGCTTTGCCACAGTTTTGCTATTAGAGAATGCTAAAACTATTGCAAAGCATGCTGGGATGTGTAGTTTCACAACATCTGGAGGGCCAACTTTGGATATGCCTGATGTAGACCTTGGAATAGCAGCATTTGCTGTAATTGGTTTCGGGCTTGATGACGTAACGCTTCGCCCCGCCCCCACGAACAGCAGCTGTAAGTCTCCGCTTTCGGCTTCTCCTGGAGAGGAGAAAAAAAAATGTGACATAAACCGAGACCAAGCAATAGCATGGAGATAATGATTGGTAGATGCAGTTTGCCATAGCCATGGGCACATGGAACAGTTAGCAGGTATTAGGGGCTATAACACTGATAATCACAAAG
Organism: Crinia signifera; assembly: GCF_055691185.1. NCBI lineage: Eukaryota > Metazoa > Chordata > Amphibia > Anura > Myobatrachidae > Crinia > Crinia signifera. Next base: position 57,054,802 of record NC_139219.1, on the reverse strand, counting down.
CTTTTTACTATACTGTGACCCTAAAGACCCCCATACACTAGTCCGATCTGGGCCAATTTCACCCGCATCATAGAGCCAAGAAATCAGGTGAAATCGGGCCAGATTGTATGTGTTTGACATCTGATCCCATGAGCGGTCCTGTGCGCATCAGGTCGGAGTCGGTGGGCAAACCTGCTTGCACGTCCTACCTGCAGCTCTGACCCCTTTCCGGCGGTGGGGAATGGGGTCGCATTTGGCTCAAGTGGAATCGAATGGCCATGCAATTCTGTGAGAAATTGCAGTAGTGTATAACCCATGGGTTCCCAATCTTTTTTGAATCACGGCACCCTAGAGTATCGGAATGTTTCATGGCACCCCTAGGCCCCGTAAAAAAATGTATTAGATTGGGTTTATATGTGATTTTTATGTGGCAAAGGGCAGGATTTGCTTCTGTGTGACACTATTTTATGATTGGCAGCCACCAGCACTGGTTTTGCCCATAAATAATTAACCACAAATAATTTGAATTGTTCCCGGACCACCAACCCGGGGCACCCCCGAAAGCGTCCCGAGACACCCCAGGGATCTACGGCACACAGTTTGGGAACCACTGGTATAACCACTTTAAAAAGTTCCAGGACTGAATCCTGAAAAATGCAGAATCATTACAAAAAATCATTGCAAAAAGTTGAAAAAAAAACAAAACTTTGGGTTAAATTGCAACTTATTCTGTTCGTTAACTGGAACCCGTACTTGCATGCGACGGCATTACCTATCCTATGTGTACGTGTATTTGTTTATCTCCTAATATCACCGTTCAAATGATGAATATTGTTGGAGTCTTATTTTTTATTGCAAGGGGACAACATCATTTCTTTTCAGTGCCTTGTATCTCGACTATAAACTCTAAGAACAATTTAGAGCATTTCCTTTTCTACGTTATTGTCACACAGCTCTTTGCCGATTTTGTCATTTACCTTATCTAAATCTTTTTTTTTATGTAATACATTTTTGACCTTGTACTTTCCTTGTTTATTTTATAGTGATTTTTTTTTTTTTTTTTTTACAGGAGAGATACCGAAACTCTTCAGGAGATGTAGCACAATAATATTTCTGGTCCAACAATATATAAAAGACATTGGTGGAAATTTTTTACGATGGGAGTTCTATTTCAGATGGGATGTTGCAATGGGAGACCAATCAGAAGTATTACCTTCCAGATAGTGTAAATAAACAAGAAGTAGATTATGATTGGTTGCCCATATGTGTATCCCATGTGAAATAGAACTCCCATCTTAGTAAATTTCCCCTATTATATCCAGCGGTGTAGCTAGACGACATGGTGCCCGGAGCAAGGGCATATTTCGCGCCCCCCCCCCCCCCCCGGTAATGAATTGGGGGCGTGGCTAACATGTGTTTGCATGTTACATTTGAAAAGAAAGAAACACTGTAACGGAATCTGCTGCGCTATATAAGACACTGTAACGGAATCTGCTGCCCTATATAAGACACTGTAACGGAATCTGCTGCGCTATATAAGACACTGTAACGGAATCTGCTGCGCTATATAAGACACTGTAACGGAATCTGCTGCGCTATATAAGACGCTGTAACGGAATCTGCTGCACTATATAAGACACTGTAACGGAATCTGCTGCGCTATATAAGACACTGTAACGGAATCTGCTGCGCTATATAAGACACTGTAACGGAATCTGCTGCGCTATATAAGACGCTGTAACGGAATCTGCTGCGCTATATAAGACACTGTAACGGAATCTGCTGCGCTACATAAGACACTGTAACGGAATCTGCTGCGCTATATAAGACACTGTAACGGAATCTGCTGCGCTATATAAGACGCTGTAACGGAATCTTCTGCGCTATATAAGACGCTGTAATGGAATCTGCTGTGCTATATAACACACTGTAACAGAATCTGCTGCGCTATATAAGACGCTGTAACGGAATCTGCTGCGCTATATAAGACACTGTAACGGAATCTGTTGCCCTATATAAGGTGCTGTAACGGAATCTGCTGCGCTATATAAGACACTGTAACGGAATCTGCTGCGCTATATAAGACACTAACGGAATCTGCTGTGCTATATAAGACACTGTAACGGAATCTGCTGCGAGAATATAAGACACTGTAACGGAATCTGCTGCGCTATATAAGTAACTGTAACAGAATCTGCAGCGCTATATAAGGTGCTGTAACGGAATCTGCTGCGCTATATAAGACGCTGTAACGGAATCTGCTGCGCTATATAAGAAACTGTAACGGAATCTGCTGCGCCATATAAGACACTGTCACGGAATCTGCTGCGCTAAATAAGACACTGTAACGGAATCTGCTGCGCTATATAAGACACTGTAACGGAATCTGTTGCCCTATATAAGAACCTGTAACAGAATCTGCTGCGCTATATAAGACGCTGTAACGGAATCTGCTGCGCTATATAAGACACTGTAACGGAATCTGCTGCGCTATATAAGACGCTGTAACGGAATCTGCTGCGCTATATAAGACACTGTAACGGAATCTGCTGCGCTATATAAGACACTGTAACGGAATCTGCTACGCTATATAAGACACTGTAACAGAATCTGCTGCGCTATATAAGACACTAACGGAATCTGCTGCGCTATATAAGACGCTGTAACGGAATCTGCTGCGCTATATAAGTAACTGTAACAGAATCTGCAGCGCTATATAAGGTGCTGTAACGAAATCTGCTGCGCCATATAAGACACTGTAACGGAATCTGCTGCGCTATATAAGACACTGTAACGGAATCTGCTGCGCTATATAAGACACTGTAACGGAATCTGTTGCCCTATATAAGAACCTGTAACGAAATCTGCTGCGCTATAAAAGGTGCTGTAACGGAATCTGCTGCGCTATATAAGACGCTGTAACGGAATCTGCTGCGCTATATAAGACACTGTAACGGAATCTGCTGCGCTCTATAAGACACTATAACGGAATCTGCTGCCCTATATAAGGTGCTGTAACGGAATCTGCTGCGCTATATAAGATGCTGTAACGGAATCTGCTGCGCTATATAAGACACTGTAACGGAATCTGCTGCGCTATATAAGATGCTGTAACGGAATCTGCTGCACTATATAAGACGCTGTACTGGAATCTGCTGCGCTATATAACATGCTGTAAATAAATAAATATATATACAGCACACCCCCACCCCCACCCCGGGGCCCCACGAATGCACCAAAAAACAAGTTTATTATTACTGTAACAACATAATTTAACTGTAAAAAAAAAAAATCCACCTTGAATAAGTTAGAGGCACAGGCACGGGCGGCAGCAAAACCACCTTCTCCTTCTCCAGGCTGACGACGCCATGCTGTAGCCAGGGAGGAGGTGACACTGACTCTGGGAGGGTCTGTACAGTGCTGCTCTGCCCGGAAGCCGCCCGCCCGGACCGAGCAGCAGCAGCAATTAATTTCAGAGAGAGGAGAGGACATGGAGTGTCAGCCCGCCACCCGGCCTCACCCTCCGTGACACTTGGCGGCAGGGACCGGGCGAGCAGGGCAGGAGGCAGGCACTGGGCAGGGCAGGAGGCAGGCGCCGGACACTGCTTGAGTGACTTGCGGAGGGGGGGGCGGGCCGGCGGGGCCGGGCAGGGCAGGAGGCAGGCGCCGGACACTGCTTGAGTGACTTGCGGAGGGGGGCGGGCCGGCGGCGCCGGGCAGGGCAGGAGGCAGGCGCCGGACACTGCTTGAGTGACTTGCGGAGGGGGGGCGGGCCGGCGGCACCATTCGACCAATTGCCGCCAGGAGCATGAGCTCTGGTGGCTCCGCCCTCCCTACGCCATATCTGCAATTTAGTGAGGCCGCTGATGAATAAATATATCTCAGTTTCACAGCATTGTAAAACATGTAAAAGAGAAAAGATTTGTCTGACGAACACCAGCAAAATGTAAACAAATGAAAATGACTCTAATATCAACTGCAAACGAGTAATAACAGTAATGGGGTCATGGGATGCTGGGGGTAGTTGTGCAGAACATACTCCGAAATAATTCTCACTTTAAATAGTATATTTGGTACTTATATAATATCTGGGCTCACGTTTTTCTTATGAGACCGTGTCCCCTCGCGGGGCTCGCTGCGCTCGCCACGCTTCGGGCACTATATAAAATCAACTTCATGCGTTGTTGGATAGTAGGGATATGAAAAAATGGGGTTCATTTAACATGGGAGCCCAGATAATACATAAGTACCGTATATTTATGTCTATATTGTATGTTAACAAACAATGGGCCTAATTGCCTGATCGCAGGCAGGGCCGGCGCTACCATTAGGCAACTTTAGGCAGCTGCCTAGAGCGCCAGCCACTAGAGGGCGCTCTTTGCTCAGCGGACACCTTTAACAACAGCCTCCTGTCCTACCTCACCCCCCGCATAGAGTATAATTGGAGATGGGAAAGGATAGGGTAGAGGCACGGGTGCTCTGCACTTATTTATACTCATTGTGCTGAACACCCGTCTGGCGCACCTCCTCCCCCCCCCCCCCCCCCCTCCAGTCTGCACTGCACTCTGCTTCAACTGCCCGGGCCGCCCAGCACCTACAGGACGCAGGGAGGAACAACCTCCAACCTCCCTTCCACTTCCTGTTGTGCATGAACGCAGTAGTAGGCAGCCTCCAGCTCATCATCTCCTACTACTCACACCCTCCATGTGCTCCCTGGATGGCAGCTGTACCTGCCCCAGAGACACAGTATTGTGTTTATTTTTTATTTTTGCTTCATTTATTTATTTAGCAGTGTGCACTTATATATTTTTTTTATTAATCCAGAGCGTATGTAAGTGGGGGGAGGGGGGGCGGCGGCTGGGTTTTTGCCTAGGGTGCCAAGAAACCTAGCACCGGCCCTGATCGCAGGACAAATTTGTTCTCAATTTGGGCAAAACCATGTGCACTGCAGGTGGAGCAGATGTAAGATGTATATAGAGAGTTTGATTTGTGTGAATTATTCTGTTTCTGTGCAGGGTAAATACTGGCTGCTTTAAGGTGCGTACACACGGGGGTAATTTTAGCAAATATCGCTTGCCTCACAGCACTGATGTCATGGGTTCGCTTCCCACCATGGCCCTAACCGTGCAGAGTTGGTATATTCTCCCCGTGCTTGCGTGAGTTTCCTCCGGGTACTCTGGTTTCCTCCCACAATCCAAAAATATATTGGTAGGCTAATTGGCTCCTAACAAATGAACCCTAGAATGTCTGTGTGTGCGTGTACATGTGGTAGGGAATATAGATTGTAAGCTCCACTGGGGCAGGGACTGATGGGAATGTTCAACTATACTGTGTAAAGCGCTGCGGAATATGTGTGCGCTATATAAGAAACTGTTAATAAATAAATAAATATATATATATAATAGTGAGATCTCTCTCTCTTTCTCTATATGTATATATTATTGTGTTCTGTGATCATTGGCCATGCATTTTAAAACAATGTCTACATTATCCTTCACATTAATAGCAACCATCCGTTCCATAATAGAAGGAATCCTAACGCACTAATCAGAGGTGTAAAATACTGTTCCTCTCAGATTCCATGAGAGCAGTTTAAAAAGTGACTTGAAACAGAATAGTTACACAGTTGGGTTTTGCCAATGAGTGTTATTTGCACGAAAGAACAAAATATGAAAGACTTGGTACACTTTAGACTGAAATAAAGCATGGAATTCTTTCCATATGTCTATCCGAGCCCAAGCTGAGTCTGTGAATAGCTTTCATTTAACTCAGATTAAATATGCTGCTATACTTTCCCTCATTATACTCTCCTCTCTATAGCAATGTCCTCTCGCGTTTCACCTCCTTTTTGTGTGATTGTTCTCTTTAGTAACATTATTTCATCTCTACACCCACTTACTTGGAGTTATCCCCTGGAGAGTTGTTTTGTTTATGCCTGTCATTCTCAGCTCGCTGAATCATCTCTTGGCTGCACAACAGAATTGTAGTATTTTTTGTTCATTTTGCCATACCAGAAGTTCTCCCATAAAATGGAGGATTGCTTGTAAACACTGAGGGCCGGATGTACTAAGCGTGAAAAGTGATAAAATCGAGAGTGATAAACCACCAGCTCCTACCTGCCACATCACAGGCTGTGTTTGAAAAATGGCAGGTAGGAGCTGATTGGTTGGTGGCTTATCACTCTCCCTTTTATCACTTTTCAGGGCTTAGTGCCTCTCTCCCTGTATATTGTAAGTGTATGGCCATAATAAGTTTATTTCTGGTAATCATTGGATTAACCATAAATCAAAGTAAGGGCTATGTCACCTTCTTTATTTATTTACAGTTTCCTATATAGCGCAGGTGATTCCGTTGAGTTCTACAATAGTAGATAGTGATAAAACAACCTGGGTATCAACAGACAGACTTGGAGGTTGGAGGTCCATGCTGCAAGCTTACATTCTATAGGGACATAGGAGGGAAATAAAGGACAGGCACCAGTAATAGTATAGCAGTACCACAAAGTTGCATGTCCAGAAGGGATGCTATATAATACATGAGTGCCTAGGCTTGCCTGAAGAGGTGAGTTTTCAGGGAACGCTTGGAGGATAGTAGAGAGTCTTATTGTGCGTGGAAAGGCATTCCATAGGGTGGGTGCAGCACTATGAAAGTCCTGTAACCGTGAGTGGGAGCTAGTGATCTGTGCAGAAGAGTGACGCAGATCTTGTGCTGAAGGGAGTGGCCAAGATGGGAGATATTTTGTGAAAAGTGAAGAGATATAGGTTGGTGTGGTTTGGTTAATAGCTTTATATGTAAGTAGTAGTATTTTGTATTGACTATGATAGAATACGGGCAACCAATTGAGGGACTGGCAGAGTGGATCAGCAGACGATTGCTAGGTAGATCAGCCTAGCAGCAGCATTTAAAATGCATTGCAGTGGTGAAAGTCTATTCTTGGGAAGACCAATGAGGAGACTATTGTAATAATCAATGCGAGAGATAATGAGTGCATGGATTAGTGTTTTAGCAGTGTAAGATAGGGTCATATCTCGGATATGTTTTTAGATGCATGTAACATGATTTTGAGACAGACTGAATGTGGGGAACAAAGGACAGTTCCGAGTCAAGGGTGACCCCTAGGCAGCGAGCTTGAGGGGTAGGGTAGATTGTCACATTGTCGACAGTTATGGATAAATCAGGATGGTAACTGCTCCTGGCTGGAGGGAATATAATTCATTCAGCCTTGGAAATGTTTAAGGTAGCGAGAATATATCCAAGATGAGATGGCAGAGAGGCATTCAGAGACAAGGGCCACTTTATCACTTCACCAGGCTTAATTCATTTGCCCCATTGTTCCATGGACTGGTTCTCAAGAACATAGAGGCTTGGTTCTCAATATGGGCTTCAGAGGTTTGAGCTGAAGTACTTTACCAACTCCTGTAACAGTCTTCTTGAGTAATCTAGATCAGTCCCATTGATTTAATTGTTGTGCGTACAACTGCGGACTCATGTTTACCATTGTTCAAGCTTTAGTAAATAACCAACCAATCAGGTTTAATAAACAACCAACCAATCAGCTCCTGCCTGATATTTTTGAAACACAGTCTGTGACATGGCAGGCAGGAGCTGATTGGCTGTCTGTTTATCACTCTCCATGTTATAACTTTTGAAGCTTAGTGCATCTGACCCAGTGTCCCCTTTGGCTAGAGATGTGGTTCTGTTGAAAAATGGGAGTTACATATTAAAAAAAGTCAAAGCAATATGTGTAACGCATGATGCATACAAGCTCTGAGGCTGCTGAAAAACGTGGTTAGGAAAAACATGAGATTAATACTGTAGGTGGAACCTTTATAACGGCGAATGTTAAACATGAAATATTCTGTATAAAATGAATTATTATTGGTCATTTTATATTAATTACAGTATGTGTAAAACTCATATCAGTTTATTACAAACCCTACTTGGGTAGGTATTATCGTTAGATGAAATGCTTTATTTTGTTTTGTTTTCGGACTACTATATAAAAATCCATTTACGGTATAATAAATTACAATCATTGGAAATAAGTGAATTTCTTTGGAAATACATACTAGCTATTACCATTGTGAATATCTGCTAATGATTAGAACCCCCATAACATCCATTAGTCGACCCCTGATGAAGTCAAAATATTTACGAAACGCATTGGGTTTTGGATTTAAATGCTCAGCAGAAAGTTGTATTATTACTATTGGTATAAGAAGAGAGTTTTGAACCCTTTTATAAGTACATGTTATTGGTTGTACAAAGACAAAAGGCTCATTACTATGGACAGTATTCAATGTTTTTTGTGATCTGTGACAGTGAGCAGTGCTGACTGATCTTTTACTTTTGTAATAGAACGGCGCACAAATACATTATATTTTCACCGTAGGCTAAGATACTCTGTCAGCGTAGCCCAACGGCTGCCTAGCTTTCTTAGCGTAGTGACTCCGCGGCAGCCCAACGGCTGCCTAGTGTACTTAGCGTAGTGGTTTGGTGGAGGTAGGTCAACAGGGTAGGCGCATGTAGTCCACAGTGGATATGTACAAAATCTGGGCCCACAATGGGATTATATTGACCAGATAAATTTATTAACAAAACAAATGCAATTGCAATGAATGCATGCATGCAATGCAAAATAAACAATGTAATATATACAATATTAAAAAGCAGTGGATTCCTCAAAGTGACAATGCAGTATATTTTTAAAGTGCATGTACAAAGGGGGATTGGATGGGGCAATCTGTCCTTAATATCTCACCATTCCAGGGTGGTGCGGTGGGCTTGGTGCTAGAGTTGGTAAGTCCCGGGTAGCAGGATGAATGCACCACCGCACAGGCTTTGAATGGGGATATGGATGGAATTTGTCAGAGTCCTCCCGTCAGCGTCTTGGCATCCTCATAACATGTTTCGGAAACTTGGTTCCTTCTTCAGATGTGGATGCCAACACACTGAAGGTCTAGGGATTTTATACCCCTTTGATTAGGTTATCTGTTTCACCTGGTACGCATGCTTCCGCATTGCTTGCGTTCCGGAAGTGACGTTCCGTTATCGTGAACGGATGTTGAAAAGCATCCTCGTGAGAACAGGCTTCTATGTGCCTCCGTTATACCCGGAAGACCCTCGCCGGAAATGATGCGGCTCAATCTCTATTGTGAGTGCGTTCCAGCAGTCCACTTCATTAGCGCCCGGACCGGAAGTTCATTTACCCGGAAGTGATGTATGCGGTCCATGCAATACGTGTTTGTGTCTCACACTCTTGTTATTGCGGATCTGTTTTAATGATGTTATTTTTTTTAGAGATCAACATATGTGGATTTCTTTATCCTTCCCTCACTTCACAGGTATCGATGGGGTACTTTACTGGTGGATCCCATTGTCGATCTTGGTGATCTTAGATCTCCATTTTGAATACTGGCATTCCGGCAATAATATGGGGATAGGATGTTTTTCCATGGCCACATCTATAAGCTAAGCCCTACTTCATTCAGGCTGAGTCCATCCCTAATGTGGCCATGTTTTTTTGCGCAGATCCTCCATGTGTATATAAAAGTGAAACTACTAGTGACTCCGCGGCAGCCCAGCGGCTGCCTAGCATAGTTAGCGTAGTGACTCCGGGTGCCGGGCGGGGTCCCGACAGTCGGGATCCCGACAGGCATTTACCCGATGTTGAGATCCCGACTGTAAAAACACTGACAGCTGGGTTCCCAACGACCGTCGGCTATTTTTCCTCGTGGGGGTCCACGACCCCCATAGCAAAGGGCTTAGTTGCGCTCACCATGCTGTCTGGGTCTTGGAAAAGAAAGGGGAGTGACCCTAGGCCACACAAAAGCGCTGGTATAGCTTGTGCAATTATTTAGGATTAGTTAGGGTGGGTTGGTATTTGGTATATTTCCCTTTGGGTAAAGCTGCAGCCCCCTATCAAAGGTATTGCGGACCTTTGTTGGAAGAAACAATCTGGGGAGTGATAGAAACCTACCACAAGGTAGGCGCTGCTTTACCACAAAGCACAATTAAAACTTACAGTATATTTGTGATATCACTTATTTAATAAAAAACACAGATTATAATACAATTCATTAACACTCAAATGGACATACAGGACAAACAACACATAACATATAATGCATGCATTAATTATGCAGAGCGAGGTAATTATCAGATGAGGCTTATATTGTAACCAATAAAAGTTCTGAGGCATTTGGGTTATTTTGGCAATAGTTACCAGTCCCTTAGGTAGTTTTCCTACAGAGTTCCTTTTTTAGGCAGGTTCTGGAGATGTTGTCCACTTTTTCCTATATCTGAGCAGCTCTTAGGGGTCTTTTTTAGTGACCAGCTCCAGGTACAAGTGTCCAGAAAAATCTCTTCTTTATGGATATCTGCAGGATCTGCTCACCAATGTCTAGTTATTTCTGCACATTTGTTCAGCATGTTCTCTCTAGTTGCTGCATTCTCAGGATCCTGTCGGACCCCTGTACCACACCCATGACTCCGCGCATAGGCGAATCTAGAAATATGGTAATGGGTGGTCCCAGACTCAATCACACAGCAAGTGTGACTATTGCGCGGCGAAGCCGCGCGGCGAAAAAGGGGCGTGGTCTCATGGAAAGGAGGCGTGGCATCACAAAAAAGGGGCGTGCTATTACACATAGCCATGCCCATGCCACACGCCATGCCCATTACATATTTTAGCAAACTCCATAATACCCATTACACATAAAGCCACACGCCATAACGCCCATTACACATTGTGCCACACATCATGATGCCCATTGCATACTACAGTAGGAGCAAGTTTCATCTTTGCTCCTTTGGCCATGGCTAGCCATGGCTATTCTATTGTTCTCAGCTGCAATACGTATTGTATTGCAGCTGAGAACAATAGAATAGCCATGGCTAGCCATGAGCAAAGGAGCAAAGATGAAACTTGCTCCTACTGTATATAACAAACCGTAGTGCCCATTACATATTTGACACATAAGTGCCACTTACCTACATGCTCATTGCTAGGGGGTTCTTACTTGATGCCAGGGGCTTCATGCTCGATGCCAGGGGCTTTGTGCTCGATGCCAAGGGGGCTTCATGCTCATTGCCAAGGGGGAATACATGCTTGTTGCCAAGAGGGCATATACTGTACGTCCCGTATACTCCGAGCAGGTAATGCAGGGCTGAGCAGTGTCCTGCAAATGCCAGAGGGTGTACTATATGGCATCCGGGCCTGGATTCCTAGGGACCCTGTTGAACTTCTATCTTCAGGTAACTGCCCCAGGTAATTATATCCCTCCTTCTCCTACTACCCCATGTAACTGCTGCTTGACATTGTACTAGTCTACTACCCCAGATAATTGCTTCTTCTGCTACTAGCACCCCATGTAACTATTGCTTCTACAGGGTGGGACTGGGGCATCCCTGATCACAAGCACCTGAGTCCTGACCTGCTCTAAGTAAACTGAAAGAGGTACAGCGGCAGCCACCTGCTGCTGATAGTGCCAACTCTGAGCGCTCACCTGGGTCAGCTCAAGGGTCCTCCAGCCCTCCTTCTGTAACTGGCAGGGCTGCAGAGAGGATAGGGCAGCTGATTTTTAATAGCATACTGTCGGGAGCATTGGGATCATGTCACATTGACTCAAACACACGTATGCAGCGTGCCCGGCTGTTCCATGACTACTAGCCACTAGATGCACCGCTGCAATGTTTATTTATGCTAGCGGAACCCGGCCCCTGCAGTCCTATGTTCAGCACTTTCCGGCCTAATTAGGACTTGGAGGAGACACAAAGGTGAGATTCCTGGATCATGTATCCGTCTTCTCTCTGCCGTTTGATGTCTAATAGACATTCTTTCTAGAACTAAACAGAGCAGAACAATGTCTGACATAATTACCCCAGACCATCATAGGGGTCCCTCACCCCCATACCCCTGACCATCATAGGGGTCCCTCTCCCAAATACTGCAGACCATCATAGGGATCCCTCACCCCCCATACCATCAAAGGGGTACCTCACCCCCTTACCCCAGACCATCATAAGGGGTCCCTCACCCCCATACCATCACACGGGTCCCTCACCCCTATACCCCAGACCATCATAGGGGTCCCTCACCACCATTCCATCAAAGGGGTCCCTCACCCCGAGACCATCATAGGGGTCCCTCACCACCATTCCATCAAAGGGGTCCCTCACCCCCAGACCATCGTAGGGGTCCCTCACCCCCATGCACCAGACCATCTCTTAATGCAGCCTAACCCTCAGCTTGCAGCCTGACTCTAAACATTCCCTCTAGTGCCTAAACCTAACTAACGTACCCCACGTCCAAACCCCCCCCCCCCCCCCCCCGCAGCCTGATGCCTCCGAGCACATCCCGCCCATCCTCCCTTCACCCCCTGGTAGCCGCAGTGCGCACAGTTTGGGAACCGCTGCCGCTGGCAAAGAAGCAGCTCTGTCGATATCTTCAATACTCCCGCTGGAGCTTGCGGCCGGCAGGCAATCAGGAGCGGCATTGGTGGTATTGGTGGCCGCTCCTGATTGGCTGCTGGCGGTCCAGTGGGAGCATTGAAGATATCGACGGGACGGAGCTGCTGCAGCAGTGCGGCTATGCTTAGAAGTTAAAAGTAATTGTAAACAGTCGTGCAGCGCACAGCCACTTTTCTGCCCGGCTGTAATTTTTTTAAACTGTGTGTGCGGCGGTCTAATGGGTGGTCCGGTGCACCCCCGGACCACCCCCTAGATTCGCCTATGACTCCGCGGCAGCCCGCCTCTGTCCCCGGCATCCATGGCTCTGTCCCCAGCATCCATGGCAAGCCTAGTGAACGCCTCTCACACAGCACCAGTAACTGCCAGATCCCCTGCGGTGGTGGACGCCGGCAAGGAGAAGGGATCATGCGGGCGCCAGCGGAGAGGCGCGCCATCTGTCTGAGACACATGTGCGTCTCAGACGTTCCTGCATCTCAGTATTAGTGCAGTAGGGTACGGCAACCCTGCAACCCTCCTCTCTATAGCAATGTCCTCTCGCGTTTCACCTCCTTTTTGTGTGATTGTTCTCTTTAGTAACATTATTTCATCTCTACACCCACTTACTTGGAGTTATCCCCTGGAGAGTTGTTTTGTTTATGCCTGTCATTCTCAGCTAGCTGAATCATCTCTTGGCTGCACAACAGAATTGTAGTATTTTTTGTTCATTTTGCCATACCAGAAGTTCTCCCATAAAATGGAGGATTGCTTGTAAACACTGAGGGCCGGATGTACTAAGCGTGAAAAGTGATAAAATGGAGAGTGATAAACCACCAGCTCCTACCTGCCACATCACAGGCTGTGTTTGAAAAATGGCAGGTAGGAGCTGATTGGTTGGTGGCTTATCACTCTCCCTTTTATCACTTTTCAGGGCTTAGTGCCTCTCTCCCTGTATATTGTAAGTGTATGGCCATAATAAGTTTATTTCTGTTAATCATTGGATTAACCATAAATCAAAGTAAGGGCTAAGTCACCTTCTTTATTTATTTACAGTTTCCTATATAGCACAGGAGATTCCGTTGAGTTCTACAATAGTAGATAGTGATAAAACAACCTGGGTAACAACAGACAGACTTGGAGGTAAGAGAGCCCTGCTGCAAGCTTACATTCTATAGGGACAAAGGAGGGAAATAAAGGACAGGCACCAGTAATAGTATAGCAGTACCACAAAGTTGCATGTCCAGAAGGGATGCTATATAATACATGAGTGCCTAGGCTTGCCTGAAGAGGTGAGTTTTCAGGGAACGCTTGGAGGATATTGGAGAGTCTTATTGTGCGTGGAAAGGCATTCCATAGGGTGGGTGCAGCACTATGAAAGTCCTGTAACCGTGAGTGGGAGCTAGTGATCTGTGCAGAAGAGTGACGCAGATCTTGTGCTGAGGGGAGTGGCCAAGATGGAGATATTTTGTGAAAAGTGAAAAGATATCGGTTGGTGTAGATGGCAGAGAGGCATTCAGAGACAAGGGCCACTTTATCACTTCACCAGGCTTAATTCATTTGCCCCATTGTTCCATGGACTGGTTCTCAAAAAACATAGAGGCTTGGTTCTCAATATGGGCTTCAGAGGTTTGAGCTGAAGTACTTTACCAACTCCTGTAACAGTCTTCTTGAGTAATCTAGATCAGTCCCATTGATTTAATTGTTGTGCGTACAACTGCGGACTCATGTTTACCATTGTTCAAGCTTTAGTAAATAACCAACCAATCAGGTTTAATAAACAACCAACCAATCAGCTCCTGCCTGATATTTTTGAAACACAGTCTGTGACATGGCAGGTAGGAGCTGATTGGCTGTCTGTTTATCACTCTCCATGTTATCACTTTTGAAGCTTAGTGCATCTGACCCAGTGTCCCCTTTGGCTAGAGATGTGGTTCTGTTGAAAAATGGGAGTTACATATTAAAAAAAGTCAAAGCAATATGTGTAACGCATGATGCATACAAGCTCTGAGGCTGCTGAAAAACGTGGTTAGGAAAAACATGAGATTAATAGGTGGAACCTTTATAACGGCAAATGTTAAACATGAAATATTCTGTATAAAATGAATTATTATTGGTCATTTTATATTAATTACAGTATGTGTAAAACTCATATCAGTTTATTACAAACCCTACTTGGGTAGGTATTATCGTTAGATGAGAAATGCTTTATTTTGTTTTCGGACTACTATATCAAAATCCATTTATGGTATAATAAATTACAATCATTGGAAATAAGTGAATTTCTTTGGAAATACATACTAGCTATTACCATTGTGAATATGTGCTAATGATTAGAACCCCCATAACATCCATTAGTCGACCCCTGATGAAGTCAAAATATTTACGAAACGCATTGGGTTTTGGATTTAAATGTTCAGCAGAAAGTTGTATTATTACTATTGGTATAAGAAGAGAGTTTTGAACCCTTTTATAAGTACATGTTATTGGTTGTACAAAGACAAAAGGCTCATTACTATGGACAGTATTCAATGTTTTTTGTGATCTGTGACAGTGAGCAGTGCTGACTGATCTTTTACTTGTGTAATAGAACGGCACACAAATACATTATATTTTCACCGTAGGCTAAGCTACTCTGTCAGCGTAGCCCAACGGCTGCCTAGCGTACTTAGCGTAGTGACTCGGCGGCAGCCCAACGGCTGCCTAGCGTACTTAGCGTAGTGACTCGGCGGCAGCCCAACGGCTGCCTAGCGTACTTAGCGTAGTGACTCCGCGGCAGCCCAGCGTACTTAGCGTAGTGACTCCGCGGCAGCCCAGCGGCTGCCTAGCGTAGTTAGCATAGTGACTCCGGGTGCCGGGCGGGGTCCCGACAGTCGGGATCCTGACAGGCATTTACCCGATGTTGAGATTCCGACTGTCAAAACACCGACAGCTGGGTTCCCAACGGCCGTCGGCTATTTTTCCTCGTGGGGGTCCACGACCCCCATAGAGGGAGAATAGAATAGGTGGCTCGCGTGGTGAGCGCAGCGAGCCCGCAAGGGGCTTAGTTGCGCTCACCATGCTGTCTGGGTCTGGGAAAAGAAAGGGGAGTGACCCTAGGCCACACAAAAGCGCTGGTATAGCTTGTGCAATTATTTAGGATTAGTTAGGGTGGGTTGGTATTTGGTATATTTCCCTTTGGGTAAAGCTGCAGCCTCCTTTCAAAGGTATTGCGCACCTTTGTTGGAAGAAACAATCTGGGGAGTGATAGAAACCTACCACAAGGTAGGCGCTGCTTTACCACAAAGCACAATTAAAACTTACAGTATATTTGTGATATCACTTATTTAATAAAAAACACAGATTATAATACAATTCATTAACACTCAAATGGACATACAGGACAAACAACACATAACATATAATGCATGCATTAATTATGCAGAGCGAGGTAATTATCAGATGAGGCTTATATTGTAACCAATAAAAGTTCTGAGGCATTTGGGTTATTTTGGCAATAGTTACCAGTCCCTTAGGTAGTTTTCCTACAGAGTTCCTTTTTTAGGCAGGTTCTGGAGATGTTGTCCACTTTTTCCTATATCTGAGCAGCTCTTAGGGGTCTTTTTTAGTGACCAGCTCCAGGTACAAGTGTCCAGAAAAATCTCTTCTTTATGGAAATCTGCAGGATCTGCTCACCAATGTCTAGTTATTTCTGCACATTTGTTCAGCATGTTCTCTCCAGTTGCTGAATTCTCAGGATCCTGTCGGACCCCTGTACCACACCCGTGACTCCGCGGCAGCCCGTCTCTGTCCCTATCGTCCATGGCTCTGTCCCCGGCATCCATGGCAAGCCTAGTGAACGCCTCTCACACAGCACCAGTAACTGCCAGATCCCGTGCGGTGGTGGACGCCAGCGGAGAAGGGATCATGCGGGCGCCAGCGGAGAGGCGCGCCATCTGTCTGAGACACATGTGCGTCTCAGACGTTCCTGCATCTCAGTATTAGTGCAGTAGGGTACGGCAACCCTGCCCGTGTCCGCTTCAGGGAGAGCATCCTTTTCAAACCCCCACTATCCACGCCAGCCCGAAGCGTGGCGAGCGCTTCAAGCCCCACAAGGGGACGCGTTACGTGTCCCCCCGACCTGTTAATACCCCCACTATCCATGTCGTTGTGGAGTTGATCTTTTAAAGTGTGGTGAGCGCAGCGAGCCACCGAGCCCGAAGCGTGGCATTGTACCCGTTTAAACCACAAAGCAACCCGTATAAAGCCATCGTAAACATGGGCTGTCATATAAATTGAATTTCTTGCCCCACTGTACAGTCATCACATGCAGGAAGCCAAACATGTTCTTAACCTTTATTATTATTACTAAATACCGTTTAAGAGCCTTTCCCCTTGGGAAAAAAACGGCGGTACTTATGAGTTATCTGGGCGCCCGATTTTTTGATTGTATGCCTTAAGTTAAGGCATACAATCAGATGCGATGCGATGCGATATCGCATCGCATCGCATCGCATCGCATGCGACCATCGGATGCGATGACCCGATTTTTCCATAGGAATCAATGTTAAAATGGACTGAGTCCATTTTAACATGGAATTCAATGGGAAAAGGGGTCCTTTTCATACCCCTACTATCCAAGTGGGCATGGAGTTGGATATAAACCTGTGGCGAGCGTAGCGAGCCACCGAGCCCGAAGCGTGGCGAGCGAAGCGAGCCCCGCGAGGGGACGGTATTCTGTGTCCCCTCGCGGGGCTCGCTATGCTCGCCACGCTTCGGGCTCGGTGGCTCGCTACGCTCGCCACAGGTTTATATCCAACTCCATGCCCACTTGGATAGTAGGGGTATGAAAAGGACCCCTTTTCCCATTGAATTCCATGTCAAAATGGACTCAGTCCATTTTAACATTGATTCCTATGGAAAAATCGGGTCATCGCATCGCATCGCATCCGATGGTCGCATGCGATGCGATGCGATGTGCCCGATCCGACCCGATTTAGAAATCGGGCGCCCAGTTAGAAATCGGGCGCCCAGTTAACTCACAAGTACCAAAACGGCTCTTAAATGGGTAAAACAGTGCTTTTCACCTGTTTAATAAATACTGGTATTTGTTAAACGGGTAAAGCACCCTGGAGCTTCCCCATTGCAGCTCTACCCGTTTAAAAAGGCTAAAAAAAACGTCAATTTACCGTTTAGGAGCTGCAGTGGGAAAAGGGATATTACCTGATTTATTGGAAGTTCAGTGAAGAAATACTTGAGAGGTAAGGTTGCGGTAAACCGAAACGAAAGAAAGATTTAAATACTAATTGTTTGGATAGATAAGGGTTGCCGACCCTCCCGGAATTTGCGGGAGTCTCCCGAAAATCGGGTCCTTCCTCCCGGCCCCCGGAAGGGTGGGCAACCCTCCCGGAATCAGGGGGACCCCCACTGAGCCACCCGATCGCGGCATTTATATGCCGCAATCCGCGGGTCTCAGGGGAGGGGGCCGAGCTAAAACGGCACAATCGTGACGTTTTAGCCCCGCCCCCTCCATGGATAACTGTTATTTCGGCTATTTGTTAAAATGGGGGTGGGCCTTAATGACGTCACAGTTAAGCCCCGCCCCCAAAATGCGTAATGCAAGATTCCTCTCCGGGCTTCTCCCGGAGAGGATTTTTTGAAAGTCGGCAACCCTGGGATAGATGACCTGAAAATCTGTGAGTAATTAATCTATTATACCTACGCTTGGGGTGGAGGCACGTCATTTCACTCTATTCAAGCCTTTTGCATAAGGCAGCGTTAGGGCATTGTTACTATGTCAACATGAAATCCCATGATTGTGATCATTCCCTATTAACTCTGACTCCCTTTTACAAATATTAATATAGATTTTGGTCCCCATTCAGACTTGACCGCTGTTGTGCGAATTCACCGATTGTTGATACACTGCGCATGCATCTGGGCCGCAATGCGTGTGCTTTCCTACGATGAAGTCCTGCAACTTTTTTCTTTGCTGGCCGTCCACAAGGTGATTGACAGGAAGCGGCATATGGGGGGTGGTTTCCGGCCATTTAATGGGAGTGCCAGGAAAGACGCAGGCGTGACTGAATGAACACAGATGTGCCTAGGGAAGACGCCAGCTATGTCCGCTCCAGCCTCGCTTGACGTCACCTCCGGCATCGATTAAGCTGATTTCATTGCAACCGCCGAGTAATTCCAGGGCTACGCGGCGTTATGATCAGGAGTGACCAGTGGAAAAATAAATCGATGGTGAGCATATTTGCTTGGTTGCCATTCACATCTATTCGCTCCGTGAGAACATTCAATTGCAAGGCAGGATTTATACTATAGAGGGGTGGCATCTACCAGATTGCTGGCCGATGCTAATTCACTGCCGTGCAATCAAGCCTGAATCAGACCCCAAATGCATTGACTTTGGGATTTTGAATATGTGTTTCTGAAAGTGTATACAGTCATTTGACTAACATTAGAATGTTGCCTGTGAAAGGCAAGAATGAGCATGAAGAATACTAATGGAAAAAAAAAAAAGACTTGGTTCAGTCTGGAGGAGAACCCTGGAGGTGACATTCATTTCTGTATTCTAAAGACAAAGCACGTTCCTTCCAACAGAAAATCACCTGCCAAACTAAGCTCAGAGGGGACACCGGGTAGTCACACAAAGCGGCCATCAATCATTTTTCATTCAATTACCTCCTACTGGCATGAGAACGCGCATCTTTGTAAACAGACTTTCCTTATGTCATCAGTTATTATTAATAAAATGGAGTTTATAAAGAAAATACAGATTTAAAGTTGATTCATCACTTAATCATAGGAGAGGCAGCCATTTTGTGGACTCAATATTCATGAGAATGCTGGGTAATTATTGTGTCATGACCCAGTAGTTTTCCTCGTACCTAGTGCATTGAAATGCTATTTTTAACACAAAATGTTTAACACCAGGAGACTGATACACATTGAAAGGAAAGTCTGATGAAATATTACCCGTTATTTTTTATAACCTAAGCTTAATGCTGAACTAATCCCCCATTCACATCAGCCTTTTTTTCTGGATTGCCCCGGGAACAACCTGGTGTGAATAGGTCCCGGGCCAAAATCCTGGGAGCAATGCACTGGCATTTCAACTCTTAATGGGGTATGGTGTGGTGTGAATGGGTAACAAGGGTCGAGCGACCCGGGTCCCATTCAAAGTATCAGCTCCAAGTGCTGAATCCTCCTCCTGCCCCTCGACAAAGGGCTGCCGCTCCACCTGCCCCATGTAACTTCACCGACCCAGCTTCAGAGCTTGCACACCGCAAATGGGAGTTCTATTAAAGATGGGCTGTTGCCCGTGGAAACGAATCAGATTCTACTGATTATCTTCTAGAGGTGCTCATTAAATAAGTAGAATCGTATTGGTTACTATGGGCAACATCCCAGCTACATTAGAACTCCTATTTTAGTAAATTTACCCCAGAGAGTACCAGCCCATCATCTCCAAACCCAGTCTGTAACATGGCAGTTAGGAGCTGATTGGTTGGCCCATCCACTTTATTACTTTCCAAGTACATCTCTCCCCAATGAAAATGATATTATTGACTGATAAAGTTTTTGTTTCCAAACCGGTGACATTTTATAAGCTAGTTCCTCTCGTAAAGAAACCTATAAATCTATATTCAAGATTCCTAATACACAAAGAGATGCAGGACAATAATGTCATCTCGATCTAGAAAGACATTTGTGTTACAGATACAGGTAAACTTTCCCTTTTAATTGTGTCCTTGTTATGTGCCAGCTCCCGCTCATAACTCTCTCCTGTTCTGTCACCAGCCGCGCTCCAGACAGTCCTATGTGAATTCATTTGCCATAGTTTACGACCTGTTTGACAGCTATTTCTTTTCTCATAAATATAAAGTGCATCTGCGAATGGACAACAAAATAAGGAAAGTTTTTAGGTAGCTGTTTATTCAGTTCAGCGCACAACAAAGCATCATCAATCAGTGCGAGGCTAGGGATAAAAGCGGGGCAAGAATGCTAGGGAAGCTGAAAAGCTACTTATATCCCAGAGAGGATCCGATGTGTATCATTTATTTCACATACTCTGACACGCTGCTTTGTAAACCAGTCCCTGGAGACCACAAGAAGTCCATGATTCAAGGAACATAACCCAGACGTTAGAGTGACATATAGAAATACTAGAGAATACTAACGAGGCTCTTTTAATTGTCGAATTTGTCTCACATGACACAAATTTATTAAATGGAAAAATAATGATAATAACTTGTGTAAAGCTGGGTACACACTGGAGCGACGTGCATTCATCTCAATTCGCGAAATCGGGATGAAAATATTTTCCCAATCGCTGTAATAAATTGAGCAGGAGATCAGCAACATATTGTCATTAACTATCGCGCTCTTCTCTCCTCTGCATCTGTCGTCACTTCCTCCATCTTCGCACCACCCTCTCAGCCAACCAGGTTTCTCCTTCCTTGTGGTTGTCTATCAACATGCCAGGCGGGTCCCGTCCCCCCTGCAGGTTCCTTAAAGGGGCACAGGGTCTGTAATTAACCCCATGGTGTCTTGCGATCTGTCCCCATCTGGGTTGGGGACTAGAATATCCCCATGTCACCATGTGGGGCATTACATTTGCACTTTTGACCATTCTTCAAACTGTTCTTGTGACCGTTCTAGGTACACCCACTATGAGTGCAGCCAGGGCCTGATTACACAATAGGATGATTAGGCACAGCCTAGAGTGCCCGGACTGTGTGTGTGTGTGGGGGGGGGGGGGGGGGGGGGGGCGGCACCTTGCAGGTGACAGCTAAGGAATAAAATTAAGGCCTCATTAATTTCATGCTTGTTAGCTATCACCTATCCCTATGTACTGTGGGGGGTAAAGTTCTTAAGGTGACTGCCAGATGGCTGTGCCAAAGTAACTTACTGATGGAATGATTACTTTATGTACATTGTGCTACAGCGCCAGCTGGGCAGCCTAAAGGCAAAGCCTACATCTCATGCCGCAAGTATTAGATCCTACATGAGAGTTGTATAACCTTCATGACATAGACATGAGTAGTATGACTGACAAGTCCTTGAGCGCCCATACGCGTGTGTTTAGGAACATTACAAGGGGAGCTACATGTGTATTAGCCGATCGCACCTGGAACCTTTAATCAGGCCCTGAGTGCAGTCCAGTATCGGTAGAGTGTGTATGCTGGTAAATCCTGTATGCTGGTTATTTTCCTTCAATATTTCGGGAACCTGGGATCGAAGGCCGCAAGTATGATTGTATCCGTGTGTATGCTTGTATCGGCACCGTGTTCAGGACTTTTTAACCTGTCAAGTAATCTTTGGGCTTTATTGGATGCCAGGATGCAACTGGAATTAGGTGAGCAATCAAAAAAGGGAAAAGAGGTGTGCGGGTAAGTCTTTAATTGCTGTGCATGTTTTTACACCTTTGCTACATGACTGATAACAACTGTCTCTGTGGATGTTTGCAAAATGTCAAGGTAGTTAAGTTAGGACACTTCTTTGTGTAAATAGATAAGTGTGTTGGAAGGGGCAGAATCTTATGGTAAGAAACTTAAGCCCGGGAGAGCTGGCAGGGAAGCTGTGGAGGGAGCCGCTGCACTGGTCCCGCTCGTTCATATGCAATGAGCGGGACCAGTGTGAAGTGAATATGTAATGAGCGGCTCCCCGCCCCCTGCTGGCGAATGTGTAAAAAATAAATAAATAAATAGCATGCCCCTTCACAGAAAAAAAATTCTGATTTATTTACACCCCAAAAAAAAAAAACCTTTAGTTTAAAAGAACACATTCCAGTTCACCTTAAAAAGTTGTTGAATGCAAAACGGTGAATCATGGCGAAAATCAGGGAGAAAGCAGTTCTCCATCCTAGCATTGAATACACTCTAGGCGAATCCCAGTGAAAACCCCATTGAAATACACCAGCGACTTGCAGCGAGCATGAAACAGATAACTGTCCGGCATTCACTGTTCGCTTTCGGCGAACATTGAATAGGGTTAATCAGATTTTCAGTGAAAAAGAAACAGCCCGATTCGGCCAAAAAAATGGTGAATTGGGAGCATTGAATACTGCCCAATGTCTAAAGTAGGTCGACATGGAAACAGTTGACCCAATAAAGATCGACTTGAGTTTTTCGCAGTTTTTTTAGTTTCTATGTTGACACCTGAGCACCTGGATCCCTAATTAGTGTACCACATCCCCTCGCCTGCTATGCTTCCGGCCAGAATACTTGCAAAAATTCAGAAAAAAACTAATGTTGACCTTGCATGTGTCAACCATTGCCATGCGACCTATTGCTTGTGTTGACCATTTGTCGATGTCGAAATTTTGGTGTCAACCTATACATTTTCTGTCAGCCATCCGGATGGCAATTTTAAGAACTGTTAGGGTATGTATGCTGGCCTTTTTGGAAACCCACAAATGCCAGCACTCCCTAACAGACAGGACCCACTGGCACCAGTAGTGCACCGGTAAAGAAAATACAAACAGCACAGAAACCTCCATCAACCCAACCGGTTCTCTTCTGAGCCCATCATGACTCACAGTACAGTAGAGGGCAGTATAGAGCAATTTTCTTTCAGTGTTATTCAACTGGTGACGTAAGCTGTGTATAAGGGGCCCATAACAAGGGTACTTCTGCACCCACTGAGACCCAACAATATAGTATTTCATCCACATCTCACCCTGATTATTTTATGTGTCTCTTCCATATTAATTAAAAAGTGTAGTGTTATCATAGTAATGTCATAACTTAATCATGGTCATAATTAATGTATGAAACTTTTGTCACAATGGCATAATTACATCATTTGCAATGCTCTATTTATTATTTCCCAAAATGTCAAGTTTTATATAACGTCTTTATGTAGGACTGTGCCTGGAGATAAGACAAGACGTGGCGAACCAGTCTGCTTGGGACACCTGATTCAAAAATATGACAGATTAAATCATTGTGTTTACAACAAGATTCTAGGGCAACCGCTGCAGGTTAAAAATTGATAGCTTCTAGTTGTATAATTATAGTCATAATGCATTTCTTATGTACAATTATCTTTCAGAAAATCACTGTTCATGATCATGATCTGTGTTGAAACATCCATACTCCGAAGTAGGGGAAATTTAAGCACATTCGCAGACTCTCAAGTTTTGCAAGAGCAAGTCCAAAGATTTCATCAACTGCTTTACTACGTCATGGGTAGATTTTTTGTTACGCTATTTTTGAAACTTGGATTTTTCATCCATGTGTAGATAGATAGATAGATAAATAGATAGATAGATAGATAGATAGATAGATAGATAGATAGATACTGTAGATAGATTTATAGAACACATTTAGCGATAGATTTATAAAACACTTAAACTGGATTTGGACAGCAATGCTTTGGTGCTGATCATTATGCTGTCATGATAGTGGACCTATTTTTATGTGGAGGCCTGGAGCTGTAGCTCCATCTACCCCGTTGGTAATCTGGCCCTGGTGCCGTGGCACATGTTGTCTCATCCAAGTTCAGGGGCTGGGAAACCGGGCCATTTCCCGGTGGGCTGGCCCAAAACTCATTAAAACTGGGCCGCCGAGCTCCCCCCTGGGCTGGCTGGGCACTTTGTCCAAAACCAAAGTGGCCACAGGAGGGATGCTGCGCATAGTGATAGCGCACAGCACCTCCCATGGACCTTCTGCTTCTGCTGCGAACATGCGGGGGGTTGGCAGTGGTGCGGAGAGGCGAGCTGCGTGTTCCCCTGTGGGGGGTCAGAGATCTAGCGTGTGCCAGCTGGACCCGAATTCATCCGTCCTCAGACCTGCAGGACATCACTGGGAGGCTTCCACTGCCATCTTTTCTTACATCTCGCACTTGCTCGGGTGTAGGCCATGGAGCGGGGCTATCACGGACTCCACTACTACTGCTGCCACCGCGACACATCCGCTGCTCCCCCTGGTGCTATACCAGTATATGGGCATATAAGCGCTGTCTCAGTACGTACAGTCCGTGCCATTGACAGGTGCTGCCTGCTCTGCACGCTGCTAGGAAAGAGGCTATGAGGAGTGTCATCTGATGCTGGCATGTTATAAGGTGAGCACCGTGTGTCTGGTTACATGTGTGACATACCTCTGTACAGACAGTGCGTGTGTGCTGGTGCATGGCAGCAGCAATGGGGCCAGCCTTTCATACAGTACTTACCACATCTGTTCTATTGGGAATCATTTTTCCCCTTTTTATATTGTGCTGTGCACTTCTGTAGTGGCCTGTGATATATATATATATATATATATATATATATATATGTATGTATCCGGGAGAGCTGCTGCTGCCCTGTGAATTGGAGCCAGCCAGCCAGCTCCTTCACTGTAGAGGAGAGGTTCCTGAGACTCCCAGCCCCCGTTCCCCCTCCGCTCGGCATCTGGAGCCAGCATGTGAGCCCCTCCCCATTACATACACCGCCGCCACACCCCGCATAACATACACCGCCGCCACGCCCCCCGCATTACATACACCGCCAGCATCCCCCCCCCAGGGCTGCTGCACGATTTTACCCGGGCCTGATTCAAGTCCCAATCCGTCCCTGTCAAAGTTAATCCTTTGAGTACCAACATCTATGTGAGAGATGGTCAAAATATCCACTAAAAATGCCAGCGTCGCTCACATTTGTTATATACATTCAAATAAAAAAAGTTGCGTAAAAAAAAATATTATTATTTGCTTGCCAATTTTCACACCTCTTTTGACAAATTCACTTGGCACTCATAGTGTTAAACTGGCCATACAGCTACAGATTTATTGTCCGATCTGGCTGGTTGGAACAAACACCCGGTAATATCCGAATGACAGTTTTTGGCAGTTTTCCAGCATTTCAAAGCTAATGGTCAACTGTCATTTGCCCTCATCCATTACCAGGTTTTTGTTCCATCCAGCCGGATCGGACAATAAATCTGTAGATGTATGGGCAGCTTTCCAGCACAAATCTCACAATTACAATATAAACATAATTGGTAGAGTCGTTCTCCAGCTGATGTGACCGACACACGCCTGCATTCTCAGGGAAACACCCAGGGTTTTCATGGTGTACGCTGAATCGGCCCCATATTTTGTGCTTGCTTAATCCATGCCCTTGCTTTATGAAAGTCACACTAAACTAACAATAAAGCATCATAGTTGCTTTGTTCCAGTGTGTTACTATTTTATTTATTCTGAATGCAAACACAAATGATAACTTTGCTTCTGACAACTTCTTACAGACCTGGATCACTCAGATGTTGAAATGTAAAGCAGTATAAACAACTCCATCTGTTCACTATAGCTCCCCCTCCGCTGGGATCAGTCAGAATACTTTGAGTTTATTTAGTGAAGTTTGATGTTAATACTTTTTTTTTTACTTTATTCAGTCCACTTCCAAAACTCACGATACATCCAGTGCCCACTGCTATCAAACAATGGGTAATAGATACTGCATGTCTCTCAGGAGACATCCTGTTTTTGTTTTCATTGTATTGAAATTTCAGGCATAGGGCCAGATGCACTAAGCTTCAAAAGTGATCAAATGGAGAGTGATAAACAACCAATCATCTCCCGTCTGACATTTTTTAAACACAGTCTGTGACATGGCAGGTAGGAGCTGATTGGATGGCTGTTTATCGCCCCCCATTTATCACTTTTGAAGCTTAGTGCATCTGGCCAATAATGTGATGATGGGACAATGAGTGCAATAGAACAAAACAAAATGGGAGACACATCACGCAACATATAATGGAAACATATTCCTTACATCACTGCATGGTGTATTGTCTCTGGTTAACTGTTACCTACCTGGATGCTGCAATGTCCAGTGGCACCACTGTTGGCTGCCTAGGCACTGTGCAGCTCAGGGAATATATGTTCCCTGTGTGATAACTGTACTGTCTCTGTTTATATTGTTACCTATATGTGCAGCTCAGTGTATAAATGTTCCCTGTGGGTACTTGTTTCCTAGCACGGCGCCCACTAAGCAAATAGCTTAGTGGAGTATACTGAGTAGGGACATGCGATGTCCATATTAAGTGCACAGGAGTGCTTATACAATGAAATATCGCATAGGATCGCATGGCACCAAATGCGATGCGATATTTCATTGTATAAGCACCCATGCCATGTGATGTGATGGGTGCTTACTATGCCATTGCATCACCCCCAGTATCCACGTCATCCCAAAGCGTGGCGAGCGTACGCGTTACGTGTCCTCCCGACCTTTTCATACCCCCACTATCTACGTCGGTGTGGAGTTGATTTTATATAGTGTGGCGAGCCCCCGAGCCCGAAGCATGGCGAGGGGACGTGGAATACATGTAAAGTAATGCGCGTCCCCTCGCCACGCTTTGGGCTCGGTGGCTCGCTACGCTCGCAACACTATATAAAATCAACTCCACGCCGATGTGGATAGTGGGGGTATGAAAAGGTCGAAGGATGCGTTTCATACCCCCTCGCTGTGCTCGCCATGCTTCGGGGTGGCGTGGATAGTGGGGGTGTTTTAGGAACACATTCACACCAGCCATATCATACATCTGTAAATATGGAAAATCACATCGCATCGCATGTCATGCAAAAAGCGTATGCGATGCGATGCAATGCGATTTCACTACGTTAGCGTACGTAGAAAAGCTGGGTGCCATGCTAGGAAACAAGTACCTCCCTGTGTAATAACTGTACTGTCTCTGCTTATATTGCAACCTACCTTGCTGTTGCAACGACCAGTGGCTCCGCTGATGGCTGCCTAGGTGCTGTGCAACTCAGTGAATACTGTATATGTTCCCTAGGTCTATAATCCCCAGGGTACATCTAGTGTATACCTGTAACGATGGAGCCCCTCTCATTCAGCTCCAGGGCTCGCTGGGGAGCGCTGGCTGAGAGGAACTCCATCTGCCTGGCGCACGAGTGTCTCACATGCACGCACGTCCCAGTCACTCAGCGTCGGGGATCGGAAACCCTGCCTGTCTCCGCTTTAGGGAGACATGCAGGGTTAGGGTGGGTGCGGGGAGGCGGCGGCGACCAACGGGGACCGGTGGGCTGGTGGCGGGGAACGACAGGGAGCTCTGTCGGAACTGGCCCTGCAAGCTTCTCGTGCGCCCCTTCCGGCTGCTGGCGGCACATGGCAGAGGCTGGCAAATGGCGAGTCGATTGCCAGCCCCAGTCTGAATGAGGCGGGCTCCGTATGTATATGTTTTGTATATCTGTACTATTACTGTTTAATTGTTACCTAACCGGCTGTTGCACAGCAATCCAAATCTCATTCCTAGTATACGCAAGTATACCTGGCCAATAAAGATGATTCTGAGAAAATTACATTCACTGCCAACTATTCCACAAAGTAATAAACTGGACAAAACAAACAAGGACTGCACCATATGTTTCTGTTAATGTCTTGTTTGACCAATCCAAATGTTTGCATAAAGGTTAAGAAGAGTCGTCTGCAGCAGAATGTTTAGGAACAGGGGTTAAATTGGGAGGGAATGGGGTGGAATCGAGTTCCACCACCAGAGGCAGAACCACCATTGGTGCAGCAGGTGCATTGCACCGGGGCCCCTGAGGACTAAGGGGCTAATTGCTGTCTAGACCAGCAGATTGTACCCCTGTCACCCATGGGTGTGGGGCCTAAATTGTTCTTTTGCACCTGGGCCCACCACTCACAAGTTCCGCCCCTGTCCACCACCTCTAATTTTGAGGTGGAACTAATTCAACCTCCACCTTGGCCCTGCGCAGTTATTCCAGCAGATAAGCATTAGAGTTTGCAGGGGGTGCCAAAAAACCTACCACTGGCCCTGTCTCTGCCTAATGGGAGGGAGAGGAGGAAATTAGGTGGCAAAAGTAAAATGAGTTCCACTATCTTTCCAGGACCACGTTAAACCCAGATCAGGAATACTACTTACTTAGGACAGTAATTGTAAAAGAAAATGAAAAGTATTTCAATCCACAGTATAATACAACTCTGGAAAGGATGGTTGAGCAGAGAAAAAAATGTACTCTCTGAATACAGGCGATGTGTTATCGTTTGTGTTGACAGGTCTATAAATCATTTGGGTGAATTAATGATGAGAGCCTACTATCTCTAAATCTTTTATTCCGTATACAGTATCTACAGGAAATGTGTTAAAGAAAGATGCCAGCTCTGCCAAACATTAGAATATTTGGAAGCAGTGATATTGTGGCAGGGACAGCATACTTCCACATGACGATACTGTGGAGGATCCGGTCCAGGTTTAAGAGCAGCAGCAGGGAAACTGATGTGATTAAGGTTGTGCTGATTAGCAGCACCTGTGATCTCCTGATAAAAGTGTTTCCCGGGCAGATGGTCATTGGTCTTGATGGTGGAATAGCTGCCTTGTGATAGGCCGGGGTGTGGGCTACAGTAGAGACCACTGGAGCTTTCCAAAGAGTTTGTACTATGCTGTGACGCCTGTATGCTGCAACGCTGTAACCATCCTTGCTTATGCTGATTACCTGGTATGCTGTTTGACTGCTACAAAATATAGACCAAGACTTCATCTGATCCAGTGTATGTGATTCCTTGTCACATTATGTACATATTCCAAAAGGAAAGGTTGACAAATGGGAAGTTATTTTAACCCCAGTGCTTTGAGGTATTGTACAAGTATAACTACTACTAGGTGATTCATCGTGCCCTACGGGCGCTCTTCACGGAGGTTGCAGAGAATCGCGGGAGGGGGGGTCGCGGGGGTAGGTTGCCGCAAATCGCAGGAGGGGGGGTTGCGGCGAATCGTGGGAGGGGGGGTCGCGGGGGTGTGCCACGAATCGCGGAAGGGGGGGTCACGGGGGGGTGGTGGTGTGTGCCGTGAATCACGGGAGTGGGAGTTGCGGGGGGTGGGGGGGGCTTGGGGGTGCGAATTGCCACAAAAAAAATCAACACAGAAAGGTCAACACATATAAATGTTGACATAAGTGTGCCAATTCATTGGTGTCCATGTCGACACATGAGAATGAATATGAAAACATTCAAAAAATGAAAAATAAATCTTCAATAACTCATGTCAACCTTTTTCATTGTCGACCATAGCCATGTCAGTGTTTTGCATGTGCCATTTAATACTGGGGCTGCCGCGAATCGCAGGGGGGGTGCCGCGAATCACGGGAGGCGGGGTTGCGGGGGGTGTGACGCGAATTGCCACAAGAAAAAATCAACACAGAAAGGTCAACACATGTAAATGTTGACATAAGTGTTGCACTTCATTGGTGTCCATGTCGACAATGAATATTAAAACATTAAAGTAAGAAAAATAAATCTTCAAAAACTCATGTCAACCTTTTTCATTGTCGACCATAGCCATGTCAGTGTTTTGCATGTGCCATTTAATCCTGGGGCTGCTGCGAATTGCGGGGGGGGGGGTGCCGCGAATCGTGCAAGGGGGGGTCGCGTGGGGGGTTCTTTTTGCCGCGAATCGCGGGAGGGGGGGTCACGGGGAGAGGGGGTGTTTTTGCCGCGAATCGCGGGAGGGGGGGTCGCGGGGGGGTTTGCCGCGAATTGTGGGAGGGGGGGTCGTGAGGGGATCATTTTGCCGTGAATCGCGGGAGGGGGGGTCGCGGGGGAGGGTGTGTTTTTGCCGCGAATCGCGGGGGGGGTCGCGGGGGATGTGTTTTTGCTGCGAATCGCGGGAGTGGGGGTCACGGGGGGGGCTGCCGCAAATCGTGGGAGGGGGGCGCGGGGGGGGGGTGCGGCGGGGGGTGCTCACCTGGTGGCTGTGGAGTAGCAGTGCTGGGCAACATGGGGACGCAGAGGGTGTCTGGCACTGTCTGTGGGCTCACTGGGCTGGTTCTCTGTCATGTGAGTCAGTCATGTCACACTTTGGTTGCAGGAGAGGGAGGATTTATGTTAAAACTATTTTCTGACACGTAGGAAAATAACAGTTATAACTTTATTTTAAAATATTTTCAGTAAACAAAATCATACACAGTACAATAATATCAGCATTAGTATATTACACTCTTTTAACTATACCAAGAGGATGATTCTCACTTAGGGCCTTATTCTAGTTCACTCTTTCTGACAAAATTCTTCTTAGATGGACAAAACCATGTGCATTGCAGGGGGGCAGATGTAACATATGCACAGAGAATTAGATTTGGGTGGGGTTTTACTTCAAAGTGAGATCTATATTGCAGTGTAAAAATAAAGCAGCCAGTATTTACCCTGCACAGAAACAAAATAACTCACCCAAATCTAATTCTCTCTGCACATGTAACATCTGCCCCCCTGCAATGCAAATGGTTTTGTCCATCTAAGAAGGATTTTGTTAGAAAGAGTGAACTAGAATAAGGCCCTAATTAGTTCAAATGGGCAATAACTGAACAGAACTACTGTGGGTATGATTCTGTGTTACTAGGCAACTACGTTATAGCAAATGTCTACAAAATGCATGGGTTGGACTGGCACGTGGAAGTGAGATGATGGTGCCAGGTTCTTAAAATAAAGCATTAGCTCTATAGTGTCATGATTAACTCTAAACTCATCAATAATAAAATAATTTTACTTGTCTTTGATTAAAAAGAACAATGAACAAAGCAGCGCGCCTTAAAGCTGTGTCTTGATAGAGTAGAATATATTTTGTTTAAATTTGCATCTTTCTATTACATCAGGGATGGGGAACCTTTGGCCCCCAGCTGTTGCTGAACTACACATCCCATAATGGACTGCTACAGTATTGCTATTTGACCATGCTAAAACTGCAGCAAAGCATTCTGGGATGTGTAGTTCAACAACAGCTGGAGGGCCGAAGGTTCCACATCCCTGTCCTACATAGTTAAACAGTTTCTGAGGTTGACATAAGAAAATTGTCCATTGAGTTCAACCTATATTAAATATACGTGATTTAACTAAGTACAGTAATTTACGCTAGACAAGCCCTTATTTAGTGGCCATTGTATCACTGACCGATCCCCTTAATGTACATTACCCTGAGGGGTGTAACCCTGTATGTTTTTCACCCCCCTAGAAATTTGTCTAGCCCTCTCTTAAATGTATTTATTGAGTCTGCCAACACTACTTCTTCTGGCATAGAATTCCAAACTTTAACTGCCCTGACCGTAAAGAATCCCTTCCTCTCCTCTAATCTTAACGGGTGCACTTGTGTTCTATGCAAAGTCCTCAAAGTAAACAGAGATCCAGACAGTTCCTTATACTGACCACGGCTATATTTGTAGATTTCTCTAGACCCCTGATCAGTTAGTTGCCCTTCTCTGAGAAAATACACCTTGATAAAGCTGTGAGCCAAAACAGCGAAACGCGTTGGTGTTTTGCTGGACACTATTGGAGAGAGATTATCACCAAGTCCCCTAAAGAAGTGCTGACCACCTGCTCTATCTACATCTGATCCTGTCCTAAAGACCGGTCCTCTAAAACCGTGTAGAGCCTAAAGAATCCTGATGCCAAATTCAACTGGAGAGACATCCCGGGCTGGCTATTTCATATCATCTTTTGCCAACGGGCACACCTCCTAGGCAGATACCAGGACACACCATCTTACAGCCTTAATCACACGCTCTCTGGACTTTTATGGACACAAGTTTCTGGATCAGTGCAGGTCCAATCAACACCACACGGGTGACTATACAAATATCTCAGCTCTCCCAATAGGTCCATTGCCTTTTATTGAATTTGAATTATTATTATATTTATAATTTTTCTTGTGTTTTGTATACATGTGTATGAATTTATTTATTATTTATTAAATATTTTTATTGAATTGATACAAGCACTTGAAACAGTACACTGTTTCTCATGATCTGACGGTTACCAGCGCTGTGTGAGAGGTGCTCACTAGGCTTGCCAGGGACGCCGGGGACAGAGCTGCAGCTCATGGGGACAGTATGGTGACTACGATGCCTGACGGGGACACTATGCTGACTACGCAGGACTGCCACTGGGACACTACGCTAACTACGCTAGGCTGCTCTTGGGCTATGCTGACAGTAGAGCGAAGCGTGCTGCTGTGAAACTACACAAGTACCGAAAAGGCTATTGAATATTTGCTCATTACAAGCATCTTTGCACATCAATGGGCCAATTTAGGATCACTCCCAGTGATCCGAATTCGGCCCCGGCCCCAATGGTCAGCGTAAGCACAACGCCACAGCGAACGGCTACTGGTTACACACTCACCAGCGCAGCAAGGAGGGAGGGAAGGGGGCGGACAGGCCCCGTGACGGCGCAGGACCATAGGAACCCCACAGCGAACGGCTACTGGTTACACACTCACCAGCGCAGCAAGGAGGGAGGGAAGGGGGCGGACAGGCACGGTGACGGCGCAGGACCATAGGAACGCCTAGCATTTTATAGGCCATGAAAATGCTGGGCATACCCATGGGTACACGGGCGGGCCGATGCCATCTTCGTCTCAGCACTTGCAAATAAACGTCAGTTGAGACTGAGTTTAATTTGCATAAGCTGGACAAATCATTCGATGGTCGACGACCATCAAATGATTTCTCCTGCTGGCGGCTCATGTGAGGGGAATGGGATGTGTACTCATACACATCCATCATGTGCATGTTTCTGAGCACATTCGGCGGCAGGGGGGGTCGTGTATTCGGCAGGGCGGCGCCTCAGCCATCTGGTAAGCTGCGATGTTCGCAGCCGACCTGAATGAGGGCCAATGTTTTTACATCATTATCATACTTGCTATTATCTTATCTTGCCAAAACATTTGAATCACTCACAGCCGAGTATAACAGCCGAGTATAACAGCCTGATTTATGCCAGATGGTTGTATAAGAAATATAATCAGG
This sequence comes from Crinia signifera, assembly GCF_055691185.1. Lineage (NCBI taxonomy): Eukaryota > Metazoa > Chordata > Amphibia > Anura > Myobatrachidae > Crinia > Crinia signifera. Next base: position 57,021,631 of record NC_139219.1, on the reverse strand, counting down.
AGTAACCAATCTCATTGCTTTTCCAATACACATGGTTGGAATTGTCCATAATTGTACATAGTAAGAAGGATATTGAAGAACTGGGACTACAGTGTGATAATATGCACATATTTCTCCATATACACTTACATTTACATTAAATAAAAGGTTAGCACCATACAGACCAAACAGTAATGTACATGGAAAGCTGTAGGGATACGGTCGGTAGTTGTGACAGAAATTGAAGGTTGTTATATCTTTATCTAATTAAGCGACAACCATGTCAAATAATAAAAGGGTTTTTCTTAAGTGGTGAATGGTACTGATTACATTTTCTATCACTACAGATGATTGATACACACTCAAGCGTGACCACAGGACACATGGATTCAACAATCCAATCTGTGTGACAGAAATGAGTTTCATTTGATCTTAGATAAATCTTAATTTATTTATATTTATGTATATATATATATATATATATATATATATATATATATATATATATATATATATATATATATATTTAGGGGGAAATTTACTAAAGGAAATTTGTAAAAAAAATAGGTGTATTTGTATCCAGAAATACACTTATTTTTGACATTTACTATCCCGAAAATACGGCAATTCGTAGTCGTATTGATGTGCTATTAATAAGAATACGAATTGCCGTATTTTCGGTCTAGTAAATGTCAAAAATAAGTGTATTTCTGGATACAAATACACCTCTTTTTTACAAATTTCCTTTAGTAAATTTCCCCCATAATGTCTAGTGTCCTTGTGACTCCGAAACACTGCCATCTGTTGGCAGGATTTGAAACTACATCTCTTTCTCTCATACAGAGGCAATCTCAAGGTAGCAGATTAACTATCTATCTATCTATCTATATATATATATATATATATATATATATATATATATATATATATATACTTGCTTGCTGGATGCACAGGAGGACACACAAATGCACTAATAGCTGGAATTTGGATTGGTCTTCATTCAATCTCATATATACTCTATAGAGGTTGGATAATAGATCACCTGGACATTGTCGGAGATCGACCTACGGTACTTTCAGCTGATTTTATTTCATCCATTGAGGCTCATTTAGCTAGTTACCCTAAGCTAACAATCAAACTGCTTGAGGTATCTACCTAACATTTTTCTACCATATGGAGTAAGACCATTTAAAGAAGATACTTAGGATCTTCTCTTTTTTTTGACAGCTACTGACATAGAATTCACTATACTATATTGAGGATCTCTTAATTCAGGCCTGTAGGGCCAAAATCCTAAGAAGATCAAGCATCCCTGATAAAGTCTCTTTTAGAGATGATACACTTTGGGTTTTTGTTACATTTTACTGCTGTATTTTTAAATAAATGTTGGAAAAACTCCTTAAACTGTTCAGAATTTTGAAAGGAAATTACATATCAAAAGATATGATATTGGGGTACTGATAACACTATTGTAAGTGATATATATATATATATATATATATATATATATACATATATAGAGTAAATTTATATAAATAATCTACAGGCAGAGTTAACATAAAAAGCTCTGATTTTACAGCTCAGTGATTTGTGTGAATTTAGTACATTTATTTATAACTGATGAGATCAAAACTGTGGGAAATGGGTTTTGTTTTTCAGCTCAGCAAGAGGTGCAAACATTATTTTATAATGTCTTAAATAAATTAGTATGGTAAATGTTATTGTTGTTGTGTATTATTATTATTATTATTATTATTATTAAAGCAAAAAATGGCTTATGGGGCCCCTACATCATGGGAGTATCAGGGGGGGAGGGCTATTGCCAACTGTCCTTAGGCCTGGGTGCATGGGAGGGTTCAGAGAAATACAACATGTTGGAAATCCACCCAAAATATGATTGGCGAGTCAGGGATTTTTAACATGATGTTTATGTCCCTGACAGAATGCAGACCTTTGGTATCCACCAATATGTATTATTTATCACTGATCAGAGGATCGTATCTGTTGTGTCAGAATAGGGTATCAGTCTGTAGGTGTAATATTCATATTATTACTATTATTATAACAGTTTCTTATATAGCGCACACATATTCCGCAGCGCTTTACAGAACATATTTGAACATTTACATCAGTCCCTGCCCCAGTGGAGCTTACAATCTATATTCTCTACCACATGTGCACGCACACACAGACATTCTAGGGTTAATTTGTTGGGAGCCAATTAACCAACCACTATATTTTTGGATTGTGGGAGGAAACTGGAGTACCTTGAGGAGACCCACGCAAGTACCGGGAGAATATGTTAGGGCCAAGGTGGGACTCAAACCCATGACCTCAGTGCTGTGAGGCAGTAACGATAACCATTGCACCATGTGTATTGCAAATGTCACGGTCCTACTAGTCGCTCCTCCAGATACGTCAATCTGAACAGCACCGGCCGTGACGTGGGGGTCACTTTGGATTCACGGGTAGCCTATATAAGGTTTGCTGCCACCAATGGAAGCTCAGGTTTAGCTCTTGATTGCAGGGTGTGCTTGCGTTTGCACCGGAACACACAATACAATATATAAAAATGTTTTTGTCTTCCAAATTAGGCGTCGAGTCATAAGGAACACAGATTTCAGAACTAGAAGTTATTTATTTCCAAAAATACTTCAGAGCTTTAGTTCCAAAAATGGTTACAAAGATGATTATATATATTTTAAGAGTACACACAGATGAATCTCCATTAATTTATTGTGACAAGTGTTGCGAGCCATCCGCAAGGCATACTTCGAATCACGTGGTAGAACAGTTGCACTGAACATGTAGCAGCAAGCTATTTTTTGAATTACCTTTCTTTAAGTGCATACACATGGCGAACTTCTGAACATATGCTGTGCCATACACTACTTGTTATACATATGTCACCTCTTAAGCAGCTATTACGCCTATTTTACACAAAGCGGTTATCCTAGATTTTAATCCTTTCAGTGCCAACATCTCTGCGAGAAATATCCAGTAAAAATGCCAGCATCACATTTTGGAGGTTATTCTGGTTGGTGCGTAAATTTCCGAATTCTTTCGGAGCGGTCCGCATGCCACGCTGTGCGGACATCGTACGAAGAAACGCCCACCGGTCCTCCGCATTCAGATGGACTCACACTTTAGGAACAGGGCGTGTTTACGGACAACATCCAAACCTTGCGTGTGCGGTGGGCACACACATATTCTGCACGGTCTTACAGCGTATGCACGGTCTTACCGAGTCAGAACGGACTGGAACCTGCCCGTACGCACCGATGCGGTGTATTATCGCAAAACTCACCACTATTATCTGAACTCCGAAATCGGTCACATGACACACTTATGCAATTAGGCAACCTCATTAAAAAGTGTTTGTTTGGAATTGGAATCAATTAAATCCTAATAGATACTTAAACACATTACTACCACATTCATTACAGACATTAACCCTTACATCATGTGAAGTGCTATTTATTCATTGTTACCTTTATCTAGGTTTTATGTATGCATATTATATCAGAATTGCACGTCAAATGCAATATTCTACAATGTGCTAATTATTACTAACACATACTAAAGGAAACTTAACAACAGTTATAAACACAGTGTGTGTGTGTGTATTTTGTTGTTTGGATAATGTTAATTGCTCTACAATTATAGTACATTTGTGTATTGCAAGGATCTGCACACTACAATAACATACATCTATATACAGTATGTACCTTTTGCTACTAAAAAATATTCTAAACAATTTACACATATACTGTTTAATGTAAAAAAAAACACACACAGACAACTTCTAACTGTGAGCAACTATTTATTTTTTTAACAAAATATTTAAAAGTAAAAATTCCCCCCCCAAAAAATTACATCAGCAGGTCAGTTAAGTCCTGCAGATCTGCCAGGACCAGGTGCAGGTGGTCCCTCAGTCGCAGGAGGGCCCCACGGACACCCTCATCTGCTTGGGTAGGCTCATATGTGGGCATACAGAAAAAAAGAGATATAAGGAGCCTTGCGCACAGAGGTCCTAATGAAGGGCTTCTTAATGGGAATTTTCTTATATATTCCTCTATATTCAGAACATCCCCTGTATTCAACCGAATGGATCTTAACTTACAATATAATTCTGGCAGGGGTTCACGTAATGGTATCTTTACTTCAGCATACAGATAGTGGCAGCATGAACTCAACTTACTTTTTGTTTCAGTCACGCGTTCACATATCAGTTTCTTTATCCACCAGTCGGGAGTCAGCAGTGTAAATAAAGTAGGTTTAATTCCAGACTGAAGACACAACTTAAAACCATATAAAAGTCCAAAAGAAAGGATTCCAGCCGCCTGTAATCTCTGCGCTGCAGACGCGTGTATACAGGCTGAAGGTAGCCGGGAGGCAGCTGCGCTGAGCTCCGTCTGTTGTGATGTGGACGGGACGCTGTCAGGGAGCAGCCGCGCTAATCTCCGTCTGATGTGATGTCGACGGGACGCTGTCACTCCTGGCTTGTGCGGCGGTGTGTAGTCATCAACGCGTTTCGGATATACTCTGTATCCTTTTTCAAGATGATCCGCCTCTAGATTCGTGGATATATTTAAAAGTGGCTGGCCGGGTCACATGGGTCTCCAATGACCTATAGATTCTCACCTAAGCCCGGCTTTCAATTTATGCAGCATTTAACCCTCTATTGCACTATCCCATACACATTCAATGGTCATAGCAGCAATAAATGAACATTACAATGTTAAAATCCACAATATAAAAAAAGGAACAATTAGACATAATTAAGAACAATTTAAAAGACATACTGAGTTACAATAAAATACATACAATGCATAAAATTAATTTAAAAACAATTTATATGGATCATTATAGTATTAACTCATATAAAGCCGGGCGGGGAGAGAAGGAGAGAGATTAAACATATTAGCAATGTCAGAGAAATGGGACACATTTATATCAACCATTTGTATTCATAATCCACATTTAATCCCTTAGGAATCAATGTGTTCAGAGTGAAAATCATTTTCATCTCCATTGTTGCTAATCTCTCTTCAACATTGTGCTTCCTCCAATCAGATTTGCATGTCATAAAACCACAGAAAGACTTCAATCCCTTAAGGTCACACTAGTGCTTAGTTTTGAAATGTAGGGATACATTATGCATCTCATACCCTTTTTTTATGTTGCGGGCATGCTCCGCTAAGCGGTCTTTTAAGTGTCTGCTCGTACGACCCACATACTGTTCCCCACAATGGCACTCTAGTAAATATATAACGTTTTTAGAATTACATGTAATGAATTCCTTAATATGAAAGCTTTCTTGATTGACATTAGATTTATACTCAGTAATTTTTGGAGCAGTTTTACACGCACGGCACATAGGACATGCGCCGCAGCGATAAAATCCCTCAGACACTATTCTTGTTGTTCTTTTGGGTACCACCTGGGCACTTCTTACAAGAATATTGCTGAGGTTATCTGCTTTACGGTACACAAACCTGGGACGTGGGCCCAAATATTCTTTCAAAAGAGGGTCTTTGACCAATATCCCCCAATGTTTGTTAATCAGATTCTCCACTTGTTTGTGTTGGGAGGTATATCTGGTTATGAAAAGAACTTCTTCCATCTTTTTCTTTTCTTTTGTGTCCTCTCTTTCTAGAGGAGTCTCCCGGAGATTCTTCATAAACGCTTCTTCTACCCACTCCTGGTTGTAACCTTTCTGATTAAAATTATTTTTCATATCTTCCGCCTGGGCTTTATAATCTTCAATGTGTGTACAGTTCTTACGTAATCTATAGAACTGACTGGACGGTATACTTTTAATCCAATTTATGTGGTGGTTACTTTCTCTACTGATGTACGAGCAACAGTCAGTGGGTTTAGAATAATTTTTTGTACACACTTTTTGGTTTTCAACAAAAATGGTGATATCCAAAAAATTGACGGAGGTGGGACTTATTGTGTATGTTAACTCAATGTTCTGGTCATTTTCATTGAGATATTGACAGAAATCTTCAAGGGCCTTTTCTCCTCCCCTCCAGACGAACAGGAGATCATCTATATATCTGATCCATAGCACCAGGCTGGCACTCCAGGGGTGTTTGGACCAAACATGTTGGTCCTCCCACCTCGCCATAAATAAATTGGCATAACTGGGTGCCAGCCTGGTGCCCATAGCAGTGCCTGCCGTCTGGAGGTAGAAGTCCCCCTCGTACCAGAAAAAATTATTATTGAGGATCATGGAGATCCCCTCCAGCAAAAATTCCCTTTCTTTTTCCTCCATGTGGGCTTTAATAAGATGATATTCAGTGGCAGCAATGCCATGCCGATGCTGAATTATGGTGTAAAGTGCCCTAACGTCGGCAGTGACCAATAGGTCTCCCTCTTCCCATTCCAGATCTGCAAGTTTGTTAATTACTGCAGTAGTATCTTTAGTATATGATTGTGTTAATTTGACCAAGGGTTGTATTTTATGGTCCAGGAAGTGGGATAAATTTGAGGTTATTGACCCCACCCCGGCAACAATGGGGCGCCCTGGAGGATTAATGGTGCTTTTGTGCACCTTAGGGAGCACATATATCACCGGAATTGACGGGTCATCAATTTTTAAATATTTTGATTCTTCCTCTGTGATGTTACCTTGAGTGAGGTATAGATTGATGAACACATCCATCTTTTTCTGGATTTGGGTGGTGGGGTCGCACCTCAACTTTTTGTAGGTGTCTTTGTCTGCCAACTGTCTGGCAATCTCTTTGTGATAATCACTTTTATTGAGAATTACGACCCCACCACCCTTATCTGCCGGTTTTATCACTATGGTATCATTATTTTTCAATGTTTTAATGGCTTTATAACTTAAGTGATTACGTCCTAACTGCAGATGAGCAGGATCTGTTAGAAAAGGGACTCAAGTTTGCTCCGTCGAATAAAACGGACAAATTTGAAGTCTTTACAGATCTTCAAAAATTTGTACGAAAATTAGCTCTAAAAAGATTTTTTGCAGAAAATGAAAAAGAAGATCAGATTCCGATAGGCGAACAAAAAATATTTAAACGCAAATCAAAATTTTTTCCACGTCACAAAAAAGGAAGCTATGTGGACGTTTTCGAAAACTTGGTAAAGGAAGATCTAAACAGAATATCCTTTAAAAGTAAAGATAAAAATAATCTTACTTTAGGACAAAGGAAAGCCATTAAAACATTGAAAAATAATGATACCATAGTGATAAAACCGGCAGATAAGGGTGGTGGGGTCGTAATTCTCAATAAAAGTGATTATCACAAAGAGATTGCCAGACAGTTGGCAGACAAAGACACCTACAAAAAGTTGAGGTGCGACCCCACCACCCAAATCCAGAAAAAGATGGATGTGTTCATCAATCTATACCTCACTCAAGGTAACATCACAGAGGAAAAAACAGGGTATCAGAACTAAGTTCTGTGGCAGCGCTGGGTGAAATATGTTGTGATACAATTAAGAGATTGGATGATCTGTACAGATAATTTTATTAAATTGGACAATCTGTCCATATATAAAATGAATATGCAAAAATTGGCATGTACATACACTGTAAAATTACAACAATGAAGAATAAAAGTAAAGTATATAAAAGACACTCTGCCTGCTGGTTTTCATGTATACATGATTGCAATCGGTATTAAGAATCTGGTATAGTTACCAATCCTGGTGACAGGAAAACATTCCAAATTTCAATATTGGGAGATTTGGTCGGTGGGGCCCCAATGGGCTGATGAGATGGCGTAAGTGACGCTGGACCGCACAGCCAGTGATGTTGGATCCTCTCTAGTTGGTGGCCTGGAGTGATGTGAAATGTTCCGTGGCCACTGGAGGTCTTTCCAAGCGGAGTTGTCACTGATAGGTGTTTTCGGTCATAGATTGTACTTGTTAGGCTCCTGTACAAAATTGGTGCAGCCTGATGGTGAGCCCGTGGGGCCAGAAGTACCTCCCAAAATTGGGGAGAAGGGAATTATTGGGGGGTCCTCTCTGTGGATAGCCGTATCGGACAGTTGGAAATAAGTCCACGGTTCCTATGGAGGAATGGATTCCTGGAGGTTCCCAATAGGACAGGACTGGGGATCAAGTCCAATAATGGGTTTTGCCAGAGAAACGGGGTCCAGTGAATGGTGAAGTCTCCAATGAGACTTGGGGATAAGTCCAATGATGCACAATATCAGCACGGCAGAGTGCAATGTGTGGTGGGGTCTCCAACGCGTTTCGCTGCTTCCCACAATGCAGCTTTGTCAAGGATAGTTTCATAGTGAGGCAGACTGCCTTATATACCCTTATAGTTAATACAATAGATTGCACCTGGGTGCATAGATCATCCAATCTTGTTAAAAACATTTCAAAAGGTGTTAAGTTTGAAGAGGAGACAGTGAATAGTATATATATAAATAAATCATACTGAGTTAAATGAATTATAAACATAATCAGAGAAATAACTTACATTTTTATCAGGTGGTGTCTTTATCCCGATCACATGATCGGAAAGGGTCCAATCGCGTGTCACCGTATGAAGGGTGCACACGCTAATATGTCCCCGTTTTCACCTGGTGTGTGCGATATTGTGTCCCCACTTCCGGGGTACACAGGCAGTGGGGACGCGAGATGCCACCACACGCATCGCGCGTCACCCATGCGCGGTGTCTGATTGGTCTGCGTCGCGTATTGATGACGCACTCACGCTGCCGTTTTAAGTCTACGGCTTCTATTCTAACTATAGTTGCGATCACGTGTTATATACACGTGAACGTGATGAGGACATATCGGGTGTATATTTTACCCTGCGTCTCAGTCACATGACCTGTCGCTAGGTTACGTAGTAAACCTAGTGGATAGTATCGGGTGTATATTTTACCCTGCGTCTCAGTCACATGACCTGTCGCTAGGTTACGCAGTAAACCTGGTGGATTATATTTATCAGGCATTGGTAGATAACCATATATATACAAATATATGTGTTACAGTCATATTTCAAAAATACATATCAAACATACACACGGTATGTGGGATTTTCGTAACTTATATATAAGAGTGATCGCTATCGCATATAGGAGGATAATGAATTCATATATTTATACACACAATTTTAGGGATTAGATCAAGGACAGAGGTATGGGGGTTGACTATTAAAGAATATATATATATACATAATACTGGACAAATTTTAATTAAGTGGCCACACATATATAAACATGTATTAGGCTATTAAGCATTCATGTGAAGAATATATGCATATTAGGCCTTGCATCTTTGGAGAAGATGTTTTTCAAGAAAGTAGAGGGAAAAAAGGGGGGGGGGTTAGAAGAAGTGTGGGGGGCTAAAGCTAGATTACCATATTGAGTTCTACTGCCTCATTAAGGCCAGAGGGATAAATGGATCCTAGCTGATGCATCCAGAATATTTCCTGCCTACAGAGCTTTCTAAATCTATCTCCACCTCTCCTGGTGGTCTCTATATGTTCTATCCCTATAATTTTAAGATCCTCTGGGTTTCCTTTGTGAAATTCTGAAAAGTGACGTGATACACTATGAGTGGCCAGCTGTTTTACTACATTTCTTCGGTGTTCTAGAAACCGGATTCGTAATTTGCGGGTGGTACGGCCAACATAATGTAGACCGCAGCTACAAAGTAAAATGTAAATAATGAAAGAAGAATTACAATTAATAAATCCATTAATTTTATATTCTTTGTCTTTGATTTTTATTGTTTCTGTTTGTGTATGGGAGGCATGAGAACAGGTGATGCACTTATTTCCACCACATTTGAAAAAACCTTTTGGTTTCGGGGGGAGCCAGGAGAGTTCACAATTACTTGGGGTGGCTTCAGAAATAGGTTTTAGAAAACTAGGTGCCAGTAAGTTTTTCAAAGAGGTATTCTTTTTGAAAACAAATATTGGTTCCTCTGGTAGGGAGTTGAGAAGAAGAGGATCCTGTTTGAGGATGTTATAATTTTTCTTTATAATGGTTTTTATATCTGAACAATGATTATGGTACGTGGCTATATATGCTAAATCTCTTTTAATAGAGCTGTTTGTTTTATCTTTAGATTTTAGTAGTTCATTCCTATCTAATGAATTCACAGTTTTAAGGGCTTGGTCTAGGATGGGTTTGGGGTATCCTCGGTCTTCGAAGGACCCCTTCATCCTGCCCGCCTGTTCATGAAAAGAGGCTTTGTCCGAACAATTACGTTTAAGACGTAGAAATTGTCCCTTGGGAATATTTTTAACCCAAGGGCGATAGTGTGCACTTCGAAAATGCAAGTAGGCATTTGTACCAACTTCTTTTACATGATTAGTGGTAAATATTTTGTTTTCGCGAATTTCAAGGGCTATATCGAGAAACGTGGTCTTGTGAGGGTGAAAAGTATGGGTAAATTTTAAATTAAATTGATTATCGTTTAAGTGATTAACAAAGTGTTGTGCTGAAAGTGAGTCCCCATCCCAAATAATAAAAAGGTCATCAATATATCTGCCATAGAGGACCAGGTTCGCCTCCCAGTCGCCCCCCCAAATGTGGCGGTCCTCGACCGCACCCATATAGAGGTTGGCATAACTGGGGGCAAACCTGGTCCCCATGGCAGTGCCCATAGTCTGTAAATAAAAAGTGTCCAGAAATAGAAAATAATTGTGTTGTAATATGAAGGCAATAGCATCAGTGACAAAGTGTTGGTGATCCAGACTCAGATCCCCATCCGAGAATAATCTGTCAGAAATGACCTTTAAACCTGTTTCATGAGGAATGTTAGAGTACAAACTCTGAACATCCAGGGTCAGAAAGTTATAGGATTCTTTCCATATTTGGTTCTGTATAATTTGCAGAAAATGTGTAGTATCTCGGATGTGGGATCTGAGGGTGGGTACTCGGGGTTGCAAATACGAATCAACATAAAACGAAAGGTTGGACGTGAGTGAATTAATGCCAGAAATAATGGGTCTCCCAGGGGGTGCCGTGAGGGATTTGTGTATCTTGGGTAAGTGATAAAAAATAGGGGTAACCGGGTGTTCAAAGAATAAAAATCTGAGCTCGTCTCTCGATATAACCCCATGTGCTTCCGCTCTGAGCAATAGATCTGACAACTCTGAGATAAAGGTATTGGTAGGGTCAGAGGGGAGTTTTCTATAGCATACAGGATCGTTTAGTTGTCTATATGCCTCGCTAATATATTCTGTTCGATCCTGAAGCACTACCCCCCCCCCCTTTGTCTGCCTCTCTTATGACCAGACTTGTATCCTTTGTTAGTTTTTTCAAAGCTTTTAGTTCTTGTTTGTTCAAATTATTTTTCTTAAGTTTATTTCCTTGTTTGTGTTCTGTTTGTATTTTTGAACAAAGGTTCCTAAAATCATCTAGGGTTGTCTTATAAAAGCTTTCGATATTTTGGCCTTTTGATTTAATCGGAAAAAACTCAGATTTTATACGAAAGTTTTCCCTAGTGATATCAAAGATTTTTTGTTGTGAGGGTGCAAAATTAGATTGGTTTTCAATTAACAGTTCGTTTAGTGTATTGATCGCTATCTGGTCACCTGTATCTAAAACAATTGGCATGGCATTTTCTTGTTTTTTATATAGTGTCTGTCGTGCAAAGAATCTTTTTCGACATAATGTTCTTATGAATCTGTTTAATTCTACAAATAGTTCAAAAATATTTGGTTCTGCCGAAGGGGAGAATTTTAGACCACGGCTCAATAGTGATTTCTCTGCTTCAGTGAGTTTTTTGGTGGAAAGATTAAAAATACATTTCTGATTGTTATCCTTTCTTGCTTTAGCTAGTTTCTTATAAATCTCTCTTCTTCCTCCTCTTCTTCCTCTATACTGCGTCTTCTCCTTTTGGGTGTGCACTGTCCCTTCTCTTTGTTGGTGAGTAATGAGGTTCTGGGTAGGCGTGACTCTAAAAAAACCCTTTTTTCCTCATGGGTATTGCTACGACCTGTTGCTATTTCATACTTATCCTTCGGTCTAGCTCCCGAAGGGTCATCCTTATGAGGGGCATATTTTGAGGGATAGGGCATGCGTGATTCTATGTGTGGTGCTTGCTCCAATCGTTTTGGTCTATATTCCTCTCTGGATTTCCAGTGAGGTCGGAAACCTCTAGTATCCTCCTGATCTGAATATTTTCTGGATCGATAATTAGATCTGCCTCTCTGATCTTGTGGGGTATTAGTTCTTTCTGTATAGTTTGTCCCTCCTCCTATTCTGTATCGGGGGATATTTCGGGTTTCATTATTTCTTCCCAGGGGTTCATTGTGTCTAATGGGCTGGTCTTGATTTTTTGTTTTTACTCTATAGGACCTAACTTTCCCTTCTCGATAGTCCTCGAGGTCCCTTTTGAATTTTTTGCATTTGGAATCTAAAAGAGTTTGTTCGAATCTATCCAATTTTTCCATCGTTATTTTGTCTCTTTCTTTGAACTCTTTTGTTTGGTGATGTGGTTCTAGTTGTAATTTAATATTTTCTATTTCTTTTGCTAACTCTTCTGCCTTCTCTTTCCTATATCTTATAACAATTTCCATTAAAGAGATAGAGCAGCGATCCAAGGTAGCTTCCCACTCTGTTTGGTATAGTTCATCAAATTGGAAGACTGATGGTTTGAATAATCGTAAACCCCTTGGTATAATTTTTTTATCTAAATATTTCTGGAGATTAACTCCGTCCAGCCAATGTTTCATTTCTGATTTAAGAGAGTCTTCCAATTTGAAAAACTCATCCTTCAAGTTAGATGAGGTTTTATCCGAAGTGTCATCACTTGGAACCTCCCATTTGGATAGAAAATTCTGTCTCCTTTTCAATCTATCGTCAAAATTTGAAAAACAACTCATGATAGCAGCCCCTAAACAACTGATACAAGGTAAAAAACAAACGGATGGTTGGGCACTGTGTGGGAGTGTCCACCAAGGGGCGCTGAAATGAGCAAGGCAGCTGCACTAGCGGGTTAGTTAGACCCGATCAAAGACAAGAAAAAACAGGGTATCAGAACTAAGTTCTGTGGCAGCGCTGGGTGAAATATGTTGTGATACAATTAAGAGATTGGATGATCTGTACAGATAATTTTATTAAATTGGACAATCTGTCCATATATAAAATGAATATGCAAAAATTGGCATGTACATACACTGTAAAATTACAACAATGAAGAATAAAAGTAAAGTATATAAAAGACACTCTGCCTGCTGGTTTTCATGTATACATGATTGCAATCGGTATTAAGAATCTGGTATAGTTACCAATCCTGGTGACAGGAAAACATTCCAAATTTCAATATTGGGAGATTTGGTCGGTGGGGCCCCAATGGGCTGATGAGATGGCGTAAGTGACGCTGGACCGCACAGCCAGTGATGTTGGATCCTCTCTAGTTGGTGGCCTGGAGTGATGTGAAATGTTCCGTGGCCACTGGAGGTCTTTCCAAGCGGAGTTGTCACTGATAGGTGTTTTCGGTCATAGATTGTACTTGTTAGGCTCCTGTACAAAATTGGTGCAGCCTGATGGTGAGCCCGTGGGGCCAGAAGTACCTCCCAAAATTGGGGAGAAGGGAATTATTGGGGGGTCCTCTCTGTGGATAGCCGTATCGGACAGTTGGAAATAAGTCCACGGTTCCTATGGAGGAATGGATTCCTGGAGGTTCCCAATAGGACAGGACTGGGGATCAAGTCCAATAATGGGTTTTGCCAGAGAAACGGGGTCCAGTGAATGGTGAAGTCTCCAATGAGACTTGGGGATAAGTCCAATGATGCACAATATCAGCACGGCAGAGTGCAATGTGTGGTGGGGTCTCCAACGCGTTTCGCTGCTTCCCACAATGCAGCTTTGTCAAGGATAGTTTCATAGTGAGGCAGACTGCCTTATATACCCTTATAGTTAATACAATAGATTGCACCTGGGTGCATAGATCATCCAATCTTGTTAAAAACATTTCAAAAGGTGTTAAGTTTGAAGAGGAGACAGTGAATAGTATATATATAAATAAATCATACTGAGTTAAATGAATTATAAACATAATCAGAGAAATAACTTACATTTTTATCAGGTGGTGTCTTTATCCCGATCACATGATCGGAAAGGGTCCAATCGCGTGTCACCGTATGAAGGGTGCACACGCTAATATGTCCCCGTTTTCACCTGGTGTGTGCGATATTGTGTCCCCACTTCCGGGGTACACAGGCAGTGGGGACGCGAGATGCCACCACACGCATCGCGCGTCACCCATGCGCGGTGTCTGATTGGTCTGCGTCGCGTATTGATGACGCACTCACGCTGCCGTTTTAAGTCTACGGCTTCTATTCTAACTATAGTTGCGATCACGTGTTATATACACGTGAACGTGATGAGGACATATCGGGTGTATATTTTACCCTGCGTCTCAGTCACATGACCTGTCGCTAGGTTACGTAGTAAACCTAGTGGATAGTATCGGGTGTATATTTTACCCTGCGTCTCAGTCACATGACCTGTCGCTAGGTTACGCAGTAAACCTGGTGGATTATATTTATCAGGCATTGGTAGATAACCATATATATACAAATATATGTGTTACAGTCATATTTCAAAAATACATATCAAACATACACACGGTATGTGGGATTTTCGTAACTTATATATAAGAGTGATCGCTATCGCATATAGGAGGATAATGAATTCATATATTTATACACACAATTTTAGGGATTAGATCAAGGACAGAGGTATGGGGGTTGACTATTAAAGAATATATATATATACATAATACTGGACAAATTTTAATTAAGTGGCCACACATATATAAACATGAGCATATATAACATAATAGGTGTTTGTTTCATAATGCATTTAGTATTAGGCTATTAAGCATTCATGTGAAGAATATATGCATATTAGGCCTTGCATCTTTGGAGAAGATGTTTTTCAAGAAAGTAGAGGGAAAAAAGGGGGGGGGGTTAGAAGAAGTGTGGGGGGCTAAAGCTAGATTACCATATTGAGTTCTACTGCCTCATTAAGGCCAGAGGGATAAATGGATCCTAGCTGATGCATCCAGAATATTTCCTGCCTACAGAGCTTTCTAAATCTATCTCCACCTCTCCTGGTGGTCTCTATATGTTCTATCCCTATAATTTTAAGATCCTCTGGGTTTCCTTTGTGAAATTCTGAAAAGTGACGTGATACACTATGAGTGGCCAGCTGTTTTACTACATTTCTTCGGTGTTCTAGAAACCGGATTCGTAATTTGCGGGTGGTACGGCCAACATAATGTAGACCGCAGCTACAAAGTAAAATGTAAATAATGAAAGAAGAATTACAATTAATAAATCCATTAATTTTATATTCTTTGTCTTTGATTTTTATTGTTTCTGTTTGTGTATGGGAGGCATGAGAACAGGTGATGCACTTATTTCCACCACATTTGAAAAAACCTTTTGGTTTCGGGGGGAGCCAGGAGAGTTCACAATTACTTGGGGTGGCTTCAGAAATAGGTTTTAGAAAACTAGGTGCCAGTAAGTTTTTCAAAGAGGTATTCTTTTTGAAAACAAATATTGGTTCCTCTGGTAGGGAGTTGAGAAGAAGAGGATCCTGTTTGAGGATGTTATAATTTTTCTTTATAATGGTTTTTATATCTGAACAATGATTATGGTACGTGGCTATATATGCTAAATCTCTTTTAATAGAGCTGTTTGTTTTATCTTTAGATTTTAGTAGTTCATTCCTATCTAATGAATTCACAGTTTTAAGGGCTTGGTCTAGGATGTGTTTGGAGTATCCTCGGTCTTTGAAGGACCCCTTCATCCTGCCCGCCTGTTCATGAAAAGAGGCTTTGTCCGAACAATTACGTTTAAGACGTAGAAATTGTCCCTTGGGAATATTTTTAACCCAAGGGCGATAGTGTGCACTTCGAAAATGCAAGTAGGCATTTGTACCAACTTCTTTTACATGATTAGTGGTAAATATTTTGTTTTCGCGAATTTCAAGGGCTATATCGAGAAACGTGGTCTTGTGAGGGTGAAAAGTATGGGTAAATTTTAAATTAAATTGATTATCGTTTAAGTGATTAACAAAGTGTTGTGCTGAAAGTGAGTCCCCATCCCAAATAATAAAAAGGTCATCAATATATCTGCCATAGAGGACCAGGTTCGCCTCCCAGTCGCCCCCCCAAATGTGGCGGTCCTCGACCGCACCCATATAGAGGTTGGCATAACTGGGGGCAAACCTGGTCCCCATGGCAGTGCCCATAGTCTGTAAATAAAAAGTGTCCAGAAATAGAAAATAATTGTGTTGTAATATGAAGGCAATAGCATCAGTGACAAAGTGTTGGTGATCCAGACTCAGATCCCCATCCGAGAATAATCTGTCAGAAATGACCTTTAAACCTGTTTCATGAGGAATGTTAGAGTACAAACTCTGAACATCCAGGGTCAGAAAGTTATAGGATTCTTTCCATATTTGGTTCTGTATAATTTGCAGAAAATGTGTAGTATCTCGGATGTGGGATCTGAGGGTGGGTACTCGGGGTTGCAAATACGAATCAACATAAAACGAAAGGTTGGACGTGAGTGAATTAATGCCAGAAATAATGGGTCTCCCAGGGGGTGCCGTGAGGGATTTGTGTATCTTGGGTAAGTGATAAAAAATAGGGGTAACCGGGTGTTCAAAGAATAAAAATCTGAGCTCGTCTCTCGATATAACCCCATGTGCTTCCGCTCTGAGCAATAGATCTGACAACTCTGAGATAAAGGTATTGGTAGGGTCAGAGGGGAGTTTTCTATAGCATACAGGATCGTTTAGTTGTCTATATGCCTCGCTAATATATTCTGTTCGATCCTGAAGCACTATCCCCCCCCCTTTGTCTGCCTCTCTTATGACCAGACTTGTATCCTTTGTTAGTTTTTTCAAAGCTTTTAGTTCTTGTTTGTTCAAATTATTTTTCTTAAGTTTATTTCCTTGTTTGTGTTCTGTTTGTATTTTTGAACAAAGGTTCCTAAAATCATCTAGGGTTGTCTTATAAAAGCTTTCGATATTTTGGCCTTTTGATTTAATCGGAAAAAACTCAGATTTTATATGAAAGTTTTCCCTAGTGATATCAAAGATTTTTTGTTGTGAGGGTGCAAAATTAGATTGGTTTTCAATTAACAGTTCGTTTAGTGTATTGATCGCTATCTGGTCACCTGTATCTAAAACAATTGGCATGGCATTTTCTTGTTTTTTATATAGTGTCTGTCGTGCAAAGAATCTTTTTCGACATAATGTTCTTATGAATCTGTTTAATTCTACAAATAGTTCAAAAATATTTGGTTCTGCCGAAGGGGAGAATTTTAGACCACGGCTCAATAGTGATTTCTCTGCTTCAGTGAGTTTTTTGGTGGAAAGATTAAAAATACATTTCTGATTGTTATCCTTTCTTGCTTTAGCTAGTTTCTTATAAATCTCTCTTCTTCCTCCTCTTCTTCCTCTATACTGCGTCTTCTCCTTTTGGGTGTGCACTGTCCCTTCTCTTTGTTGGTGAGTAATGAGGTTCTGGGTAGGCGTGACTCTAAAAAAACCCTTTTTTCCTCATGGGTATTGCTACGACCTGTTGCTATTTCATACTTATCCTTCGGTCTAGCTCCCGAAGGGTCATCCTTATGAGGGGCATATTTTGAGGGATAGGGCATGCGTGATTCTATGTGTGGTGCTTGCTCCAATCGTTTTGGTCTATATTCCTCTCTGGATTTCCAGTGAGGTCGGAAACCTCTAGTATCCTCCTGATCTGAATATTTTCTGGATCGATAATTAGATCTGCCTCTCTGATCTTGTGGGGTATTAGTTCTTTCTGTATAGTTTGTCCCTCCTCCTATTCTGTATCGGGGGATATTTCGGGTTTCATTATTTCTTCCCAGGGGTTCATTGTGTCTAATGGGCTGGTCTTGATTTTTTGTTTTTACTCTATAGGACCTAACTTTCCCTTCTCGATAGTCCTCGAGGTCCCTTTTGAATTTTTTGCATTTGGAATCTAAAAGAGTTTGTTCGAATCTATCCAATTTTTCCATCGTTATTTTGTCTCTTTCTTTGAACTCTTTTGTTTGGTGATGTGGTTCTAGTTGTAATTTAATATTTTCTATTTCTTTTGCTAACTCTTCTGCCTTCTCTTTCCTATATCTTATAACAATTTCCATTAAAGAGATAGAGCAGCGATCCAAGGTAGCTTCCCACTCTGTTTGGTATAGTTCATCAAATTGGAAGACTGATGGTTTGAATAATCGTAAACCCCTTGGTATAATTTTTTTATCTAAATATTTCTGGAGATTAACTCCGTCCAGCCAATGTTTCATTTCTGATTTAAGAGAGTCTTCCAATTTGAAAAACTCATCCTTCAAGTTAGATGAGGTTTTATCCGAAGTGTCATCACTTGGAACCTCCCATTTGGATAGAAAATTCTGTCTCCTTTTCAATCTATCGTCAAAATTTGAAAAACAACTCATGATAGCAGCCCCTAAACAACTGATACAAGGTAAAAAACAAACGGATGGTTGGGCACTGTGTGGGAGTGTCCACCAAGGGGCGCTGAAATGAGCAAGGCAGCTGCACTAGCGGGTTAGTTAGACCCGATCAAAGACAAGAAAAAACAGGGTATCAGAACTAAGTTCTGTGGCAGCGCTGGGTGAAATATGTTGTGATACAATTAAGAGATTGGATGATCTGTACAGATAATTTTATTAAATTGGACAATCTGTCCATATATAAAATGAATATGCAAAAATTGGCATGTACATACACTGTAAAATTACAACAATGAAGAATAAAAGTAAAGTATATAAAAGACACTCTGCCTGCTGGTTTTCATGTATACATGATTGCAATCGGTATTAAGAATCTGGTATAGTTACCAATCCTGGTGACAGGAAAACATTCCAAATTTCAATATTGGGAGATTTGGTCGGTGGGGCCCCAATGGGCTGATGAGATGGCGTAAGTGACGCTGGACCGCACAGCCAGTGATGTTGGATCCTCTCTAGTTGGTGGCCTGGAGTGATGTGAAATGTTCCGTGGCCACTGGAGGTCTTTCCAAGCGGAGTTGTCACTGATAGGTGTTTTCGGTCATAGATTGTACTTGTTAGGCTCCTGTACAAAATTGGTGCAGCCTGATGGTGAGCCCGTGGGGCCAGAAGTACCTCCCAAAATTGGGGAGAAGGGAATTATTGGGGGGTCCTCTCTGTGGATAGCCGTATCGGACAGTTGGAAATAAGTCCACGGTTCCTATGGAGGAATGGATTCCTGGAGGTTCCCAATAGGACAGGACTGGGGATCAAGTCCAATAATGGGTTTTGCCAGAGAAACGGGGTCCAGTGAATGGTGAAGTCTCCAATGAGACTTGGGGATAAGTCCAATGATGCACAATATCAGCACGGCAGAGTGCAATGTGTGGTGGGGTCTCCAACGCGTTTCGCTGCTTCCCACAATGCAGCTTTGTCAAGGATAGTTTCATAGTGAGGCAGACTGCCTTATATACCCTTATAGTTAATACAATAGATTGCACCTGGGTGCATAGATCATCCAATCTTGTTAAAAACATTTCAAAAGGTGTTAAGTTTGAAGAGGAGACAGTGAATAGTATATATATAAATAAATCATACTGAGTTAAATGAATTATAAACATAATCAGAGAAATAACTTACATTTTTATCAGGTGGTGTCTTTATCCCGATCACATGATCGGAAAGGGTCCAATCGCGTGTCACCGTATGAAGGGTGCACACGCTAATATGTCCCCGTTTTCACCTGGTGTGTGCGATATTGTGTCCCCACTTCCGGGGTACACAGGCAGTGGGGACGCGAGATGCCACCACACGCATCGCGCGTCACCCATGCGCGGTGTCTGATTGGTCTGCGTCGCGTATTGATGACGCACTCACGCTGCCGTTTTAAGTCTACGGCTTCTATTCTAACTATAGTTGCGATCACGTGTTATATACACGTGAACGTGATGAGGACATATCGGGTGTATATTTTACCCTGCGTCTCAGTCACATGACCTGTCGCTAGGTTACGTAGTAAACCTAGTGGATAGTATCGGGTGTATATTTTACCCTGCGTCTCAGTCACATGACCTGTCGCTAGGTTACGCAGTAAACCTGGTGGATTATATTTATCAGGCATTGGTAGATAACCATATATATACAAATATATGTGTTACAGTCATATTTCAAAAATACATATCAAACATACACACGGTATGTGGGATTTTCGTAACTTATATATAAGAGTGATCGCTATCGCATATAGGAGGATAATGAATTCATATATTTATACACACAATTTTAGGGATTAGATCAAGGACAGAGGTATGGGGGTTGACTATTAAAGAATATATATATATACATAATACTGGACAAATTTTAATTAAGTGGCCACACATATATAAACATGAGCATATATAACATAATAGGTGTTTGTTTCATAATGCATTTAGTATTAGGCTATTAAGCATTCATGTGAAGAATATATGCATATTAGGCCTTGCATCTTTGGAGAAGATGTTTTTCAAGAAAGTAGAGGGAAAAAAGGGGGGGGGTTAGAAGAAGTGTGGGGGGCTAAAGCTAGATTACCATATTGAGTTCTACTGCCTCATTAAGGCCAGAGGGATAAATGGATCCTAGCTGATGCATCCAGAATATTTCCTGCCTACAGAGCTTTCTAAATCTATCTCCACCTCTCCTGGTGGTCTCTATATGTTCTATCCCTATAATTTTAAGATCCTCTGGGTTTCCTTTGTGAAATTCTGAAAAGTGACGTGATACACTATGAGTGGCCAGCTGTTTTACTACATTTCTTCGGTGTTCTAGAAACCGGATTCGTAATTTGCGGGTGGTACGGCCAACATAATGTAGACCGCAGCTACAAAGTAAAATGTAAATAATGAAAGAAGAATTACAATTAATAAATCCATTAATTTTATATTCTTTGTCTTTGATTTTTATTGTTTCTGTTTGTGTATGGGAGGTATGAGAACAGGTGATGCACTTATTTCCACCTCATTTGAAAAAACCTTTTGGTTTCGGGGGGAGCCAGGAGAGTTCACAATTACTTGGGGTGGCTTCAGAAATAGGTTTTAGAAAACTAGGTGCCAGTAAGTTTTTCAAAGAGGTATTCTTTTTGAAAACAAATATTGGTTCCTCTGGTAGGGAGTTGAGAAGAAGAGGATCCTGTTTGAGGATGTTATAATTTTTCTTTATAATGGTTTTTATATCTGAACAATGATTATGGTACGTGGCTATATATGCTAAATCTCTTTTAATAGAGCTGTTTGTTTTATCTTTAGATTTTAGTAGTTCATTCCTATCTAATGAATTCACAGTTTTAAGGGCTTGGTCTAGGATGTGTTTGGGGTATCCTCGGTCTTCGAAGGACCCCTTCATCCTGCCCGCCTGTTCATGAAAAGAGGCTTTGTCCGAACAATTACGTTTAAGACGTAGAAATTGTCCCTTGGGAATATTTTTAACCCAAGGGCGATAGTGTGCACTTCGAAAATGCAAGTAGGCATTTGTACCAACTTCTTTTACATGATTAGTGGTAAATATTTTGTTTTCGCGAATTTCAAGGGCTATATCGAGAAACGTGGTCTTGTGAGGGTGAAAAGTATGGGTAAATTTTAAATTAAATTGATTATCGTTTAAGTGATTAACAAAGTGTTGTGCTGAAAGTGAGTCCCCATCCCAAATAATAAAAAGGTCATCAATATATCTGCCATAGAGGACCAGGTTCGCCTCCCAGTCGCCCCCCCAAATGTGGCGGTCCTCGACCGCACCCATATAGAGGTTGGCATAACTGGGGGCAAACCTGGTCCCCATGGCAGTGCCCATAGTCTGTAAATAAAAAGTGTCCAGAAATAGAAAATAATTGTGTTGTAATATGAAGGCAATAGCATCAGTGACAAAGTGTTGGTGATCCAGACTCAGATCCCCATCCGAGAATAATCTGTCAGAAATGACCTTTAAACCTGTTTCATGAGGAATGTTAGAGTACAAACTCTGAACATCCAGGGTCAGAAAGTTATAGGATTCTTTCCATATTTGGTTCTGTATAATTTGCAGAAAATGTGTAGTATCTCGGATGTGGGATCTGAGGGTGGGTACTCGGGGTTGCAAATACGAATCAACATAAAACGAAAGGTTGGACGTGAGTGAATTAATGCCAGAAATAATGGGTCTCCCAGGGGGTGCCGTGAGGGATTTGTGTATCTTGGGTAAGTGAGGATACCCCAAACACATCCTAGACCAAGCCCTTAAAACTGTGAATTCATTAGATAGGAATGAACTACTAAAATCTAAAGATAAAACAAACAGCTCTATTAAAAGAGATTTAGCATATATAGCCACGTACCATAATCATTGTTCAGATATAAAAACCATTATAAAGAAAAATTATAACATCCTCAAACAGGATCCTCTTCTTCTCAACTCCCTACCAGAGGAACCAATATTTGTTTTCAAAAAGAATACCTCTTTGAAAAACTTACTGGCACCTAGTTTTCTAAAACCTATTTCTGAAGCCACCCCAAGTAATTGTGAACTCTCCTGGCTCCCCCCGAAACCAAAAGGTTTTTTCAAATGTGGTGGAAATAAGTGCATCACCTGTTCTCATACCTCCCATACACAAACAGAAACAATAAAAATCAAAGACAAAGAATATAAAATTAATGGATTTATTAATTGTAATTCTTCTTTCATTATTTACATTTTACTTTGTAGCTGCGGTCTACATTATGTTGGCCGTACCACCCGCAAATTACGAATCCGGTTTCTAGAACACCGAAGAAATGTAGTAAAACAGCTGGCCACTCATAGTGTATCACGTCACTTTTCAGAATTTCACAAAGGAAACCCAGAGGATCTTAAAATTATAGGGATAGAACATATAGAGACCACCAGGAGAGGTGGAGATAGATTTAGAAAGCTCTGTAGGCAGGAAATATTCTGGATGCATCAGCTAGGATCCATTTATCCCTCTGGCCTTAATGAGGCAGTAGAACTCAATATGGTAATCTAGCTTTAGCCCCCCACACTTCTTCTAACCCCCCCCCCCTTTTTTCCCTCTACTTTCTTGAAAAACATCTTCTCCAAAGATGCAAGGCCTAATATGCATATATTCTTCACATGAATGCTTAATAGCCTAATACTAAATGCATTATGAAACAAACACCTATTATGTTATATATGCTCATGTTTATATATGTGTGGCCACTTAATTAAAATTTGTCCAGTATTATGTATATATATATATATATATTCTTTAATAGTCAACCCCCATACCTCTGTCCTTGATCTAATCCCTAAAATTGTGTGTATAAATATATGAATTCATTATCCTCCTATATGCGATAGCGATCACTCTTATATATAAGTTACGAAAATCCCACATACCGTGTGTATGTTTGATATGTATTTTTGAAATATGACTGTAACACATATATTTGTATATATATGGTTATCTACCAATGCCTGATAAATATAATCCACCAGGTTTACTGCGTAACCTAGCGACAGGTCATGTGACTGAGACGCAGGGTAAAATATACACCCGATACTATCCACTAGGTTTACTACGTAACCTAGCGACAGGTCATGTGACTGAGACGCAGGGTAAAATATACACCCGATATGTCCTCATCACGTTCACGTGTATATAACACGTGATCGCAACTATAGTTAGAATAGAAGCCGTAGACTTAAAACGGCAGCGTGAGTGCGTCATCAATACGCGACGCAGACCAATCGGACACCGCGCATGGGTGACGCGCGATGCGTGTGGTGGCA
Source organism: Crinia signifera (assembly GCF_055691185.1). Lineage (NCBI taxonomy): Eukaryota > Metazoa > Chordata > Amphibia > Anura > Myobatrachidae > Crinia > Crinia signifera. The sequence continues at coordinate 56,997,882 of NC_139219.1, read as the reverse complement.
TCTCGCGTCCCCACTGCCTGTGTACCCCGGAAGTGGGGACACAATATCGCACACACCAGGTGAAAACGGGGACATATTAGCGTGTGCACCCTTCATACGGTGACACGCGATTGGACCCTTTCCGATCATGTGATCGGGATAAAGACACCACCTGATAAAAATGTAAGTTATTTCTCTGATTATGTTTATAATTCATTTAACTCAGTATGATTTATTTATATATATACTATTCACTGTCTCCTCTTCAAACTTAACACCTTTTGAAATGTTTTTAACAAGATTGGATGATCTATGCACCCAGGTGCAATCTATTGTATTAACTATAAGGGTATATAAGGCAGTCTGCCTCACTATGAAACTATCCTTGACAAAGCTGCATTGTGGGAAGCAGCGAAACGCGTTGGAGACCCCACCACACATTGCACTCTGCCGTGCTGATATTGTGCATCATTGGACTTATCCCCAAGTCTCATTGGAGACTTCACCATTCACTGGACCCCGTTTCTCTGGCAAAACCCATTATTGGACTTGATCCCCAGTCCTGTCCTATTGGGAACCTCCAGGAATCCATTCCTCCATAGGAACCGTGGACTTATTTCCAACTGTCCGATACGGCTATCCACAGAGAGGACCCCCCAATAATTCCCTTCTCCCCAATTTTGGGAGGTACTTCTGGCCCCACGGGCTCACCATCAGGCTGCACCAATTTTGTACAGGAGCCTAACAAGTACAATCTATGACCGAAAACACCTATCAGTGACAACTCCGCTTGGAAAGACCTCCAGTGGCCACGGAACATTTCACATCACTCCAGGCCACCAACTAGAGAGGATCCAACATCACTGGCTGTGCGGTCCAGCGTCACTTACGCCATCTCATCAGCCCATTGGGGCCCCACCGACCAAATCTCCCAATATTGAAATTTGGAATGTTTTCCTGTCACCAGGATTGGTAACTATACCAGATTCTTAATACCGATTGCAATCATGTATACATGAAAACCAGCAGGCAGAGTGTCTTTTATATACTTTACTTTTATTCTTCATTGTTGTAATTTTACAGTGTATGTACATGCCAATTTTTGCATATTCATTTTATATATGGACAGATTGTCCAATTTAATAAAATTATCTGTACAGATCATCCAATCTCTTAATTGTATCACAACATATTTCACCCAGCGCTGCCACAGAACTTAGTTCTGATACCCTGTTTTTTCTTGTCTTTGATCGGGTCTAACTAACCCGCTAGTGCAGCTGCCTTGCTCATTTCAGCGCCCCTTGGTGGACACTCCCACACAGTGCCCAACCATCCGTTTGTTTTTTAACATCACAGAGGAAGAATCAAAATATTTAAAAATTGATGACCCGTCAATTCCGGTGATATATGTGCTCCCTAAGGTGCACAAAAGCACCATTAATCCTCCAGGGCGCCCCATTGTTGCCGGGGTGGGGTCAATAACCTCAAATTTATCCCACTTCCTGGACCATAAAATACAACCCTTGGTCAAATTAACACAATCATATACTAAAGATACTACTGCAGTAATTAACAAACTTGCAGATCTGGAATGGGAAGAGGGAGACCTATTGGTCACTGCCGACGTTAGGGCACTTTACACCATAATTCAGCATCGGCATGGCATTGCTGCCACTGAATATCATCTTATTAAAGCCCACATGGAGGAAAAAGAAAGGGAATTTGTGCTGGAGGGGATCTCCATGATCCTCAATAATAATTTTTTCTGGTACGAGGGGGACTTCTACCTCCAGACGGCAGGCACTGCTATGGGCACCAGGCTGGCACCCAGTTATGCCAATTTATTTATGGCGAGGTGGGAGGACCAACATGTTTGGTCCAAACACCCCTGGAGTGCCAGCCTGGTGCTATGGATCAGATACATAGATGATCTCCTGTTCGTCTGGAGGGGAGGAGAAAAGGCCCTTGAAGATTTCTGTCAATATCTCAATGAAAATGACCAGAACATTGAGTTAACATACACAATAAGTCCCACCTCCGTCAATTTTTTGGATATCACCATTTTTGTTGAAAACCAAAAAGTGTGTACAAAAAATTATTCTAAACCCACTGACTGTTGCTCGTGCATCAGTAGAGAAAGTAACCACCACATAAATTGGATTAAACGTATACCGTCCAGTCAGTTCTATAGATTACGTAAGAACTGTACACACATTGAAGATTATAAAGCCCAGGCGGAAGATATGAAAAATAATTTTAATCAGAAAGGTTACAACCAGGAGTGGGTAGAAGAAGCGTTTATGAAGAATCTCCGGGAGACTCCTCTAGAAAGAGAGGACACAAAAGAAAAGAAAAAGATGGAAGAAGTTCTTTTCATAACCAGATATACCTCCCAACACAAACAAGTGGAGAATCTGATTAACAAACATTGGGGGATATTGGTCAAAGACCCTCTTTTGAAAGAATATTTGGGCCCACGTCCCAGGTTTGTGTACCGTAAAGCAGATAACCTCAGTAATATTCTTGTAAGAAGTGCCCAGGTGGTACCCAAAAGAACAACAAGAATAGTGTCTGAGGGATTTTATCGCTGCGGCGCATGTCCTATGTGCCGTGCGTGTAAAACTGCTCCAAAAATTACTGAGTATAAATCTAATGTCAATCAAGAAAGCTTTCCTAGTAAGGAATTCATTACATGTAATTCTAAAAACGTTAAATATTTACTAGAGTGCCATTGTGGGGAACAGTGGGCATTATTCTGCTCGGAGCGGCCAAACGTGCGTACGTTCGCCATTACCGCACGCTAGCCGTACGCGGCCGTTAGGGTTAAGTCCACCCACAAATCAGCCGCTTACGTACGGGCAGAAATAACGTAGAAGGGGAGTGGCGTACAAATGAGCGTACGGCAACGTACGCGGCCGGCCCAGCCCTTACACTCCGACAACTGGCGTACAACTGAGCGTACGGCAACGTACGCGGACGTCTTTCGTCCGTCTTCCCACCGACTTCTTGCGGAGATCTGAGCGTACGCCAGCTTGCACGCACGGGTCCCTATTGTTTTCAATGGAAAACACAAGTTATGTCACCGCTCGTGAGAGTGAGCGTACGTCCGTGTACGCTGGCATACCCTTCACATATATGGACCTGCAAATCTTCCCTTTCAACTACAAATCTCACAATTGATTAATTAATCTATTTGTTATTCAATTATTGTTTTCTATTAACTCAATTGTCTACCTCAATAAAGACCTAATAAAACTACATTTGAACCCTCATTACATTTATATTTGTGATGTTCTAATGTGGCATTTTAATCACTATCTATGTGTCCCCATATTGCTGTTATTTTTACATCAAGTAATGTTGGTGTTTCTGTATATGTACTAAATTATGTCCATAATTACTTTGTCCACAATGTGTAACATGTATACCTACCCTGATGTTATGTGTGATGTTGTAATCGAACAACATTAAAAATTCATGCATTTTTACTATGTGTTATTTTATTCAAAAACACACACATTCACACATCAATCATTACCCCTCACCTCAAATTACAAGTATAACTTACAGTACACATCTGTATGTACCTACCCTTACAAGCCCTCTAACATATTTCTGATTAAAAACAAAGGCAATTTCGAACTGTACATAAACGTTTATTTGGCACAAAAATAATAAGGGGGGGGGGGGATAAAAAAAAATTAAATTCGGGCCTCCAGAAGGCCAAACAGGATCTGGAGGTACAGGAGGGTGAGGACAATCTCCCGCATTAGGGCTGCCACCTCCTCCTGCTGCTGTCCAGTGTCTGTAGGGAAGGGATAAAAATAAAAAATTAATATATAACATACACAAATGTTTGTTGTATTTGTACCTAAAAATAAGTTGAGAGTTATGTGTGAAGGCCACATACATTTTTAAACTACATTGAAGATGGGTCTGCTGTAAACACAGTACTACAAAATAATATACTTAATTAACTGCAGGGGATATATATATATATATATATATATATATATATATATATATATATATACACACACACACACCACATGAAAAGCCTGTGTTTGTCCCTCTGCCCCTTACTCTGGTGGAGACCTCACAGTCCTAGTGCTGCCTCTGATTAAAATCCCTCCCATGACTAAGCTGCTGCTGCTGTTCTCCATGAGACCTGAGAAGCATGTAATGAGCTCCACCAATCAGAGCTCAGCACAAACTTCTCAGCCTCTGTCCTCTGGTGCAAAGTGTCATGGGACTTAGTCAACTCCCAGAAATGCACTGCACACTTGTGCAATCAGTGTGCCTTGGCTCCCGATGCTCAGCACCATAAATCATTGTCACATTGGCAGATAGGTGAAGCTGCAGCACTACCCCACCCATGCACAAAACATTTAGCTAAAAAAAGAAAAAAAACAACTTACACATTTTTTTGGTCAAAAATACATGACAACCACAGGGGGCCCCTAGCTAGAGGGGGGCCCAGGGGCACTGACCCCTTGTGCCTCCATTATAATCCGGCCCTGTGTTGCACATCATGCTGGGAACTGGAGTTACCCAACACCTGGAGCCACATAACTACCACACCACTAATGTCGGATATCTCATTGGATGTACTGTTATGTCAATTATTCAAGGGGTGAGGCATGGCCACACTCAAAAAAACCACCAAGGGGACCCTTGTTCCTGGAGAAGGACAGGACACACCTCATGGTCGCCCTGCAGTGATATGTTGCAACTAATGTTGATGTTGGATACACATATGTGGTTGTTGTGATTGTTGATGTGTAGAAATGTGTAGGTAAACATTAGACAAATTATTTACTTACGGCTACTTGAGCCATCCTCGTCACCGCTGGTTGGCTGTGCGGTGGTTGGGGGGGTCTGGAGCAACGAGAATGATGGTCCCGGAGTCTGGACCACGGTAGTGGCTGTTACTGGGGAGTGGAGAGGTTTGGGGGTGGGTGGTGGAGAGGTATAGGGGGGTTGGAAATGGGGTGGGGAGGGGGGGGTGGGGGTTGGGGAGGTGGTGGGGGTGGGGGTTGTGGAGGTGGAAGGGGATGGGGAAATTGTGTGGGTCCAAACAGCACCCTGTGTCTCTTCTTCTTCCTCCTCCTCTTCTTCCTCCTCCTCCTCTTTCTTCTCCTCCTCTTCCTCTTCCTCCTCCTCCTCTTTCTTCTCCTCCTCTTCCTCTTCCTCCTCCTCCTCTTCCTCCTCCTCCTCTTCCTCTTCCTCTTCCTCCTCCTCTGGCTGCTCCGGGGCTGCCTGGTCCCGGCGTGCCTGCTCCCGGGCTTCTCTGGCGGCTCTTGCCCGTACTGCAATGTTCATGTTGATGGCATAGAAATCGAAGATTGGGATTCATAAAAAAGGGGGAAAGAAAAATTCACATTAGTCATGCTCATAACCTTCCAAATGATCATTGCTGTGATATTTCAGACATTTATCATGCTAACTATTTGATATCCTACACCAAAAAACTGAGCAACTACTTAAACCCCCCCCTATACCCCCCATATACACCCATATACACCCATATACACCCCCATATACACCCCATATACACCCATATACACCCCCCTATACCCCCCATATACACCCATATACACCCCCCTATACCCCCCATATACACCCCATATACACCCATATACACCCCCCTATACCCCCCATATACACCCCATATACACCCATATACACCCCCCTATACCCCCCATATACACCCCATATACACCCATATACACCCATATACACCCCCATATACACCCATATACACCCATATACACCCCCATACTCAGCAACCTATTTTTAAAAAGTACACACAACATTGCTAAAAAACGCAGACATACTAGTAATCAAAACTTACATCGGGCAATATGGCGGCGAAGGCTGCACAGTAGAACGGGCTGCCGCCGGCGCAGGTCTGACCAGCGCCGCTCAACCTGCCCCAGGCTTCTGCGGACGCCGGTCGTGGAAAATATCAGGCGGCGGGCAGCATTATACGCCCGCTGCTTGTCCGCATTCGAAACATATGGGCCCCTGGGCCCCAGGTGACGGTCCATGACGTGGACCAGGGCCAACAGCTCAGAGGTCGAGAATGGCCTAGCTCTGTTTGCTGTCATGGTGGCAATGGCGCAGTTATTAATTGCAGGTACATATATCACTTTTGGTGCTTGCTGATTGGTTGAAAAAATTGTTTGTTTGGTATTAACTTTATTAATCCCTCTTACATTAACAAACTGGATGCGAATAAAAACTTACGCGGACCGTTCCGATATACACACCACAACCAACAGCATGCATTCAATGTATAGAGAGGAACTGTATATATACAGTGTGCGGAAAATAATACACGCACCCCGTCTACTCATAACTACGCTGCTTAAAGGGGGCTCAATACACCGATTGCCATGAAGAGAAAAGTACTGTATATATAGTATGCGGAAATTAATACACGCAACCGTCTACTTAGAACTACGCTGCTTAAAGGGCCACAATGCAACATGTTGCTGTATGACAATTGCATAGACATTACATATGCAAGGCAAGCATTATAACGTGATGTTTTGAAATGTGACTCACAAAGCATACACGAACTCCAACAGATACCAGCTGACAACACTCATCATTGGAATGACAGGTGCACACATTTCACGATGTAGCCCACAATGCTCCACAACCTGTGTATATACATATACGGGTGATTGATCAGGTGCATTGAGACCTGCGTAATTTAAGCGGCAATTATCGGCGGGAAATATCGGCGTAAATTTGCATCTACATTGCGGGAAAAAATATACGCCCCCTTGTTCATGGCGGGAGATTAACATATAAATATTCAGTCATATGCAGCCCACAATTGCTGCAAACATGTCTGACTCAGACGATTCTGCAGCAGAGGACGCTCTGCAGAGAGCTACAGCACAATCGATGCTTGATGCACTCAACAAGAGGGAACAGGAGCGGAGAAGGAGGGCCCAAGAGAGGAGTCGCCTGCAAGATCAAGCGGGCCCCTCAGTAACAGGCCCTGGTGAACCTCCACCAGCTCCACAAGGGCCAAGCAACCAGCCAGAACAAGAGGTTGCATCTCTCCAAACAGGTGTGACCCAGCAGGTGCATGGTGAGAGAACTGGGGCCACCAGAAAACGTGCTGCAACATCTAGGGTGATGACTGAGCAGGATACCACCACCAGAAGGAGAAACCCTGCATTTGTAGAGGCCGAAATGCGAATTCTAGTGCCCAGGGCACGCGAATGGATTGAATTGGCAACCAGGAAGCCGGGTGCCAGTGCAAGGAGAAACCTTTGGGACAAGATCACAGAGGAAGTGAACCAGGTGTCACCAGTGGTCAGAACTTGGGACGCGGTGAAGAAAAGGTTAGTGTGTTTGTCAGGTCAATTTTTCAGCAGTCTCCAGCAGGAACTGAGGCCCTTATTCTAGTTCACTCTTTCTGCCCAAATATCTCTTAGATGGACAAAACCATGTGCACTGCAGGTGAGGCAGGTGTTACTTGTGCAGAGATAATCAGATTTGGGTGGGGTTTTACACCTGCCTCACCTGCAGTGCACATGGTTTTGTCCATCAAAGAAATATTTGGCCACACATGGCAAAAAAACATAAGATCACCCACACTAGGAAATGTCACGTAGCTAGGGGTACCACATAGTCCCTTTAATTCCTGACACATATTAATTACACAGGTTCTGTGGCTGGCTGACTTCAAGACTCCACTTCACCTAATTTTAAACTGCCACAGAACCTGTGTAAGTAACATGTGTCCGGAATTAAAGGGACTAGGTGGTAACCCTACACGTAGCACAGTGGTGCACATATCTCATGGTGATATTTGTATTTTTAAACTTGTAGGTGGACTGACTTCAAAAGTGCCCTGAAGAGGAAGATGACTGACCGGTACAACCACAGCATGTCCACCGGGAGCGGTCCTATGCCTGACCATTTGGAGTATACCCCCCTGGAGCTGGACTCCTGTGACGTCATCGATGTGGGGGAGATCAGGGGGATCTCCAATATGGACAGTGAGCTCCCGGCGGAGGTCTTTGCTGCTGCTTTTGATGGTAAGTCACAGTAATGCATTGTATTTAGAAAGATATTTTTTATTGCGTATGTGATGGTGACATTGTTTTCAATTCTTATCCTAGCAGAAGCAGAAAGTCAGGATGTACCGGCAGCATCTTCCTCTGCAGAGCCACAGGTGGAGCAGGTGGTCCAGCCTCCACCAAGACGTCGCCCCCAGCCCCAGCCACAGGAGACATGGAGTGAGAGCCTGTTGGTGACGCTGGACAGGATCGAGCAGCAAGGGGTGGATGCTGCGATCCGTCAGCAGCAGGTGGCGGATTTTCTGGCGGAGTGGAAGGCCACAAACCAGCTGCAGGTTGAGGCGTTGAACCGCATTTATGAAACTCTGGCGGCTGGCATGCTAAGCATTGGCCAACACCTCAGCCGCCAGAATGAACTTCTTGCGGAGCAGCTGTCCACCGCCAGGTCCCTAAGGGACAATCCCCCATCTGCTGCCCCACCCCAAGCTGCTCCCCAACCTTCCACCTCGGCTGACCCTCCTGTGTCGACTAGGGGAAGACGCCGAAAGCCAGCTGAGCCAAAGGCCCCTGTCCCCAAGGCCCCATCTAAAAGGGGCAAAAAAGGGCCCAAATGAGACCTGGTTCACTTTCTCTGTGGTTGGAGGCCAAAGGTTTAAATTGCACCGCTTCCTGAGTTGCCCATCGATCCATTTGTGTGCCATGGGCATGAAAGTTCGTATTTTGACCTCTACAAATGCAGGATATTTTTTTTTTGGTGGTGTGTATCTTGCTTAGTATTCACCCTGGTTGTTGCAGTACGTATTCTGGTGTCCCCATTTCTTTCACCATTGCATTTGCAGGGTAACACATGTTTGGAGATATGCAACCTCTTGTTCTGGCTGTTTTATTATTTGTGTGTCTATTTTATTTGTTTATTTGATTTCTCACATTAAAGTGTCAAGCTGTGATGCTGAACAGCAAATAAATTTATTTTACAAATTAAAACAAAATTGTGGTATGTGTAATTTCTTGTGTGAAACAAATACTAGATTTATGTGTACTTACTGACCAGGGTATTTTTGAACATTTGTTGAAGTGTGGTGGAAGTTTCCCATGTGTAACCCTCTCCATGGCCATTCCCATGTTCCTATCCAACTTTTCCCTGCTAATTAGTTTGTGTCAGCACATGTGCAGAGCAACTTAATAGGTGAGAAAGCAGTTTGTGTGCAGGTGAGGTAGCTCCTACAGTAGTAGGTAAAAGCAGGTCCAGAACAATGCTTTCCTCATGGAGTGGGTGAGGCAGACAAACAAGGGTGAAAAGGTAAATTTCTGTAGGAATGCATATGTGTCCTCCCTAAAAAAAGATGTGTGAATGGGCCAAACATGATAAATTAGCTTGTGAACAAACATGCATAACTTTTTAAATATATATGATTTGACAGTGTCATAAGCAGATGTAGGAATCCTTTGTTAGAGAGATGAGAGTGCAATAATGTGATTGGTGGCATCTTACATCCAGAGTGTAGTGAAATCCAAATCATAGCAGATGAGATAGTGGTACAGGTCATAATTTTGGGTACTATACAAAGATTGTGTGGAAAATAGTGGTCATGGGCTTCAAACATTGCTGAAACATCCTTTGTAGGTGTTAGATGTGGTTTATGTTATTGTATCCTAAATACAAAACCTATGTTAGTATTAGAGTGAACACGTTGACACATGTCGACTTGTGTAGATTGAGTGTGCTACTGCGTAAAGTCTATGAAAGCACGTAGTGAATGTGTCTGTTTAGCAAATACCTACCTTAGCGTATAAAAAGATTCTTACCTTAAATTAAACAAACCTTTAAATGTGGAGAAGTATAGAAACATAAGCTTCCAATGTGTTTGCGTGCTGCATGTGTGGCTTGCAGGCAGTGAAATCATGGTTTGGAGTTAATAGACTGCAGCATTGCTTATTACATTCAGGTGTATGTGTTTGAGTAGTAATCAGCGTTAATTAGCCAACTCAGGCGCACGCTGGCATGCGGTATCTGTAGGGGTGGTTTTAGCTGGCGGTTGGCGGCCGCCTGTTTGGTGTCCGAAACGAACGGTGCCTTAGTCGATCGTGCGGTAGTAGCACCGCTCATTTTTGGTGCACACCCCCGTGTACGCCCATATTTACGCCCATTTTCCCTCATTATTTCGGCCGCTCCCATCAACACGCCCCTATGCCGCCCCATTACCCGTACGCTCGCGTACAGGTTTTTTCGCACGTTGAGACACCGTCCGTAAGCGTTGTGGAGTGTTCGCGCCGGCGCATTAGCGTATCTGCACATGCGCAGATCGTAAAAAACCCCGGGACGTACGCGTACGGCCCGGACGCTCCAACCAGAATAAGGCCCAGTATGTGGGTCGTACGAGCAGACACTTAAAAGACCGCTTAGCGGAGCATGCCCGCAACATAAAAAAAGGGTATGAGATGCATAATGTATCCCTACATTTCAAAACTAAGCACTCGTGTGACCTTAAGGGATTGAAGTCTTTCTGTGGTTTTATGACATGCAAATCTGATTGGAGGAAGCACAATGTTGAAGAGAGATTAGCAACAATGGAGATGAAAATGATTTTCACTCTGAACACATTGATTCCTAAGGGATTAAATGTGGATTATGAATACAAATGGTTGATATAAATGTGTCCCATTTCTCTGACATTGCTAATATGTTTTATCTCTCTCCTTCTCTCCCCGCCCGGCTTTATATGAGTTAATACTATAATGATCCATATAAATTGTTTTTAAATTAATTTTATGCATTGTATGTATTTTATTGTAACTCAGTATGTCTTTTAAATTGTTCTTAATTATGTCTAATTGTTGCTTTTTATATATTGTGGATTTTAACATTGTTATGTTCATTTATTGCTGCTATGACCATTGAATGTGTATGGGATAGTGCAATAGAGGGTTAAATGCTGCATAAATTGAAAGCCGGGCTTAGGTGAGAATCTATAGGTCATTGGAGACCCATGTGACCCGGCCAGCCACCCTTAAATATATCCACGAATCTAGAGGCGGATCATCTTGAAAAAGGATACAGAGTATATCCGAAACGCGTTGATGACTACACACCGCCGCACAAGCCAGGAGTGACAGCGTCCCGTCGACATCACATCAGACGGAGATTAGCGCGGCTGCTCCCTGACAGCGTCCCGTCCACATCACAACAGACGGAGCTCAGCGCGGCTGCCTCCCGGCTACCTTCAGCCTGTATACACGCGTCTGCAGCGCAGAGATTACAGGCGGCTGGAATCCTTTCTTTTGGACTTTTATATGGTTTTAAGTTGTGTCTTCAGTCTGGAATTAAACCTACTTTATTTACACTGCTGACTCCCGACTGGTGGATAAAGAAACTGATATGTGAACGCGTGACTGAAACAAAAAGTAAGTTGAGTTCATGCTGCCACTATCTGTATGCTGAAGTAAAGATACCATTACGTGAACCCCTGCCAGAATTATATTGTAAGTTAAGATCCATTCGGTTGAATACAGGGGATGTTCTGAATATAGAGGAATATATAAGAAAATTCCCATTAAGAAGCCCTTCATTAGGACCTCTGTGCGCAAGGCTCCTTATATCTCTTTTTTTCTGTATGTATATTGTGTTGGGTTGGGCGTTAACCCTATTTGAGGAGGCCTGCTGCCTAGATCAGCGCTAGGTTCAGAAAAAAACTTTTTCCATTTTGTCATATGTGGGCATGTTAAAGGGGGTAAAATTAGTAATGATATTCATGAATACATTTAACAAAGTCATACATAATTCGAATAAATGCAAGGTGACGTATATATATATATATATATATATATGTATATAGAGACATATATAAATATATATGACACATACATATATACATACATGCATACATACTAAATGTAAAGCCTGTTTTTGTCCCTCTACCCTTTACTCTGTAGTAAAGGGTAGAGGGACCTCACAGTCATAGTGCTCCTTCTGAATCCCAACCCACCCATGACTAAGCTATGAGAAGCATGTAATGAGCTCCACCGATAACAACTCATCAAAAACCGCTCAGTGTCTGTTCTCTGATGCAACGTGGCATGGGACTTAGTCAACTCTCGGGAATGCACAGTACACTTGTGCAATCATGGATGGCTTGGCTGCTGATGGTCTGCTCCATAAATCATTAGTTAGGTGAAGCTGCAGCACTAACCCACTCCCATGCACAAAATCATTATTAAGACAAAATCAACCAACAATTATGTTTGCAAAAATACATGCCAACCACAGGGGGTGGCTAGCTAGAGTAGGGCCCAGGGGCACTGACCACTTGTGACTCCATTCTAAGCCACGCCTGTCCATACTCCATTTATGCCATACTTAATCTAGTTTAGAAATATCAATCAACTATAAACTCTATTCACCTATATGAGGCTACAGATTGTACGCTTGCAGCAGGGGCATGTAACCCTAAGGTGAGCAAGTCATCCCTTTAATCCAGGATCCACATTAACTACACAGGTTCTGTGGCAGTTAAAATCGAGCTGAAAGCCATCCCCAGAACCTGTGTCATTAAGATGTTTCCCGGATGAAAGGGATGACTTGGTCACCCTATCTAACCCCTAAGTGTGTCTGTTGCTACCCACTTTGTTTTATTACTTTATATTATTGTAAAACACAATTGATTCACCAGTGCTCCATTACAAATAGTAGTCCAAAAAATGAGTAATGATGCATTATGTATACATACCACTTTCATCAACCTGCACCACCTCACATGCCTCATCCTCCTCCGGGTCGACCTTCTCCACTTCATCCCTGGCCTCCTCCACCGCCACTGCCACCACCTCCTCCTCCACCTCCTCCGCCGCCACCACCTCCTCCTTCACCTCCTCCGCCACCACCTCCTCCTCCACCTCCTTCGCCACCTCCTCCGGCACCACCTCCTCCTCCATCTCCTTCGGCACCTCCTCCCGGGCCTGCCCCACCTCTGCCTCCTCCCGGGCCTGTCGTGCTCGATCCCGTGCTGTGTTGGAGAAAAGAACGATTAGTGCCAATTAAGGGTCATTGGGGCAGATGTATTAAGCCTTAACAAGAGATAAATGCAAGGGTGATAAGGAGAGATAAATGTCCAGCCAATCAGCTCCTTACTGACTTTTTTCATACACAGCCTGTAACATGGCCGTGATGATGTGATTGGATGGACGTTTATCTCTCCTTATCACCCTTGGATTTATCTCTTGTTAAAGCTTAATACATCTGCCCCATTGTATGCATCACAATCAATAATCCTATACAATTACATATTATATCCACATGTCTGCATGTCAAAGAGGAAGTAGCACACATATAGTGTATGCCATTTTAAACTCCTGATCAGCCAGTTTACCTTATTGACTTTAAAAAGTTATTTTAAGCAATCATTTAAAAATGTGCATTTATTGTGTAAACACTCACATTGAGCTATCCTGCCCCTTATTTGCTGGAGCAATTCTGGCTGTCGCCTCCGGAGGTCTGACCATCGCCTCTTCAGCTGGGCGATGGTCCTCCGCACCCGGGTGCGGGCGAATATTCGGCGGCGTGCCTCGGCATAAGCACTGCGCTTCTGCCTATTGCTTATAAAAGGGCCTGCACGGCCCAGCCTACTCTCCATAACGGAGACCAGTGCCCTAAGCTCTGCAGGCGAGAATGGGGCTGCTCTCCCATAGGCCGCCATCTTAGCAATGGTGCAATACAAGCAATCATGTCCTGTAATTGGTTGTTCACATTGAAATTTGTTAATAACTTTATTGATCATTTTTACATTAACAGCGTGTATGCGCCACAACAAACGGCTAAAACATCGCATGGCAAAACAACACTTGCTGTAGGTTGGCATCGCTGAGCTAACCTTGGCAGTACTTAGTATATTCAAAACAGACAGGGTGAAAGAAGTTTGAAAACCAATATAATCACCAAACATGGCAGAAAACAACAGATGAAATAGTGTGCCACAATATACAGTTACACATATCTGTACAAGGTACTACATTAGTCAGCCTTAGTGGTCAGAAAGCAATACACCACTAACATACAAAATAGTGCTATACTTTTTCCCATTCCCATGGTGCCATTTATGTACCTAGCATCAAGGCAGTATTTATAGGCCTATCACATGTGATTTGGATGCAAGCAGTGATTACTAATGCATGAGTTGTGGACTGGATTAACATATGGAATGGGTTAGTGTCATTTGTAGGACATACCAAACAAGTGCACAGTACAAATGAACATTCACATATAGATTTTATGTCTGGCCAAAGTTGTAGGTGTTTATTGGTGTTCAAATCTGGCAATGAGTACAAAATCAGACTTGGAAAGTATGCCTGGTTTTGTACATTTGTTTGTACGCTGGTATGGGCGTGGCCTAAGCGCCGCACGGTGTACGTAGCGGTACGGAACGCTGCCGCACAGAACGCAGGGTTTTGGCTGATGTACGCCTATTACATCACTGTGTATATATGAGTAGATAAGGCACACTTTTTCTTCAAACTAATTGGTTTTGACAGGTCCACGCCCCTTTTATACAGTTTGTCCACGCCCCCATTTATCCGCGTTTGATATCAAACTTGATAGCGCGTGATAAGCCCGTATCACGTTTGATATGAAAGTGGTATAAATAATATTAACCCCCCGTATTAAAATATAATTGGTTTGATACTGTAACTTCATACACTGATATTGGTTATGTGAAATAACACATATATAAAGTACGCGATATCTTAATCAGCTGGTAGAATTTCTAAACATAATGCTAAAAAAAAAAGTTGTTAGAAAAATATGGTATACAACAGATATATAATTCGTAGAACTGTAGATCTTGTTTTATATCAAATTTGATTTGTGTAGGATGTCGCGCAACGCCGATCATCAAAACAGCCGGCTGAAAGCCAGTTATTATAACGTATTAAAGCCGGGGAGTTTTTGCGGCTTTGATAAATATTATAAAGCTTTGAAAAATAAATTTAAAAGATCCGATGTGAGAAAATGGTTACAAGAGCAAGACGCGTACACATTGCACAAACCGGCTAGAAAAAACTATAAAAGGAATATGATATGCGTATCGGATATAAATCAACAGTGGCAATGTGATTTGGTATCACTCATAGATCTGGCAAAGCACAACGACGGCGTAAAATATATACTAACCGTCATCGATATATTCAGTAAGAGGGCCTGGGCTGAAAGTCTGACTGCTAAGAGCGCGACGACTGTCGCTAAGGCTTTTGAAAAATTATTCCAACAGGGGGACGTACCGCGGAAACTACAAACCGATAATGGTAAAGAGTTTCTAAACAAAGTCCTAAAAAAGTTGTTAGAAAAATACGGTATACAACATTTCACAACCAATAATGATGTGAAAGCAGCCGTTATAGAACGCTTCAATAGGACTTTAAAAACACGAATGTGGCGATATTTCACGGCGAATAATACATACCGATATATAGACGTTTTACAAGCGTTCATTACCAGTTATAATAACACATACCATAGAACGATTAAGCGGGCGCCGAATGAGGTGGATGGCTCTAATGCGCTGGATGTCTTCAAGACGATATATGGCGATTACTTTAGAAGTAAGAAAACAAAGGCTTGTTTAGCGATCGGGGACCACGTTCGTATCTCAAAATATAAGGATATATTTCAGAAAGGTTACGAACAGAGTTTTTCTGAGGAAATATTTGTAATACGCGGAGTGAACACTAAAGGACTTAAGCCGCTTTACACGTTGGAGGATCTCTACGGGGAGGCTATAACGGGTAGTTTTTACCCCGAAGAACTTCAAAGTATACCGAAAAACTATAATAGGATTTACAAAGTGGAGAAGATTTTAAAAAATAAGACGGTTAGAGGGAGGAAACACGTATTAGTCAAGTGGCGTGGATACCCCACAAAATTTAACAGTTGGGTCGCTGCATCGGAGATAAAAGATATATAAACAAAGAGGAAGATGGATGACAAACCCTTCTACATAACATTGCCGAGTAACGCCTCAGCCGATACATTTCCACAAAATAAGATTTCTGACTATACCACAAAGTTAGCAAGGCCGATAGACTTAAGTGGAGATTGGGAAGTAGCTCTTACAGAAATACAATACCCACACACCTGGAATACAATCGATGTGCGTGATTGTGTGTTGAAAATAACAAAGTGGGATGGGACGAGCGGTACAGCAACGAGGGTTTGCGTTAAACCGGGGTTTTATGAAACCATCGGGGCGTTACTGTTTTCTTTCAACGCTGAAATTGACCGACATAAACTGGATGGTTTAAAACTATTGTACGATCCGCTTGAACGAGAGATAATCATCGACAACAAGGCGATGTACAACATCACAGCCGGTCCTAAATTGTCGAGAATACTGGGGTTATACCCGAAAACTAAGTTTTTAAAACCGTGCGCCGACATCAGCGGCGGTCAATATACGCTCTTCGTGTACACAGATATTATCGAACATCAGAGGGTCGGTGATAGTTATGTTCCGTTGTTGCGTACCGTTGAAATAAAGGGCCGTAACAACGAGATGGTCACTATACGGTATGAGAAGCCCGATTATGTTCCGTTGTGCAAGACGCATTTTGACACTATAGCCATAGAGATAAAGAATGATCAGAACGAAAACATGTCATTCAAGTTTGGGAAAGCGAACGTGAAACTACATTTCAGACGCCGCAAATCCGAATTTTATTAAAGACAATGGTGGCCGTTAAAAATTATGGCGACCCGGGGCTCTACGCGCAATATTATAAAACACAGGCCGGTAATGGATTACCCGGTTTTCACGGCAGCGCGTATATGTACGGGTGCGGTTTAGGTGGAATTTTTCGAAGCCTGTTCAGAAAAGCGGTACCGCTTTTCCGAAGAGGGCTGGCGATAGCAAAGCCCCACGTGAAGAATGCAGCACGCAACATCGCGAAAGACGTCATCGGACAAGCCACAGCGGCTGTTGTGAGCAAAATACACGACGCAAATCAAGCGAAGCAAGATGGATCAGGTTTAATCTATGCCAGGAAAGGGGCGGCTAAAAATAAACGGAAGCGGGCAATACGACTTCCGACATGGTGCAGACCCCTTTTAAACAAAAAACGGAGCAGACGCGGCTTAATTAAAAAAAGGAAACCGAAGCGAAGGGTCGGTGATATTTTTTAAGCATGTCTTTCATACACAATGAATCCATGGAATGCGCAAAATCTGAACTTGACCTTTTTGACGTACCACCGACGCAGACCAGCGTAGAGAAAAGCCTCTACGTCGAAGTTCAACCTTTGGCGGCATTATCCGAGACCGCGCCGCTTGAATTCTACATAGCGGCCAGCGGTGAACACTACTACGATCTGAACAACACGTTGCTGTACGTGACCTGCAAGATCGTACGGCCTGATAACACGGCTATACCTCAAGACGCCAAGGTCGCTCTTATTAATTACCCCATAGCAACTTTATTTAGTCAGGTTGATGTCACATTGGGCGATAGGCTAATATCGCAGTCCAATAATCTTTACGCTTATAGGGCCTACATAGAGACCATACTGAATTATAGCTCAGATGCGCTATCCACAAAACACACAACTGGATTATTCTACAAAGATGTGGCTGGAGAACACAACACAAGAACCCTGGATGGTGTAAACACAGGGTTTATAAAAAGGGCAAGAACAACGGCACAAAGTCGAACGGTTGAATTATTGGGGCCGCTACACTGTGACCTTTTTCATCAACATAAACTAATATTGAACGCCGTGGACTTGAAGATAAAACTCATCAGAAACAAAGATGCTTTCTGCTTAATGTCTGCTGAAGCGGAGGCCTTTAAAATTCAGATTGTTGCAGCGTCCCTGTTTGTGAAAAGGGTTCAGGTCTCACCCGCCGTCCGGATTGGACACGCCCAGGCCTTACTGACCACCAACGCCAAATATGCGATCGATAGAGTGGGCATGAAGATCTATAGCATACCGACGGGGAGTCGCGTATTTAATTTAGAAAATCTGTTTTTAGGACAGGTGCCAAAAACCGTTATAGCCGCTTTTGTAGATAATGAAGCGTTTTCAGGAGCCTATGACAAAAACCCTCTACGGTTTGAACATAAAAATGTAAACTTCGCATCCCTATACCTGGATGGAACACCGCATCCGGCCAAACCATTTCAACCAGACTTTGAACACGGTAATGCGGTTCGCGAGTATATGTCGCTCATTCAGATCACAAATAAACAGAAATCAGATTCGGGTATACTAATTGACCGTGAAGAGTACCTCAACGGCTACACACTATTTGCTTTTGATCTGTCGCCTGAACAGGAATGCGCGGAGCATCTGTCTCTAATCAGAACCGGAAATCTACGAGCTGAATTCCGGTTTGCAGGAGCGCTAGACCGGACAGTCAACATAATAATATACGCATTATTTGATAATATCATCGAGATCAACCAGCGACGCGATGTGCTGTATGATTATCTATAAATGAAATAAATAATTTTTATATTTATCGTATATTTACCAATATTCATCACCCCATCAGCGATATGAACACATTGCAGATAAATTGTATACTGTACGCTAATCCGGTGACGCGCCTGTTTTTTAAAGGGACCTACCCGTGTGATATGCTTCCGAGCGGTAAACTATCGCAATACCCCTGCGCGTTTGTAATCAACACACACACCAGCGCCCAACCGGGGGAGCATTGGTTGGCCGTTTATTTTAACAACCAGCGCGAGTGTTACTTTTTGGACTCTTACGGTTTAGAACCTGACAACCCCCTATTCCCAAAGGCCATAATAAATTTTTTAAACTCAAATTCAAAAAGAATTTATCACCAAAATAAGCAGTTGCAAGGTTTTAACAGTACCGTTTGTGGACAATATTGTATATACTTTATATTTTTCATGTGTAAAAATTACAAATATACAGATGTGTTGGGCCGTTTTAGTTTTGATACAAAACGTAATGATCGCTATGTATCAAACTTTGTAAGACGTCTCCCTAGAAGTCATTGTTTGAGTCGATATACGGGTAACTGTATACAGTCCTGTGTCACCAGTAACCAACATGTGTTTGATAAAAATAATGTGTAATACAAAATTGTTTGTGTAACTTGTAACTAATGTTGTGATTGAAGCGCTGTATGTACATTGCTTATGGTTACTTTCTATTAAAAAATCTTGCTTATTGAACTTTATACCATGTGATTGCATATTTTTGCAGACAAACTGGTTAGAATCAAAGAACAAAACAGCATTTTATAAATCATAATCATATTTTATTGGTACAGACAAAATGTATTTACAGCAAAATAATCACGAATAACACGATAAACTTTACAGTTAAAACAATACACTAAATACATGATACAATACAAATTAAACGTCATCGTACAAATTAAACAAACAAAAAAAAAATACATCGTATAAAAACATTATAAAATAGTTATATGTTAAAGGTTCAACCACTGCGAATCCTGAAACAGATTTACGGATCTTTTCCTCGGTAGTAAGTATCCGTGTGGCGTTGTTAACCCGGGGGAATTTAAAACATTTATACGACTTTTTTTAATGTTGTGTATTGGGGAGGCTATATTTACATTGCCAATTTCATCATCGTAGATTTCAGCTTTTAAGCGATCTAACTGTAATCTGTTTGATGCATTACCAACTACAGTGGACGGGATATTCAACTCAGCCATAGCGCGCATAAATTCAATCCATCCGTTAGGCATTTTATGACTCGTCACGCTGTGGTTTTGCGTGATACCCCTTATCAAGTCTAACACATTGGATCCTGGCACTGTGACACCTTTATACATAAACACACCCTTGCGGTCCCAATTCGCAATGTCTTTAGAGCGAACCATTTTACTCATTAGTATTTCACAGTTCTTTTTATACCGCGCATTAACACTGTTCAAGACATCGTGGTAAACAGCGTCGGTAGCATCGTCTTGTGTTGGGTTAGTTGTATCCTCAACAGCATTTGCACCGGGTGATAAAAGCGTTAAAGTTGACATTTCTCTATCAGTTTGTTTACTCAACACCAGGTATCTCTGTAACACAGCTGTGTAGCGTTTTGCCTTTTCATACTCTGATAAAGCATTATTATGTAGTATACTTATGATCTCAGCATCTAGGCTTTGCGTGGCTGTTTTGCGTATATCATCGCCGGTTGGTTTGTTGTTTAAACGGTCTATCTGTTGCTGGGGGACCAGATACATTTTCTCAGAGTATTCCATCACCGATTAGACAGTAGTCCGGTAATTAATGGAATGGCAAATCCTAGCAACGATCCGATGAACCCACCCGACTGTTTCACCAACCTCTTCTTTTTCCCAATGGCGCATTTCTTATTACAAAGCGATTTTATAAGGGACCTCTTCTTTTTAAGGTAGTTCAACTGGCGCTGTGACAGGGGTATTTTACCTTTAAGCGTATTGAGAGCAATCTCACATATGGCTGTCACCAAATCGTTTGAAGCGTTGGATAATATAGCGTTTCTTTGGGCCGGTTTGGCTTTAATGAGGGTTTTTAAAAGGGCCCAATTACGCCTTATCCTGGTCGACATGTTCACAGCTGTTAGAAGTGGTAATGAATGACTATAGGATGTGCGGTTATAGCTATTTAGAACCCCGCTTCTTAACAACATAAGCTACTGGTGTGTCGGGGGGAAATAAACCGCTTCGTAAACGATAATCATCAAGGGCATTGTTTCTTAAATCAACCAGTAAATAACCGTATGGAGGCTCTGTAGCGGACTCATAGGCTTCAAGAAAAAAACGATATTTTGATGGGTACATTTGTCTAGCCAGAATGCTAACCTGCATTTTATCCCTGGGGTTTTTAAACAGGACCATATATTTTGTGTTTAAATGTATAGTCCTGCTCTTTCTACCTTGACAAAATATGTTTTGCACAAGGTACATGACACTGAGATTACGATGGTGCACATACTTTGTGAACGCTTTCTCAACCTCAGAATTATTACTCGCAGCATCCATCAAGTCATCTATCACCGTTAAATTAATCTTATCAGGGGGAAAAAGCTGGTCGTCGCTAAATGACTCGGGCAACCCCTCTATAAAACGCATACCAGGGTGAGCACTCAGAAGTTGGTCATATATCGGTTGCCAACAGGTGTAAAACCAAACAATATTATCAGGTACATGCGTCATATGTGTGGATGCGTGTTGTATTAGCGTTTTCACAAAATAACTTTTCCCCGAATTGGAGGGTCCGGCTAAAATACAGGAGAAGGGATGTTGAAAACGGATATCCATCTTAATAACCAAATGGTAGGGTTGTAAAATTATCCGTGAGGTTACGTTTAGTGTAAACGCACTTTTGCGTTTTCTGCAGCATACGGGTTTCAATCTGCCAGTACTTTTTCACACGTACTATACCGGGCTGCCTGGTCACAATTTTTTTCTGATCCTCGCCTTTGGGGTTTAAAGGATAATCTAAGACCAGTTCTTTCAGACTGTCAAAGTTAACGTGCTGCTCATTACAAACATTCAACGTTATACCTTTGACCTTGAGGCTCGTCTTGCCGTTGCTTAGTCTATAGCCGTATGACTTGGGGCCGGCTGAAACAAACTCTGTTATATGCGTACCAGATGGTAGTTCGCTGGTCAACTCCCCTAGATAATCGCCTAATGGCGGATTCCAGTCACCGGGCCTGCTGACAAAAATTACAGAATCTGTATCGTGATACAGACATCTATCTTGTAATCTATCCAATAGGTTGTACAACTCGACGCGGGCGTGCGCTGTGGTAAATGCTGCTATAAATATATTTGTTGTTGAAGACCTGGTATAATGGTCTTTGGCGTATTTCCAGTTGACCATAACAGTTTCTGAGTCTATGAAGTCTAAAGCAGACACCTCATAGTGTGGTTGAAAGGCATATTCAAAAAGCTTATCAGGATCTGTCACTAAACAAGTATTGGGCATGTTGCTACGTTGACCAAATTTACCCCATAATGAGTTTAAAAACAATTTAGAAATTTGTCTTTTGGCGGGGTTGACATTTATGTGTTCGTGTCTTAAAGCTATGCCCTCATTTTTTTGATACGCGTCTATGTACTCTTGTTGTTTCACAGAGTCTGTACACCAATCGGGGTAACCAGAAGCCTCCTGTTTATCTCTGAGGTGTGTTTTAATGTAACCTGAAAACAGATCATCAGATCTCTCATCAAAATGCCACACCTCATAGATTTTACACACTTTGTACCCCTTTTCTATAGCAAGATTTATCTCCACTGTGCACCATGTACCGGTTAGGGCGCGGTTTTCTGAGTCATGAACACACGGCTCACACTGTCCAGATTCGGCGCATGTGCGGCACAGCGGAAACATTAACTTACCATTCATTTTAACCGGTAAAACTGGAAAGAAAAGGCCTCGCGGAGGATTAATTTTTAATTTAACAAAACCGAAATACTTTGTGACATCATCAAAGTCCTTATAAATGATGCGTGGGTGACGTATAGGATATGTTTTGGTCTTGTTGACAAATGGGTATAGGCTAGTAAAGTCAAAATAGTGTATTTTTTCATCGCACTCTGTCTTGTGATAAAGTTTTATGGCGTTAGTGCGGCCGCCATAAAGACCATCACGAGGATCCAAGGGGTCAGGGATTTCCAAACCTTTCAGAAAAACCTGAAGCTCCTCATCAGTCTCCCTCATTTTCTTCCACTCACACCCCCACATCTCCCTTATCTGAAATCCACACCGTTTAAGGTATTGTATCCTTAACTGTGTCTTGTGCCGCAGTTGACCGTAGGTTGTTTTAGTCAGATTGTTTTCATCATCGGTTTTGTAACAGTTGTCACAACCGTGATAAAAACACCCCTGGAATTCAAAAGCTGTTGGCACGCCGTTAATCACGGCGTAACCATCCAGACTGTATCTACCGACTTTCTTCTCACCACCTTGTAAAGCGTGTCTTATACTCACACCTTCTTTGTGTTCTATGTACATTAACCACTGTATGGCTGGTGTTGAGTAACGCTTCTGGGTCTTGTGATAGTTATCACCCGGTACAAGAGCCAATGTGTTTGCCTGTAAATATTTACAACGATACATAGCCATACAAACCGACGCTAAAGTCGTCAGTTGGAATGGATCAACGTGACGTTTAACGGCTACATCTTTTTTCTCTGCCGCTATTACAAACTCCTGTTCTGTCATGGCTATAACGGCTGATCTGAAAGCTGCGCACCCTTTTTGCAATATTCTGACATCCTCTTTACAATATCGTATTAATTCTTTTTGAAAATTAAACGCCTTGTGTTTGTTTTTTTCGTACCACTCTGTAACATCAGCGGCCTCCTCAGGCATCATGTGTTGTAGGCCAAAATATTCTATTGAGGGCATGACCCCTATGTAATTTTGGTTATCGGCTGTGTTAAAAAAATGCGGGAAATGACCTTTAACGCCATCAAAACCCATGGCCTTTGGAAATCTGCTCAATTTCATGGGGAGAAAATTGAGAGAGTCTATAAACCTAATCTTCAGATCTTTTATTGTGATACACATTATGTTTCCGCCATTAGAGATGAGGGATACTGTATACCGTTCTTTGATGATCTTGTTCAATACAAAATACGAATCATACCGTCCAGCGTTATGGGCTATGAATGTGTAATGCGCAAATTTTGGTTTCATGAACGTCTTTACAAAATCATCGATACAAGCTTTGCCCTTAAACTCCCAGGATTTCTCACCCATTAATGTGAGGGCGTAACAGTAGTTTGGTATATGTATACCTGTCTCCTGCATGCATTCGAAATCAAAAAAGATGTATTTGGTGGTGGGTTCTTCCGCTTTGATGGGCTGTATGTAACACAAATGATCCGCAAACCCATCAACATATGCCTTGCAAGTAGAACACTTTAGCCCCTGACACTCATGAGACCTGCGACGGTAGAGACAACACCTGTCGCAATAAACATGTTCAAGACAGGATATTTTGCGATCTAAAGCTAAGGATTTGTGCTCCTCTAAACATTCACGCGATCTGCAAAACACCCTACAAACCGAACATCTTAATGCGGAAGCCCCATCATCAGCGCACGCTTGTCTGTGACAAGCCTTACAAAAGAAAAGACAATCGTGGCTATTTTTGCGCTCATAAGTTCGATTACATAAGGAACAGAAATATCTCGATCCGAGAAATGCGCAGATATTAATCAGGCCATAATAGTGTGAATCGTGATATAATACATACAGGGTATCACCGTAGCGCGACTCTGAAGAATAGTAATGCCAAGAACGATTATTATGATATAATATTGTAATTTTTGTTTTTAAGTGTTTTTCAAAAACAACAACGTCGCTAAAGCTGACTGCTTTATCGATCGGTAGGTTCAAATCCTTATGAATTTGAAGCGCCCGATCGTGTATTTCAGCGTCTGTGGCATTACCTTTATCCAGAAGTTTGCAGATCGATGCCGCAAAGCACAAATAATTGTGCGTATTGTTGAAATCATACAGGTGTCTTCTGCGCCTTTCTATAATTAAGCTGTATGGAATGCGTCTAAGGCCGCGACCAGTTAGGGCCCCACCCGCTCTATTTCTAAAAACAGTGATCACAAACCTTAAACCCGTGCCTAATAAGAATTCAGCGTTACTTTGAAGAGTGTTTGTAATTTGATTCAAGAAACTGACAGCGTCTAATGATTCTTGCGGCTTTCGGTGTGAGTAGATGGCGTTGTGTAAACCACCCCCCTCCAATCTTAACTGTACACGATCATTAGGGTCAACACCAACCATGAATTCATCAATCATAACCTGTATAGCGTTGTGTACGGCTTCAACACCCTCTGCAAATGATGTAACTCTTTCCAAATTAACAAATTGAAAATGATTATGATACTCAATAGCTCTGAAATTAGGATGGTGTCGCTCATACCTGTTAACAGCTTCTAAGTACACATCTCGCCGACCTTCACCATTACCGGGTGGCGCACCCCCATCTATGTCATTATGCATGGGCGTTGCGGGGTGTTCAACATTGTCAGGTGACGCAGCGTCACCCGGTAATGGTTGGTCCGGTGAATGGTTGGCCTGTGCACCTGGGGTTGGGGTTGTGCATCGCCCCCTGTGTTGTTTACGCTTTCTCAGCCTGTATATGCATTTTAAAGCCTGTTTTATTTTCGAACGGCGAAATAAGTGTGAGATTTTGCACGGTACATTTGCTTTAATTCTTGGGGCTTTTTTACACACATGTAAATTACGTTTCAACCCATAACCCACCATGCCTAGTCACGGGTCCGTTTCAATTATCTCGGCAAAATGATACATGTTCGCTTTAATAAAATCCCTAGTCCTCACGGTCTCTGATATATGACTTGATGTTACATTCATGTACATTTCTACAAGTTCTTTAATGATCTCTGGCTTCTTTTTTGAACCATAAAGCTCATCTTTTATACGGTTCAACATGGTATTGACATTTCTACGCATGTACCCTATATGCTCACGCATCCTCCCCATGACCGCGTAGTATTGTATTTCCGCATCTTGTCCTAATTGTTCCACATTCTGAACCCCATCAACTATGTCTGTCGATACCACGGTCGGCGGGGCATCCGCACCGCCCGATGCGGTTGCCTCGCCGACCGTGGTAAAAACACTGGGCAGTTTTGTGTAATCATCACCCATTACTTTATCAGGGATTCCGGCTACAGATGTTACAGACTCATCATCATTCTGTGGTGTATCTGAGACTGACTCTTCACTAGGGGTGATAAAAAATGTTTGCCCATTTAAGTCCTCATCATTAGCGGATAATGTAGCTGCAGGCGTGTTACTGCCCACGCTTTGCGTTTCTGTAGTATGATGTTCCTGCGTGTCTGAAATTACGATGACATCATCATCCGTCAGCGGCGTGTATCTCTCTCTTGACAGTCGTAAAGTTTTACGAGTCTTCACAGTCTTTGTATTACCGGCAATGTCAATGTCGGATTCAGTAGGTGTTGCAGGTGTTGTAAATGCGTGCGGGTAATCCACATTACTCACGGTTGGCACGGTTTGTAATGCAATTCTTTTTCTCACGGGCCTACCTTCCGAATATTTCAATCTTCTTTTAAGATCTGATAAATCGGCCTTGTTTTCTTGACCGGCTCGACTTTTTGTAATTCTCCGCTTGCTTGGCTTGAAATCGTCGCGCTCGGTTGCCATGATCTCGGCCCTTGATACATTTTCTTGGCGTTGTGGGTCGATCGCCGTTTTAGCGGATTCTCCCCCATCCATTTCAGCATTGAGTGATTGAGCAACCCCGGCCGCGGCTATCATTTTTGCGATTTGTCGCGGATCCGCTGTAAATAAAAAATAACAACGTTTTAGTTACACATTCGCGGACGCTTTATAACACCTTCAGGCCCGCCTCCCAAAACACCCACCCCTCCATGTCGGTTTGCATCTACACAGTCTGTTTAATACCGATGGTTTCCATTTGTAAAGAGCAATAATGAACGCGGTCCTATATAAGAAACTAAATAAATAAACATTACATTACACACCTGAATATTTGCCAGATCTTTCCATCGGCGTGGTTCCTACTGTAATAAAAATCACACCGTTTTAGTTACACATACGCGGCCACAAAGACAGTCGCTTTATAACACCTTCAGGATCACCCCCACCCCCACCCCCACCTTCCTTGTCGGCTTACGTCTACACAGGCTGTTTAATACCTGTGGTTTCCATTTGTAAAGAACAATGGTAAATGTTGTGCTATATAAGAAACCAAATAAATAAACATACCCGGGTATTTGTCAAAGGTTTGCGCCGGCATGGTTCCTTTAAACAATGACCAGAAAGCTTGATCGCTGATCTGGGCTCTTTTTGCGCCTTTAGCCAAAGCGCTGTTGTGTTGTTTGGCGTTTGATTCAGCACCCGATGTCGGTTCTCTGTATCCGGATGGTCCCGCTTCACACGTATCGGCCCTAGGTACCGTAGGTTCATACCGGCTAGCTATGTCATCTGTAATACATATATTATCAATTAACGACACATTCGCTGACTTGAGAAAAAAAAAAAAAAAAAAAAAAAAAAAACTGTCATTTAAGTCATGATAACAACAACTCCTGTGGACACTATTCATGATTTTGCGACGATATGCATCATTTAACACAAAAACACATTATAAAAACACCGCTAACCAATCGTCAAAATTCACCTTGTATAGCCGGGGTCTGGTATAGCTGTTTATAGTGTTTTGCCGATGGTAAATTCCAGAGATCATCCATTATGTGTTCTGCATCAGATTTCGACATAATCGGCGATACTAACAGAGAACAAATAACACATTAATATCACAGGCGGTATAAAAATGAATATAACAGGATATATATATACATATATATATATATATATATATATATATATATATATATATATGAGTGAGAACGTGAGAGTTCGCGCGAGATAGCGTGAGAGAGAGAGAGAGAGACATATTTTTGGAAATAATAATATATCACATTTTTTAACATACATCACATTTTTTGACGGCTTATGACCACCTACATTTTTGCGATTCGGACAAATCAGAGTATGCTGCGTATGGGTTTTCGAATGTCGTCAGATCCGGACCGACTGTGAAATCCGAACCATATGATCCAACTTCAGATGCGTCATTTGTGACATCTGAAACTGATTTATGGGGGTTAACAATTTAATAAAAAATAATATATACATAAAAAATAAAATAAAAATTAACACAACAATTTTGTAGAACGAAAAATACAATCAACACGTGTAACATTTATACCAATAGGGCGCTTGTCTTAACAGATCCTGTGACTAACACAACTGAGCCTGGTAATAATAATAATTAACACCAACAATGTAACATTTATAAAACCTGTCAATAGCCCCTGTGCCTTAACAAATCATGCCCCTAGCAACAACAATGTGTCTTTGGTCTGTAAACTTACATGTATTTGTCTGCTCATTTGACGGCTGTTGGAAGCTGGGTAAATCTTGAAAATCTCTGAGACTTATTTTATTTGCATTAATGGTTTTGTATTCCTTTCTCTGTAATAAATAATAATAAGTTGAAATAACAATACAATAAGATATTGTTAAACTATTGTAAATATCATATACACACCTGCATGTTGAGGTTTTGTTGATAGCTTAAGTTCAAAGGTGTTTTCTGCAACAACCACTAGATGGCACTGTTGATAATAAAAGATAACAAGATAAGTTTCCATAACGAAATATGCGTGCACAAAATCACATAAAACTATTAACGCTCTCACAAAAACCTGATCTATGAATACCTCCTGACATTGTATTCTATAGATCGGCCTATAAAAATTAATTACAGGGGGATCCAACAATGCTAACGACTAATCCCACCATATCGCATGTTTAGCCAGCAGACAGCCATACATGGCAGCATAGCGTGCGGCTTTACACATGAAAATGTAATAACTAGCTCATTATTTAAAACCATTATGTATAAGACAATGATGCAATATTAAAATGTTGCTATTTATATATATCAAAGCCGTAATACCGTAATCTGCGATGACTAACATTAACGAACTGTAAATTGTAATAACACAATATACTGTATTTTTAAAAGCAATATGTATAATGTACAGACCACAATACACTAACCACTGCACATGCAAATGGACAGTTAAAGTACCATAGGCTCAATATTTTTCTTTCCTAAATAAATGTTTAACAACAAGCAGCCAGTATGCCTGTATGTACTCCCAATACATCACAACACAATGCATGCCGCAACAAACTACTACATAACGAAATTTGCGTGCACAAAATCACATAAAACTATTAACGCTCTCACAAAAAACCTCTTGTAATTCCACAACATACTAAACCAGCGTAAGTCTCTATACAGCCTAGGCCGCCCTTAATAACTAGCATACAGCACCAAACTATATTTTAAGATTGTTTAAAAGCGTACTAAACACTCCCACCATGCCGCTAAATAATACATTTTAAATCGCTATATACAACACACTAATCACAGAACTACACATACAAATGGCCGGTTATCAACTACAAACACCCGCATGCATTGCCATTGTATTAACAACTCCTAATAACAAAATTGAGGCCAGCCATGCCGGGGTTTGTAATTCCACAACATACTAAACCAGCGTAAGTCTCTATACAGCCTAGACCCCCTTAATAACTAGCATACAGCACCAAACTATATTTTAAGATTGTTTAAAAGCGTACTAAACACTCCCACCATGCCGCTAAATAATACATTTTAAATCGCTATATACAACACACTAATCACAGAACTACACATACAAATGGCCGGTTATCAACTACAAACACCCGCATGCATTGCCTTTGTATTAACAACGCCTAATAACAAAATTGAGGCCAGCCATGCCGGGGTTTGTAATTCCACAACATACTAAACCAGCGTAAGTCTCTATACAGCCTAGGCCCCCCTTAATAACTAGCATAAAGCACCAAAGTATATTTTAAGATTGTTTAAAAGCGTACTAAACACTCCCACCATGCCGCTAAATAATACATTTTAAATCGCTATATACAACACACTAATCACAGAACTACACATACAAATGGCCGGTTATCAACTACAAACACCCGCATGCATTGCCTTTGTATTAACAACGCCTAATAACAAAATTGAGGCCAGCCATGCCGGGGTTTGTAATTCCACAACATACTAAACCAACGTAAGTCTCTATACAGCCTAGGCCCCCTTAATAACTAGCATAAAGCACCAAAGTATATTTTAAGATTGTTTAAAAGCGTACTAAACACTCCCACAATGCCGCTAAATAATACATTTTGCTATGTATATTATAAAATATTAAAACTATGCTATTTAGAAATATTGTGTATATATATATATATATATATATATATATATATTTATTTATTTAGAAAATTAAATTAAACTTACCCACTGTTCTGGAACAAAACTTCAAGTCAAAACTACAAGTTCTCTGTCTTGAATAGTGTGTGTGTGTGAAGACCTTCAACCTCAATGTGTGGCAGATGCCTGGTAGTTGCCTGTCCCATGGAGAACATATTTATATGTTTCAGTCAGTTAACACATCTGTGTTGCATTTGTCTCATTTGAATATTCATGAGTTGTGTTCCAAAGGCATAGACAGACATAACAATATATATATATATATATATATATATATATATATATATATATACATAATTGATTTAAATAATATAGCATATTGTACAAAACACAGCTGTGTTTAGAATATTTTGTTCGCCACTAAATTGCCCTGTATAAAAACCCTTATTCTTATTATTAATAATTCTTATTAATAAATGACAGATATGGCTCACCATCAACAACATCCTTCAATTTTTAATTTAAAATATATACTACGTTGACGCTACAGCTGTGATTATATATAGAATATTAGTGACGTGGTTGTGCTTCATGAATCGCTAGACATTATTTTTTTTTTTTTTTATTTCTAAAATATATTTTTGATTTAAATAATATAGCTCATTATCCGTGTTTTATTCATCACAATATAATGCTACCTTCACATTACACACATATATATATATATATATATATATATATATATATATACTGTATATAGATACCTTATTTATCAGCATTGATAATGTTCAGTTAAATACATTATATATAAGTTAATTCTGTAGTCTCTAGCTCCGTCTGGAACTTGCTTGCACCTGCAATACATGGCCACTAGATGCCACTCATGCTCTGTTGCAAAGATTTCATGGCCTTTCTTTGTTCTGTCTAAGCTAATTAAGCTGATAGTCCTGTGAAAATGTTTTTTTCAGAGGTATGATCTTTCTAATGAATATAATTGTTACCAGCCCTGCTGTGCTGTCTACGCTAATTGCGTCATACGTAAATATCAACGTCTTCAAAGACTATGGAATCCGGTGTTTAAAATTACTTTTGAAAATTACAATCATCAGTCAAAATGGGTTGACGTGTGTGTAAAACAATATGCCATTTCTCAGGCCCCTGTCTTTAAATGCATAACATATGCACCCCACACCCCACATCACCATTCAAACCAGTCTTATCAACTATACTTACATGTTCTACAAATCCTTTGTTTAAGCATTTGTGTGGATTATACCCTTATTTTTATTTTATTTATTTTTGATACACGTTTGGTCAGACACTTCGTTGTAGCGCTTTTGGATCGTTCTAAGGTAAGTGTTATTATAGTTGGTAATGATCTGCCTGTATTATTCACTGTGAAAGATCTATGAGCGATACCAAATCACATTGCTACTGTTGATTTATATCCGATACGCATATCATATTCCTAGAAAAATATGGTATACAACAGATCTACAGTTCTACGAATTGTAGATCTGTTGTATACCATATTTTTCTAACAACTTTTTTTTTTAGCATTATGTTTAGAAATTCTACCAGCTGATTAAGATATCGCGTACTTTATATATGTGTTATTTCACATAACCAATATCAGTGTATGAAGTTACAGTATCAAACCAATTATATTTTAATACGGGGGGTTAATATTATTTATACCACTTTCATATCAAACGTGATACGGGCTTATCACGCGCTATCAAGTTTGATATCAAACGCGGATAAATGGGGGCGTGGACAAACTGTATAAAAGGGGCGTGGACCTGTCAAAACCAATTAGTTTGAAGAAAAAGTGTGCCTTATCTACTTATATGTGTGCACAAAATACAACTTTGTGCTGCAAACATGTCTGCTTCTCAATTAGAGGGAGAACAGGAGCATCAGCACCTCCTAGCTCGCCTGGACTCTATCACCTCCAATGTGGCCCTCACCAGAGACCAGACATTGGGAGGTGAGCAGGCAGCTGGTCAATATACAGCTGCCCAACCTACAGCTGGGCCACCTTCTGCCTCAGCAGAATCATTGGGAACACAGCAGGTGGCTTCCCAAGAGAGTAGCCTGGCCAGCACTTCAAGTACAGCGACTGGTGGCCGTGGCCGTGGGTGTGGCCGAAAGAGGCCAACAGAGGAACCAACCAGCAGGAACATGGCATTCGAACCGCAGGAGCTTGCCATACTGGTACCCCGTGCACGGGATTGGATAGAGTGTCCACAGGATAGGTTGACACACACAAGGAGATGGAAGATTTGGGAGGACATAACTGTGGAGATTAATGCGGAAGCTCCCCAAGTTCATGAGACAGAGCATGTGAAAAATAGGCAAGTTCAAGTGTGTTACATTTGAGCAGAACAAGACCAGTAATGTTTTTATTAGATGTTAGATGGAGTTGGTTAATGGTCGGTCACGTTGCTAGGAGCAACAGACATGATTGCCATGTCACTTATTCTATATTTATTGTAGGGTGAGTGTGAATGTTTATTCTAAGTGTTGGTTTTATAGTTTAACATAATGGTATAAGTTATGTTGAATGAAGCACACGTTGAAATCTGTAGCAGATTATAATGCGTGCTACATCAAACGTCAGGGGTGACATGTAATAATATGTAAACTTTGGTTGCAGGTGGCATGACTTCAAAACCAACCTCAGGAAGAAACTGACCAAACGGTGGGAACACAACCACACCTCTGGGGCTGGCCCCATGCCAGGCCGCCTGAAGCTCACCCCCCTGGAGGAGATGGCAGAGGCCTGCATTGCAATTGAGGAGGTCCGGGGGGTGAGCAACATGGATAGTGAGGCCCCAGTGGAAGTGTTTGCGGCTGATTTAGAAGGTAATTTGTTTGCATGGCATAAGTAGTTTGTACTAATTTTATCGGAATGTGTTGTAATTGTAAGTTTCTCTTTCAGCATCATCCCCACCATGCGGCAGTGAAACTCTTGAGGAGGCAGAGGAGTCAGTGCCACCTGGCACACATGCCAGCTATGTGCAGCAGCAGGAGCCAATGGCCACATAGGATTTGGACAGGTGGGTGCAGATGCTTGGGCAGATTCGCCAGCAGGGAGACTTAGCATCAGAGCGGCTGCGTAGGACCGAGGAGGTCATGCAGGGTATTGCCAGCACCCAGCAGACCATCGCTGTCACCCAGCAGGCCATGGCTGCCACCCACCAGTCCATAGCTGCTAGCCTGCAGGTGTTGGCAGAGCAAGCCCTGCGCCAAAATGACCTCCTCCTCCGCCATAACGAGCTTGTGGCGGAGCTACTTACCACCAATAGGGCCCTATTGTCAGCCGTTTCTGGTGCATTTCCTACACCAGCACTCCCTGCTGGCAGAAGGGGAATACCATCCCCCCCTTCCACAGCATCTGCTCCACATGCCCCACCATCCCAACGTGGCCGTGGCCGAGGAGCTGCTGGACGTGGCAAGGACCCTACCAGGGCCAAACGTGCCAGAAAATGAACTTGTCTCCGCATTAGGTACTTGTTTCCTAGTAGGGTGCCCACGATTTTGATCGTGGGCATCGCAAGCAAAAAAATCGCGTCGGTCGCGTCGTGTACTGACAAAAAAACGCATGCGATACGACCGACGCGCTTACCGCGATTTTACATAGGGAACAATGTTAAATGTCCCAATTGACCCGATTTCACATAGGGAACAATGTTAAATGTCCCAATTGACCCGATTTCACATAGGGAACAATGTTAAATGCCCCCCCCCCCAATTGTAAACGCCACTCCACGATCAACGTCAACCCGAAGCGTGGCGAGCGCAGCAAGCCCGCGAGGGGCGGCGGTACGCGTCTTCCGACCTTTTCATACCCCTACTATCCACTAGGGCGTGGAGTGAGAATAGAATAGTGTGGCGAGCGCAGCGAGCCACCGAGCCCGAAGCGTGGCGAGCGCAGCGAGCCCCGCGAGGAGACGCGGATACCTTCACAGGTATCCACATCCCCTTGCGGGCTTCACAGGTGTCCGCGTCCGCTCGCCACGCTTTGGGCTCGGGGGCTCGGTGGCTCGCTGCGCTCGCCACACTATTCTATTCTCACTCCACGCCCTAGTGGATAGTAGGGGTATGAAAAGGTCGGAGGATGCGTACCGCCGCCCCTCGCGGGCTCGCTGCGCTCGCCACGCTTCGGGATGACGTTGATCGTGGAGTGGCGTTAACAATTGGGGGGGGGGGGGCATTTAACATTGTTCCCTATGTGAAATCGGGTCAATTGGGACATTTAACATTGATCCCTATGTGAAATCGGGTCAATTGGGACATTTAACATTGTTCCCTATGTAAAATCGCGGTAATCGCGTCGGTCGCATCGCATGTCATTATAATGGCATGCGATGTACACGCGATGCCCGCGATGGGCGCCCAGATAGGAAACAAGTACCCCGCATTAATCTCCACCCTTATGTGTTCCCAAATCTTTAATTTAGCTGTGTGTGTCAGCTTCATGTGTGCAACCCAATCCCGTGCACAGGGTACCCACATTTGCCCTCGGTTCGAATGTTTTGTTTGGTTCCCCTGTTGCCCTCTTTCGGCTACCATTACTGTCTGCTGTACTTGAAGTGTTGGTGCTATACTTTTGTTGTGAAGCCACCTGATGTGTTCCTAATGATTCTGCTGTGGCTATGTATGAAAATAATAAATTTTTGTACTTTTTTGTTTGTTTGTGAAATTCCTGTTATGGTACCTTTAATTTTTGGCATGTGCCAAATAACATGCTCTTTAAATTTTCTGTTTTCCCTAAATGTAATACATTTTTATTTTTATCCCCAAATGTGTGCTGTTATTGGTGAATGTAAAAGTGACATGTATATTTATATTAGTGATAGCAAGTTCTGACCATTGCTTGCAGTGTAAATGTGTGTAAAAAATGAAGCCGTGCTTTGAGCATATATTTGTGTGTTTTGTAATGGTCCATTTAAGCTGTAATGGTTCCAATTGAAGCAATGACAAGAGTGTAATTAATGAGTAATGAGCAGAGGAGTGGATTGTATTGTGTTCAGCTGACATTGGTTCAGGTGCGGCCATACTGATTGGGCGTTCCGAATGCCTAGCGCATGACCGAGTGGTGTCCGCAAAGCAATACTTATGGAGACCGCATATTTTCTGCCTTTTGGTTAGTTTGCAGTCGGTGTTCTGTCCGAATGCACGCCTATCAGAATTAGTGCACTCCCTCGTGTACGCCCATGTTTACGCCCAGTTTAACCCACTTTGAAACTATGCCCCTGTGTACTTCCGAATGACGCCCATATTACGCCCATATTTCCCGAGTGAATGCGGTGCACTTTTCTGTATGGTATTAGTGAGAACGAGTACGGAGACCTTGCGTGGCACATGCGCATAGCGTTGCCCATGCATGCGCAGACTGCTAAAAAACGCCATCCGAAAGAATTCGGAAATTTACGCATCGACCAGAATAAGGACCTTTGTTATATAAATTAAAATAAAAAATGTGTAAAAAAAAGATTATGGGTGAAATTGAATAGGATGAGAGATTCAGAAAGTGAGAGATTTAATAAGAAATCTCTAGTATTTTTAATGCGGCAATCATTTACACTGCAAAACCAGTGTTACAGTATTTTGCAGTGTAAATGATTGCCGCTTTAAAAAAAATGGAGATTTTTTTACCAAATCTCTCACTTTCTGAATATCTCATCCTATTCAATTTTACCCTATATTTCCTATATAAGGAAAACATTACAGGTCATTATGATGAATAAAATGTTTCCTTGACAATTTTCACACCTAATTTGACAAATTCGCTTGTCAAGGGTTAAAGGCAAAAAGAAAAAACATGTTATGGTTAATGAACAGAAGTCTGTTATAGGCCAAGAAATGATATCATACTGTATTCAAAACCAATGGACAATAAATTGTATCCAATGCACTTTTAGATTATGGACTAAAATTGTGAATTTACAAAGCCTTTCTCTTAACCTTTAAAATCTGGGAGGATTTTTTTGTTGTTTTTTTTGCCTTGTCCCATATTTGTATTTGCCCTTTAGCGGGTGCAAAAGACATGACTCCTGACAGGTGAATATGTCTCAACATGCATTTACTCAACTGTGCCTACACTCCGTTCTGCATCCCTGGATGTAGAGTAATGCTGGAAACACACTATAAGATTAATTTATCAATCTGGCTTTTTGGAACAAAAATCTGGTGATGTCTGAGAAGAAATTACGATGAACCGTCTGCTCCTAAAAGCTGGAAAATGGACAAAAACAGTAATTTGCATAAATTGGTTAAATCAAAAAAGGCTTTAACCAAATTGGCTGAAGGATCATTTGTATCTGTTTTCCATGCTTGAGAGCAAAGTGTACGGTCATTGGATCCCAGAAATGACCAGATTTTCATTCCAAGTATTCATTCTAACAATGTTTAATGAATATAATGCCCTTGTAAACACATCAGTACCATGGGTACCTTTAACAAGGTTACCGGAGTAAAAACATTTCAGCATAAGAAAACAAATCAAATATCACATTTAGCTCTAGGTCTTTTACTTTCAAACTTTAAGGTTCTAGTTTCATGTTTCTGTCACTCGGAAATGTCAGCCACAAAGGAAATAGCAATCTCCGTGCCACTTTGGATAACTGTCTGTTACAGAAGGATGTTGGCAACAATTCTTTCTCCACACTCAAATTGTTAGACTACTTCAAAGGTCAGAGCTATTTAATCCCATTCTTAGCCACATCAGAAACTCATTCAAGGGTTTTCTGGGCTTTTTTTTTTGTAATATTCTGGAGCATGCTGCCTTAGCTGAGGAAACACGCCTTTCCATTTCCAGCACAAAGGCAAACTATCATACTGTAGTTCTTTCTTCATCAGTTCATCCCCATTGAGTTCTGCAAATTTCAACAAGAGATAGAAATCGTCTAATAATCTAGTGTTTTTTCTTCTTTCTACATTTGATGGGGGCATCATAATTTATGAGTAGGTAATACATGAGGCTAGGGATGGTTCATCGATCATCAACGAATCATAATCATCGATGATTTATGGTTGATGTAGATTAGTTTTGCCATGGATGGGGGAGAACCAAATGGTTCTGCGCATTGATGGCATAGCATAACCAAATAGTTTTTTTTTATTCTCCCGAAGGTGCAGGGACATGGAACATAGCAGTACACCAATCACATGTTCTGATTGGTCCATGTGCCAATCGGTCAAAGAAAATAGATGACCATCGATAGTCAAAAACATCTATGGTCAGCCATTAGATATTATGCTGCCATCGATGGGTGTTTGTACTATCGCCACTATAACAAGAATGATGGCCATCCCTACAGGAGGCTATAAACTATGGACTTAACTGTAAGTCTTTATTTTTATTGTTGTTGTGACATTTGGATTGAAGAGAGGAAGTATCTCATCTCTTACAATTTGATTCTTGACAGCCCTTTAAAATTAATTGGCTCCTCATGCATGTCTACAATGTTACATCTCCTGATGCATGATGCCCCCATTTCCCATCATGATGTGGGGTTGTCCATTGCTCTCAGAGCTTCTGGGCACCCCCAGACCCTCCAAGCATCATGGGCATCATCCAAAGAAGTGGTACCAACCTAGTGTAGAAAAAGCAGATCTGCTATTTTGGTGTCACCCCTTGGATGTGTCACCCCAGTTACAGCACTATCACAAATCAGATAATTCAAGAAGTATTTAAGCCATGATTTTACACAGTTTCTACTAATAAACACAGTGGATACTCAACTTTTTACATATGGTAGAGTTCCCATATTATTATTAAGTGGCGCTTGACCAAGCCAACATGTCTTCGAGTGCTGGAATGTAAGGAACATTATTGAGTAAATCCACTAGCTGAAAATACCAAAGACAAATTGGCTTTCAAAAGTGTTGCTTAAAAAATTTACCCCATTTTTCAAGATAATGCTTAATAGCTGCCATACTGGCCTGCCTTTCTCAAATAAAATGTTCCCGTTATTGTCAATTGAAATGAGCTTCGTACACAATACCACATTTCCATTTGCAAGCAGTTTTGTACTACTAGCATTAGTTTATTGATCTATAATGATTTGTGGTCTATGCGTTAAAGCTGTTAAAGGAATTATAAACTGCAGACCACCATCTCTCTCTCGGTCTCTCTGACCACGCTCTCTCTTTCCCAACACTTTCTCCCCACCTCTCTTCTCCCTCCCCACCTCTCCTATATATTGCCACCCAAATACTGTTTCCTGTGCACCTTGACACACGAGGGAGTGGTCCGAGATCAGACTAACTACTATTACATTTCATAGTTATGGTATATTTTTTTCAGCAGTCAGTTTTATTATATAAATTATGGGGGTATGCAATAACGGATCACGGCTGTCGATCCCTGCCGGGATCAAGGCTCGTTTGCGGCTTGCACGACAGAAAATCGGCAGGCGGAATTCAATGTCCTGCCTGCTGATCAGCAAAAGGGGGTGTGTCTGTGAAAATGGCTGTGGATTGTCGATCTACGGCTGGGATCGCCACAATCCACGGCCGTTATCGGCAGAACGAGCCTGACAGCTTCTAAAGTCAGGCTCTTTCTGCCATGATCCCTCTTCAATGCTGTCGGTAAATTCAGCATTGAATAGTGTCCCGCCGCTATTTCCCCCATCAGGAATAGCAATGGAGGATTACATTCTCCCCTATGACATGCTATGACATAGTGCTCTGATTAGGTGAATGGAACATTGACAGGATATAATAGCATAAATCAGTAAAAATAATAAGGTACTGTGGGGTAGAAATGTGATTGTAATGTTGAATCTTTTTTTACAGCATTAGTCAACAGCAAACTTCATTGAAAATGTTAATGATAATGAAAATGTATTTTGGGTTTATGCAGAAATCTTGCAAAATATCAAATACTTTTTGTTTTTCTTCTGCCTTTTCTAATTATATTCCAGCTTTCCTAACAGATGGAAGACCAACATAAGAAATGCTAACAACATCTGAGAACATATCCATTGTCTAGCCTCCCTTCTAAAACTATTTTTTATGAATTCCAGTCACTCTGCTTCATTGGCTTTTCTCTGATAAAGAATTAAATCTAATTTGATTACAATTATTGATCTGATTGCCCAGCATGCATTATACCATGATTAAAAGTGTTGACCAAAGTCCTTATACTAATTGACATTTCCCGAAAATAGTAAATTCCTATCCTTAGAACGCAGCGCGGTGAATTGGGATTGCAGACAGACAGGAGAGTCCAGTGAATATCATTACAGAGCAGAAACACAGGGTACGTTTTTCATGTTTTTTTTTTTAGTTTAATCATTTGTGAGCACAGTGGGGCTGTTTGATCTTTTTTGTAGCCTGTCTTGCATTTATTTGAACTGAGTATTCTCAGCAAATGAGTGCATGTACGTAACTAAACAACATAACTATAACAAAGAAGAGTCAAACAAGTTCTGATTGCACCTACACATACAACCAGAGACATGGAACTGTGGTCTAGGAAAGGCCAATTTTTTAAATCCTGGGATTTAGGATTGGAAAGGGTGGCCAATCCCGGGATTGGCGGGATCCTGGGATTTGGCCCCAAAATGTGTGGGAATTCAATCCTGGGATTGGAGTATCCAATCCCAGGATTTTGGGATTAGAATGTGCATGCGCAGTCTAATCCTGGACAGCATCTGAACACCCACTCAGACGCTGCCCGGCTGCTCCTGACCCGGCGTGTGGCCAGCGCAGTGGGACAGTAAGAGGTCACACTGCGCAGGCCACACTGTCACACTCCCACATCGCTGCTCTCCTCCCAGCCGCTCTGCCCGTATGCTCTGCTGCTGCCTCACACCTGGAGGCACCAGGCACCCTTGCACTGCTGCTGTCCGCCCTGCTTCAGGCAACCCGAAAATGTAAGTAAATGTGTGGGACAGTCAGTGTGGTGGACGGGCGCTTTTTCTTTAATATTAGAAATGCCAATCCCGGGATCCCGGGAACAGGGCAGCCGAGAGGGGGGGTGGGGGTGCGGGTACTAATTACCCGGGCCCAAGCTTGCTGGAAGGGCCCTGGTCCGACCCCTCCCTTCTCCCTCCATCCCTCTCAGGTAGCAACAGCAGCACACACTTCTACAGCATGTGCTGTGCTGATAGCAGGCTCAGCATGAGCATCTCACTGACAGCGTGTGAGCTCATGCTGAGCCTACTGTCAGCACAGCACATACTGTAGGTGTGTGTGCTGCTGCTGAGTTTAGCATTTTTAGAGGTCTCTTTCACCCGCCGCTAAACATTTTGGGGGCATGGCCTAAGTGCGGGAGGTGGCCACACCTCCCACACTTAGGCCATGCCCCCAAAATTTTACCGGGGCCCGGCATTTCTCTCGGCTGCCCTGCCCGGGAATCCTGGGTTGAGCATTTTTCAATCCTAGATCCCGGGACTGAAAAAATGCCCCAGGATTGGCATCCCTAATTGGAAAACTGCCAATTTGGATTCTGTGTCCCTGCTGCCATGGCCATAGGAGAGGAGGGAGAGCAGGAGCGGGGACCCTACACACAGCCGGGGGGGTGAGGTGACATCGGGCAGCTGCGGCAGAGATGGTAGGCCATTGTGTGGCTGTACAGCATGACTTCTAGGTTATGCATGTCACATGATTTTTCATGTGATGCATATTTGGGGTATAAGTAGCAGGTCTTTTTGTTTGTTCATCACAGCAACAGAAAAGAGAAAAAAAATCTGTTGTGGAGGGTTCGTTTTTTGGTGGGGTGCAGGGGGTTAGGCACAAGCGGGAGTGTTAGGGTAGGGCTGTGGTCGAGGGAGTAGGTGGGTTAAAGTTAGGTTGATAGAAGCCAGGGTTAAGGGGGACAGGGTGAGGGATGCCAGCATCAATTTTATAACCACTGGTCCCCGGGATGTATCCAAGTTCAACAACACAATCTATTCCTACTGATGGTAAAAACTGATTTCCTTCTTAGGGGGGTACACACCAGAACGATTAGGGCTCAATTCCATCAATCTGGATCCAATTCCGACCGATTGGATGCAGATTGTATGTAGATTGGGCATGTTAAGATCCAATTCCGATCCAATT
The DNA here is from genome assembly GCF_055691185.1 of Crinia signifera. Lineage (NCBI taxonomy): Eukaryota > Metazoa > Chordata > Amphibia > Anura > Myobatrachidae > Crinia > Crinia signifera. The sequence continues at coordinate 56,956,951 of NC_139219.1, read as the reverse complement.
CCAATCCGATGCGCGTCCCCGCTGTCGTTTGGTCGTTTTACAGATCCTACCTGCTGCTGGTAGGATCTCTAAAAGATCCATTCAACTGGATACAGACTCAGATCGGATTGGGATCAGATTGGATGCAGATCGTTAGCAGACCGTGTGCTCCAACAGATCGTGCGACCATCACACAATCTGCTAACAATCTACTAACAATCAGGATCGTTCTGGTGTGTACCAGGCCTTACACTTCAACAGGTTCTATTTATATGTGAATCGAGAATGCATCAGTTCAGTACATTGAGAATTTAATCCAATTATTATTCTTTTGTAGCAGAGAAGAATCAGTTTAGCTGCAGTGTTTGCAGGGTGCAGAGGTGAAGCCGTCAAAAAAGAACATTTTATTCAAGGTCTTAAAGTACAATAAAGTAAACTTTGTTGAATCTGCTGAGCTTAAATATAGATTTATCTGTAGGAACCTCAGGTAGCCGCTGATGACCACTTGTGTTCGAAATGAGCATTTACAATCCTTGACCTTTAAGATTAGCCTTAGGTCACCCTGCAAACTCTTTGTCTCTTGCACTGTGCAAGTTGGCATAAAATGGGCATCCCCTGGAACAGCGATCACTTTCGAGAGATAAGATCATTTTATTCCTTTTCCAGCCACTGAAAATGTATTCGGCAGTAGTTATGTTCCTTTGATTTAGACAGGCAAGACTTGACGTAATGACCTTTCCAACCTCTCTAGTAAGAAAGGGAAAGCTGCCATATCACACTACAAGAATATAGCAGATTCTGTCCTCACTCTCATTTTCATCATTAAGACGCTGCCTTTTTAGGCCGCAATAAAGCATTCAGACAGATTTAGGTTGGAAAAGTATTTCTGGAACAGATAGGTTGCGTAATATAGGTAGTTTTACATTCTGTTATAATAGCTGAACAGCTGTAATCCCAACTACTGCATGCGGCTATTTCCAACCTGATCGCACAGCTGACAGTTGTGGAGCAACTATGCAAATGCGTACGGCCCATAGTACACATGCGCGAGGCCATACTGCGATGAAATCCTGCTACTTTTTCTATTCGAAAGCTGTTCACAAGGTGATTATAGGAAGTAGGCGTCTGGGGGTGGAAACTGGCCTTTTAGTCAGACTGCTAAAAAAAAAAAAAAAGTGTGCATAGGAAAAAGCTAGGAGTGTCCGTAATTAAAAGTTATGCAATTAAGAGTTGTATTTACGAAGTCAAATTTAAAGTCAAATATGGCTCTTTTCTATTTACTATATTAAAGAAGATCATATTCCGATGATGAGCTATCTTGCGCCATTTATTCCTGCCTTCTAATGGGGCCTACACACATAGCGATTTGTGTTATTTTCTAAGTATTCTGACTTAAATTTCACAAGAACGCTTATAAAATTACCCTACATTACTCCATATGTAGGGGGTCACAGCGATAGCGTTGCGTGGCACAGCGCATCACTATCGCCGGGCAATGTAGGTCATCCATGCATGATAAAACTAGTCAGATTGCCAGTGTTCTCACCGGAGAACACTGGCCTTGAAAAGATCTCTCTGCAAAATCGACACATGTGTAGGCCCCATTAGACCACCATGAAGATGGAGGATATTACGAATAACTAACTTGCAGATGTATAACATTATGGGGAAGAGTTATCATGAAATGTATGATGGTTGTATTGAAACACTCTTCTAGAAGTTCTTAACTCTCAACACATGATTGTACTCTTGGGGTACTTTCAAAATCGGGGTTTGCAATGTGAGACAAGTTTGCATCTTTCTACTGTACTCGCAGCTCACAGGAGGGTCTGCTTGGTTTGGGTTTTTACACCCGAGTTTGCTGCTTTCTGGTCATAATTTGAAATCGTGATTCTTGATAAATCTCTGTGTTGTATGTTCTTAGTGAAAGGTACTAGCAATTTTGGTTGATGGTATATTTAACCGTGATTGAATTCTCACTTTCTAAATTGGGTTTGTGATTTTACACTCATGTTTGCCTTTAGTAAATTTTGGTGTTTGGAAAACTAGTGAAACTTACCCAAGAATTCTCTCTTGACCAAACACAGAGCTTAGTAAATGTGTAAATTTACCCTCACGTTACTGTAGGAGTTGTGTTGTACAAAATATACGGTAAATAACCATGATGGTGTATTAATAACACAATGCTATACAAATAACCTGATCCAGAACCGCTCGCTAAGCAGAGTTCTTCCACTGCTTAGCAAGCGAGCAAACACCGCCCGCCGGGGAAGCGAATGGCCGCCCCCCCTTCCCTGACTGAATGCCTGCTCCGGCATGCAAATGGATTGTACCTTAACATATCCATTCGCATGCGAGCCCACCAGCAAATTATTTTTTTCCCCGTTCGCAAATAAACGTTAGTCTAGGCTGACTTTTAATTGGCTCGAAGATGTCCGAATTCGTGGCGGGTGCTGATGTCATGTGACCTCAGCTGCCCGCCCCATGCAGGCTTCGACCCGCTTGCGTTCGCATGGGGACGTCCAGCATTTTTCTGGGCACACCCACCATTTTTGTGGGCGTGGCCACCATTTTTGTGGGCACAGCCAGGAAACACTGGGCATTCCTATGGGGCAGTCCCCTGCCCGCCCCCTACCCACCCCAGTCTGTGCAAACACCTCGGCAACTGTGATACTCGCCCAAGGAATTTGCACAGCGGGCTGCAAATGCGTATATACACCGATCGGTGCAAGCCCGCACCATCGGTCCCCGGACCGAAAACACTTATTGCTGTTCAAACCTGAATCACTCCCAAAATGTGCAAAGGATGTTATAGAAACACAGCTCTTCCAAATTGAATTGATTATGTACAATATGATTGATAACAGCTTAAGAATACTGTGAATGAAAAGCCATTCACATGGTTAGGGAAGTTATGAAGGATGAAAAGTGGAAAATCAATAGAGCTATGAAAAGACAAAGCTGAGAATGACTGATGTGTTTTTAAGATTGACTTGACTTATGATTTACATTATTGTCTATATTTTACATGATCATTAAGAATGAAGAGACAGAAGACAATGTGATTCCCTTCCCCGAGATCCCTACATCATAATTTATAGTGGCAGCATTCATCACAATGGGATAGAAACTATAAATCATACATGCCCATTAACTGTCGATGGTGGTATATGGAAAGTAGAGATGTGCGGCGGCCACTTTTTCGGGTTTTGGTTTTGGATCTGGATCTCCCTTCGTGTTTTGGATCTGGATTGGTTTTGTCAAAACCACCCTTGTGGGTTTTGGTTTTGGTTTTGGATCTGGATTTTTATGAAAAAATGCTAAAAATGGCCTGTTTTTGCCCCTAAAGTATTATTGACCTCAATAACATTAGTTTCCACTCATTTCTAGTCAATTTTGATCACTTAACAGCTTACAAAATTGTTTTCATTTACTGTAGTTGGGACAAAAGGGTATACCGAGGTAGCTGGATGACTAAGCTAAGCGACAGCAGTGGGCATCACATACATGTGGTCCTTACACTTCCAACCTGGCAGATCTTGGAAGCAGAGCGGCACTGCAGGGGCAGACAGGGTGGCAGTTTAATAAACTATCCCAAAAAAGAGAAATGCTCCAAAGAGCAAAAAATACAAAGAGGTATCGGCCTTGTCATGACTGGTGGTAGAAGCTTCAGCACTTCTATCAGGTTGCTGATCTCCCACTATTTCCTCCTCCATCATCCTCCAAAAATGTGTTTTTATTTTATTTATTACTTTTATTTATTTTCCTTACTTTACACTGGACACAGCCTGTCACACTGGACACAGCCCCTTGGACACTGGACACTGCCCCTGACACAGCCCCTGGACACTGCCCCTGGACACTGGACACAGCCCGTCACCCTGGACACAGCCCCTGGACAATGGACACAGCCCCTGTCACACTGGACACAGGCCCTGTCACACTGGACACAACCCCTGTACACTGGGCACTGCCCCTGGACACTGGACACAGCTCCTGTACACAGCTCCTGTACACTGGACACAACCCCTGTCACACTTGACACAGGCCCTGTCACACTGGACACAACCCCTGTACACAGCCCCTGTTCACTGGACACTGCCCCTGGACACAGCCCCTGTACACTGGACACAGCCCATGTACACTGGACACAACCCCTGTACACAGCCCCTGTACACTGGACACAGCCCCTGTACACTGGACACAGCCCCTGTACACTGGACACAACCCCTGTACACTGGACACAGACCCTGTACACTGGACACAGACCCTGTCACATTGTACACAGGCCCTGTACACTGGACACAGGCCCTGTCACACTGGACACAAGCCCTGTCACACTGAACACAGCCCCTGTACAGCCCCTTGTACACTTGCCACTGCAGCCCCTGTACACTGGACTTGTGTACAGCAGCCCCTGCAGACCCTAATCGAGTGAGCAGCAACAAAATAATATATTATTATTATAGCACAGCACAGAGCACAACCACCCTCTTCCCTCTCCTATGCTGGAGTAAAGATGGCGGGGAGCGCGTGCGTCTTAAATAGAATCCTGATCACGCGAGAATCCGACAGCGCGATGATGATGTTTTGCCTCGTTTTCGGTCCGGAATTTAGGCGGGAACTCCTGAGCCGGCTCGGATCGCGATATTCGGATCTGACGGATCCCGGAGATCCGGACCCGCTCATCTCTAATGGAAAGCTGACCCTTTTTTAACATAGAACTCATCCATTGTTGAAAACAAGTGTCAGAGAGTATGAGATACAGTAGTGCTATTTAAATTAGTGCCAAGGGGCTGAGGGATACGGTCATTAGGTTTACACCAACTAGGTCGACAAGCATTGGGTCGACACCAATAGGTCGACAGGCAGCAAGGTCGACATGTGTTTAGGTGGACAGGCAGCAAGGTCGACATGGATCTAGGTCGACAGGTCATTAGGTTGACACAAGCATTAGGGCGACAGTCAAAAGGTCGACATGGGGTTTTTCACTGTTTTTTGAGCCGATATGTGCCTACAGGCGGTATTTCATTCCCTACCATTCACTAGGGCGTGGTGGGAGAATAAAATAGGGTGCCGAGCATATAGGTGCCCAGGGAAAAATCTGGCTGCTTGGCTGCAAATTTTAGGAGCCCAACGATCAGGTAAATGACGGCCCACGCAACCGCGCCCACACGAATTCCACCCATGAGCATGGATGCAAATTTGTTTACAGCCATGCACATGAGGGGAAAACCGTTCGTAACCACTCGCCATGGAATGGTTTGCTCCTCTGTTCACAGCAGAGAGTGAGCCAGGACTTACTCAGCGCTGCGATGGCTGTGGGGAGAATGAGGCCACTGATGACATCAGCGGCTCTCCCTCCCAACGGCCAGGGACTGCCCCCCTTTTCTGGCACACTCGCAGAAAACACTGGGTTTACCGTCCCTTAATGGTCGCAGGGTATCAATCGCCTGCAAACAGCATCGCTGGCTGTCTTGGCACGGGCGGCTCGCACGCAGCATATTGTACGCATGCACGGTCATCCTACAATCATCAGTGCTGTCCCACTATCCACGCCAGCCCGAAGCGTGGCGAGCTTCATGTATTCCGCGTCCCCTCGCGGGCTTTCTGTGCTCGCCACGCTTCAGGCTCAGTGGCTCGGTGCGCTCGCCACACTATATGAAATCAACTCCACGCCGACGTGGATAGTGGGGTAATGAAAAAGTCGGAGGACACTTCGGGGTGGGGGAGGGGGGGGGCGTTAAACCTATTTTGGGGACATACAATCATATTATTGTATACCTAATGTCATGGCATCGCACACCCTATAAAATCGCATGTGATCGCATCCAATTTTGGGGCAGATGTGATGGGATGCAATGCGATGGCCCGGGGCTGAGAGAGCAGTGAATAAATTACATAGGAAAATCGCATCGCATTGCATCGCACATCGCATGGCCCTAAAATGGGCCATGCGATGCGATTTCCCTACGCAGAATAGCCCACTAAGCAAATTGCTTCGTGGGCGTCGTTCTAGGAAACAAGTACCCATAATACTTGTCTAATATACTACAGGTCAGGTCTCCCTTATCCATGTATTCTATAAAACAAAATATTCGGAAAACTGTGGTTTTCTGAATACTGTATTTCGGAGGGGGGGTTGAGGATGGGTTCCCCTACACCCCTTTTTTTCATACTTACCTTGTCCCCCGATGTCCTCGGCGGCCTCCAGGATCCTCTGCAGCGGCATCCCAGGGGTGCATTGCGCGAGTGCACAGACACGCCGGTATTGTCACCAGCGCGCCTGCGCACTCGCGCAATGCACCCCTGGGACCGGGGATGCCGCTGAAGAGGATCCTGAAGGCCGCCGTGGACACCGGGGGACACCGTGGATGTCGGGGGACCATCGGGGCACCCCCAGGGGACCAGGTAAGCATGGGGAAAAAAATATTCCAAAAAACGGAAAATCCCTTATCCAAAATGCTTGTGGTCCCGAGCATTTCGGATCAAGGATACTCAACCTGTATTTTGTTTTAAGCGGACAGTCTCCGTCAGCTGTCAGACATCCATCTGGCAACGTACTTGTCCACCTTAGCAGCGCATGGCAATTTTAGCTAATTTTATAACAGTCTCTGCTCTTACATTTCAAATCTTAATTGCCGTAATGAATGCATATTTCACCTGTCTTGTCAGCAGGACGATTAGCTAATCACACTAAGATTTTTATGTCGTAGATTCCATTTATTTCTAGTTATCAGGAGAGACTGCACAAGAGCCAAGTAATTAGGTCACTTCACACCTTCCTTATGACATGTCTGATTATACAGTGCTCAAAGATAATTGACATTTGACAAACTTCTCTGAACTGCCACATACATCAGTCCCATTAAGCACAAGTCCCCACCGCTAAGGGCAGCTATTTCGGGAGAAGTGTGATATCTGTTGGTATTGCTCACAGCAAAGAGCCTCATATTTTATTTACTTCTGCAGAAGTTTGTTAACGCAGGAAACGTGAGAGTCGGGAAGTGAGATCATGTCGTTTCAGAGGCTAGATGAATCAGAGTTAAATAAAGATCCGAAGGCTGCAAGTGTAAGACACATTTCCATTTTCACACCGTGATTCTGATGCTTTTTGAAATGCAGGGCTTTTAGAGGCCTTGAGGGGCAATGTGTGGCACTGATTCTCAGAAAATACTACAGGGAACCAAAGTATCCCTAGTCTGTCCACTGCCCGGGATAAACACGCACCTGGTGGTAGTTTAAAGTCTGCACATCAGCAAGAGGTGCCGAACACAGGTACCATCTCCTGGGGTAGATGGTAAGGTGCAGCGGTTGGGAGGTCACACATCACTCCAGTATTTTGATGCAACGGGTGTCAACCAGTTTTGTTAGTCAATCAAACAAAATCAAAAAATAAAATAAAAAATCCTTGCTGTCTGGCTGTAACTAATCACAGGATAATCTCCTAACTCACTAGAAGCCAGTGGCGTAACTACTGTAAGGCAGCCCCAGCAGCCACTTGTGGGAGCAAGTAGCAGCAGGGTCTGACATGCTGCTGCCTGCCGCTGCCCACTGGCTGAGCACCAGAGGCGAGTCAGTGCAGCGTGGGTGCAGCCATGGCAGAGACGACAAATCCCCCCCACTGATTCAATTGACTGTACACAGAGCCGACTATTGGCTACTGTGTACAGGATGGGCTTGCTAGGGCGGCCTGGGATGCGTCAGAGCCAAGGGAAGCAGCAGTGTCTGCTGGTCTCTCTGCCTCTCTCCTGCTTCAGCTTCTCAGTTATGCGTGTGACATCATCACGTCACACACTGGGGAAACATGCTGGAGAGGAGCCCGGGGGGGGGGGGGGTGCGCCCCAAACTTTTTGGCAGGGGGGAGCAAAATTTATAGTTACGCCACTGCTAGAAGCAATAGCAGTCGCATACCAGTCCGAAGTAGCAGGTTGTCTCCTATATAGAGAACTGCATAGTGTCTCCTTTCTCCAGGCAGAGACCTCTAAATCTCAGTCTGGCAGCCTTTTCACCAATCCCCTACAGCTGGAGGCACTGATTAGCCTACTGTGAGGTTAACAGCACAAAGACCCAAACTGGGCCTAATGGATGGTGAACCTTCCCTCTTTTCAACCATCCAACTTCAGGACCCTATACCGGTTCTTACAAAGAGCCCAATGGATAACAACAGAACCAGCAAATCTCCTGGGGTTTTAAAACATATACAGATGGAGCTGCTCCTGGTGACTCTATCGCCATGCGCCGTCACCCGCCCATCTACCAGAGTCTGCCCCATTCGTGCGCCCCATTCTGTCAGAAGCCCCTGCAGCTGCCTCCCACTGCTGTACATCTCCCCCGCTCGCTGCCCCCTCCCTGCCTGTCTCCCTGAAGCTGAGACGGGAAGGGAAGCACACGGTCCCCACTCCCTGCCGCCTTGCTGATGCATCCCTGTCCGCCAGCCTACGCCAGCGCCCATCAGCGCTATGGAGATGTCGCTCTGGCGGGCTGACTGAGGCTGGTTCCATCTGTATGTCAGAAATGTGCGGGAAATATACCTGCCTTCCATCACTATACCAGTGACCCTGCCTGGAGGGTAATAACGTGAAATAATTACCTTCGATATATTCAGTCACCTCTGGTTTACCTTACCTTTACTGATCTGATCAGGAGAATACAAAAATAATAAACACACAGGTTCATCATTGCAAGTATTTTATCGTTTATTTGCACGGACACATATTTATACAGTAACAAAAGCATGGACCTCCCTTCAGGGGTAGGTCTTACAAGAAATTCATACATATTCATTATGACCCTCCTCAATGGGGTTGGGCTTCAACCAGAATATTGGTTCAAACATGATTTGCGTAGCAGACGTGCACTTCCATTTTGTAACAAAGGAGTGGTCTTCCAGTAAACTGGATTACCCTAGACCTCCCATATTCCTGCCCCCTAATGCTGTTTGTCTGTAAATAACTTATGCCTTACATGGTCCGAAATCTGGTTCTAGCTGCCTCCTGTGGTCACTGACCACTGTCTGGAAATACAGCACTTCCTCAAACCTAGGTGTAACTTCTAATGTTTCAGCAAACGCTGCAAAAGCCAAATGTCAGCTTACAAATCACATTGTTTAACTTATTGTGAAATCTATCAGCTCATATGTGCTTTGTAATAATTCTTATCTATTACCCATATGAATATGCAGACCCCAGGGGGGTCTCTATCATTCCCTCATTTTGTACAATAATTAAACATGATGTCATGTTCATTCGCAAACTGCATATTGCATACATGGTTTTAGCTGGACTACCTAGACCAGGAATACTCAGAATAGGTGATAACATCATACAGTAAAAATCTTCCTAACTGCAGAAGAAACAGTCTAACTTAATAGTGATAGTGGATATTTCTCTCACATCCATCAGGCCAGACTGATTCTCTGCTTTCTGTGCTCCACCATTCCTGAGTCTTCCAAACCGATCTGGTCATTGCTGATTTGCATTTCTTCTGGCAAACAGAGAACATACACATGAGTATATTGAAAGTGACATACTGTAAGCAAGTAACAATATTTCTATAATATTTAAAGCAAACATCGCTATACCTACTATATGTTCCATAATTCCTGTAATTCATGTTGCTGGATTAAGCTAAATTAACCATCCTGAATTCCCTTTAATAATCTGCTTCTTCAAATCCTTGACTCTAGCTGTGTTCCTCTATAGCAGGGCTCCTTAAACTATCATTCTCTGGGATCCCATCAGGAAATAAAAATAATGACTGGACCCCATCAAGTTACTGCAGAAAGTCATAACATCACATGTGTAGTCAGCAGACAGCACATGCATGGCAGCATTTGTGGAGGCACAGAGTGATTGGAGGAGTCTAGAATAACAGACAATTCAACAGATGTTCCAGACTCCCTGAATCACTGACTGAGATTAGAAAAATAATCAGCCTGATGGGCAGCAATAGGGAGTTATGACCCCATGCTGAGAAAGTCGGGACCCACTTTTTTAGAACCGCTGCTTTATAGTATCTTCAATTTACATCAGACTGGTAATTATAACATGCTCTTGGTACAGCCAAACACATATCTGTTTTTTAGCTGCACGTTACCATCTGAATATTTACAAATAATTTTGATCAGTGGCACTGACATAAAAATAATCCTTTTTGGTCATTCTGCTTATCAGAATGTCTACCTAGTCTATTAGCTAGTGAGGAGTTACAAAGATACCCAGTGATGCTAATATTTATCAACTCTATAGTGGTCAATGGGACTTCTAACCAACGCTTGGATCCCATGCCTTGAAAAAGATAGCTAGTCTATCGAAACCGGTTGGCCAGAAGGGGACCAGCGCAGTGGATTCCATCCAAAGGGAAGGAGAACTTATCAGGGCCTGTTTTGTTTAACCACCCATGCTATTTTTTGTCTGCAATTCTTTGTAGACCATCCTATTTGTCTTTTCTTATGCATAATAATAATAATAATACATTTGGACAGTGAATTTGGACCTCATACTGAGAATCCGGAGTGCCTATGGTGACTTCACTGTCCCTCCCTATGCGCTATTTTCTGACAATATTCCTTTTAATTGATAATAATTATCGTTTAAACAGTATATCACTATTGTTGGGTATAATTTGTTTTTCTTTTTTGGTACCCCATGTGGGAGGACCGTTTGGACCCGAAAGACCATTTGATTTAGAGTTTCAGCACTCAGAAACATACCAAGGTCCTTTTCTGTGGTAATGCATGGATCTTGAATTAAAAGGGGAAAGTGAACAGACCCAGCAATCTCTTAATTTTAATTTTTGCTACTTGGTAATGGGCCTGTACTATTTGAGTCAGCCCATGTCTGAGGCTTCTCTGCTTTATCAGAAACGTAATCAGGTATCTTCATTATCATTACCATAAACCATATTACTGTCACTTATCATAGCTTCTAGGCACAAAATACAGCCTCAGACCCTTATCAGGTTTGGGCCTTAATAACATTTTAGCAAACTGCATCGTTGAATTTAACTTTCAGCTTTTGAGCTTTGCAGATGTTGGAGTAGTCAGTTTGGACTTGTAGTTCAGGCATATACTGCAGTTCTGTGCTCTTTGGTACTGTAACTGCTTCTTTCTTTCTGTGGACTTGTCATTGCAGCTTGCTTTGCTTCAGCATCTGCTAGATTGCTTTCCTTGGTCTGGTTCCCTGTGTGTGCTTGTATCTTTATGATAGTTACTTCGTATGACTTCATCAATGCTTGGAAAAGTTTTTTTTTTTATGAGGTCAGCGTGCTGTATCTGGAATCTGTATAAAGGTTTGCTGTTGTGTTCTTCGCATGTTCCAATGCCTTAGTGAGGGCCACAAGTTCTGCTGCTTATGCTGACAGCTGTACTGGTAAGGCTCTAGAAATCACCACCTCACTCTCTGTGGTGACATCATAGTCAGTGTAGGGTGTGCCATCTTCATAATATCTGGACCCATCAATATACAGTTCATAATGGTCATTGGGTATGGGGGTGTCATGGACGTATGGGAATGTCTGAGTCTCTTGTTTCATCAAAGCAAGTCAATCATGGGAAAAATTTATGACATGAATATTCGCTTCTCACCTCCACCTTCTTCCGAATCTACTTCCATTCTCTGGGCTGCTGTAGATAAAGGTGTACTTGTAGAAGGTGCTTGTTCCAATATTCTCCCTCATTTTGAACATTTGATGTTCACACGAGAATTGTTGGCGGGTTAAGATGCATCTCTTTATTGTCGCATTGGTTGCACTCAATATGGAACTTCATACTCGGTGAGTCTGGCTGCTGATAGGTGCTTAGTTCTGGCTTATTGCAGAATTTCAGTTACCACATGTGGTACTTGTACAGTCAGTTCATGATTGAGAACAATGTCTTTTAATACAGCCGCAGGTGCTTCTTGGATAATATTTTCAGGCTTGCTGGAGTAGTGAGCAAGAGGTCTTTGTTTTGTCCCATGTAGCTGCGTAAGGACTCCCAGTGCGTGTTCCTTTTCCTCATGACAGTAGAGGAAAAAGGATTTTGAATAGTCTGTAAAGCCTAGAGCCAGTGAAGAAGCTATGGCTGCCTTTAGTTGCTGAATCGCTTGAGACATTTCTTCATCTGATGGGCATGGACTTCTTTGTAGCATCGTACAAGGTATGCATATAAACGGATGCAAGAGGGATCCAGTCCCTGCAGTAGCCAACCAGGCCTAAGAATGACCTGATTTGTTTAACAGTCTTTGGTACCTTGGCTTGCAGTATGAGCTTCTTTCTATCCTCTGTCAGATGTCTGATGCCTTGAGAAATGCAATGGCCCAGGAATATGACTTTCTGTTTGCAGAGCTGTAGTTCGTCTTTCAAAGCCCTGCAGTCTTGCTCTTCCAAAAACTTGAGTAGGGACACTGTCTCCTGTTGGCATTTGGCCTGAGTTGTTGTGGTTAACAGGAGGTCATCAACATATTGGATAAGCTGGGTGTCTTCTGGGTAGAGGGGTCTCCAAGCCTGGAGAACCAGTGACATGCAGTTAATAACAGTATTGTTTGCTAACAGTTCTTGTGAGTCTTTGATGATAAGCATAGAGCAGAGTGCATTGGCCAATCATTCACCGTAAACCAGGCCCCTGATGGTGGGATCTGATCCAGCAAGGTGTGTCGATTTTAGGCACAATGAGACAGTTTAATAGCAGTCTTTCAATGACTTCACTTGTACCAGTCTGTATTGAACTTCACCAGAACCGGTGACATCATATTTCTGGACAGAACAGGTGTATTGCTGTGGAGATCTGCACTGCACAAGGACACCAGACCACAGGAAGGCTTGGACTTATTTGCTGATGGCTGCTGGCTGCTGTTTGTTCTGTGGTGAGTGGACATTGCAGTTGTATGCTGACATCCAATATTCATTTTTTTTTTTTTCTTTCCAAATCGGACAGCATGGTATCAGCAAAGTCTGCAGGAAAACTTTCTTAAAAGAGCACAGAATACAGCAACTTCTATTACTTTTATTTCATGCCTGTCCTTGATGAGTTCATAAATTGCAGAATATCAGCTCCTAATAGGTTAACACAACATGTTAGTGATGTGAGGAATTATACTTAGTATGGGCGTTCATTTATCATTGATAGGTTAAGGGGTTGGCTTACTCTTCTGGAGTAGGAGTGTCTGTCCGCCCACCCAAGTACCTTTTGATGTACTTCCTCATTTAATTCATTTTGCTACTTCATACACAGACATTACACATAATTGTATTACTAAGAGACTGTAGTTTCTGCCCTGTGTGAAGATCAACATGGAGTACTGCATCTTCATACCTTCCCACGAGGTTAGTCAAGATGTTCTTTTTCCTTGAATATCTATCTGTGCTAAAACATTACCTTTTGGGTTTATTTGATGATCAACTATAAGGTCTGTCCCTAAGGTTGAACAACATTTTATACGGTTGCTTTGTTCTAATACATATACATATTTCCTCTTTTCTATATTTTTTTCCAACTTCCTCTAAATCTTTAAAAATCTGTAATTACACTTAATATTACATATGAACAAATTTAATTCAGGGCATAAAGCCGTGGTTCTTAAAACTGTGTGCCTAGGCACCCTGGGGTGCCTCAGGACACCTGCAGGGGGTGCCTTGGGTTGGTGGACCAGGATCAATTCATATTAGTTATGTGCAATGTAACAGGCAAAACAGTGCTGGTGGCTGCTAATTATAATATATGTAGACAAACAGGAGCAAATCCTGTCCCTCACCAGATAACTGTGACACATAAACACAATGTACATAATTTTATATATTTTCTGAATAAGAAACATTTGGCCTAGGGGTGCCTTGAAAACATTTTTATGCTAACAATCTATAGTTAGCAGCATTTGTCATTATAGTGTTCTACTGTACCATTTTAAATGGTCTGCTTCTGACAATTTGCTCTAAATCTATTCAACAAAAATCTACACATACACATATATATATACATATACATATACATAACAATAGCTTATTATAACTAAATTCTAGATGACTTAACAATATTAAGCATTTCATTCAGGTCTTGGAATTAGTTCCCCTTTTTTATTTTGTGTCACAGGAAGCATCTGGACTGTGAAATACATCTCTGTCTTTTGTATGTGGTATGAGTTCTGATTGCGCTACACTGAGTAATATTGTGCTCTGGTGGGTTCATTTATCACAATGCTGTAAGTACATATACTTGTTTGTGATACTGTAAGTCTCAAATACCCATATAATCCTGTAACTGTGACTAGCAACCATCTGTAATAAGGAATTTCTGACATTCCTGATTTTTTTTTTTTTCTCTTCTCCCGACCTTCGATGCAATGATTCTAAAAGGAACGTTCAATATTCTTACTCCCGTCACCTGACTTGAACCACTCGTTCAAGGGCGTGGCTTTATCCACCTGCGGTGTGACGGGATATGTCTGTGTGCAAGGAAGTAAAACTGTGTATTGCTAGCTAGGATTTGTTATGGATCTGTCTAAGGCTGCTGTATGAAAATCAACAAACCCCTTCCACCATCTCAATCTATCTCTATGAATGAGACATTGACCAATAGTACCTGTGAGATTGCTGCTATTTTGAATGCATTTAAACACCAAGAATAAACGCGACCTACACCTTTTTTACAAATTCTGTCTCTAAATGGCAACCAACAATAATAACAAATTCTACTACTTTGTTTTCATTAGTGACCTGAACAGTTAACTGAATTTATACTGGATCTTTAATGCCAGCCGTTATTTTTGTAATAAAATAATGCCCACTAAAATTGTCAAACAAAATACAATTTACATTTACAATCTGAACAAGGTGTGACATGGAACAATGTGACAATGTGAATTTGCAAGTCTCCTTTCTTTATTCTCTATTAAAAAACCTCATTATATTCATTTCAAAAACCTCTGTTTCAAATATGACAACCCAATATTAGGACAGTTTGTCTGATCACATCATTTTGTACATTAACTGTAGTTTTAAAATCTGTTGGTCTTGCTACCGCAATTGTGATTCTCTATAATAATCTTTTATCTTATAACATAGGACTATACTATTTTTACACTTTACACAAGCTCCACGTAGTGACATAGGTCATAGAGACCACTATTCCATAAGGGCTGTGTCCTAATTGGTTCAATATAACACTGTGTACACACAGCACAATTTAGCATGAAATTTTAGATGACACTGAACCTTATTCACCTTAATATTTACCAGACAGTCAGACAACACAAAACACTTTTACAGATTTACTTTACCAAAGTGATACCACAGGGTGTAATCTTTCATGCTGTTCCATGAAGGTAACCATAGTGGCCCAGCATTCACTCAACATTTACTTTAGACAGAACAGTATAAGAAACATTTCTACTGCCACAAAAAAAAACTATTTCAAAATACAATGCATTGTTAAATGTGTGTGATCTGAATATTTCGGGTTACTAAAATGGCGTAAAAAGGGTGACATAAATGTATAATTTGTTCTATATAAACGTGGCTAGACTGATGCACAGAGAGGGTCTGACTAAGCAACAGTGATCGTAAAGCAACCAATCTTCTGTTTGCTTACCCGGGGTTGTCAGAGTCTCCCTGCGATACCTAGCATAGAACTGAGACCATTAGATATCTCCCCTTTGCTTGCCATTCCGGACTTGCCCCCATATAATAACGTGAAATAATTACCTTCGATATATTCAGTCACCTCTGGTTTACCTTACCTTTACTGATCTGATCAGGAGAATACAAAAATAATAAACACACAGGTTCATCATTGCAAGTATTCTATCGTTTATTTGCACGGACACATATTTATACAGTAACTAAAGCATGGACCTCCCTTCAGGGGTAGGTCTTACAAGAAATTCATACATATTCATTATGACCCTCCTCAATGGGGTTGGGCTTCAACCAGAATATTGGTTCAAACATGATTTGCGTAGCAGACGTGCACTTCCATTTTGTAACAAAGGAGTGGTCTTCCAGTAAACTGGATTACCCTAGACCTCCCATATTCCTGCCCCCTAATGCTGTTTGTCTGTAAATAACTTATGCCTTACATGGTCCGAAATCTGGTTCTAGCTGCCTCCTGTGGTCACTGACCACTGTCTGGAAATACAGCACTTCCTCAAACCTAGGTGTAACTTCTAATGTTTCAGCAAACGCTGCAAAAGCCAAATGTCAGCTTACAAATCACATTGTTTAACTTATTGTGAAATCTATCAGCTCATATGTGCTTTGTAATAATTCTTATCTATTACCCATATGAATATGCAGACCCCAGGGGGGTCTCTATCAAGGGAGAGACAAAGAGTCAAATACAGTGCGCCTTTGATCAGCTAAATATTTGCCTCTCTAGAAACCAAGTATTAAATACACATAGTTTTGCTTTAGATTCAATCTATGGTGGTCAGCTATGCTGGTCAATGTGTGTCACATACTGTACACAATTTGTTCATAACACAAAGAGGGAAATTTACTAAGATGTGAAAAACACTTCACAGGTCATGTTGTAATGGGCAACCAATCAGAAGCTACTTCTTATTTCGTTTTCACCCTCTAGAAGATAGTAGACAGGATCTGATTGGTTGCCCATAGCAACATGACCTGTGAAGTGTATTTCACATCTTAGTAAATTTCCCCCAAAGTGTTTGAAAATGTACATTGGAATAACACCAGTATACAGGTATATAAACATTTAACTTTAACAATTGGAATTCAATAGTCTTCACAACTTTATTTTATTTTATTTCAAACACATCATGTGCCCCAAATTGCTTTTCTGCATTGCACCCCATGATATTTTCTCAAAAGTAATTACATCCCTAAATCTTTCTGCAATGCACACTAATATACAGTACACATTGCCAACTCAATTACCCACTCTCCTTATTAAGACTTATCTTTATATTTTAACAGTAACATTCACAACCTGTCATTCTATAAAAAATGTACAAACTTCCTACAAGTATCTTATCTCTATTAGCTGGAGACAGGCTTAAGCCACCTACTTCACTCACATTCACCTGATTTTTAGCTAAATAGAAATCCAGCTAACCTGCTGGCTATAACAGAAACATGACTCATACCAGTAACAGAACTACAAAATGTGCACCGGGTCTGCAGTCCTGGCGCTCTTCCTGGCTCCTGCTGCTAATGAAAATGACCCTCACAAAATGGCTGCCCCAAACAGCAGACTGTATTTAAGTATGCTAGAGGAGGACAAGTAGATCTGAGGGTCCTGACCACAGACCCAATGTCGGCGGCAAGCGGAGGGGTAAAGCAGTTCAGCACAGCGATAGCACCGCAGACCCCCGGCGTCCACACTTACTCTGCTCCTCTCTGCCACCACGGGGTCTGTGGGGCTATTGTTAAGCCACTGGGTCATACAATCAGACAGACCTCCCCTGCAGCACTCTGACACAGTGGCCTCCATACCCACCTCCAGGCCAGGTAACCGTAAAGGAGTTGGGGCTGGAATATTGTTGGAATATTGCTATCACAATCTTTCCCATACACAGTTCTACTACAGGTTCTGTCACTCATATTCACTCAATATAAAGCACATTCTGTTAGAATTTACATTCCTTTCTCTATGTGTTTTGTAATTATCTATCACCAATCTGAGGAAGCCAAACAATTCGTGGAAGACATTTCTGCCTGTCACCCTCACAATATATCCAATACCTTCATGGGTGATTTCAATATTGCCATTGATTGTCCAAAATCTGCTGCTCATGTCTCCAAGCTTCTTGTAATAAACTCCTGTCTCATCCTCTCCCAATGAACTCATCTACTAATCAGGAGGGCCACAAACTGTACTTGATCTTGTGTTCACCAGACTACTGTACACCCAGTGATCCTCCTATCCTGCCTCCGTTCCCCTCCGTTCCTACTTATCCTGTTGTTTTTCGTTCGTCCACCCACCTATTTTTAGTATGTTAACTCTTATGAGTAGGGCCCTCCTTCCTCACGTACTCACCCTACCTCTTTACCTCACCTGTGCTCCTGTCCTGTTCTTCCCTTCCTCTACTTCATCTTCAGTCTCCCTTGACAATTTTGACACCTACTTCTGAACTGATGCTGATTTTATTTCTACCAGCTATACCCCTATTTATACTATGTACGGCGCTGCGGACACTTTGCGGCGCCTTATAAATAAACGTACTACTACTACTACTAGTGTCTAAATTCACTAATGCTCCTTTCCATCTCTCAGATCACAAGCTTATCACCTGCATGATTTCCTCTCTTACTTCAAACTCAATGTCACTGACGTCCTCCTATCCTCCTCTAATCTGTGCAACTATTAACACAACTAATTTTCAAGACATTTCCACCTTGCTGCAAAAACTGCTCTCACCTGTTCCTACATCCACTTCTGAGATGGCAGTATCACCCCTGACCCAGACTCAGAAATTACCCTTGATTAAATAGCTTCATACATCCATCACTCCACGCAGGCCTAGATACGTCAATCTTGGCACTCTAAATGAAATCTCATACTCCAAGCCACATTCTCAAGTATAAGATCTACCACTGCTATTGTGCTGCATTGCACAAACATACTGTACTTCCAAACTCTCATCTCTGCTCAAGCATGTGATAGCAAGTTACTTTTTAATACATTTAAATCACTTCTCAACCCTCCCTTACCAACCCAACAGCCAATACCAATGAATAACCTTGCTTTTGGCTTCAGGGACTAGATTGATTAGACCTGAGATGAAATTGGATGCACTTCCTCAGCCAGTGACCTATTCAATTACCTACTTGAACACTCAGGCACCTTCTCTTTACTTGATCCCACAAATGAAGATGCACGGTCACATGTAATGGCCTCCGAGTTTGGCAGATGTGCAGGATGCCAGACGATCTTGCAGGTTATTTTAAAGGGGCAATCATGTGCAAGGCATGGTTTGCCGGCATCCATCTACTCTTCCTCCTTCTCCTACCTGTCTTCCCCATCTCATAGCCTTACAAATAAGTAATGCTCTGTCTACTGTGCTCATCCCAGCCTTAAGTAAAATCTTTTGGATCCACTGGCACTTATGCAGCTGTGCCCAGTGCACCATCAGTTGGCATACGGTGGTCCTTGTGGTGGCACGTGCAAAGAGTGTTTTCTAACTTTTTTGGTGCTCTGCTTTGCCACCTAGTGGCAGCTTTCTATATTAAAGTGTTCAGTGTCTCTTATGAGACATATAGGGGGTTATTCTGCTTGATTTGCAAGGCTGCGAATTCAGAGCCTTGCGAGACCCCCAGATGGCAGTCGCCGAATGTCGGTCCGCCAGTCTCCCCCCCCCCCCCCCCTCGCAAGCTGTGTTTGTTCTCATTCAGCTGCGAATGGCTGTTTAACATAAACACCCATTCGCAGCCTATGTGGAAACACTGACTATCGAATGATGTAGTGAGTGCACCAATATCTAAAGTGACTCTCAGGTCACTTAGATTAGCATGCACACTCGAGATGAAGTGGGAGGGCCGCCCCAGCACCCACGTCACGGAGTGATTTCCAAGGGAATGCCCAGCATTTGCATGGGAACGCCCATGAAACGCTGGGCATTCCCATGGGTGCAACTACCCGCCGCCGCCCCACCACCTCCGCAGAAGAAAGGCTGCAGCACAGTTAAAAATTCAAATAAAGTAGGCACAGTAACTGCCACCAACTTCCATTAGAAACGGACTCACTGGCAGTTGGTGTGGCTCCCCTATCTGAATTGTGGACTGTGCTGGAGCCACTACTGCTGCCTTCTGTACTAAAGGAATACAATATGATTTTCCATCTCATTCCATAAATTTATTGTCACCCGGGCCAACATTTATGGAACAGGCAGCCAAATATTAATCAGTAAATATTACTCACTATGTACAGATGGACCAAGTGACCATCGATCACATGTTGCTACCCTACCAGAGAGGAAATGGCAGATGACTTAGCTGCTAATAAAAGATCATGCTATTGTTTCTTAAGTGTAGCATGTGTACAATAACAACTTGGTGACAATCATGCTTAACAACCGAAAACATTCAAACTATCCATTAACTGCTATTACAGTAATATTGCCACTCAGCAGGTGAAGCATGAAATTGCTTCCCCCACAAAATACGTTCAATTTTACATTCACCATATTGTGTTATAATAACATATAAGGACATTTTTATTTTTAGCTTCTATTTAAGTCATACATTTTTTTTGGTGTACTCATTAAATACACAGTCCGACAGAATAACGTGTTACATTAGCAACCATGACATTTGGACCAAGAAACTGCAAGCAGAAAATGGCAGGTTACCACTAATTAGTGATTGGTTGCTTTCTGTTTTTTTTTATTTTGTTTGTTTGTTTGTTTGTTTGTTTTTTAGCATACAGGAACTGGCAATACAGTAACTAAAAGATAATCTATATGTAATAATTAGGTGAACTAATTATGCGATGTAATTATATATACAATTTCACTTTCGTTAACACATTTTGGGGCAGTTGTGGTTTTAGCTATCTTAATAACACAGGGGTTTATTCTAGTTCATTCTTTCTGACAAAATCCTTCTTAGATGGACAAAACCATGTGCACTGCAGGGGGGCAGATGTAACATGTGCAGAGAGAATTAGATTTGGGTGAGTTATTTTGTTTCTGTGCAGGGAAAATACTGACTGCATGATTTTACACTTCAATATAGATCTCACTTTGAAGAAAAACCCCACCCAAATCTAATTCTCTCTGCACAAGTTACATCTGCCCCACCCGCAGTGCACATGGTTTTGTCCATCTAAGAAGGATTTTGTCAGAAAGAATGGACTAGAATAACCCCCACAATGAGGTTTTTCTAATTAGCAAATGTGTGTTTTAGCGTAAAATTGATTGGGGCCCTTTGTTAAGTTCAACCAGACTTCTGGTGGTGTAGCCTTCCCCCTGGTCCGCCCTGCACACTAATTACAATAGAATAGCCGGTACTTGTGTAGTTTCACGGACTCCACCGCTCTAGCTGTTCTCCTAGCTGTTCTCAGCGCTACGTTACCAGCATAGCGCGTGCGCGTGCCATTCTAGCTGTTCTCATTGCAGCGCTACGCTATCAGCGTAGCGTAATGTACACGCTACAATTGAGACGCTGGATTCAGACGCTAATGCGTCTGAATTTGGAAGGGTGTAGGGGTACATAGAGGTGCACTGTGCAAAACACTCCTAAACCTGTTCACAATGACACTAGTCGACATAACAGCTGTCGACCTTGTAAATCTCACTATCCACGCCAACCCGAAGCGTGGCGAGGGGCGGCGGTACGCGTCCTATGACCTTTTCATACCCCCACTATCCACGTCGGCGTGGAGTTGAGAATAAAAAGTGTGGCGAGCGCAGCGAGCCCGAAGTGTGGCGAGCGCAGCGAGTCCCACGAGGGGACGCGGACACCTGTGAAGCCCGCGAGGGGACGGGTATACCTGTGAAGGCATCCGCGGCCCCTTGTGGGGCTCGCTGCGCTCGCCACGCTTCGGGCTCGGTGGCTCGCTGCGCTCGCCACACTTTTTATTCTCAACTCCACGCCGACGTGGATAGTGGAGGTATGAAAAGGTCGTAGGACGCGTACCGTCGCCCCTCGCGGAGCTCGGAGCGCTCGCCATGCTTCGGGTTGGCGTGGATAGTGGAATTTACAAGGTCGACAGCTGTTGCGTCGACTAGTGCCATCGTGCACAGGTTTTAATAGTGTACCCCTAGACCCAGCTAAATTTAGAGGCTTTAGCCTCTAAATTTAGATGTACCCCTACACCCAACTAAATCCAGACGCTTTAGCGTCTGAATTTAGATGCCCCACCACCTTAGCGACTTGCAAGGCGCCTGGATTCAGACGCTTAAGCGTCTAAATCCACACTTCCCCGCTTCTTAGCGGCTAGCAGGGACTCTAGATTCAGACGCATTAGTGTCTGAATCTAGCGTATACATAGCGCCTAGAGCGGTGTGCCGGGGTGTGTAGTTTAGAAGCCCCGGCACGTCATCGGTGTGACGGGGTGTCCACTTTATCATGCCCCCCCCATTGTCAGCGGTGCCCAGGCGCTGCCTATTTCACTGTGGAACTACAAGTACCACAGTGACCTCTCAGCGCCTGGGCAGCGCGCTGCTGCTGGCCGGCTGCTACGCTGTTAACGTAGAGCTAGAGCGGCACGAGCACAGTCAGACAGCGCTAGAGCGGCACGCGCACAGTTAAACAGAGCCTCTGGCAGGCTGCCTAGTTTCTGTTACAGACTGTGCGCGCGGTGGCGCCGTGTAACTACACAAGTACTGAATAGCCTGTCCCAGCGACTTCCTTTTTCTGGCATGGCGTATGTGATGTCATGCTGTCTTCGTCGCTGAGGTGAATAAAAGGAGAGGAAGCTGCTGGACAGAGATAGATAAGTGTATAAAGGACACTTACTGTGGACATTTTGTGTAAGGGATACTACTGCTGTGGACATTATGTGTATAAGCAATACTGCTGTGAGCATTATTTGTAAGCGACACTACTGTGTGGCTTATATGTATAAGGAAAACTACTGTGTAGTGTAACTTGAATAATGGGCACTGATATGTGTCATAACATGAATAAGGGGCACTACTTTATTGTGTAATATGAATCAGGGTCACAACATGTGGTGTAATTTGAATAAGATTGTGCTGCATAATTTGTTGTGTGGCATAATTTGAATTGTGGGTCCTATTGTGAGGCCACTGTCCCTTTATAGAGTATGTAAGGTAAGACACAAATGATGTCGTTTGCAAGGGGTGCTGAAAACCCTGGCCCTGGCATGGGTTTCCTCCTATTGGGTCAAGTTGGGAGGGGGGGGCGGATGGGTGACAGGGGAAATGAGTTCCACCACCTCTCCAGGAGGACTACTTTAAGCCCTGCACAGGAGTGTACATAGTCCATATTTTTTAGCTGTCTTTTGCTGATTACTGAAATAATGACTGCACAATTCTGGGTGTACAGTATATACAGCTGAATTAATATAAGTGTTTTATGCTGTAGCTGATTCTTTACAACTGTTGCAAAATAATTGGTAAATTATCCTCTCCTTTACTACTTGAATAATTCATTTTTCTGATTAATTAAATTAATAGGTGTTATTCCTTTTACAGACAGTCATAAATTATATGTGTTAAAATCAGCACTGAGCAATAGTTTAAGGAATGAAGCCAGGAACATAAATACATATATTAGATCTTCTAATGGCAATAGGCAATTCATTTGGCTAATCAAGACAAGTAGAAATTATTGCATATTATTATATATTTGCCCATCCATTCCATTTTTTATTTACTTACTTTTAATTTCGGGATCTAATGGGATAAGGATCAGATACTTTAGGTGGAGGCAAAGAGACAGACATATTTTGCATGCATCCAGTTATTCAGCCATTGCAGAATCCTAATACAATACAATTTTTACTTAAAACACACTACAAAAATTCTAACAATCGGTAACAAATAAGCCCATTGCCATGCAAGTGTTTCGGGGCACTCCAGGGTGCCACGGCACACAGTTTCGGAAGCGTTGCTTTAGGGCAGGCATGTCCACACTGTGGCCCTCCAGCTGTTGTGAAACTACACATCCCAGCATGCCTTGCCATAGTTTTAGCATTCCCTAATAGCAAAACTGTAGCAAGGCATGATGGGACGTGTAGTTTCACAACAGCTGGATGGCCATAGTTTGGACATGCCTCCTTTAGGGAGTTGATTTAGGCTTGTGCAAATGGTTAATCTGTCATTTGACAGGTCATATGAATCCAAGTGCCCTGTGTACTTGTTCCTGCACCACCGAGCAAGACCACTGTTCCAAATGTAACCACCACACCTACTGTGGTGTTTGTAACAGGCCTTTAACCCTACCACACCATATACTTTAAAAGTAGCATTTTACCCTGCATTGATGTGCCTTGGGGAGTAAAAACATAAGTAGAAGTTGCATGAAGCAGCTAATGAAATTATTGTTCATTTGTAATTAAATGGTTAATCACTACATGGTGTCTCGTTACTGAATATGTATTGTGCATGACTCTGAGTAAATATTTTTCACCAACCATAGAGGTCAGA
The DNA here is from genome assembly GCF_055691185.1 of Crinia signifera. Taxonomy (NCBI): domain Eukaryota; kingdom Metazoa; phylum Chordata; class Amphibia; order Anura; family Myobatrachidae; genus Crinia; species Crinia signifera. The sequence goes on along the minus strand of NC_139219.1, from coordinate 56,932,922 downwards.
CTGTCTCCTGGTGCAGCATTAATTTACTTACCTCTATAAAGGTATCTGCATGTGCACAAGTCTGTCACTGTGTTAATGGAGTGCCATATTGCTGTATGAGATTGATACCTTATCCTTTTTTACTGCTGTTTGTCTTCAATCATATGTATCCTGTATGAGTTTACCAACTAGTTTTAGCAGTATCCTGTGTCATAGGGATGGCATAAATGTACCTGGCATGGATGTGAATCAACAGGGTGCTGAATCCAATCCAATTGTTTTGGTTGACCAAGTGTGAGCAACAGCAAGCTTGTTAGCTTGCTATTAAAATGGTGTCAGACACAAGAGACAGTGCTCCTGATGGTAAACTAGTCACCCAGGTGTGTGGTGCGCGTGCTCCTGTATCAGTTCACCAATGTATTTCAGCAGTATCCTCTGTCATAGGGACGGCATAAATGTACCGGACATAGATGTGGAATAGCAGGTTGTGGAATCCAGGCCAGGTATTCCGGTTGACCAAGTCTGAGCAATAGCAAGTTTGATTGGAGACACCTGTCAGCTTGCTGTGAAAATGTTTTCAGCCTGATGAGTTTGAAGAAACTCAGGGAGCCCGAGGTGTGCTCCCACCACCACCAGTGACGTGACTAAACGCGTGCACAGGGGGCAGCCGTACGAACGTGTGGGCCCTCTCCCAAAGGAGAAAGGCCCCATGGTTCCCCTGACCCCCCTCAACCATAAGGCCGAGGAAGGGAAAAAAGGGATCGGTGGGTCCTCTTCGCCGAAGCTCAGAGGGACCCGCGTTTCCTCCACCCCCGGAAGGGTTTCGGACGGTGGGTCCTCCGCACCCGAAGGTTTGGAGAGACCCGCTTAGGCTTCCCTCCGCCTTGCGGCTCGGGGTTGCCCTCGAGGGAACCGGGACTCTCCCCAAAAGGTGAAGAGTCCCAGTCACGTTTGGGGAACGGAAGGCCTGTTAGGGACAGCCGCACTACCCAAATGAAAAAACGTGACAAACTAACGAAAAACGTGAAGTGCAAAACGTGCAAATCATAAAAAGAAAAGAATAAGGCCCTAGCCAGAAGGCCGGGGGGGGGTGTGAAAAATTGTCCTACCCCATCCAAAAGGACAGGGTAAGGACGTGAAGCGCTAACCTAAAGGGAAGTGCGCAGTGCAAGTGCCATTCGTGCAAGGTGACTTGGGATCACCCGTGCATGTCCGGCACCCCCGAGTTTCCCCGGGGGCACAGTGCAGCCTCGGACTCCAGGCAGCCAGCCAGTCAGCGTCCGACCAAGTGTTTCTCCGTCTCAACAGCAGGCACTTTCCAGCCCCTGGCATGGGAATGGGTACTCCACTGGGCCTTTCGAAAGACTCCCTTAGGGGCTGCACCCCCTCCGGAAGAGCAATCTACTCAGTCCCAGTGTTTCTCCGCTCCCAGGGTTAAGGTACTAAGCTGGGCCTTTCGCGGTCTCCCCATCAGAGGCTACGAACCTCTGGAACAGGAGCCATCTACTCAGTCCCAGCCTTTCTCCGCTCCCTGGGAATGGATACTAGACTGAGCCTTTCGCTGTCTCATCCTTCGGGGGCTACGAACCCCGTCAAGAGAGTCAAACTACTAAGCCCAGTGTTTCTCCCCCCCTCCTACCAGTGGGTTTACGGAGCCTCCTACCACTGGCAGAGGTGAAGATACTTAGTGAGACTTTTCACTACTCCCGGGAAAAAACAGAGGGGTCCCACACCCTCCGCCCATCAGAGCAGCTACTCAGTCTCACCTTTCTCTATTCTCTGCCAGAGGCCAGTCCATACCCAACTGATAAGAACAGATACTACACTTGATCTTAGCCAAAAGGATGTTTTCAGCCTGATGGTCAACCTGTCAGCCAGGTGATAGGCTAGGGAAGTGGTTACTGTTAGGGGTCCTGCATGAATGGGAGAACTTACACCATGCATGCTCAGAACTGCGGAGAATTACTTTGTATCCTGTGATTGTCTCCTAGTCTTGATAATGTATTCAATATTGTTCTTGTCAGTAACTTTATGGCACTGAGGTTATATTGAAATCAATGTTTAAACCTTTCAGCTCAATTGTCTTTCAAGTACAGATCTATCGTAACTTCTCTTTATTGATTCTCTTGAGATAGTCTCCTCCCTCCAGTAAATAAACACTTGACTAGAAAAGAGCACTTATTTATTATTGAATGACCTCTACAATGAATTTTATGTGGCTCACTTTGTTTATGTTAAAACAAATGATAACATAAACATTTACATACAACAGAATCTACATGACCTATAATCCTACTATCTAATCTACACATAATAAACATTATATAACAACTACAGGACCAAAAAACTGACTGGTCATAGGGTTATACCGAGTGGTGTCCTGTCACTACGCTGGTCACACATAGGTGTAACACATGAAGGGGTAACACCAAAAGTATTGAATACAAGATGAAAGGCCACAACTCCTTCCCACTAGGCCCACCCCTTTTTGTCAAAGCACGTGGGTGGATTACTACAGCTCCAGGTGTCTCAGAGCATGGGGATGTCCCTGATTATACCTATGAATGAAATTCCTTTCGGGTAATCTATTATTGGATACCCTTTTTTTTTTTTTAGACAGTTGGACTAGGGACTAAAACCACATTTTTTTTATTTCAAATCTATCATCTTATTTCTGCGTGGTTTTCCCTCCTCAGAATGATTTCTATTGGCCGCCTAGCGGCCAATCAGGAGCCGACTTTCTTGGCTCCTGATTGGCCATTAGGCGGCCAATAGAAATCATTCTGAGGAGAGGCGCCGAGTATGAAATATCTCTGCATCTCTCCTCAGTGCGATGCGGACAGTGCGGGGACCGGCGACAGCATGAAGATTACCTGGATTACGGCGGACCAAGACAAGACTTCTTCAGCACAGGACCAGGTGAGTAGGATTTCCTTCCACAGCTCCAACATGGATTTCTTCGGACCCGGACACCGCCATGGACCTGGAGGACGACACGGACCGCCGACATGGACCTGGAGGACGACACGGACCGCCGACATGGACCTGGAGGACGACACAGGACCGCCGACATGGACCTGGAGGACGACACGGACCGCCGACATGGACCTGGAGGACGACACAGGACACCGGACACCAGGACAGAGGGCTACCTACTGGATCAAGAAAGGTAAGTATCAGTATGTGTGTAATGTATGTATTAAACTTTTATTTTCATTGTGCCAGTGTGTTTTTATTGTACTATTTTTTTAACTGTGGAACTACAAGTGCCAGCGGGCCCTTTAATGCCCAGCAGGCTGGGACTTGTGGTTAGCGGCCGTATATATGGCCGTATATATGGCCAGCTAATACGAATGAATACGACATCGGAGGGTTACAAAGCAGTCGTATATGACTGCTTTGTAAATCCCCCTCCGGAACACGACTTTGCATACGACTGAAACAGTCGTATGCAGTCGTAGGGAAAATACTAATACGAAAAACTAGGTTTTTCATATTAGTAAATTTCCCCCTATATCTATGTGTTGTTATTAATAAATTTTATATCTTATTATAGTGTCACAACTGTGCTCTCTTTTGTTTAAAATTAATTGTGGTCTTTGCCATACTTTTTGTTTATATAAAAATCTAAATGTATAATTATTTTAATTACTTGTGCCCGATATCCCTGTTTTCTGCTGTCGCGCTGTGTGTCTAAATATATCACACCTCAGCGTCAGCAGACTCAGGGTGTGTTCTTTTTGGGCAGCAGTATGAAGCTGCAAAATCCAGGACAAGCAATGCTGTCAGAGTTCAGAAGGAATGCCGAAGCTGTGCTCCTGTGTGACAGCCTCTCCCTTTCACTTTCTAATTTGACCACTGTGGGAGGACTGTGTGCGCAGGGAGTATAATAAAGGCCAGGTGCACTGAGAGAGACATGCAGCAGTGAAAAGGTGCGAACACGCTCCCGGATCCGCTCATTGATTACTAATGTATCCGCCAGGGCCTATATTCTCCCAATCCTCTGCCTGGGACCTTCCTCCCCTGCCCTTCTGGAGGTTACAGGCAGCTCTGTACCCCAGACTCCTGCAGTGACCTGGTGATGGATTTTAAATTATGCCAGCACAATGCCTGAGCTACCATTATAATCCTCTGTGCCAGGGTAATAGTAATTATCCCTGCAGTATGTATTATATTAACCTTAATAGTGGTCACTAAGACACCATTATGCTTTTCCTTCTCTTACTTAGGCTATCTTCTACTCCATACTCCCTGTAACGGCACTAAACCCTCTGGATTGACCACCCAGATGCTTATTTCTCTGTCATGATCATTGATGCAGCAATGTTTATATACCATGCACAGTACTTTTCCTGCACTGTCTTGTACTCTAAGTCCCTATAGCTCCACCCACATTATACACATCCCTGCCACCAGGGGGGGGCTGTCTATTTTTTGTGTCATGGGCAGGGGCGAATTTAGGGGTCAGGCCGCCCCTAGGCACAACATTTTTGGCCGCCCCCCCCCCCCCCCCCCTATTTTAATACAATCATTATTAAGGTATAAGTCTCTCTCTCTCTCTCTCTATATATATATATATATGTGTATATATATATATATATATATATATATATAGATTGCATACAAATTTTACTGTAGCCCACCTCAAAAAAATGTAAAGCAGTCTGGACTGCTAATTGTATGGAGGATCCAGACAGAGGGAGGGTGAATTAATTTTATGTGCAGTCTCAGTCAGTCTCTCTCACACTGACTGACTGCAGGGAGGTTCGCGCTGCTCAGCCTAGTTGCTTTCCCTGCCGGCGGCAGTGAGCCAGAGCAATTCAGCTTAGCTCACCCAGCGGCAGAGCCGGACGCGCAGGAGGACCGTCAGAGATAGCCGGTGATGTACTCTGCTCGGCAGAGCGGGTGGGCAGCGGCGGGTGATGAGCGGCACTGCCGCCGACATATGATGAATCATGTTGGCAGCGGCGCCGCTTGTCACTTGCCTCTGCCCACCCGCTCTGCCATGCTGCTATTTAAAAGAACGTCAGCCTGCTGTGCCGCCCTTGATTGGTGCCGCCCTGAGGCCCGTGCCTCACAGGCCTAGGCACAAACCGGCCCTGGTCATGGGCCCACAATTTCTGATGGCAGCCCTGCCAACACTTTCCCATTGGGTATATCTTTTATAGCCCATTTAACCTCCTCAATACTCAATGGGGAGTCCAGATTCTGACTATCCTCCATATTTAGCGATGCAAGTTCTATATTGTTAATAAATTTCTTAGTTTCTTGTGTACTGTGCTTTAGTCTAGTAGCATAGATCTTGCTAAAATGTTCCCTAAAGACTTTGCCTATATCTGAGGTAATATTTACTATTCTCCCATATTCATCCTGAATTTTACATATTAGGGGGTTTCTCTGCTTGCGATAGGTATGAGAGCAATCTACCGGATTTATTTGAGCTCTGATATCTCCTATGTGAACCATACTGCATACTTTTGTGTTCTCCTCATTCAGATAGTCCAGCCATTCCTTGTGAGCTGCCAGCCATTCTTGTTTCGAGTCGTCAGTATTATTAGTTAAACATTTTATTTCCAGGTCTATGGTTTATTTCTCTAGTTCAAGGTTTTACTTCTATTACAGTTTTTAATCTCGCTGATGCACCTTTTTACAGTAACCCGCATGTAGGCTTTGAAGACGTCCCATATGGTAGCAGCATTTGTGGAACCCTTCTTTATTTCCCAAAATTCCTCCTATTGCGATATTAATCGCAAATTTCAAAATTCCTCCCATTGCGCTACCTTCATTCCTGATGCGTTGTAGCCAAAATGCATTAAATTTCCAATATGATTGACCCCTTACAGCTGTATCGGAGAATTCCATTATTATCGAGGAATGATTGGAAATCCTCTAGTTTTATGCTCAACTCCAACCACCCAGGGTAAAATTCCTAGAGACCAATATAAGGCATATTCTCAAAAAGCAAAAAGCAAGAATACTGTTTCACCTTAGGGTTCCGCTCTCACCATGGGTGCTCCCAACCTAAATCATGTATAAAGTTTGGGAATCCTTTATTACTTCAGGCAGTTCCCGAAGATGTGCTCCTCCACCTATCTTTCTGAGGATCCAGAACATTATTAAAGTCTACTTTACAAATAACATAGAAGTTGGGGGAGGAAGCCACAAATTCGGTAGCTTTGATCAGTATCTTCAAACGAGAATGGGGGAGGATATAAACCACTAACAAAAATATTTTCATAGAATTAATTCTACAATCCAGAAGTATGAAATGCCCCTCTGGGTCTACAGTATCTGAACCTTTTTACAGACAAAAGACAATGATTTTCTTATCAGAATTGTTACCCCTCTAGATGAGAGTAAGCATGGTAGGCACTTCCCATCCACGGCTTCTTAAGGGACAATAATTTCCCACCAACCAAGTTTCTAATAATCATACAATATCAACATTATACTGTGTCAGCTGTTTTAAGACAACGGAACATTTTATTTTATCATTAATACCCCTGATGTTCCATGACAATATTTTAGTCATTACACTTATCTAGCGTATATATTATTTCTCCCCCCCCCCCTTATCCTTACCCCCCCATAGTGCCGACCATGCTCCCTGCACAACCCCATTGCCAGCAACCCACCCCCACTGGAATCTTTAAACGCCACACTGCCATAACATCTATACACTATAAACAGCTACAGTGAGGACAACTGATGCCGCTGTTTTCTGGGTTCCTTTCGCATCCCGCCTGAACGCGGGGGCTGTGTCACCAACGGCATAAGGCGCCGTCCTGATGTCTGCCAGGAAGCTCACTCTCCTGCTCCTCTTTTCCAGCGCCGCCACGGTCATGCCCAACACTTCTAGTTTTTAAAGCATTTGAGCTTTACATTATTTTAGCCACGCATTACTTAAATTGTTTCACAGTCCTATATATACGGTGTATGTATATAATGCAATTTAATTATAAGAATTCAAACATCTTGTAGTGTCATTTTGAATACGATCAAGCTTTCTGTGCCGTCCTAATTAGAAGGGAATTAAATTTAACTTTTTTAGTACTTTTTAAATACAAATACAGAAAAAAAATAACATAATAAAATAAATAACATTTATTTTGTACATCAAAATGTTATCTTTCATGTATAGTTCCCATGGTTTGTGAATGTTACAGTACTTGTAAATCCTTTATATAATCCAACTGTATATGAAACTTTACCATTGGAGTAGACTAGATAAGGTGAACACAAGAGTTTACATTTATTGGCATTTAATGGAAAATATCGCAGAGTGCAAGAGATAAAGTTATGAAGGAAATAAAAATGAAGAATTTGAGGCTAGAGGTGGAAAGGATTATGTAACACAGTTAATGTCACTTTAAAAGATTAGCTTTCAGGCTATGACTCGTGAACCACAAAATAAATAAACGTTTCACTGTAAAGTGAATGGACCATTTTAAGGAAGATTAAATTGATAGCTTATTTAAAATATATCTGAGTGCTGTTTAGGAGATAAAGATATTTTGCAGCGTCATAAAGTTTAAACATTTCTGTCATTTTTCTGAATAGTCCGCCTAAAACGCCACTGAGACTCTGAGCGGAAATAAATCCTTTTCAGTTCATTTAATCGAAATACAATGTATAAAGTTCAAGGGTTTATATCAAGTGTTATTGTTGTTCTGTTTAACTTTCTGCTCCATTTTCATCTCAGCTCTTGTACGTTTCATTGCGTACATACTCCATAGCCTCAGCAAGGAAAGGGATACTTGTTAATTAAAAGTTTTCTACAAGGCAGCAAGATTTTATGAACCTTCTGTGGCAGAGGATATTTATTCTGAGACACTCACTTGGCGATGCACTAAACCAGTGGTATCCAATCTTAATTGGGCGTTGCGGGCCGGTGCGGGCGGAGGAGCAATGCGGACAGAAGAGCAGTGTGGGTGGGTGGAGGAGCAGTCAGCAGTGGTCAAGCTACCCGGATTGCTGTAGTGAGCCACCAGTAGCTCAAGAGCAGTGGATTGGCAACCACTGCACTAATCCGTCTCAGTACAACTTTAGATGCACCATCAGGGTAAAATTGGTCAAAACACTAACCCTTAAACCAGCCCTATTGTAGGCCCAGTTTCTCCATCTAAACTGTGTTAGTGGTTCTGCATCCTTAGGCCCAGCCACTGTCAACAACATTCCCAGGACACACTGGGGGAAATTAACTAATGTGAATATGCCTATTTTAGGCATATTCGTAGGCCATTGATTGCTAATATGAATGCCTATACGTATTTTTGGCATTTACTATGCCGAAAATACATCATTTTGTATTTGTATTCACGGCACATTTGTATTCGTATAGCGCTATCCTTTGGCGCTGATAGCGTTCTTTTCCTCTGTCTTTTGTTTTCACAATATTGTGCCTCAAAAGAAAAAGGTAAATTGACCACAATAGTGTAATACAGTTTAAAAAAATTATACAAATATATTATCTCCAGGTGAGTATGAATGGGACTCGTACCCTTAGATGTTGTATACTTTCCCAGTATACAATGTTCGCATTTTAGGGAGTGGTGATGTCACCATTTAAACGATTTACTCCAATTCCAAATGGTACATGTATAATACAGGAAAAACCGCATATGGTGCAATACAGTTTTTAATAATAAAATTCATAAAATACATGGTACTTGTGTACTAGCACGGCGCCCACAATAATTAGTCGCCCGATTTTTTATCGCATCACATCGCATGCCATACACCCGATGGCATGCGATGCGATTTTGACCCATATACAGGGCCGTAACTAGGGGGGGGCTGGGGGGTCACGCGCACCGGGCGCTGGAGGTGAGGGGCGCTGTGAGGTCCGGTGTATGTGGACGCTGTAGTGTAGCGGCGGGCAAACATGCCCGCCGCTACACTACAGCGTACACATACACCGGACGGAGTCGGTCCATCTCCTACTAGCGCGGCTGCAGGAAGCTCTGATGACTTCGAAAAGACTTGCCGGACGCTGATTGGCTGAATTCAGCCAATCAGCGTCCGGCAAGTCTTTTTGAAGTCATCAGCGCTTCCCGCCGCAGCGCTAGTAGGAGACGGACGAAGATGCGGCTGCAGAGTGAGCGGTGAGAGGACTGTGCGGGGAGGGGGGGGTCTTCGGCGCCAGGGACAAGGCGTCAGTTGGTCGGTCCCCCCTGTCAGCTGCTAACTAAGCAGCGGGGAATAAACGCTGTGCGCATGCGCACAGCGTCTATTCCCGCAGCCAGGGGGCTGGGGGCATGGCTAGAGGCTCACAGAGCCTCTGGGTCATGCCCCCATAGCGGCAAAATGGGGCGTGGCCTCGTGGGAGAGCAGCGATTATAGGCCACGCCCCCAAATTAGGCCACGCCCCCCGAAAAATTTCGACGCGCCTCCGGCGCGCAGCAGCATCGCTGGGGGGGGGGGGGGGCACCAAAAGACTGCCTTGCCCCGGGCGCCGGAAACCCTAGTTTCGGCCCTGCCATATACGATATTAAATTGTATAAGCACCCTAATTTTCAGCTTGCTGAATCTCGCCCATTGTGTGAAGATGAAACATTGATACTGTATAACATTGATCTCTCAGTTGTCAGTACAATATGTTTTGAAATGTCATTAAAGGACAGAAGCTAAATTTATGTTGGTGAATGGACCACTGGTATCATAAAACTACCTATGTATATAAAACACGTAACCAAATGACTGCTCCTATCACACAGCCATAAAGAAATAAAGAGCAACCTTGTAAAAGATTTCCTAAAGAATTAAGTGCAACCTTATAGAAACTTTTTTAAGAGTATGCAACCTTAGGTCAAATTCTGGTACACAGAAAATTCTGGGGTCTCTAGGATTTGCAGGTCGCTAACTGTACTACTAGGAGCACTAGTGCCATAGTTAAAATTGGGCCCTCTATATTCTGGTGGGTGTTGGTTTTGTTGGGTGTTAGTAGACGTACCAGGATTGAATCTGACCCTTCTATTGTAATGATCATATGGGTTTGGTGGGTAGTTAGGGGGGTGGTGGGGATGTGGCGCTGGCTGCGTGAAAGCACCGGAAAATGTACGTTCTAAAAAGGACATTTGTCTCTCTTGCATAGCCATCAATTGAGACATAAATGCATGCTGATTCTGCCTCTCAGCTTCCAAATATTTGTCTATGCGAGCATCCTCCTTTGCTTGGACATCATGATCCAATGGGCGTAGATGTTCCACTATCACCGATGTCAGCCGCAAGTTCTGACCGATTAAGCTTTTTCTTTTTGGCAGGAACGCTGTACACTATAATTAAAAAGAAAACAATCACATTAGGCACTTCCATGTCAAGTGTTATATAAAAACAACAGTATTGTTTGCCTAAATGTGCTCGTGGCCTTCTTCCACCTGCATGCTAGCAACAATCTGCAACAGATACTGTGCCTCATCCCATCCCACTCCAACCCAGGTTGTATTACAGTGTTTTTACTATGTGAAATGGGTATAAATATATAGAATGTCTACTTACAATTAGAACGTAATGGAGTGCTTTGATTGGGAAGCTCCGTCTGACTGTTTGCTTCCACAACATCATCTATGGCTGCTTGGACGCTGTCAGAATGCATTGAAGAATCCATCATATTCTCTGCTGCACCATCTTCACCAAACAGCAGCGGTGAAGCCGGGCTCATGTGCGCTGACATCTGCGTGGCTTCAGAAGCCGGTGAGAACGACATGGACAGCTGTGAAGCCTGGGTAGTCGGTACGTCATGGCTGTCCTGGCTATTGTCCCTCTGGCCGCAATGCGGTGCTATGGAGGAGGACAGGGCTACTGGGTTTCAGAGTGCCGTGTTCCCAAATGCACTGTAGCACAGGTCATAGTGCACCCAATCGGGCCTAGCTGCACCGCTTTTCTTGCGCTTCTGGTCGGTCACTTAGTTGAACTGCTTCTGAGATTTCAATTTATTTACAACCAGCTGTTGCGTGCGCTGGATACCTCTGGATTCCAGGAACTCCGCAATATTGCGATACACCACCGCGTCTGGAACGGTGCCGGTCATCTGACGCCGAATCTCCTCATCTGCCCTGGTTTACAGGAGCTCACATACCTCCTTATCAGACCAGTTGGATGTAGTGGACATGGACATGATGGTGCAGGTCAGGTTTGGCGTCTGCCCAATAGTCAGGCTGAGGGTGATGCTGTGGGACACACTGCGTGACAGCCAGAATGTGTTGCTGCAGATGAGGCTGTAAACACACTGGGGAGAGTGCTTCCAGCACATACTGTTGCTGTAGTGTAGGGTACAGGCTGCAAACAGCGTGGTAACGCTGCTTCTGCTGCTGCTGCGATGCTCCATGCGTTATCATGTGCCCTGTGCGGGTCTCCGGCAGATGACATCATCTGCCAAAGCCGCAGAAGCACCAATCAGCTCTTCGCGGCCTTCTCCCCACCAAATAACCAGGATAATGACCATTTACACCACCCTGAGCTCCGGATAAGCCCCATGTCCAACCCTGAACATTTCCCGGGTCAGATTCCCGGGGAACAGTACCCACATTATTTTTTTTCAGCCCATTTACACCGAGCCCCGGACTGGAGTGGCAATATCCCGGGTCCAACCTCTGGTGTAAAATGGGTATCAGAGAATTATAAAGTTGGTTAATATATTACTATTTTTATTTCTTTAACAAGCGTGTTACCAGTGTTGTTGTACATTGCTTTGTAGTGTTTTTCACTGTCACTATATATATTTTACATATTTTTCTACGTTTACTTTACTATCACATTTGTGACAAAAAAAAAAAATCAAAGACAAAAGCCAAGTCAATAATCAGTACTGCGACTCTAGTTATCAGACCTCTACAGGATGGAGCTGGTGCTGAAGTCAATAATCAGTACTGCGACTCTAGTGATCAGACCTCTACAGGACGGAGCTGGTGCCAGCAGAGAGGAGAGGGTCTGTACGAAGGAAGCTGCACATGGGCAGCCTCCTCTATTAAAGTGCCCCTGGGACCAGGCCCAGGTAAGTAGTAGCCCCTCCTCTTGGCACCCCTGTTTTTTGTTGTTGTTTTTTTAGTCAGCCCGCTGCAAAGCACATTTTGGGCCGTTGGACCCTTCTCCAAAAGGAGAGAGGTCCCGGTTATCTCCTAACCCATGGGTCTTCAAACTGTGGCCCTCCAGATGTTGTGAAACTACAAATCCCAGAATGCCTTGCCACAGTTTTGCTATAAGGGAGTGTTAAAACTGTGACAAGGCATGCAGGGATTTGTAGTTTCACAACATCTGGAGGGCCGCAGTTTGAAGACCCATGTCCTAACCCATCCGAGCCAAAAGGCCCAAAATGGGGAAGAAGTCGTGGGTCCTCCTTGCCGTGGCAAGGAGGGACCCTCAGTCCCCAACCCTCGAGAGGGCTGGGGGTGGGTTGGGCCACCCCATGACAAGTCATGGGGAGGCCCTCATGGGCCTCCCTCTGCCTTGTGGCTCGGGGGGACCCTCTGGCCCCACTTGGGGCGGTTGGGCCTCCCATGATGAGTCATGGAGAGGCCCTCGTGGGCTTCCCTCTGCCTTGCAGCTCAGGGGTTTCCCTAGGTTCCCAACCAAAAGGCTGGGTCTCCAGCCAAAAGGCCGGGGGGGGGTCTAAAAATATTGCCCTGCCCTAGGCAAAAGGCCCGGGGCGAGGACACGTAGTGCGGGCCTGAGGTGAGGCGGCAGTGTTAGTGCCTTGTGCATGGTGCCAGGCACTACACCAATGCAGGTTTAGGCACCCCCAATTCCCTGGGGACACGCTACACCTCAGGTCTCAGGCCGCCGACCTCTCATCGTCCAACCCAGTGTTTCTCCGCTCTCATCTGGGGCCCTTTCCGGGGCTCCTGATGCGGGGATGGGTACTCCGCTGGGCTTTTCGACGGCTCTCAATTAGGGGCTGCGAACCCCCGATGGAGGGCAATCTACTAGATCCCAGTGTTTCTCGCCTCCTAGGAGATAGGAACTCGGCTGGCCTTTTCGTATCTCCATCCAGTAACGCCTCTGGCATGGGATTTTTTCCTACTGGGCACCAGCTCCCTTCCTCTGTCTCCTAGGATTGGATATTACACCAGGCCTTTCGTTGTCTCATCCTTCAGGGGCTGCAAACCCCCTCTAGAGAGCCATCTACTGGGCCCAGTGTTCTCCTCCCCCTCACCAGTGGAACTTATGGCCAGCGCCCACCATTGGCAGGGTGAAGATACTCAGCTGGACTTTTCCCTGCCCCGGGTTTGAGGGATCCCATCCCCTCCACCCATTGGAGCAGTTACTTAGTCCAGCCTTTCTCTATTCCCACACCAGGGACCAGTCCAGACCCACTGGTAAGAACAGATACTACACATGATCTTAGCCAAAAGGCCCCTGTCCCAGGAGCACAGAGATATATGGCCAGCGGCAGCCTGGAATAGAAAACTGTGCAGGTAGGGTGCTGCCCCCAGCCGCTTATTTAGTCATACTGTAGTTATTTTTGTTATCTTTTCAGATGTAATCCAAGTAACATTTTGTTTAATGAACCAAGTATATAGCAGCACATAAAGCATCATACATAAAATGTGCATTAATGCGAGCAAATATTCACGATTGGTTATATAGCATAAGAAATGAACAAGTAACTTCAATTTGAGTAGTGCAGGATAAAATGAAAACTGCATAAATCAGCAGCACCATCTAGTGTTTCATAATTGTTGAATTAATTAGTTATTTTTAATAGGGATTGTTTAATATATAAAATAGCAACTGATACATTTCAAAGACTGTCAGCAGAATGGGTCTTATATAACAATTATGTGATGCTGCCCCATAATCATTTCTTATGTCAGTACACCGAAGCAATAAATATGTATTTAATGTGCCGAATTATAAGAAAGAAACTGTTGCCATGACAGCATTAACTATCACTTTACTGGGTTCTGACCCAACCATCTCGCTGAATGTAGATGTATGAAGCAGTGATAAGGGAGGAGAAGTGATAAAGTGCCTGGTACTTTATCACCGGCCAATCAGCTACTGACTGTTAAGTTACAGGCTGGGTTTAAAAAGGGACAGTCAGGAGCTGATTGGCCGGTGATAAAGTACCAGTCACTTCTCCTCCCTTATCTCTGCTTCATAGATCTACCCCTGAATTTTGCCGGACAGGGAGCAGAAGATCCCTCTTTGAGGGGTAGATTTTTTATCAGGTGAACATCGTGACCCGCAGCGCCAGATAATTCTGGCGTTAAGGACAGGAGAAAAGAAGAGAAGCGCGTGGCCACAAAAGAAAGATAATACATAAGGTATGAGCCAGGTGTACAATAGAACATAACGTCCCTGCGCTGAGCTTCCTCCCCAGAACCGCCGTCGGTAGACACCCACAGGGCACTATCCCCTGCGATAGCGCACGGGGATAGCCCATGTTCCGTTGATTGACTGATATTAAATCTACCCCTTTCTGTGCACAGCCCACAGGTAAAAACAGCTCAAACTATCAATGTATGGTAAATAGACAGCAGTCCCCATTAAGTATAATGCAGATTGTGGTCTCCAGAGGGGATACGGTCGATAAGTCGACATACGTTGTGTTGACCAGTGAAGGTCAACAGGGCTTTGGTCGACACATAAAATAGGTCGACATGGCTAAGGTCGGCAGTCAAAAGGTCAACATGAATTTTTCACTTTTTTTTTTAGCCGACTTGTGTCGACAGGCGGTATTTCATACCCTACCATCCATGGGCATGGAGGGAGAATATAACAGTACGAGACATGCAAGGGGACGTGGTACACTGATACGGTGTCCGTGTTGACTTGCGTCAAATTCGGGACAAAAATGTGAAAAACCTATGTTGACATTTTGACTGTCGACCTTCCTATTGTCGACAGTCGACCCTGTCGACCTTAGCCATGTCGACCTAGTTCATGTGTCGACCTAATGTATGTCGACCATCATAGTGTCAACCCTATGACCCCTACCCCTGCTGAGTTATATTCAGGGAGACAAAGTGCTGGCCATGCCCCCACAGCGGGGGAAATACACGAGGGTCGCAATAATAGGCCACGCCCCTAACTGTGAGGCAACACCACAAGTTTCAGGTGCTGAAGTTCCAATTTTAAGGTTCCCTAAGGTTGGGAGGTATGTATCTGGTTGATAGGTCTACAGCAGGGGTGGGAAATTATTTCAGCTGGGGGGGCCACTTAACACTTCAAGTAAATATTTGAGGGCTGCACTCTGGAAAAGGGGGTGTTGCCACTCAAATAGGGGTGTGGCCACTTGAGTCTAGTGTACCACACCATATACCCCTTATACACATTATGCCACAAGAATTGAGCCAAAATTCACATTATGCCACACGTTTTTTAGCTTAGTTCTTATGAATCCTGGGCTACGGGAACATGGATGACCCCCCCTGTAAGTAAGTGCTCAAGAGTGAAGACAGTTCTTTACCTACATAATTTCATGGTGCGCGTTCGGGGGGCGAAGCCAAAGCGCGAGAGTGGAGTGTTACTGGTGTTCACTGTGGCTCCGACCCCACACCATCCAGTGTGTGACGTCACACAGAAAATCCCGGCACACCTCCCCCTGACTCGAACATGGTATACTCATTGGTGCCGCATGCTGTAGCACAATGACAAGAAGCTCAGCCAGCTGGGCCGCTTGTCATAGCGCACTGGTGGGGGGCAGCGGGCCAGACAGAATCGGTTTGCAGCCCATATCCGGACCGCGGGCCATATGTTGCCCACCCCTAGTCTACAGTATGTAGGTCAATACCATAAGGTTGACTTGCAAGGTCTACATTGGCAAAAGGCCAACACATGATCAACATGTCGGCCTTTTGTCAATGTTGACCATTTGCATGTCAACCTATTGACCATCGACCTAGACACTGTAGTCCTTTCCATCCACACCTATTTCTATGCCTCTTTAGCAGAACAATTCTTGCCTTGTGCAGCCCAGTGGCATGTAGAAAAGATATACAGTACAGCATTGACATTGTATAATAGTATTTCTATGTATAATGTAATTCCATACTTGCCTGTTCTCCTCTCCCTTCACATCCAGAAACTTCAGTATCTCAGGTGGCTCTCCAGTAGCCACGGTTAGCTGTTGAAGCCAAGCATCTCGTGAAGTTTGGCCCCGACCCCCACCCCCTCTTCAAAGACACCCAAATCATGTCTAGAGCGGTGGGCTTACTGACAAGATGAATCCGGCCCCTACCTTCATCGGGTTGGGATCATTTGGTCTACAGTATGTTGGTCGACAAGTATTGGGTCAACACCACGAGGTCGACATGAGGAAATGTCGACATGGTTCTAGGTCAACATGGGACAATGTCGACATGGGCCTATGTCGACATGGGTTTAGGTCGACAGGTCATTAGGACGACACAAGCATTAGGTTGACAGTGTCTAAGTCAACAGTCAAAAGGTCAACATGGAGTTTTTCACAGTTTACCCGAATGTCGACACAGTTTGAAGTGCACCGCATCCCCTCGCATCGCTAGCTTCACTCGCAATGCTTCGGGCACGGTGCCTCACTGCGCTCGGCACACTATGTTATTCTCCCACCACGCCCTAGTGGATGGTAGGGCATGAAATACCGCCTGTCGGCACATGTCGGCTCAAACTACGGTGGAAAACCCCATGTTGACCGGTGGAAAACCCCATGTTGAGTTGCGAACATGATCAGCGGGATTTTGCAAGCCATTTGCAGCTGTGCGCAAGGCAGTATGTCACTTTGGCGAGCGTTGGCTATCTGATTGCAGGGCTCAGCAATTTCACAATGTGGTGATCAGGTCTGAATAACCCCCATTATACAGTTTTACTACATTGTATTCTCAATAGCGCTATCTTCAGATATCTTAGGGCTCGCTGAGAATTATGCACAGTTCTCTCTGGGCATAAGCAGAGAAAGCTGTGCAGCGCTAGTGGCAATATGGAAATACCTTAACACAGAAGTGTCGGCGGTCAGAAGCAGGTCATGCTTGTTCCTCTGCGATTTCAGTGTCAGCATCCTCCGGTTGTCACATATAAATTTCAGGAAGAAGGACAGAGAGACCCCAAGAAAACAAAACCCAAAAAATCACCACACGTTAGGACGATGACTGAACATTTATTTAGCTGGAACTAACAGGTCACCGCTGTAAAGTCTACTCGACTGAATTGAATAGGTTAATTTATATCATTAATATATCTGATCACATTACATGTCAATAACAACCATATCATAAGCAATCCTGAATAAATTCACATGCATTCATTGTTGAACATTGCTTAATCTCTTATATATTTGGCTACATGTGTCAATCATCCTGGGAGTGTGTGTATAACGCTGGACAGGGTCACACATGAAACTCCACCCCCCACCCAGCCTTATACACACACACCACACATAATACACACACACATGTAGCCTAATATATAAGAGATCATACACACATATTGGCCCCTGCCTGCCTGCACTACACCCCCCGCAATACCACACACCTATAATACTCACAGACACATGTAGCTCAGCCAGCGTTGATGGGGGCGGAAGGGAGTGCAGTGAATAAATTAAGTCTGCGCAGCTGCAGATCTGTGGTGCTGACTTAGCAGCCTCTGGCAGCCAGGGGGAGCAGCTCTGCCTCTGCCTCCTGTCAGACTGACCTCGAGTCGCAGACAGTGTCAGATGATCACAGCCTGAGAGGAGAGAAGCATGATGCAGCTGTGACTCGGCAGAGCTGCCTCCTCCTTTATAGTACAGCACTGGGCTGGCTATAGCTCCTCTCAGGCATTTCCAATCTGCCGCTGGCCGGGTGAAGCAAGACTGCCCTGTGAGTGTCAGGCACCACAGGTACTGTATGTCACATGTGGGAGGGGGATGCCAGCAAGTCTGGGGAAGGAGGGGGAGAGGAGGAGGTTGTCTATAATAACTTAGGGGGGGGGGTGCACAAGGCAGCAGCAACCCGCTTTCCCCCCCCGGCCTGCACACCCCACCGTCCTGCGCACCCACCCCTGGCACACACACACCCCCGCCTGCACACAGCAGCAAGGTCACCGGGCAGACACACACAGGTGTACTCATTACTCACTGACACACTTCCCAGGTCACCAGGCAAACACACAGGTGTACTCATTACTCACTGACACACTTCCCAGGTCATTGCGCAGACACACAGGTGTACTCATTACTCACTAATATACTACCCAGGTCACAGCGCAGACACACAAGTGTACTCATTACTCACTGACCCACTTCCCAGGTCACAGCGCAGACACACAGGTGTACTCATTACTCACTGACTCACTTCCCAGGTCACAGCGCAGACACACAGGTGTACTCATTACTCACTGACACACTTCCCAGGTCACCGCGCAGACACACAGGTGTACTCATTACTCACTGACACACTTCCCAGGTCACAGCGCAGACACAAAGGTGTACTCTTTACTCACTGACCCACTTCCCAGGTCACAGCGCAGACACACAGGTGTACTCATTACTCACTGACACACTTCCCTGGCCACAGCGCAGACACACAGGTGTAATAACTCACGGACACACTTCCCAGGTTACAGCGCAGACACAGGTGTACTCATTACTCACTAACATACTTTCCAGGTCACCACGCAGACACACAGGTGTACTCATTACTCACTGACACACTTCCCACGTCACCACGCAGACACACAGGTGTACTCATTACTCACTGACACACTTCCCTCATCACTGCGCAGACACACAGGTGTACTCATTACTCACTGACACTTCCCAGGTCACCACGCAGACACACAGGTGTACTCATTACTCACTGACACACTTCCCACGTCACCACGTAGACACACAGGTGTACTCATTACTCACTGACACACTTCCCACGTCACCGCACAGACACACAGGTGTACTCATTACTCACTGTCACTTCCCAGGTCAACACGCAGACACACAGGTGTACTCATTACTCACTGACACACTTCCCTGGTCACAGCGCAGACACACAGGTGTACTCATTACTCACTGACACACTTCCCAGGTCAACACGCAGAACACCACCAAAATCCCTAACCCAACACACCCCTTCCCGCCAACACCATCCGCCCCATCCAAAATTAAACACATTCATCCACAAATAACAAACATAATTCACATTAAAATATATTTATAATTTTAATGGGGCGTAGCCCCTTACGACGGTGTGAAGAGCACCCGTAGGGCGCGATGAAACACCTAGTCCATCTATAATAACTTAACATTCAATAGAGGGCGAACAAGAGCAAACTACAACTATAATGTTCTGATACATCTGATACAGGGGCCCTTATTCTGATCGGTGCGGTAATATCCGCGTGCGTTCGGGCCGCCGATGTTTTGTGTCTGCGCATGTGCAGAGGCGTCTCTGCGCATGTGCGAGCGGGGCGCACGGCCACATTCCGCATGAAATGTGTACACTACGAACAGGGGGTGGAGAGGGGCGTGAAGGGCTGTTTGGGCTCATTACCATATGTTTACACCCCGCGTTTCATGGGCGTTCCCATGCAAACGCTGGGCGTACGTATGGTAATGCGGCCGTGACGCATGTGTAGGGGACGGACATATGACATCGCCGGATGTCAGCTGCCCGCCCAGATCCCTGCTTTTGCACGGAGAAATGCCCGTGTGGTCTGAGGCTGCGGGAGCTGCCTGGCCACTCGGTCCTGCATTCGATGCTCTGCGACCATCGAATGATGGGGGAGGTTCCCTGAGATGGAGGAGGTGTATTCATGAGAAATACACGTGCGG
The DNA here is from genome assembly GCF_055691185.1 of Crinia signifera. Lineage (NCBI taxonomy): Eukaryota > Metazoa > Chordata > Amphibia > Anura > Myobatrachidae > Crinia > Crinia signifera. Next base: position 56,913,220 of record NC_139219.1, on the reverse strand, counting down.
TCCGTTCGGACAGCTTCTTACCGCGTACGGACGGAGTTGGCGATCCGTATGGAAGGCGGGGTTTAGGACGCACGGTGCTGGCCGCATATTCGGATCCTGCCGCACCGATCAGAATAAGGGCCAGGGTGACATAGAGCAAGTTGTTCAATGTGATGTCTTAGCTTCCAATAGTAGTAGTAGTAGTACGTTTATTTATAAGGCGCCACAAAGTGTCCGCAGCGTCGTACATAGCAAAAAAAATAAAAAATTACAAGGTAACGTACAGGGTGTGTAGAAAGATACAGTATAAATAGGGGTATAGCTGGTAGAACTAAAATCAGCATCAGTTCAGAAGTAGGTGTCAAAATAGTCAAGGAGACCGAAGATGAAGTAGAGGAAGGGAAGAACAGGACAGGAGCACAGGTGAGGTAATGAGGTAGGGTGAGTACGTGAGGAAGGAGGGCCCTGCTCATAAGAGTTAACATACTAAAAATAGGTGGGTGGACGAACGAAATACAATAGGATAAGTAGGAACGGAGGGGAACGGAGGCAGGATAGGAGGATCAAAAGAGGTTAGGAGGAGGGATAGGCTAGTCGAAAAAAGTGGGTTTTGAGGGAGCGCTTGAAGGAGGTAAGGGAATCAGATAGCCTGATGGGTGGCGGGAGGTTGTTCCAGTGCAGGGGGGCAGCGCGAGAGAAATCTTGGACACGGGAGTGGGAGGAGGTGATTAGGTGAGAGGTCAGTCGGCGGTCAGCGATGGAGCGAAGAGGACGGGAGGGAGTGTGGATAGAGATCAGTGAAGAGAGGTAGGGAGCTGTGGAGGAGGAGAGAGCCTTGTAGGTGGTGGTGAGGAGTTTAAAGAGAACTCGGAAAGGAATGGGGAGCCAGTGAAGAGATAAACAGAGGGGGGAGGCGGAGGTAGAGCGGCGGGAGAGGAAGATGAGCCTAGCAGCAGCGTTAAGAATGGATTGGAGAGGTGCGAGGCGGGTGAGAGGTAGCCCAGAGAGAAGGATGTTGCAGTAGTCAAGGCGGGAGATGACAAGAGAGTGAATGAGAATTTTGGTCGCGTCAGTGGAGAGGAATGGTCTGATGCGTGAGATGTTGCGTAGGTGAAAGCGGCAAGACTGTGAGAGAGCACGAATGTGGGGGGTGAAAGAGAGGGAGGAGTCAATGATGACACCGAGGCAGCGCGTTTGGTCGGTGGACGTGATCTCGGTTTCACCAATGCTGATGGAGATAGTGGGAGAAGAGGGGATGTTCGGGGGATGGAAGATTAGAAGTTCAGTTTTAGCCATGTTTAGTTTCAGGAAGCGTTGGGTCATCCAGGCTGAGATGGCCGTGAGGCATTCGGAGACCTTGGACAGAAGTGATGGGGATAAGTCGGGGGAGGAGAGATAGATTAGGGTATCATCAGCATAAAGGTGGTAATGAAAACCATAGGAGCTGATGAGGGTGCCCAGAGAGGGCGTGTAGAGGGAGAAGAGGAGGTGGCCAAGGACTGACCCTTGGGGAACACCGACTGGCTGGGGGGTAGTAGGAGAGGAGGAGCTCGGAGTGGAGACGGAGAAGGAGCGATCGGAGAGGTATGAGGTGAACCAGGAGAAGACCGTGCCAGTGATGCCAAAGGAGCGGAGGGTGTTGAGCAGGAGAGGGTGGTCAACAGTGTCAAAGGCAGCCGACAGATCAAGCTGGATGAGGATAGAGAAGAGGCCTTTGGATTTAGCCGATAGTAGATCGTTAGTGACTTTGGTCAGGGCAGTTTCAGTGGAATGTAAAGGGCGGAACCCGGATTGGAGGGGGTCTAGAATGGAGTTAGCAGTAAGGTGGCTTAGGAGACGATTATAGGTCAGACGTTCTAGGAGTTTGGAGGCAAAAGGGAGGAGGGAGATGGGCCTGTAGTTGGATGGAGAGTTGGGGTCCAGATTTGTTTTTTTGAGAATTTGGGAGACAAGAGCGTGTTTGAAGGAGGAAGGGAAGATCCCAGAGGATAGGGAAAGATTAAAGAGGTGAGCCAGGTGAGAGCAGACTGATGGACTGAGACGACGGATAATATTGGAGGGGATAGGATCAAGCGGGCAGGTGGAGGGAGAAGCGGATTGAAGGATAGAGTGGACTTCAGCAGCAGTGGTGGGGTAAAATGAGGACAGGGGTTGGAAGGAGGGGAGTGGAGATGTAGGAGGGGAGGAGGGAGAGGGTGAGGTCATGGCAGCAGTGATGGCAGTCCTGAGAGAGGAGATTTTGGTTGAAAAGTAGGTAGCAAAATCAGCGGCTACGATGGAGGACGGAAGAGCTGGAGGAGGGGGGGAGAGCAAGGAGTTGAAGGTGGCGAAGAGCCTGCGGGGATTGGATGATTGGGAAAGGATGAGGGACTTAAAGTAGGATTCCTTGGCCAGAGCAAGGGCAGAGCTGAAGGAGGAAAGAATGAATTTGAAATGGAGATAATCCGCAAGGGAGCGTGATTTCTTCCAGAAGCGCTCAGCAGTGCGAGAGCACTTTTTAAGGAATCGGGTGATAGGTGAGTGCCACGGTTGGGGGTTGGAGCATCGAAGGGGGATAGAGGAGGGAGGGCAGGCAGAGTCCAATGCCGAAGATAGGGTGTCATTATAGAGGGAGGCAGCGAGGTTCGGGCAGGACATGAGGGCGATTGGGGCGAGAAGAGGACACAGCGTGTTTGAGAAGGCAGCAAGATCAAGTGTGTTGACGTTATGCCGTGAGACAATGCGCTTGGGAGGGGGGGTGGGAGAGGGGGAAGCAGTGAGGGAGAAGGAGATTAGGTGATGGTCAGAAAGAGGAAAAGCTGAGATAGTGTAGTCAGTAAGGGAACAAGAGCGAGAGAAGACGAGATCGAGGGAGTGTCCTTGGATGTGGGTGGGAGAGGTAGTCCACTGAGATAGGCCAAGAGAGGAGCAGAGAGAGAGGAGTTTGGAGGTGCCAGGATCAGCGGGGTTATCCAAGGGGATACATTCACAGGAAAGAAAAGACTGTCATTTTTTGTGGCGCACTGGGAATATTTAAAGAAAAACAATCATAAAATGTAACTTTTAATAGTATCTCATTTTAAAAGAACTGCGACATATTAAAACATAGACCATAGGAGGTACGTGAAAAGTGGGAAACTTTAAAAAAGGGGATATAATCCTCTTATGGTGAACCCCAATGTTTTTGTTCCCCTATATAGATCGGTTGGGGCGTCTTATATTGTGTATCCGCTCCCCTGCAGAGGGCTGAATAATATCACTGTTATGATCTATATTTTATTCAAAAAAGTCCTCTAGCAGTGAGTCACTTAATACCCACTGTGAAAGACCATTCTATTTCGGGTAAGTGCTCTCATGAGGCAGTGGAGATGCCAGCGAGTGGTGCTACGTGTGGATCACACGCTATCCTGGTCAGCGTTAGTTACCGTAAATTGCTTATATAAAATTACATGTCAATCTTCGCCTTTATAAAGAAGTTACATCACAAAGTGGATGTGTGACATTTATTCATTATCAGTTTACGTTTTTAACCCCTCTCTTAGAGTCATTAGAGGGGGAAATATGTAGGAGGAACAGTGGTGTAACAATTCTCCTTTATTGCAGTCTGGACTTATGTCACTCGTCCCCAGTCCCAGTATTCTGGTGTGCTGGGCAGACTTTATCTGGAGAATTATACAGATACAGGGATATTAAATGTCTACTCCCTAAGTATCCTTAATTAGGGCGTATCCACTGTTACTACACAAGTATGAATGCTTTCGCCACATTGTTTTTACTGACAGTGTTTCAAAATTGAAAGGTTACAGTCTATCAACATTTTATTAAATGGATAAGTATCAAGCATCATAAGAAGTACTGATAGGAGATTTTATTCACAGTTCATGCCACATAACATCTTACTATTACCGCATATACATAGAAAGTAATTTCAAAGGTTAGCCGTTTTTCAATCAGAGATCACTTTCTCTATGTATAGTGACCGTCTGTATTATAATATGCAAGAGATCAAAGTTTAAGGGTAACTTTCGCGTCTCTAACTTAGTCAGTACTGACAGTATGAGACCGCTCGCTGTTGGTCTGTGTCAGCACACGCCGGCGTCTGAGGGGGAATCGAGGTCAGTGAGAATGACACTCCGATTCTTAAACCCTTTCAGATCCGTATGTTGCGTTGCTACACACTATAGTCAGAGCTGAATGCACTCGGTGTCTGCACTTCCGTGCTCCGTGCAACCTGCTTCTCTGAGTACGTGGTCAGGGTCTGACCCCACGTCTTTGGCTTGATGCCTCTCAATGCCTCTGTGCAGCGGATACCATGCGCCCTCTAAACAATTACAATATACATTTCAATGGGGAAGGGATATTGGGAGTTTACACACTCCCTTTTTTCCTTATCCAAGGGGATGTTAAAGTCACCAAGAATGACAGATGGCAGGTCAGAGGAGAGGAAGTGTGGAAGCCAGGCGGCGAAGTTGTCAAGAAATTGGGAGATAGGGCCAGGGGGGCGGTAGATTACAGCGACACGGAGGTGGTAGGGGTAGTATAGACGGATAGAGTGAGACTCAAAGGAGGAGAAAAGGAGAGAGGGTTCAGGGTGAATGACACTGTGGGTGCATGAGGCTGAGAGGAGAAAACCCACACCGCCACCTTGGCGACCGTCAGGCCTGGGAGTGTGAGAGAAAGAGAGGCCACCGTGGGAGAGAGCAGCTGGAGAGACAGAATCAGAGGTGGAGAGCCAGGTCTCGGTGATAGCAAGGAGGTGGAATGCTCTAGAGATGAATAGGTCATGGATGGCAGGGAGTTTGTTGCAGATGGATCTGGCATTCCATACTGCACAGGAAAGAGGGGGGGTGGGTTGTGTATTTATGTGGATAAGGTTTTTGGGATTGCAGAAGCGAGGGGGGTCATTGGGAGGGTGGGGGTGCGGGGGCGAGTGGTCAGGATAGGTATGGGATGGGAGGGGGGAGGAGCAGTTGGAGAAAGTGAAGTTGAGAGATTAACAGCCATGAGGAACCGAAGGTGAGAGGGTAGGTTAGTGAAAGCAGACAGAGGGATTTGGGAGGACAGACAGCGTCTGTAGTAAATTTGGTAGAAAACAGAGTGAGAGAGAAGGTAACAGGCAAGGAACTACTGTCAGAGAGGAGACCAGTGGGTAAAATCAGGTTGATTGAGTAATCCAATTAAGTATGAAACAACAACAAGTGAGAGGATGAAGGGAACAGAGAAGGTCAGAAGTGAGGCAAATGTGAGCAGGCGTGAAGAGGGAAACAGGGTGACAATAGAGGGCGACATAGAGCAAGTTGTTCAATGTAATGTCTTAGCTTCCAATAGAGGGCACATAGAGCAAGCAGTTCAATGTAATGTCTTAGCTTCCAATAGAGGGCGAAATAGTGCAAGCTGTTCAATGTAATGCCTTAGCTTCCAATAGAGGGCGACATAGAGCAAGCTGTTCAATGCATTGTCTTAGCTTCCAATAGAGGGCGACATAGAGCAAGCTGTTCAATGTAATGTCTTAGCTTCCAATAGAGGGCGACATAGAGCAGGCTGTTCAATGTAATGTCTTAGCTTCCAATAGAGGGCGACCTAGAGCAAGCTGTTCAATGTAATGCCTTGGCTTCCAATAGAGGGCGACATAGAGCAAGCTGTTCAATGAATTAACACCCTGGACTCCTGCCAAGACACACTTGATCCAAGAGTGTGATTCCGGTTTGCAGCTCACCAGAGACGCCGCCCCTTCAAATATTCACCATAGCGAGCAGGTCTGAATCAGGCACTATATTTTGAGTCAAGGGGGTTATTCTGGTTGACACCTACAAAAAACATAGAGGGCGGGCAGCTGATATCCGCTGACGTCAGTGGCGCTCCTGTCCCCCGCACCCGCCCATTTACATGGAAACACCCAGTGCTTTAATGGGGACACCCAAGAAACGCTAAGCGTTCCCATGGGTGCAGCCCCTCGCCGCTGCCCCATGCCCCCCCCACCACCACCACCACCACCACCTTCACTGCTAGGTGCGAATGGCCTGACAAATAAGTAACTTGCGCAGTCGCGAAACATCAACTCTGTGTGCTAATGCGCAGGATAGCGTGTCAACTAGAATCAGTTCCAATATACTGATCACTGAGTAGTTAACATATAAATCAGTAATTGCTTTAGATGAGATACGGCTGATTGTATTGCAGCATTAAGAGATGTAAGAGGGAATGTTTGTTCCTTTGCCATTCCTGGGATAAGATAATAACAGGTGGAAGAAAAACAATCCGTCCAATACTAGCTGTAATATATCACTTCAGCCATCAATACTTATATATCAATGGTAAGTAGTAATGACAGTGGATCTGAATGCCCACCATGTCCTCTTATCTCACACAGGCTGAAAATACAACTCTTAGGACAAAAATGACTAAGCCCATGGGGTATACCGAACACAAGTATTTATATGGTAAGTGTGCTTAGGGAATTATCACTGGCCTTAATGTTGCCTTCTTCCGTTGCATCAGTGAAATGTGACTTTTGTACTGTTCTCCTCTTTGATAGCACTAAAGATAACTCCTCCTTTTATATCACAGCAGAAAGGCAAGGATCCCCCCCCACAGTAATCAGATCACGATTTGCAAAATAACTTCATAGTTAACAGTCCAAGATAGAGGCTAAGAGGGGTATTCAATGTGCCCCTGTTTGGAATAGCAGCGGCTCCCTATTCAATGCTGTCTTTAGCATTAAAGCGGGATCACGGCAGAACGGGCCCGACTTTAGAAGCTGTCGGGCCCGTTCTGCCAACAATGTCTGTGGATTGTCGCGATCCCAGCCACACATCGACAATCCATGGCAGTTTTCACAGCCACACCCCCTTTGCGCCGATTGGCAGGCGGGACATTGAATCCCGTCTGTCGTTCAGCTGTAGATCAGGCCACAAACGGGCCGTGATCACGACTGTCGGGAGGGATCGACAGCCGTGATCCTGCATTGAATACCCCCCTCTGATGGGTCATGTTACTTGAAAGAGTAAAAATAATTTTTTGGGGGTTAACATATAACACAATACTAAGTGATACCTGTGCATTTGCAGGGTATCAGATTTAGAAAGTTAAGGGACACTTGAGTTGGGTGATGTCCAACCATGTCATTGGCGGCTGCAGAAGTTGGGTGATTGAGAGTCTGCAGATGCTTGGCGGCATGGAGGTGAGGGCGGTCTCAGAGGCAGTTTCACTGGCCTTTGTTGCTTAGTTTTCATGTACATCCTTAATGATATCAGGGTTCATGCAGAGCATCTGATGCTGAATCTCTGCATGCATCAAGTCGACTACAGAAGCCTGTAGTGGACACTTTTTTAACTTAAGACGATGTACTGCAGTTTTTCCATATTTTAGCACGACAAACAAAGTATAATACAGAGCTGATGCAAACTTCACAATAATTACTGTATACTAAGCTCTGCTACCTAACATTGAGCAATATCAAGGCATACCTCCCAACATGACCCTCTCCAGGAGGGACACACTGCTCTGCTTCTGGACTTTCTTCTTAATGCATGATTGCCATCACCTGTGTTGAGCAGGTTAATTGAAGAGAAAGGTGTTTGAACACAGGTAATGGCAATCATATATTAAGAGGGAAGTGCAGGAGCAGAGCAATGTGTCCCTCCTGGAGAGGGTCATGTTGGGAGGTATGATCAAGGATCTTGGTATATTTTTTGTGGCCAAGGAAAAGTAGCCCACCAACCAGCATATAGATGGCCTCGACCTGTAGTGACCAGAGCCAGGGACTGCAGCACCTGGCTCCTGTCACAGAGCAAGTTACAGGAAGCCTCCCGCAGTGATGAGATCAGGGGCTGATGAGAAGCCACTTTACGTCCCAACTAGGCCACGCCCAGAGCCGGCCCTAGCCTAAATGACACCCTAGGCTAGATTTTGATTGGTGCCCCCTAGCACCGCCACTAGTTCCGCCTCTGACCCTGCTCCCCTTTCCCAGTACCATCAACAATCATCATAGCAGTCATCATTTTGGTGCTCCTACCCGCAATATTTTAAATAGAAACAGTGCACACATTTGGTGCACAGCCCAAACAGGGGTGTGTTTTTGCTGGGAAGGGGCATGGCCACCCAAAAGTACCCCCAATTCAAATTATGCCACACAGTAGTGCAACTTTATTCACATTATATCATGCGATGGTGTCCCTTATTCACGTTATATCACACAGTAGTACCACTTTACCTTATATACATTACTCCTCACATTATTCACATTATACCCTTAGAAAAAAATCCTGAGAAAATATTGTATTTTAAGCACCTCCATGGCCACACTGCAACCCAGCACAAAGCAGTGTGTGCTGGGCAGAGGAGAAGAGCTTCAGCTGCTGCTGACTTAAGGGGAGGGGGCCCGGGGCCCCCACTGGGCCCTTCCATCAGACTTTGGCCTGGGTAATTTGTACCCCCTACCCCTTTCTCTCAGCATCCCTGATAATACCACACAGTAATGCCGCTTACACATGACACACATTATTAATGTCCTTATAACCATAATGCCCCTTACACATTATGCCAACCTTTATTAATGCCCTTCATACACATAATGACACACATAATGCCCCTTACACATATGTTGCACATTATTAATGCCCTTATACACATGACACACATAATGCCTGTTACACATATGTCGCACATTAATAATGCGTTTATACTTGACACAAATAATGCCCCTTACACATATGCCGAACACTATTGCACAGCCAACCCACCCGCAGACAGCACTCGCACAGCCGCTAACACTGTGACCTCTGCCTCTGCTTGGATACAGATGTTTCCTCATACATCTTGACTCAATAGGCCATGCAGCTCCTGGCCAGTTCTGCTAACGTTGGGTGCCTTTTTTGCTGAAAATTCGTCTTATTTGCATTGTTATGACCAGCACACACAAGGAGTTTCCAATTATTAAAATAATATGCGGCATGCCTATATTCTGTGAGCGACTGTGGCTGTACTTGCATACGGAATGCTATGTTACAGTGATTTCCATGAATACACTATTTCATATGCAGATACAGCCTCACTCACACACAGAATATAGGCATGCTGCATATCATTTTAATCAGCAGAAGCTGCTGATGCCCCTAGGCATTCCAAATGCCCTAGGCAATTGCCTAGTTGGCCTATGCCTAAGGCCGGCTCTGGCCACGCCCACCACTGAGGACACCCATGAGGCCATGCTTCTTTGTTAAAGGACAGGTGGTGCCGCTCCGCTCCGTTGACAGCAGTACCAGTGTCGCCCCTGTTATCCAGTCTCTGTTTGACCAGCTCCGTACTCTGAAGTGCCAGCTAGACATTGTCTGCCAAGTTATCTAGTGGCCACTTCATCGTCACTGTAACGATCACTGTTGTGTTTTCTTATGCTCTGTTTTCCTTGACCACTAAAAGGCTGAAATCTCCTTTGAGGAGAAACCTGCTTAGACCTTTGAGTTTCCTTCAGATGGTTCCAGCCCTGCCTCAAGTTCAGACAAACCACAGTCACTGATGATCCCCGTCTGGTAGCTGTGTAAAGTAGCCCCCCTGTCATTTGTGTTTGCTGTCAACTATGTTGAACTACTGTAGTAAATTGATGAGAAGAGGGTTTCAATACAGATGACAGCAATCATAAATGAAGATGGAGGAGGAGAGCACGTTGTACCTGATGGAAGGTGTCATGTTGCAAGGTCTGCATATTACGTTATGGAGACATTAATTGTATTTGAGGACAGAGAACAGCTGCTACCATGTGTGGAAAAAGGGCTTGAATGTGTCATGTTCCTAGGTAGCCTGGTATTTTATTGTCTAGATAAAGTGTTGCTTGATAACAGTCTCCTAAATAGTCTTGCCATAATATCCCTTTAATCTAGGACACCTATGATTTACACAGGTGCAGTACCTAATTAAAACCAGTTGAGATGCAGGCTTGAATTTTACCAGCCACAGAACCTGTTTAATTCATAACAAGGTGTTTCATCGTGCCCTACGGGCGCTCTTCACACCGTCGTAAGGGGCTACGCCCCATTAAAATTATAAATGTATTTTAATGTGAATTATGTTTGTTATTTGTGGATGAATGTGTTTAATTTTGGATGGGGCGGATGGTGTTGGCGGGAAGGGGTGTGTTGGGTTAGGGATTTTGGTGGTGTGTCTGCGTGTTGACCTGGGAAGTGTGTCAGTGAGTAATGAGTACACCTGTGTGTCTGCGTGTTGACCTGGGAAGTGTGTCAGTGAATAATGAGTACACCTGTGTGTCTGCGTGTTGACCTGGGAAGTGTGTCAGTGAGTAATGAGTACACCTGTGTGTCTGCGCTGTGACCTGGGAAGTGACAGTGAGTAATGAGTACACCTGTGTGTCTGCGCTGTGACCTGGGAAGTGACAGTGAGTAATGAGTACACCTGTGTGTCTGCGCTGTGACCTGGAAAGTATGTTAATGAGTAATGAGTACACCTGTGTCTGCGCTGTAACCTGGGAAGTGTCCGTGAGTAATTACACCTGTGTGTCTGCGCTGTGACCTGGGAAGTGTGTCAGTGAGTAATGAGTACACCTGTGTGTCTGCGCTGTGACCTGGGCAGTGTGTCAGTGAGTAAAGAGTACACCTGTGTGTCTGCACTGTGACCTGAGAAGTGTGTCAGTGAGTTATGAGTACACCTGTGTGTCTGCGCGGTGACCTGGGAAGTATGTTAGTGAGTAATGAGTACACCTGTGTGTCTGCGCTGTGACCTGGGAAGTGTGTCAGTGAGTAATGAGTACACCTGTGTGTCTGCGCTGTGACCTGGGAAGTGTGTCAGTGAGTAATGAGTACACCTGTGTGTCTGCGCTGTGACCTGGGAAGTATGTAAGTGAGTAATGAGTACACCTGTGTGTCTGCGTGGTGACCTGGGAAGTATGTTAGTGAGTAATGAGTACACCTGTGTGTATGCGCGGTGACCTGGGAAGTATGTTAGTGAGTAATGAGTACACCTGTGTGTCTGCGCGGTGACCTGGGAAGTATTTTAGTGAGTAATGAGTACACCTGTGTGTCTGCGCTGTGACCTGGGAAGTGTGTCAGTGAGTAATGATTACACCTGTGTGTCTGCGCTGTGACCTGGGAAGTGGGTCAGTGAGTAATGAGTACACCTGTGTGTCTGCGCTGTGACCTGGGAAGTGTGTCAGTGAGTAATGAGTACACCTGTGTGTTTGCCTGGTGACCTGGGAAGTGTGTCAGTGAGTAATGAGTACACCTGTGTGTTTGCCTGGTGACCTGGGAAGTGTGTCAGTGAGTAATGAGTACACCCACATGTGACATACCTGTGGCGCCTGACACTCACAGGGCAGTCTTGCTTCACCCGGCCAGCGGCAGATTGGAAATGCCTGAGAGGAGCTACAGCCAGCCCAGCGCTGTACTATAAAGGAGGAGGCAGCCGAGTCACAGCTGCATCATGCTTCTCTCCTCTCAGGCTGTGATCATGTGACACTGTCTGCGACTCGAGGTCAGCCTGAGAGGAGGCAGAGGCAGAGCTGCTCCCCCTGGCTGCCAGAGGCTGCTATGTCAGCACCACAGATCTGCAGCTGCGCAGACTTAATTTATTCACTGCACTCCCTTCCGCCCCCATCAACGCTGGCTGAGCTAAATGTGTCTGTGAGTATTATAGGTGTGTGGTATTGCGGGGGGAGTAGTGCAGGCAGGCAGGGGCCAATATGTGTGTATTATCTCTTCAGGGCCGGTGCAAGGCACCGGAGCGCCCCAGGCGAGTCGGGGTGGGGGCGCCCCGGTGCGGGGGGGTACCTGGCCTGCTGCGGCGCTGTGTATTTAAATCTGGCGGCGGAGGCAGCGGGGGTCCCTGCAGTCCATTAGAAATCACGAGCGCTATCCGCCGGGCTATGCGGAAGCGCTTCTAGTGTGAAAACACTGGCAGCACGCTGATTGGCTGAGATCAGCGTGCGCCGTGCTGCCAGAGTTTTCACACTAGAAGCGCTTCCGCATAGCCCGGCGGATAGCGCTCGTGATTTCTAATGGACTGCAGGGACCCCCGCTGCCTCCGCCGCCAGATTTAAATACACAGTGCCGTAGGACAGGTACCCGGGCGGCACAAAATGCCGCCCTCCAGTGGCCGGCGCCCTAGGCAAATGCCTAGATTTGCCTAGTGGTGGCGCCGGCCCTGTATCTCTTATATATTAGGCTACATGTGTGTGTGTATTATGTGTGGTGTGTGTGTATAAGGCTGGGTGGGGGGTGGAGTTTCATGTGTGACCCTGTCCAGCGTTATACACACACTCTCAGGATGATTGACACATGTAGCCAAATATATAAGAGATTGTCCCCCCAAAAAAGGAAATTATGGTAACCCTATATATAATTAGGACAAACAATATTACTCACAGGTTCTCAAACTCATACTGTATATACACACACATTTTATATATATATATATATATATATATATATATATATATATATATATATATATATATATATATATATATAGTGACCAATGCGATGGCACTCGTGGGCTAACTCCAAAAAAGAAAACGCTGACCCTCGGGTGTTAGCAACGTTTCAATGATTTTACTTCATTGTCATCAGTCTGATGACAATGAAGTAAAATCATTGAAACGTTGCTAACACCAGAGGGTCAGCGTTTTCTTTTTTGGAGTTAGCCCACGAGTGCCATCGCATTGGTCACTATATGGATCCACTTGGTTGGAAGGACAGGCACCGGGCGAAAGATCACTAATTATGCATGGAGTGCCGGTTATTGGAAACTTATATATATATATATATAAACCAGGGTTTTGCAGAGGTGTAAAAGGGGTATAATTTACAAATAAATGGGCAGCACGGATGGTGTAATGGTTAGCATTACTGCCTCACAGCGCTGAGGTCATGGGTTCGATCCCCACCTTGGCTCTAACTGTGCGGAGTTTGTATATTCTCCCCGTGCTTGCGTGGGTTTCCTCCGGGTACTCCAGTTTCCTCCCACAATCCCAAAAAATACTGGTAGGTTAATTGGCTTCCAACAAAATTAACTCTAGAATGTCTGTGTGCATGTACATGTGGTAGGGAATATAGTAAGCTCCACTGGGGCAGGGACTGATGTGAGTGTTCAAATATTCTCTGTAAAGCGCTACGGAATATGTGTGCGCTATATAAGAAACTGTTAATAAATAAATACATAAAATAAATAGATTATGCATTTGGCAATGTTGAAAGAGACATGCACAAATCTATAAGAAATGTTATCTAGACTTATACAACATGCCATGGTAATAAAATAGTAGAACAAAGGTCACAGTGAGGTGATAGAACAGGTCACATAACAAGGAACCCATTACCCGGTAGTCCGCCCTGGTATGTTTCAGGTGATCTGTTACATAATCACCTGTTTTGTCAATGGCTTAACAAGAGATGTGAAATGCATACCAAAAACTGTTATCTACCTACGGCGGTTGGCCCAACAGACAAGGGGGGAGATTCTCTAAACAAGAAATGCGGTAAAAACCCCGTTATCGGGTTTTTACCGAATTTTGGGATGCTGGAAGCATCCCCCGCCGGGTTAACGCGGCGGGGGGCATCGCCAGAAAAATCTGCCGATGCCCCATAGAAGCCAATGGGCTTCTACCGACCCCCTGCCGCCCCGCACGGACCCCCGCCGCCCCGCATCGCCCCCTCACCTGTGTCCGTGCACCACAGCTCTGTGCTGCCCGGACCTGTGACCTCCTCCCTGCACTGATCCTCTTCCGGGTGCAGGGAGGAGGAGAGCCCGGTGCAGCAGCAGCAGCGCCGGGTGTGTGAGGGAGGGGGGAGGCGCCGGGACCTGCTGGGACCCGGTGACTCTCACCGCAAACGACAGCTCTTAACGCAAGAGCTGTCCTTTGCTATAATTATCGCATATGTTAGAACATATGCGATAATTATAAATGCGAAGGGGGGCGGAGATTCTTAGAGAAGGTGCGTTGCAGCATGGTGAAGCCTTGCACAACCTTGCTTTGTGTGGCGTATGGTGTTGTAAGTGTAATGCTTATGTTCATCCACCAGATAGAATGTAGTTGATCATTCTCAGCCCGCCACCATGTTGTGCAGCAATTATTCTATGTAGATGCTCATTCAGCCCCAGAGACTCGGTGGGAATATGTATGCAGAGCTTAGCTCCATAAGAGTGGGCTAAGCTCAGCGTACATTTCCCCACCAAGTCCCTGAGGCTGAATGAGCGTCTACGTAGCATAATTACTGTACAACATGGTGGCAGGCTGAGACTGTCAGCCACAAGGGAGCCCACTCTTTTGTAGCTAAGCCCGGCATATTGTACGCTGGTAAAGGCGGACGGTAAATGGTGATGGTGCTTCACGTATCCATCCACGGCACTGGAGCAATTGCCACCCAGCTACGAAGCAGTGTAATTACATGCTTATGCCATAGTACCAGCCTTGGACATCATCTCCAAGGCTGGGACTGCAGATCACCACATTGGGGGCAAGCCCAGCACAAAGGTAAGCTGCTGTGCTGCCCTCAGCATCCGTGCATCCCCTAGCCCCCATCCGCGAGGTGAATGGATGCCGCACACAGGCATGCATTCACCTCCTCCCTGGCTCCGCTGCTGTCTGCACAGTACGGATGACCCTGATTAGGACCTGGGTAGGATTCCCGGGTAAATGGACCCGGGTTTTTTCAGGTACCCCATTTACACTGCTGCTGACCCGGGTCAACGAGGCAAAAACCTGGGTTTTTGCTGCGATGTAAAAGGGGTATAATTTAGAAATAGACTATGCATTTGGCAATTTTGAAAGAGACATGCACAAATGTAAAGTGTATATAACAAATGTTATCTAGACTTATACAACATGCCATGGTAATAAAATAGTAGAACAAAGGTCACAGTGATGTGATAGAACAGGTCACATAAGAAGGAACCCATTACCCCGGTAGCCCGTCCTGGTATGTTTCAGGTGATATGTTACATCATCACTTGTTTTGTCAATGGCTTAACAAGAGAAGTGAAATGCATACCAAAAACTGTTATCTCTATTAGACTTTAGTTGCTCTGTAACAGGTGATACAGTCAGCCGGCTGTCCATGGCTTACACAGCCCTGTAATGATTTACTATTGTAGATGATCAGCGGGAGGAAGAGGATATGAACTGAACACCTCTGCAATGAACACAATAAAACACTAATCAAGACAATAAATCAGTCTATTTCGTGGATTTCCCAGGTGTCCTGTGTGTGAGTTACATAGATTGTGATCTACAGCTAGACGTATCTATAAATCTACAAATATATATATCATACTTAGAAAAGGGCAGTGGCGTAACTAAGTTTTGGGCGCCCCCCCCGCCGCCACCTCGCCAAGCACCCCCAATCCCCCGCCGCCCATGCAAACCCCCCCAATCCCCCGCCGCCCATGCAACCCCCCCCCCCAATCCCCTGCAGCCTTACCTAAAGCGCTGGTCCCGGCGGCTCCGTTCTTCTTCTGCTGAGGACCACCACAAAATGGCCGCCCCCATACAGCAGACAGTTTCAGAGAACTGTGTGCTATATGGGGGTGGCCATTTTGTGGTGGTCCTCAGCAGAAGAACGGAGCCACCGGGACCAGCGAGATAGGTAAGTCAGCGGGGGATTGGGGGGGGTGTAACTATAGCACCGCAGCCCCCGGCGCCCCCACATGCACAGTGCCCCCCCGCGGTGGCAGGGGCTGCGGTGCTATAGTTACGCCACTGGAAAAGGGGTTAGGGCACTAAATGTCCTTAAAGGGCGCCTGGAGAGGAGTAGGATTGCTTAGCTGCAGATTGGGCAATTTGGGGTGTCAAGCCCAGATACAATAACAAGTAAAGAAAGGGAGTGTTAAACTGTGCTACATCTAAGAACATGCAACACCTGCCAGCTTCGCTCACATTTGTTATATATATTCAAATAAAAAATGTTGTGTAAAAAAAGATATTTCCTATATACAGATAGAGCACCTTTGATCCTTGGCCGGGGATCGCCAGCATGCCTGCACTGGCGTTCGCCAGCGCAGAGGCGCTCCATCTGACTGGGACTAACACACACGCGCATCTCACACGCACGCGCGTCCCAGTTTCAGGATAGAGCCGCGGTGGCATCCTGTCTGTCTCCTCTTCAGGGATATTGTCAGGGATAGGGGGGGTGGCGGGCGGCGAGGGGCACCGGGAGGGGGGGGGGCGGCGGGGGAGGTGGCGGAAAGCGGAGCCAGCTTCATAGCCACCGGGCGCTCGCAAGCGTCTTGAGCGCGCACCCCTGGCGAGAGCCGGCCACTGTTGGGGGCTGGCGATTCTGCAAAGATGGAGTCTGCTCCATCTGTAAGGTAACCATTTCAGGTCATTATGATGAACAAAAATGTTTGCTTGCCAATTTTCACACCTATTTTGATAAACTCACTTGGCACCCAAAGGGTTAATAAACAGACTTTAATTTCATTATGTTGCGCAAGCAATTTTGCTCAGCATAGTCATACTACAACATGCAACAATAAGAACATTAATCAATGTACCAGGCAGTCAAGCTCCAGAGGCTGCCCGGTCCTGGCCACCACCATAATAATTGCATCCTCCTATCTACACTACACTGTGTAAGAACTAGGGGCGGGCTCCCCTCTCTGTATGGGCCCAGAACTGCAGTCCTTGACGTCCCCCCTGATAGAGGCCCTGGGTTATATAATAATTTCCACATTTGAAGTCCAGGGTAGTCCTATTGGACAAGACTAAACCCCATTCTCAGATTTTTTTATTTTTAAACCTACTGTTGATACTGTTTGTGCCCCAATGGAGTTTGTATATTCTCTCTGTGCTTGCATGGGTTTTCTCCGGGTATTCTGGTTTCCTCTCAAAATCCAAAAATATACTGGTAGGTTAATTGGCTCCCAACAAAAATTATGCCTAGCACGAATGTGTGTGCGTGTACATGTAGTAGGGAATATAGATAGTAACCTCCACTGAGGCAGGGACTGATGTGACTGTTCAAATATTCCCTGTAAAGCGCTGCGGAATATGTGTGCGCTATATAAGAAACTGTTAATACATAATAATCATAGGGTAGTTTGGTTACATAAAAATAATATAATTGTGTTTACTCATGCCATCTAGTGGTAGAATAAGGTACACATATTATATTCAGTAATGTTTTGTATATACATTTATATACATTTAATCCTGCAAACTTCCAACTTGTTAGCCCGCAGCTGGGTTTCACAACCGAACAGATTGATATTTATATCAATGAACCCACAGGTGGTGCTGCAGGATAAACCTCTGTTTGTCTAGTCATAGCAGTGCATAATACACATATTAATATAAGGTCTCATATCTGGCTGGTTGGAACAAAAACCTGGTAATGGATGAGTGACAGATTGTCAGTTTCCAGCATTTGCAAGCAAATGGTCAACTGTCAATTTGCTCTCATCCATCACCATGTTTTTGTTCCAACCAGACAGACCTGAAGATATATTATGCGTGTGTATGGCCATCTTTAGAGTTTTTAGCCAATGCATACCTCCCAACTTCTGAGCGCCCGAAAAGGGGGCGGGTGTATGCAAATGAGGACGCGGCTTATGCTAATTAGCCGCAACCTCATTTTCATACGAGAATAGATGCTGTGCGCATGCGCACAGCGTCTATTCTATTAGATTGGGGGGTCTCCCAACTGCCACCCCCCGCAGCGGGACAATGCCTGCCGCGGGTGGGACAGCGGGACAGGACCCGAAAATCGGGCCTGTCCCGCTGTAATCGTGACAGTTGGGAGGTATGGCCAATGACTAAATGTGCCCATACCTGGTGCGTTTTGCGGGTGCGATGTGATGCTCGCTCCCACGCACATCCCATCGCACAGTTCCAAAAGTATGTCTGCACATAACTAGCTTTGGAACGCATTGAATTGCATGCAAACCCCATGAAAACCGCATGCGATCATGTTCAAACTGCATGCAATGATTGCACCGTGTATGGGCACCTTAACAGGGTGCTCTCTAAGTTGTAAACAGAAAAAATTATCTTCCTGTGCAGTTGATTTTTCATATATTGTAATTCACATTCGTGCACACTGATAAATGCTTTGTGTACGACCCTGTGTGTCAATGTGTTACCATAGGAATATCACTATATACATATGATACTTTTTTTTTTTTGCAATATTTTACAAACATTTCTAATTCCTTATACTGAAATGAAGAAATTCTGGTACTTGTTTCCTAGCACGGAGTCCACTACGTTAATTGCGTAGAGGGCTATACAGCGTAAAAAAATCGCATCGCATGCGATTTTTTTAGTTAATTTATTCACTGCTTTCATGTCCCCAGGCCATCGCATCGCACCTCCCAGAATTTATTCACTGCTGTTATGTCCCTAGGGCCATTTCATCGCATGGCATCGCACCTCACGCAAAATCGCATTGATCGCATGCGATTTTCTGGGGTGCTATGCCATGACATTAGGTATACAATAATATGATTGTATGTCCCAAAAATAGGTTTAACGCACCCCCCACTATCCACGCCACCCCGAATTATGGCGAGTGCAGGGAGCCCCGCGAGGGGTGGCGGAACGCGCGCTCCGACTTTTTCATTACCTACTTATTCATTCACTATCCACGTCGGCGTGGAGTTGATTTTATATAGTGTGGCAAACGTAACGAGCCACCGAGCCCGAAGCGTGGCGAGCATAGCAAGCCCCGCGAGGGGACGCGGAATACATATAAAGTAATACGCAGCGCTCGCCACGCTTTGGGCTCGGTGGCTCGCTGAGCTCGCCACACTATATAAAATCCACTCCACGCCGACGTGGAAAGTGGGGTAATGAAAAAGTCGGAAGACACGTCCCGCCGCATGGATAGTGGGGGGTGCGTTAAACCTAATTTTTGAACATACAGTCATATTATTGTATACCTAATGGCATGGCATCGCACACCCTATAAAATCGCATGCAATCGCATGCGATTTTGCAGGACATGCGATGCCATGCGATATAGTGGGGTACAATGCCCATAGAAAAAAAAAGACATTAAAAAATAAATAAATAAAACGCGTCGCATCGCATGCCGCTATAACGGCCCATGCGATGCGATGCGATTTCCCTACAGTGCCGTACGTAGGAAATCTGGGCGCCGTGTTAGGAAACAAGTACCGAAATGTTATTGTACTGTATTTATTTTATTGTACCCCCCACCCCCCACCCTCTGTGGCCAGCACAGTCTGGACATTGGGGGCGCGGCGACCACAAACATAGGCTGTGTGTGGGGCGTGTCGGCATGATGAAGTCATTGAGGTTCCACCCCTGCTATACAGTGCAGAGAAAATAGGCATTTGATAGCAGGGGCTACGGTGACGAGAATCAGCACAAATTCCACAGCAATATCCTGTGATATGTGCAGGAAATCAGCGCATTACTTCTCTGTACGGAACTCATGCCTAAATGTATTCAAAAAAGAACAACAAAACAAATTACCGAAATAAAGAGTTTAATTACCAAACAAAAGCAGCACATAGAAAGGTTACATTATGCAGACTTGTGGATTCTTTTAAGCCATTACATTTTATGTTTCTGTAATTTCTTCCTATGACTCATGCTGTCATGATTTGATAGGAAGACCAATAAACATGAACACTTCTCACACGTTCAGCATTTTATTGATAGTAGAACATTAAGCTGTAAACTGCACTTATGGTACACTTGGCAGGGCAATGTACACTTGTGATACTGAGGATGAAATATGCTCATTTTACATTGAATGTGAGAATGTGTAATAATAGGTGAGATTTAATAGGATGAGAGATTCAGAAAGTAAGAGATTTGGTAAGAAATCTCCAGATTTTTTAAAGCGGCAATCATTTACACTGCTAAACCAGTTTGATTTTGCAGTGTAAATGATTGCCGCTTTAAAAAAACTGGAGATTTCTCACCAAATCTCTCACTTTCTGAATCTCTCATCCCATTAAATCTCACCCATTGTGTCATTTTGTAAGGAGTATTATTACTTTGATCTTTTCACTGAACCAAGGTTTTCAGATTGTACATAACTTTATTGTACAAATAGAAGAACTTTCTATTATTTAACTACTAGCAGGGACGTGCAGTCAGGGGAGGCAGTGCTTCCCCCTGTCATGCTGTTTAAAATAATTTGAAGAATATACCTATGAGACATATGCTGTGTCATAAGTATTTTCTTTATATTATTTTTGCAGTATTTAAAAGAGTTTGGGAGGCACCGATAAGAGTGCCTCCCACTAACAATTGCAAGACGATGAAGCAGGGCTTGGGGCGGGGCTAAGCAGTGGGCTATAAAGCCCATTAAAAATAATACCAAATGCAGCACTTCTAGATGTGCCTAATTGACAGGGACTGATGTGATTGGACAGCAAATCCAACTGATGTCCAATCACAGCAGCCCCTATCATTTAAGCTTCTGGCAGTACCACTTTGGCTCTGACGGGTGCCGGACGGGGTCCTGACAGTCGGGATCCCAACAGTCATTAACCCGACATCGGGATCCCGACTGTTAAAACACAGACGCCGGGTTCCCGACGGCCGACGGCTATTTTCCCTCGTGGGGGTCCACGACCCCCATAGAGGGAGAATAGAATAGGTGGCGAGTGTAGCGAGCCATCCTGCCCGCAGCGTGGCGAGTGCAGCGAGCCCGCAAGGGGCTTTGTTGCGCTGTCCACGCTGTCTGAGTCCGGCCAGTTGGGATCCCGACGTCGGGCTAATGACTGTCGGGGTCCAAACTGACGGAACCGCATACCACACACGGCTCTGACCTCCCCTCCACCAGTATGACCTGTGGCCCTGCTCCTCCGTACCCTCCTCCCACTTTCCTGTCCCTGTGTGCCTGTTCCCCTCTCACCTGCCTGGTAAGTGTAAAAAAAAATTCTCCAGGGGGGGGGTGTCAGCGGCGGCGGATGAGAGTGGTGGTGGTGGCAGTGACGGTACCTCTCTGTTCACAGCCACTACCCCACATCACTGACTAGCAGCCCTCCCATACTAAAGGCCTGATTTAATGTAAGTTCGACCTATTCAATTAAAGTGCCGATATTTTTGACTGTGGAAAAAATCAGGCATGGTCGAATCATGGGAATCAGCAAATTAATTCACTGATCCACATGTTTCAGTTGAAACTGCATCCGATTTTTTTATTTTTTAGTCATGTTTCATCAATGCCGTTTTGATTTTTTTTTTTTTAAAGTCAACTGCTGCATTACCATATTAGTGCTATCTATCTAAGCAGCAATAGCAACTCCCCTCATATTTGCATTGGGCCCATTGCCCGAATTACCAATAGTTTATAGATGTTATAGATAATAATATTCCCATGAATAGGTAATTACAATGTCTACAAAATGATCAGATCCAAGTGTATGTAATACATATGTATTTAATACCACTTACAGACAGAAGCAGGGGATTAGAGCCAGCTTTTGGAACCTGTGTTGAATCCAAGGGGGTAATTCAGAACTGATCCCACAGCAGCAAATTCGCATGTACAGTAGGCCGATTATGGATGTACTGCGAATGCGTATGGCCAGTAGTACGCATGCGCGAGGCAGTGCGGAATGAGATCCTGCTACTTTTTCTGTTTGCTAGCCATTCGCCATGGGGGTGGAAACTGGCTGTTTAGTGGAAGTGCTAAGAACTATGCAGACGTTCCTAGGAAAACACTGGGAGTGTCTGGGAAACGCAGGCGTGGCAGAGTGTATCAGGTCAGGGTGTGTGACGTCAGCTCCAGCCCGGTTAGGCCTTTTTCCATCGACTCGCTGAGTAAGTCCAGGGCTACGCGGCACCTACGATGACTTGTGCCCAGTGTAAAAGTCTTTAGATGGTGAGCCTGGTACGATGGGTTTTGGACATATTTACACGGCTGTGAATCGATGTGCACAGCAATCACATTCATTTGCTAGGCAGGATTTCACTCTGGAATGGGATCATTGGATAGACATACAGTAGGTCTCCAAGCATTAGGTCGACCACTGAGGGTCAACATGCATGAAGGTTGACATGCATGAAGGTCGACATGCATGAAGGTCGACATGACTGAAGGTCGACATGGGTTAGCATTGTGGGTAGCAGTTGTAAGTTGGCGCCCTTGTTTGAACCTTCAATAATTGGTTCTATAATAGCCTTTAATTATATTCAGAGTAAATCAAAGTAAAGTCCAATAATTAATAAACATTTATTAAAAAGTCTCTTTTTTCATTCAATAGAGGTGCTTTTTCCAGACCATAAAAACTTCAATGTTGTATTTCAGATATTTTTCAGAATAGCAAACAAATGTTACCAACGCGTTTCGTCCCTGCAAGGGACTTCATCAGGGGTTCGCAGATGTTATTGACACAATTTTTGCGATTCTTTCGCATAGGGTGTAACCCAACAAGACGTTGAAACAATAAATCCTCTATGGACTCTGAGGCGCACTTTAATTATGAAACTCCACTATTAGGGGTTGTATTAGTATTAGAGCCTTTTCCTTCTTGTCACAGATTTTTATCCGTGTATATTCGAACGGACAGCACTAAAAGGTCAATTAAGGGTATGCTTTGTATACCGTCTTTGGCTGTTCACAATTGGGTTCTCTCTGCCCGGTGTATTCCTTTTAGGGCCGACCAATCTGCATCTAAGAACAGACACTGCTAGTGTAGAGTTGAGGTCTCAATCCAAAAATAATTTTCAGTGTCCCTTTGAATATGTGAGCTGGTGTGAGGTTCAGTGAAATTGGTTAGCATTGTGTCGACATTGGGGAAGGTCGACAGTCAAAAGGTCGACATGGGTTTTTTACCATTTGTTGACCCAAATGTCGACACAGTCGACATGGACACACAAAAATATGCACGGCCTCCCCTCGCATGGTTTAGAGCGCTCGCCATGCTTCGGCAACGGTGCCTCACTACGCCCGGCACACTATTTTATTCTCCCACCACGCCCTAGTGGATGGTAGGGCATAAAATACCACCTGTCGGCACATGTCGGGTCAAAAAAAACGTGAAAATCCCATGTCGACCTTTTTGGCTGTTGACCTTCCTCATGTCAACCTAATGCTTGTGTCGACCTAATGACCTATCAACCTTACCCATGTCAACCTTCAATCATGTCAACCTTCATGCATGTTAACCTTCAGTGGTCGACCTAATGCTAGAGACCGTATTCCTTCACTCTAGCTGGGCGGCATCTATATTGACGGTGGCCCCTGCAATGTGCAGGCTTCATCTGGGTCCTACCTCTGTGTGAAAGGCTCAAGGACTTTGGATCAGTCCTTGATCTTGATCGCTACCAGTGGGACAGTCTCCAATTAACGGGACTGTCCCGCTTTATTCAGGGCAGTTGGGAGGTATGTTACCGGGACTGTCCCGCTTTATTCAGGGCGGTTGGGAGGTATGTTACCGGGACTGTCCTGCTTTATTTGGGATGGTTGGGAGGTATGTTACCGGGACTGTCCCGCTTTATTCGGGACGGTTGGGAGGTATGTTACCGGGACTGTCCTGCTTTATTCGGGACGGTTGGGAGGTATGTTACCAGGACTGTCTTGCTTTATTCAGGACGGTTGGGAGGTATGTTACGGGAACTGTCCTGCTTTATTCGGGACGGTTGGGAGGTATGTTAATGGGACTGTCCTGCTTTATTCGAGACGGTTGGGAGGTATGTTACCGGGACTGTCCTGCTTTATTCGGGACGGTTGGGAGGTATGTTACTGGGAGTGTCCCTCTTTATTCGGGACGGGTGGGAGGTATGTTACCGGGAGTGTCCTGCTTTATTCGGGACGGTTGGGAGTTATGGTTTGGGTGCTGTTAGCAGAGTATACATGAATGATTTTGCAGTGGCCGACTAGGGAACATCCGGAGAACGTTCCTGACATATCTGCATTTATTTATGCACTCCCATTGTCACATTTATATAGAGACTCCCGTTACCATCAGTTACAGCAGTGACAAAAAAATCTTTCTTCTGTGCCCCTGTGTGAGGTCACCACACCTTACAAAGTTTGATTTAAGAGTTACATATTGCATTTAAGTTAAACCCAAGATCATTAACTTTCTAACCGCTAATAATCTAGTTACACATTGATAATTGCTTAGTTAGTGGTGTCGTAGATAATTATTGTGCTTAAACTGAGAAATCAATTTGTATTTGTAAAGGTGCCCATACACGTACCAATTACCCGGTACTTTTTGTGCTAAAATAGCATCGCATCCCATGCACAACATATGCACAACGATGCTATTTTAGCACAAAAAGTACCGGGTAATTGGTACGTGTATGGGCACCTTAACTTTAGTTTCTACCTTCAGCATTCAGCCCTCACCATACACTCATCACCACCTGGGCCGGCCAACCCAACACCTCTGAGTTTGAGCCGACTAGCGCTAGACCGTGGTATCGCTAGTCCTGGATTTTATAGAGAGTGACAGCAGCTACATTTTTTTGTTTCCTACTATATGATACTTTGGACCCCCATTTAACCACAGCTAAAGGAATGGATTAAGTATTAATCTATGAAACACTCGCAATGTGGCTTAAGTACACATCTAAAAAAAAAAAGTTGTCACAGACTGTGTTTGGAAAATGTCAGGTAGGAGCTTATTGTCTGGTTTATCACTCTCCATTTTATCACTTTTGAAGCTTAGTGGCTCTTTGACTGAATCCTAGAAAACATAATACAAAAATATATTAAAAAATGTAGGTCTGGTATTAAATTAATAACATGAATACTCTCGTTGTTCCCTAATGTGAATGACTCACTGGACCATGCAAACAAAAAACACAGGAAATGTTTCACACTAATTTCTATATATGGCATCTGATTGGCTGACTGCCTCATTTACATAGTCACTCTAGGAGGCTCTGTATCATTCATTAACAGCTGATATAACTCTATTTTCAATTACCATGTGAATTTTGGCCTCTGCATTGTGGATGTAACTTTCAGGATCTGTTACTGTTTTATAAGTGGAGAGAAACTCACACCAATGTTCTGTTAATTATTTAAAGTTTTGGGGAGATAAGCAGCGACAGTAGCTATCACATTAAAGAGGCATTCTTTTTTTTTTTTTTATTCAAATGGGCCTGCAGATATAAGAAAGCATTCGTTTATTACTAAAAGTACTAGTTACAGCTTGTCAAAATGACGGAACATTATATAACAGTAAAATCTGTGCTGGCTCTGCGCTTGTCTGAAAAGAGCAACACTTGGGTTGTATAGATAGAGGGCCAGATATACTAAGTGTCAAAGAACCAGCCAATCCTAACTGCCATGTTACAGACTGGGTTCGAAAAAATGACAGGAGCTGGTTGGCTGGAACTTTATTACTCTCCACTGTATCATATTTGAAGTTTAACCTGAGGATTAAGGGGCCGGAACCGGGATAAGGGATCTACAGTAAAAAGATAGACAACCATTAGGTTGACACCATTAGTTCGACAAGCAAATATGTCGACATGTAAAAAGGTTGACATGCAAAATGGTCGACATGCAAAAAGGTTGACACTACCATTAGGTCGACAGTGTCTATGTTGACAGTCAAAAGGTCGACATGGGGTTTTTCACAGTTTTTTACCCAAATGCCGACACAGTCGACATGGACACAGTTTGAAGTGAACCGCAGCCCCTCGCTTCGCTCACAATGCTTCGGGCACGGTGCCTCGCTGCGCTCGGCACACTATTTTATTCTCACACCTCGCCCTAGTGGATGGTAGGGCATGAAATACCGCCTGTCGGCACATGTCTGCTCAAAAAACTGTGAAAAAAACCATGTCGACCTTTTGACTGTCGACATAGACACTGTCGACCTAATGGTAGTGTCGACCTTTTTGCATGTCAACCTTTTTGCATGGTGACCATTTTGCATGTCAACCTTTTTACATGTCGACCTATTTGCTTGTTGAACTAATGGTGTCGACCTAATGGTTGTCTATCTTTTTGCTGTAGACAAGCCCCGTCCCATGCCACTCAAACTCGGCAATTCGTGGGTCCCTGGATTGGGGGAGGGGCTAAAATGCCGCATTTGGGTCATTTTTAGCTCCGCCCTTTTTGTCTCTGACCTGCAAAATCCTGGACTTGTTGCACTGGTGAAGGGGGGTGCGGAGGCTGGGGGGCATTTGTAATAAATATAACTACTATTTGATCAAGTGTCTATGCACCGCTATACAGTATATAAAAGCAAAGGATTCACAAAAACAATGAGAATAAAATGAATTGTACATACTGTACATCTAAGGAACATATTAGTGACAATAAATCTGTAGCCAAAGTTTGTTTTATGCAATACGGCAAATGTCTAATTTCACTACGTCCAGATAACGAGCCAGAGGTACTGATTACCTACCTTCCAGGGGGGGTGGGAGGGGGACCCAAGTAGGCAAGTATGTATTAATCTGGTACATTATCATGCATGCACTACTAGTATTTTCTGTACTATTTACTTTCTAGCCAAACGTCTGTGGCAGCTGGCCACACCCCCTCTGGAGACAGGCCACACCCCAAAAGTGGGCCCCTATAACTTCGTTCCCTGGTGGTCCCTTCATGTCCCAGTCCAACACTGGAGCTAAATTATATTTAGAAGCTGATTGATTGGTATGGGCAACTTAAGCACTTTATTTCTCTCCAAGATTTGATACACCTCCCCTACAGTGATTTCTGTGTCCCTTCTTATCCTTATCCTTATCTGCCTAGCTTACGGTTTCATAGAATGCTTAATGCACTTCTTGCAAATATGATTCCAGAGTTCAGTTTCCTTATGACTGGGCTGTAAGCCAGGTTAATATTACTGAACGGCAGTACCTGCAACTACCAAAGATCAGGGGACAGAATCAGTCCCATGCTGATATGCTCAGCTACAGATGGCAGGTGCTTGTTGGCTAGGGAGGACAGATTTGTTAAGCACTGGCACTGTTGATATATCTGAAGCAGTACGGCGATAGAATTTTGCTGACTCCTCCCTCTGATCTATTGCCCAGAGCACGGCCAGTGGATGGAGTTAGTGGCAGGCAATATTAGGCTGCTGCAGAGGCTAAGAGGATGACCAGGTTGCTAACTCCAGGGGAACCTTGCATTTCTCAGAGCACCACCGTCAAGACAGATCACCAGCAACTGGTAAAGGTGAGACGCACCCAGTCATTGCTTTCCAGTGAATGATTGTCAGCCTCTGAGGTTGCACCTCCACTGGAGTCTGATTGTATATATATATATATTTTTTTTTACTACCTGGTTGTTACTTTCACCCATATATATGGTTTATTGCTAAGTTACTGCATAGTATAAGAACTGTAATAACTAATATAACGATCTAAGCCAGTGGTTTTCAATTGTGTTCCACCTGGGTACCCGTGGCGGTCCATTTGCGCCTCCCCAATATTTGCAAAGCAAAACATTTGTAATAAATATAACTACTATTTAATCAATGGTCTATGCACCGCTATACACTATATAAAAGCAAATGATTTACAAAAACAATGAGAATAAAATTAATATTGTACATACTGTATATGTCTCTTGCAAATCACAATCTATGCAACATATTAGTGACAAGAAATCTGTAGCCAAAGTTGCAATACGGCAAATGTCTAAATTCACTACTTCCAAATAACGAGCCAGAGGTACTGATCCTTTCAAAAGTGTTAAAGTGGGGACTGATAAAATACCAGCTCCTAACTGTCATGCTACAGGCTTGGGGGCAGATGTATTACGCCTTAAAAGGTGATAAATGCAAGGGTGGTAAAGGGTGATAAACGACCAGCCAATCAGCAGCTAACTGTCATGCTATAGACTGTTAGCAAATGACAGCTAGGGGCCCAGCACCCTGCTTTATGTTACTGATTGTGACCTGGATAACTGCCATTACAGAAACATTTTTGCATACCTTTGTGCTCTCGTACCCCTGTCTGAGAACCGCTGGTCTAAGCCATTTAGATTTCCCATGCTTTAGAATAAATTGGGTGTAAAATAAAACCATGCTGTGTATAACACGAATCCTTTTTGGTATAATATATTGTATTTAATTATTCACTAGTGCAATTATGTAGACATGACATTGATGCTTCATACATTGCATGTAGAAATTCAGCATGTTACATGTGAACAGTAGGGAACAGTTTCTGTTTACAGAAGAGAGCAGTCTGGCTGTCTATACTAATAACACTGGGTGGTGATCTATTAGGTGTGACAGGGGCAAAGGGCACTGGGATTCTAAACTCAAGGTTAGTTCTGCTACCCAGTCTTGTGCGCCTTCCCTGTCTCACAGACCCAGATCCGACAGAGCCTGTGGGCCTAGCTGGAAGTTCCATCTGTTTGGCCAGTGCCTTATCAGTATCCCAATACAATTAGATAATCACACAACCCCCCTGCTCGGATATCTGTATCCTGAGCTGTCAGATCAGATAATTACATTAATTAAATATTGATACTCAGCCCCATTCTCTCCCCAGACCCTTAAAATAGTCACTGCGAGGAAGTTTCGTCTATAAAGACACTTGTATCAGTTGTCTATGGAAATTATGAAGCTCGTGCTATTTAGAATTAGTTATTTACTTACTTCACAGTCTGCACATTATGTTCATTTTTAACAGTTCTGATTAAGTATTGGAATAAGAGATGAATAATTCCTATGCTGACATCCAGCCTACTTCTCCTGTGTAACCTGGCTCCAATAGTAGCATCCCAGTTTTCTCCTAGACAGCAGCGTTACCAAAGTACAAGGCATCAGGGAGGACAGAGAGACGGGCAGACCTGCAGTCTCACTGCAGCTTGTTGTGGCTTTCCTGCAAAGTGATCCTGGGGACCATGTGACCAGTTCTGCAGGTATATCTGCCCAGATCAGGTGTACTGCTTACACTCTCCCAGTATCGCCTAAAAATATGTGTCTGATTGAAAGTCGTTTAAAGAAGTTTTGCAGTTTCCTGTTCTAGTATATGTGGCGCTTCACGCATGTGACTATGCTATTAGGTTGGCACACTACACAAAGTCAATATTGCCCTTATCAACAGTGAATTCTTATCAGCTCAAAGGCTCCGAATGGCATAAGAAGGTACTTTATTTTTAAGTAGTTATACTGTAACTTGAAGAAATCATATCCACTAGAGCACAAGCAAAAATTATTTTTAAAAACTGAATATTTTTCTGATTGTTCATTACAGTCCTAAAGCACCGATGCCCCTATAGAGCTTACATCAGTGTATTTTGTGAGTGGTGTGTGATTTTCTAACCTCATTGCTGTGTATGCTTAACGCATTGGTTCCCAAACTTTTTTAAATCAAGGCGCCCCTGAGTATCAGTATGTTTTTCATGGCACAACAGAAAAAGATATTAAAAGTAAATTGTGTTTATACCTCATCCTTAAGCTGTGTACACACAGGGCTGTTAGGAGTGAGGGTGTGGAGACCCAGTTGCGAATGCTCAGCAGTCCTTTCTGCCTCCTACAAGGCTTCACCTATAACAGCCACGTTTGTGGGGGCAAATTAGGTCCGCCCCTAATCCGGTGCCACCAGGTCTTAATGAGGGACAAGGCTGCTGCAGGAGGTGTGGCACCGGAAACAGAGGGTCTGGAAAGACTGACCACACACCACTCCCTATATGTGGGAAGTATGGGCCCATGGGTGCAACAAAGCACAAGGTCTTACCTAGGATACACAAGTCCCCTAATAATATAGGAGGTGCAACAATACACAAGCTCTTAACTCGGAATACACAAAATCCCCTTAAAACAGGTAATGCAGCAGTGCAGAGGATAAACACCAATTGTACTAAACCCCAAATGCAGGCAATGCAACAATGCACAGAGATGACATGACCAAAAACATATACGCAGACAATGTAGGAGAAATAGACCTATCTGACACTAGTGGAATGAGCAGATACAGCCAGGGAATCTCCACAGCAGGCAGGGAACATGCTGACACACTGTAGCAGAACAGGCAAACAAGGCGCTATAACTGGTGCCACAGAGAGAGATTAGCAGGGTTTTATCCAAAAAAACCTGCCCTCATCTGACGTGGAATGTGTCCTCTGATGCCTCCATCTGCGTCCCTGCCACAATACAGGACCTGGAAGTTCACAGCGTTGCCTAGCAATGTCCCCAACATTTCTGCCCTGCTGCCCGGCAAACGCTGGAAGAATATGGCCGCTGCAAACCCCTGTCAATAGAGCTCCTGCAACGCTGGGACTGGACAAGTGCTTGGGAACAGCCCAGCCTTCCCCTAACAAGGGCGATACATATAAGCTGTTTTGACTACATCTTCAAAAATAATGTGTCCCTGAATTGCAGCGACGATGACAATGCGCGGTCCCGCAGCGCCACCATCGCCCGGCAGAATAGACACTGCAGGCAGGAATATTCTTGTTAGATGATGCAGAACCTATTAGGCTGTATGCACGGGCTGCTGCTGGGGATAGCCGCCGGCTAATCTCCGGCAGCGACTGGGAGATTTTGATTAAGCAAAAATCGCTTAGTCAAAATCTCCCAGCTACACCCGTTTAGTGTCAGTTATGTTGTCATGGGCAGGATTCTAATTTCCCTATCACGTTGGTAATAAATCATTTGAATTGGTCCTGTACCACCAATCCAGGGCACCCCTGCAAGTCTCGAAGGCACCCCAGGGTGCCGCAGCACACAGTTTGGGAACCACTGGCTTAACACAATATGTATTGATGAAAAAAATTGTAAAGCTAGAGTATCCTTTTACTGAAAATCAGATATAATCCTAAATCTGAAATTGGGGTCCATGTACTAAGATAAAGCTGACAAGATCAGTTATCAGACAGCTCCTAACTGCCATATTACAGGCTATGGGGCTGATGTATTAAGCCTTAACAAGAGATAAACGCGAGGGTGATAAAGAGTCATAAACATCGAACCAATCAGCTCCTATCTGCCATTTTTTAAACACAGCCTGTAACATGGAAGTTAGGTGCTGATTGGCTAATACTTTGTCTTTCTCCACTTTATCTCTCTGCAAGGGGCATATATAATAGGGTCCGAGTTTGCTGGAGGTGCAGGATGCCAGACAATCTTGGACATTTTTTTTAAGTGGCAATCATTTACAAGGACCTGGTTTGCCTTGTAAAGGATTGGCACTTTAAAAAAAGCATCCAAGGTAGTCCCACATGACCCTCTCCAGGAGGGACACAATGCTCTGCTCCTGGACTTCCCTCTTAATGTATGATTACCATCTCCTGTGGTGACACACCTTTCTTATTAATGAACCTGTTCAAAACAGGTGATGGCAATAACAATTAAGAGGGAAGTCCAGGAGCAGAGCATTGTGTCCCTCCTGGAGAGGGTCATGTTGGGAGGTATGCCCAAAGCTTAGTAAATAGACCACATAGTGAAGTTTTTGGTTTCTGATTCATTCAACATACACAAACTGTACTACACAAAATGATTACGAATATTGTATAAAATTAATTTAGACTTTGTGTATAAGGTGTATATGAAACATAAATACATTTTGTGTTTAGACTTGGGTGCCATCCCTAAGATTTCTCATTATGGTATCCAAAATATGTGTGGAAACCATTCCGCGGTAACTTGCTGGGATCCTGTAATAACTTTTATTGTCTGATGAGGTTCCAGAACAAAATAGTTTGAGAACCCCCTGGGTTAGATGATTCAACCTCCAAAACAGTCTTGTTAATTATCCTACCACTTCAATCACAGTAACTGCCCCGCCTAGTGTGATGGAGGTCAGAATGATACGAGGAGGGTATTGTTTGGGCACTTGTTGGTGTGTTTTGTTTAGCAGCTGCTACAAATGGGATAGTCATTCCTAAATACACAGACAATACAATAAAGCATTGCTGATATATTCAAGTGTGAAGAATATAAAAATATTTACACATAAGCACATGAAATAACAGTGTCATAGATTTAATACTTCCCAAAACCACTCTGGTACTATTATAACTATGCATACTGTGTTAGAATATAAAAGCAAAAACAAACTTCATCCAGATATTATAAAGAAATATTTCAGTAATAAGTAGAGTAGAGTAGAACCATGGTATGTTCCCATTTAATCCTCCTACAAAGAAAGATACACATAACTATAAATTTTGCTCCCCCCTGCCAAAAAGTTTGTGGCATCCAATATCTTATTAATTAATTTTTAAAGGTACAGCGCTGCTCTTTCTTGATTTTGCTTTGTACTATACCATACAGGAGTAACTGACCTGTTTCTAGCAGCTGCTGAGAGACCACTCATTTCAAGCGCCCCTTTAGTTCCAACCTACCTCAAGGTTGGCTCTAGACAATCCTTTTTTTACCAGTGGAGCAAGTTTATCCCAGCCAACCAGAAGCAAGATAAATGTTGGTACCGCATAGATAGATAGATAGATAGATAGATAGATAGATAGATAGATAGATAGAGCACTGGGGCAGCACTTATAGCAATATTAATAATTCACCTGTCTGGGTCTGGTGGCGAGGTTCCGCAGAGCTCACTGCTACATCCCTAGTGAATTCCATCCGCTGACATTTAGGATGCTGAACTCTTCGCAGCATGCCATGCTTGGGCAGCAACTGAAATGATGATTGACCTCATCACTATTCATATTTCAATTGATGATATGAGTGCAACAGGTACCACAAGGGTTAGGGAAGAGGATAGAGTAAGGCTGTGGAAGGGGAAGTTAAGGTTAGAGTAGGGTATGAGGCTGCAGGAGGGAAGGTTTAGGGAGAGGATAGGGTAAAGCTGGGTGAGGGAAGGTTAGGGTTAGCAGGGGGGGTTCTGGTAAGGTTAGGGGAGTTATTAGGGTAAAAGTTTTTAGGTTAGGGATAGGACGCAGGAGGGGAGGATAGGGAATGGATTAGAATGCTGTAGGACGGAATGCTGGGTTAAGGGACAAGTTAGGGTAAGGCTGCTTTTGGAAGGCTAGGGTTAGAGGACAGGTCAGGATAAGGCTGCAGGAGGAAAGGCTCGGGTTAGGGCATAAGTTAGGGTAAGGTTGCAAGAGGGGGGTTAGTGGAGAGGTTAAAGTAAGACCCCCAGTTAATACATGTTATTCGGGATCCTGTAAATTGTTTGACTTAAGATATTCCGCAACTCTCTCTTTTAATAGTGTTTTCATTACTTTTCTTTCTACTGATGTATGACTTACTGGTTTGTAGTTACTTAACTCTTCCTTGCTTCCACTTTTGAGCAGTGGTATATTACTCACTCTTTTTTAGTCCTCGGGAATTGCCCCAGTAGCTAGTGATTGGTTGAATAATTCTGTAATGATGCTACATCTTTAAGCTATTTTAGTATCCCAGGATGTATCCCATCTGGCCTATTAATTTATCAACTTTTAGTTTTAAGAGTTCTGTAAAGATACTTTCATTGATCTTATTTTTATGGAAGTTCTTGCAACTTAACTGCGATCACTTTTCCTCTTCTTCTGTAGGGAATACTGAGCAAAAATAATGATTCAGGTGATCTGCTATTGCCTTGTATCTATCCACCAAACGCTCACTCTCTTTTAGTTCTTATTATTCCACCATTTGATTTTCTCCTTTCACTTACGTACTGTACTTAAAAATGTTTTTACCAGTTGTTTGAGGGATTCTCCCATTACGGAGTTTAAAAATGTGCCACTTATAGTTGAATTTGCAGAAAATACCTCCCAGTTTACATCATGTGGATTAAAGTCTCTCATGATTATAAGCCATTTCAGTAATATCTAAAAAGTTTACTGTCCAATTTCTGCCCCTGTCCCGGAGATCCATAGATGACCCAAGTTCTGGAAGTGTCTTTCTATCCCATTTCTTTGGTCATCCAAATGGCTTCAGTTTTTTCATCAATATTTTGTATTAAGTAGCACATTTTTTCACATACATCATGTATGATACATGGATACACCTCCTATTCCTACCCTTCTGTCCTTGAATGTTATTGCACCATGGGGGTGATTCCGACTCACTTGGTGCGGGACTAATTCGGTCCCCGGTCTGATTTTTGGGGTTTGTGCATATGAGCATGTGCAAACATCCGGAGCAAATGCCTTCGGCGAGTTTCACACTCGCCAAAGCGTATGCTCCAGGATGGGTGGGTAGGGCGCGGAAGCAGGGAAACGCCAAGCGTTTTATGGGTGTGCCCATAAAAACATTGGGCGTATTCCTGCTTGGGGAAGGCGTCTGATGTCACATGACTTTAGCGCCCACCCTGAATTCGATCATCATCAGACAGAATATAAGTCCGTCTAGACTGACTTTTATCAGTGAAAGGGGGGGGGATCACTTAATAATGAGTGACTATGAAATGATTCTCCCAGTGCGGCTGCATACGAGCGGATGTGTATGAGAACGCATCCGCTCCCATGCTAATGAGCAGATTCAGACCCTTAGGGCCAGATGTGTGCACTGCAGGTGGGGCAGATTTAACATGTATACAGAGAATTAGATTTGGTTGGGGTGTGTTCAAACTGAAATCTAAATTGCAGTGTAAAAATAATGCAGCCAGTATTTACCCTGCACAGAAATAAAATAACTCACACAAATTTAAAGCTGTGAACACACGGGGGCGATAGGGGGTGTAATCGCTGGAAATATGGTCGCAGGCGACCATATTGCCAGTGATGGGAGTGTGCCCAGGCGCGCTCACGTTTTCAGCCCCGTTCTAATCGCTGGTCGCAGGAGCTTGCTCCTGCGACCAGCTGATTACCTCTTCGGCACCACCGGCTGAGGTTCCCTTTCATCTCTGGTCGCTGATGAAAAGGAGAAACTGAGCAATATATTGCTCAGCCATATATTGCTAGCAATATATGGCTGAGCAATATACAGATGGAGCCGGCCTTAGTGTTGCTGGCGAATCGCATACACACGCATACATATGCATATATACCTACACACATAAATATGCTTACATGAATATTCATACACATGTATACATGTGACCCAGGCAAAGATTGTCAAAATGGTGAGAAAGGGGTTCTAGGACCCAGGAATAACTCACCGTCGGTACTGTCTGTCAGGATTTCTCTCTCTTGTAAGGACAGTTCAGTGGTGGGGCTGTAGGGCATTTAAAGCAGCTGCTGCCACTGCCTTACACTTCTGCCGGTGCAGGCGGGAGACTGGGCTGCTCCCATGCTTCGTGAAGATCCTCGGCGGCAAGAGAAACTTAAGGGCTGCGCACAGGGGCGGATTGGCCCACCGGGAAACCGGGACTTTTCCCGGTGGGCCGGCATATTTTAGACATAAGTGGCCGCTCACCAGTCCCTATCTCCGTGCTGGGCCGCGGCCGCGGCCGCAGCCGCAGCACTATGCCCTAATTAAAGATGGCCGCGGCCATCCTCGGCGGCTCCCAAAGTTAAAATGGCCGCGGGAGGGCTGGTGCGCATGCGCGAGCGCACACAGCCGCTCCCGCGGTCTGGAGGAACTATGGCAGCGCTGCCTGCCCACGTGATGCTCCCCAGCAGCAGCAGCGCGCAGGAATGTTTCGTGCGCTGGGCTGGGGAGCCGGATCATCATCTGACGGGCAGCGGCGGCAGTAGCAGGCAGCCAGCACCCGACTGACTGACTCTGAGGGGCAGCCACAGGTGGCAGGTAAAGTGCCACTACTACTAATAATAAATAATACAGCCTGCCTCCGTATATATATATATATATATATATATATATATATATATATATATAGCTATATATATATAGATATATCTATATATATATATATATATATATATATATAGCTATATATATATATATAAATATATATATAGATATATCTATATATATATATATAGATATATCTATATGCATATTTATATATATATCTATATATAGATATATCTATATATTTATATATATAGATATATCTATATATAGATATCTATATATCTATATCTATATATCTATATCTATATATATATATATATATATATATATATATATATATATATATATATATATATATATATATATATATATATATTTCATCAGGACAACCAGAAACTTAGAAAATACACAATTTATACTTACATGTCAGAAGAACAAACAAACACACGATCCCCGGCCAGCTCCCACGCCGACGCGTCCTCCAGGCCGCCTTAGGATGACGTCACATAGTGACTGGGGTGTGCGTCACTGGCATGCGCCAGGACGCTGCCTCGTTGCTGGGCTGCACGTCAAGTTCAGGCATAGACGCCGGGCGTTACTATGGTAACGCCGGCTGACAGTAGCAGGAGGCGGAAATGTATTGGCCGTAACTTCACTGCGGAGTACAGCGCATAATGTTAAGTCTGCCGTGGCAGAGATAGTCAAGGCGGAGGGGGTAATTGCGGCATTGGGGGGAGCTGGAAGGGAGAAATATCTCAACAACATAATAATTATAATGGTACACAGTGCACAGAGAATAATAAAATATATTACACAGAGTAAAACGAGTTGAACTATAACGACTATTTCTAGTCGCCTTGACTATCTCTGCCACGGCAGTCTTAACATTATGCGCTGTACTCCGCAGTGAAGTTACGGCCAATACATTTCCGCCTCCTGCTACTGTCAGCCGACGTTACCATAGTAACGCCTGGCGTCTATGCCTGAGCTTGACGTGCAGCCCAGCAACGAGGCAGCGTCCTGGCGCATGCCAGTGACGCACACCCCAGTCACTATGTGACATCATCTTAAGGCGGCCCGGAGGACGCGTCGGCGTGGGAGCTGGCCGGGGATCATGTGTTTGTTTGTCCATCTGACATGTAAGTATAAATTGTGTATTTGCTATGTTTCTGGTTGTCCTGATGAAAATTGCATAACCGCAATTGTGTGGAGTGCCACTACTCCACTGTATATGTACCTTAAGAGCACCAGCGCGTTCTCTCAGTGTGCACCCAGGTATCACTTGCAGCTGAATTTAGGTTGGAGAGCCGGCCACAACACATTTACATATATATATATATATATATATATATATATATATATATATATATATATATATATATATATAAGGTGGAGAATAGCGCGGCACTCAGGACAGAGTAGAAATAAGACAACCGTAGCCAAACTTGAAGTTGACGTTTAGCCTTGCGGCTTTTATCAAAACACCATATGTATATGGTGCTAACATATTATCACACGTGTATTCTTTTGATGTCATCAATTTGTGTTTCTATTTTTATTATTATTTTATTTCTTTATTTCTTCACATCTTCTTAGTTTATATTTATTCTTTATCTTTTTTTTCTCACAGTTTTCATCTATATTTATTCACAATTTATTTTTATTATTATTATTTTTATTACTCCTTATGGTTAAGTTCAAGCTTAATTTTCTCTAGTTGGTTACATACCATTTATTTCATCTTGATGACAGTTGTACTACCCATGATGGGAATGGGATCATTCGTCAGACTGCATTTAGGTCTACAGTCATTAGGTCGACCCCACTAGGTCGACTGGCAGGAAGGTCGACCTGACTTAAGGTCGACATGGGCCAAGGTCGACATGACTTTAGGTCGAATTTGCATAAAGGTCGACATGAGGAAGGTCGACTGGTCATAAGGTCGACATGGGTTTTTCACTGTTTTTTTATCCGAATGTCGACACAGTCGACATGGACACAGTTGGCAATGAGAATCGGACCCTCGCATCGCTCGCTTCGCTCGCAATGCTTCGGGCACGGTGCCTCGCTGCGCTCGGCACACTATTTTATTCTCCCACCACGCCCTAGTGGATGGTAGGGCATGAAATACCGCCTGTCGGCACATGTCGGCTCAAAAAACAGTGAAAAACCCATGTCGACCTTATGACCAGTCGACCTTCCTCATGTCGACCTTTATGCAAATTCGACCTTAAGTCATGTCGACCTTGGCCCATGTCGACCTTAAGTCAGGTCGACCTTCCTGCCAGTCGACCTAGTGGGGTCGACCTAATGACTGTAGACCTAAATGCAGTCTGACGAATGACCGCATCCCCCATGATGTATCTCAGGGCTGGGCAATTGCGGCCCTCCAGATGTTGATGAACACACATCCCAGCATGCCTTGCATCAGTTTCAGCATGGCCACATAGCAAAACTAATGTAAAGCATCCTGGGATGTGTAGTTCACTAACATCTGGAGGGCCGCAATTGCCCAGCCCTGATGTATCTCCTTTGCTGTAAACTAATCAACATGCTCAGTGATATCTTTAGAAAGGTGTTATGGTGCATAGTTTGCATGATGTACATTAGTTATGTTGTGGTTCTCAGATGCACCACTTTGTGTCCCTCACTTAGGTTGTACAGCACGGGTGCCGGGGACGCACTGGCGTAACTAAGCTACCGCAGCCCCCGCCATGGCGGGGAGGCGCAGAGTAACTATGGGCGCCTGGGGGGCTGCGGTGCTATAGTTACCCGCTGCGCTGCTGCCCGGCCGCATCTGTGGTCACTGCCCGTCACTCGCTCCCGGCGCCGGCTCCTGCTGATAATGAAAAGTGACACTTAGAAAATGGCTGCCCCCGTATTGCAGACAGTTTTGGCAGCCATTTTCTAAGAGTCACTTATCATTATCAGCAGGAGCCGGCGCCGGGAGCGAGTGACAGGACAGTGACGCAGATGCGGCCGGGCAGCAGCGCGACAGGTATGGGTATGGGTATGGGAATGGATATCGGGGGGGGCGCGCGCCGAAGGGGGGGGGGGGGGCGCGCCGAAAAAATTGGGCGGGGGGGCGCAATATATATAGTTACGCCACTGCGGGGACGGCGTCCACACACGCTGCGTTGCTTAGCAGCGGCTGGGGGATGACGTCAGCAGCGTGCGCCGGGTCCAGTACGGTGCCCAGGAAGCATGCTGCACTCGGCAGCCAGGCTGTACAAGCGGGTGGGTAAGTATATATTGAGTATCACCGCCGCCGTGCGGGTGTTTGTCTATTTGTCAGGTTGCATACAGTCTTGTGGACGGTGCCAGGAGCACCGAAACGTTGACATATTTCATGTTACCTGCTGTACTACTAAAAAACTAAAACAAGTCCCCAGGAGTGACGCTGTATTCTTACTTCTTATCTGATAACTATTGAAGGCACCCAGGGCACTTATCATCTGTGACATTGAGTGTCGGATCTCTTCCTCTGTATTTATATAGATATAAAGATATATTTATATAGCTTTATATGGGGCAGTACGGATGGTGCAATGGTTAACATTACTGTCTCACAGCGATGAGGTAATTCGGGTTCATTTCCCACCATGGCCCTAACTGTGCGGAGTTTGTATATTCTCCCCATGCTTGCGTGGGTTTCCTCCGGGTACTCCGGTTTCCTCCCACAATCCAAAAATATACTGGTAAGTTATTTGGCTCTCAAAAAAATGAACCCTAGAATGTATGTGTGTGTATATATGGTAGAGAATATAGATTGTAAGCTCAACTGGGCAGGGACTGATGTGAATGTTCAAATATTCTCTGTAAAGCACTTTGGAATATGTGTGCGCTATATAAGAAACTGTTAAGAAATAAATATATATATTTATATATATTTACAGTATGCCTTTGATATAGGACCTTTTTTGATTGATTCGGTCCCCCGCGTGTTCGCACGGGGGACCGATGGTGTGCGTCTGCGTGTTTGCAGACACAGGGGGCCCTATTCTAATTCACTCTTTCTGACAAAATCCTTCTTAGATGGACAAAACCATGTGCACTGCAGGGGGGCAGATGTAACATGTGCAGAGAGAATTAGATTTGGTGAGTTATTTTGTTTCTGTGCAGGGTAAATACTGGCCACTTTATTTTTACACTGCAATATAGATCTCACCTTGAAGTAAAACCCCACCCAAATCTAATTCTCTATGCACAAATAACATCTGCCCCACCTGCAGTGCACATGGTTTTGTCCATCTAAGAAGGATTTTGTCAGAAAGAGTGAACTAGAATAAGGCCCAGGGTGCGTGCACCCATGGTGAACATTCTGTTTGCCGGGTGCACACACCAAGGACAGTGGGCGGGGTTGGAGAATGACAGGGAGTGTCGGGCAGCCCCATTACCATATGCGAACACAGAATGTTTCATGCGCGTTTTCATGGTAATGAGGCAATGTCGCAGGTGAGGAATATATGTGTGCTTTACAGCAAGTGTTCTTATGAAGTGTATTCAATGCCCTTAGTGCAAACTATGACAGAGAGCAGTGCCGATAGCTCACCGTCATGGCTCAGGCTCGCCCCCAGTATTTAACCAACCCCCTTCACTCGCCGTTTCCACCTCGCTTCTTTTCAGTGAGGTGGAAATGGTGAGTGCGGCCATCAAAAAGGCAGAGCTCGCCACAAAATGCAGTGGGCTTGCTACATTTGCGACAAACCTCGCTATTCCAGGGAATCATCACCGTGTTCTGACAGCGAGGCCCTGGAACATTGAAGGCCATGCCCTCACACCGACAAAACGTGCATATATTCCTTTCACCGCTGCCAAAGTTGTGAGGTATGCATTAGGTGTGAGGGGCATTGCAATGTGTGCCATAATGTGTCAGGGGCATTACAGTGTGCAGCAGCATAGTATCAGTATCATAGGCATTGTGGTGTTTGGCATTATGGGGGAAATTTACTAAAGGAAATTTGTAAAAAAAAAATAGGTGTATTTGTATCCAGAAATACACTTATTTTTGACATTTACTATCCCGAACTACGGCTATTCGTATTGATAGCACATCAATACGAATACGAATTGCCGTATTTTTGGGATAGTAAATGTGAAAAATAAGTGTATTTCTGGATACAAATACACCTATTTTTTTTTACAAATTTCCTTTAGTAAATTTCCCCCTATGTGTCAGAGGAATTGCGGTCTGTGGCATAATGTGTCAGGAATTACAGTGTGCAGCATATTGTGCAGGGGCATCACGGTGTGCGGCATAGTATCAAGGGAATTGGACAAATTTTAGTAGCTCTCCAGGAGTTTTTTTTTTGTCTCGAGTAGCTCACGCTCAATTAAGGTTGGAGACCACCGTATTAGTGCAATGTAGCTGTTTATTATGTCATGTCCGTTTTTCTGGTGGTTGCCAAGTAACAGAGTCTGTGATGCCGTCCACTTTTGGTGAGGTCTGATGATGTCACCGAATGAACACGCCTGCTGAGATTGGGAAGTTTGGTGATGGAAAGGGCCTCTGATAGCTGTGGTGGAGGTGGTATTTATGTAAGCACTGATTATGCACTGTAAAATTTCAGGAAAACGACGTTTCCCTTTTGATACAGCTCTGAGAAGAGAGCATCCTTCCCTGTCAACCGACCCCGCCTCTCAGCAGACCCCGCCTCTCAGCAGACCCCGCCCCCTATTAGGGCTGCTTCCAAAAATTTCCCGGGCTGGTTTTCCAACCCAATCCGCCCCTGGCTGCGCAGCGTCATCGTCATGAACGTGACTGGTCAGAACGTGACTGGTCACTGGACCAAGTCAGTAAGGGGAGAGGGGGGATGATGGTGCAGCCGCTGGACTCCCTGTAGGTGTCCTTTATACTCGGCCGGGCCCCTCCGACTCTGTCTGGCTTGCAGATGCATGGATGAGAGGGCAGCGGTGAGTGACAAGCAGCACAGCCGCTCACTTGAATCATGTGGGCGGCAGCGCTGCTCGTCTCCCGCCGCTGTCCGTTCCGCCATGCTGGAGCTGCAGCACGCTCGGCCATCCACACAATCCGATGCACATCCAGCCCTGGGCGGCCCACAACAGTACCTGCTAGAGCGGCCCTGGGGGCACATGGCACCCTGCCCCCCGGCCCAGCCCGCCCCTGCATCTGCCCTACCTGCAGTGCACATGGTTTTGCCCATTTTGAGAACAAATTTACTGCGATCAGATCTGAATAAGGGCCTTAAGTTTAGGAATCTGTTGTTCCTAACCATGGTCAGACAGTACATAGCAAAATGGCAAGAGTGAAGTTGTCCACTTTGTCCTTTACAACATGGCTGCACCTCACTAAATCTAAAGATATAGCTAATTAAGACAAGCTGCACCTGACTACAAATGGCCAAATGATCAGGGGAGATAATTAGCACTGTGTTTGAGTAAACACCAGGCAGCGTGCAACAATAAACTATGATTCACTGAACAAGACTCCCACACAGGCAACACTAATTAAAAGCAAGTCATTATATCAAACACATATATTTATTTGCATGAGAGAGAAATGCACTGAGTAGGATGGAGTTGACTCTTCCTAGTTCAAATACACAGATGAGATGCATTGTAGATTTTGCTGCATGAGAATAAATGACATACTTTTGTGACATAAGGCACAATGTAGTATGTTCCCTTCAGTTTGCCTTCAATTTAACAATGATATAATGCTACTAGTATGCACTAAGCTTAAAAAGTGATAAAATGGAGAGTGATATACAGCTGTGTCACAGGCTGTGTTTGAAAAAGGTCAGGCAGGAGCTGATTGGCTGGTGGTTTATCACTCTCCATTTTATCATTTTTGAAGCTTAGTGCATCCCTTCTCGCAGGGTCCTTGTACCTCTATGACTGTGTTATGACCCAGTTTTGTTATATTACTTTTGCTTCCAATTGTAAAGAGCAGAAAGTGTTAATAACAAACAATAAAAACACTATGCTTTAGCATAGATGACTACCCTCCTGCATTCTGCATGAGACTCCCTGACATAGCAGCAATCTCCCTCTCTCCCTCATTAGTCTAGCAATCTCCCTCATGTCGTCTATGCCACATTACACTGTTAAATTTTTTTGGGGAAAAAAAGGAATGAGACACAGATACATTTACACTGAATCATCAGCACCATTTCCCAGCACTTTACCAAGTATAGCCTGATGCTGCCATAAATACGAGGGATCCCCAGTAATTCCCCCCCCCCCCCCCCCCC
Source organism: Crinia signifera (assembly GCF_055691185.1). NCBI lineage: Eukaryota > Metazoa > Chordata > Amphibia > Anura > Myobatrachidae > Crinia > Crinia signifera. The sequence goes on along the minus strand of NC_139219.1, from coordinate 56,870,552 downwards.
CCGAATTTAGGGAACCAGGACCAGCTTTTATGAATTAATTTTTTGTTTTCCATTTTTTTTACACAGAACTGCCCACTTCCATTACGGAAAAATCACATTCACGTTAATAAAAACCACACTTATCTAAAAAAAAAACTGCACATTGCCATTATAATTGGCTCCCAACACAATTAACCCAATTATGCCTGAGTGTGCGTGTACATGTGGTAGGGAATATAGATTGTAAGCTCCACTGGGGCAGGGACTGATGTGATTGTTCAAATATTCTCTGTAAAGCGCTGCGAAATATGTATGCTCTATATAAGAAACTGTTAATAAATACATAAATAACTACTAAAAATCGCCAGAATTCGCAAGCCAAAGAATCGCACCCTATCTCATTTGCTACTTTTGCCCGAAAATCACAAATGTGATGTGCGATATGGTGCCCCCTATTACATCTTGCCCCTTATTTTAAATACCTGTATGTGTACCTGTATACTCTCTGACACAAACGAGTGCCCCCATACAGAGTCTCCTTTTCCCTTTTCCTCCCTTGCTTCATAATTACACAGTACACAGTACACCCTAGAGTTTTGTGGCAACCTTTATCCGAAAGATTCATGGTAAGGTTATAAATAAATATACCAATATGACTTAAGCATCAGACTAGTGGTTCCCAAGCTTTCTTGAAACGCAGCGCTCTAGAGTATCAGCATTTGTTTCTCTGCACCAGAAGGCCAATACTTACTTTGATAAATTCAGGGGGGGGGGGGGGAATTAAGTAAATTGTGCTTTCCTGACAGATTTCAGTTCTGCGGAGCAACATTAAGTGGTGGTGTCAGGGTTGTGCTTTTAGTTTTCCACATATTTTATGATTGACAGCCAGCAGCAATGGCTTTGTCAATCCACGGAGAGCACTCACCAGTAACACATCAGGTTTTTTAATTTGTACTTTTTAAAACAATAGCATCTTACTTTGTGGATCAGAGGATCCTGTAGGTCGAGGTTTCGGCCACTAGAGGGCTTTTATCAAGACAGCTCAATACTCACAACCTCACAGTTCAGGGATTTCAAGTAGATATAAATAGATATATTTATACTGTAAATATGTATATATATATAATACATATATATATATATAATATTTGAACTAATGGGTCGCTGTTAACACTTGATCCCTACTAGTGGGATCCCTTCTCCTTATGTCGCCCCAGTAATGTTAAATAGCGCCCCTGTTCAAATTACTCTATGATAATTCATTCTTTCCTTATACAAATAAAAATCTATTTTCTTCCATAAAACATTTATTTAAAACATACAAACTAAAATTAACATTTCACCGCAGCTCATAATCATAGGAGTGATTTTCTTGATTCTTTAGATGAAGAATTTATACCCGACGCATTTCATCTCACAAAGAGACTTCATCAGGGGTAAAGTTTACAAGTATATCTCTTGACTTTCTGTTAGGTTCCTATTAGTCTGAAGGTGATCACACCTCTCTTTAAGGTTCCTGTCCTTATTGGGGACCAGATTTAAGGTGTAGGACAATTCTTCTTAGGAGTTTTTATTTTCAATATAGTTTTTTCTTATAAAGATGTACCGCGATAATCCTTTGGAGATGGCTGGAGGGGTGAATCTTTTAACCCTCTTTGTTTTTAACAAGTTGTACCCTTAGAATAAATGAGGAAAAAATCTGGGGGAAAAATGTATGTCCTTAAAAGAACAAATTATCTTTTCTCCTTGAGAAGATGAATAAATGATAAGAAAGTGGTCGCTCCTGGCTGCAGGTACTAGTGAGCTCCTCTGTGCTCCAACCACAACTTGTCAGATATATATATATATCTCTTATATATTTGGCTACATGTGTCAATCATCCTGAGAGTGTGTGCATAACGCTGGACAGGGTCACACATGAAACTCCACCCCCCACCCAGCCTTACATAATACCACACACACATGTAGCCTAATATATAAGAGATAATACACACATATTGGCCCCTGCCTGCCTGCACTACACCCCCCCCCCCCTGCAATACCAAACACCTATAATACTCACAGACACATGTAGCTCAGCCATCGTCGATGGGGGCGGAAGGGAGTGCAGTGAATAAATTAAGTCTGCGCAGCTGCAGATCTGTGGTGCTGACATAGCAGCCTCTGGCAGCCAGGGGGAGCAGCTCTGCCTCCTCTCAGGCTGACCTCGAGTCGCAGACAGAGTCACATGGTCACAGCCTGAGAGGAGAGAAGCATGATGCAACTGTGACTCGGCTACCTCCTCCTTTATAGTAAAGCTCTGGGCTGGCTGTAGCTCCTCTCAGGCATTTCCAATCTGCCGCTGGCCGGGTGAAGCAAGACTGCCCTGTGAGTGTCAGGCGCCACAGGTATGTCACATGTGGGAGGGGGATGCCAGCAAGTATGGGGAAGGAGGGGGAGGAGGGGGAGAGGAGAAGGTTGTCTATAATAACTTAGGGGGGGGGGGGACAAGGCAGCAGCAACCCGCTCCCCCCCCCCCCCCCCCGGCCTGCACACCCACCCCTGGCACACACACACACACCACCACCACCCCCCCCCTCCTGCACACAGCAGCAGCAGCAACCCGCTTCCCCCCCCCCGGCCTGCACACCCCACCGTCCTGCACACCCACCCCTGGCACACACACACACCCGCCTGCACACAGCAGCAAGGTCACCGGGCAGACACACACAGGTGTACTCATAACTCACTGACACACTTCCCAGGTCACCAGGCAAACACACAGGTGTACTCATTACTCACTGACACACTTCCCAGGTCACCAGGCAAACACACAGGTGTACTCATTACTCACTGACACACTTCCCAGGTCACTGCGCAGACACACAGGTGTACTCATTACTCACTAATATACTACCCAGGTCACAGCGCAGACACACAAGTGTACTCATTACTCACTGACCCACTTCCCAGGTCACAGCGCAGACACACAGGTGTACTCATTACTCACTGACACACTTCCCAGGTCACATCGCAGACACACAGGTGTACTCATTACTCACTGACACACATCCCAGGTCACCGCGCAGACACACAGGTGTACTCATTACTCACTAACATACTTCCCAGGTCACCGCGCAGACACACAGGTGTACGCATTACTCACTTACATACTTCCCAGGTCACCGCGCAGACACACAGGTGTACTCATTACTCACTGACACACTTCCCAGGTCACAGCGCAGACACACAGGTGTACTCATTACTCACTGACACACTTCCCAGGTCACAGCGCAGATACACAGGTGTACTCATTACTCACTAACATACTTCCCAGGTCACCGCGCAGACACACAGGTGTACTCATTACTCACTAACATACTTCCCAGGTCACCGCGCAGACACACAGGTGTACTCATTACTCACTAACATACTTCCCAGGTCACCGCGCAGACACACATGTGTACTCATTACTCACTGACACACTTCCCAGGTCACAGCACAGACACACAGGTGTACTCTTTACTCACTGACACACTTCCCAGGTCACAGCACAGACACACAGGTGTAATTACTCACAGACACTTCCCAGGCTACAGCGCAGACACAGGTGTACTCATTACTCACTAACATACTTTCCAGGTCACAGCGCAGACACACAGGTGTACTCATTACTCACTGACACACTTCCCAGATCACCTCGCAGACACACAGGTGTACTCATTACTCACTGACACACTTCCCTCATCACTGCGCAGACACAGGTGTACTCATTACTCACTGACACACTTTCCTCATCACTGCACAGACACACAGGTGTACTCATTACTCACTGACACTTCCCAGGTCACCACGCAGACACACAGGTGTACTCATTACTCACTGACACACTTCCCACGTCACCACGCAGACACACAAGTGTACTCATTACTCACTGACACTTCCCAGGTCACCACGCAGACACACTGGTGTACTCATTACTCACTGTCACTTCCCAGGTCACCGCGCAGACACACAGGTGTACTCATTACTCACTGTCATACTTCCCACGTCACCACGAAGACACACAAGTGTACTCATTACTCACTGACACTTCCCAGGTCACCACGCAGACACACAGGTGTACTCATTACTCACTGTCACTTCCCAGGTCACCGCGCAGACACACAGGTGTACTCATTACTCACTGACACACTTCCCACGCCATCGCGCAGACACACAGGTGTACTCATTACTCACTGACACACTTCCCTCATCACTGCGCAGACACAGGTGTACTCATTACTCACTGACACCCTTTCCTCATCACTGCGCAGACACACAGGTGTACTCATTACTCACTGACACTTCCCAGGTCACCACGCAGACACACAGGTGTACTCATTACTCACTGACACACTTCCCACGTCACCACGCAGACACACAAGTGTACTCATTACTCACTGACACTTCCCAGGTCACCACGCAGACACACATGTGTACTCATTACTCACTGTCACTTCCCAGGTCACCGCGCAGACACACAGGTGTACTCATTACTCACTGTCATACTTCCCACGTCACCACGAAGACACACAGGTGTACTCATTACTCACTGACACACTTCCCAGGTCACAGCGCAGACACACAAGTGTACTCATTACTCACTGACACTTCCCAGGTCACCACGCAGACACACAGGTGTACTCATTACTCACTGTCACTTCCCAGGTCACCGCGCAGACACACAGGTGTACTCATTACTCACTGACACACTTCCCACGCCATCGCGCAGACACACAGGTGTACTCATTACTCACTGACACACTTCCCTCATCACTGCGCAGACACAGGTGTACTCATTACTCACTGACACCCTTTCCTCATCACTGCGCAGACACACAGGTGTACTCATTACTCACTGACACTTCCCAGGTCACCACGCAGACACACAGGTGTACTCATTACTCACTGACACACTTCCCACGTCACCACGCAGACACACAAGTGTACTCATTACTCACTGACACTTCCCAGGTCACCACGCAGACACACATGTGTACTCATTACTCACTGTCACTTCCCAGGTCACCGCGCAGACACACAGGTGAACTCATTACTCACTTGCACACTTCCCACGTCACCGCGCAGACACACAGGTGTACTCATTACTCACTGTCACTTCCCAGGTCACCGCGCAGACACACAGGTGTACTCATTACTCACTGACACACTTCCCAGGTCAACACGCAGACACACAGGTGTACTCATTACTCACTGACACACTTCCCAGGTCAACACGCAGACACACCACCAAAATCCCTAACCCAACACACCTCTTCCCGCCAACACCATCCGCCCCACCCAAAATTAAACACATTCAACCACAAATAACAAACATAATTCACATTAAAATATATTTATAATTTTAATGGGGCGTAGCCCCTTACGACGGTGTGAAGAGCGCCCGTAGGGCGCGATGAAACACCTAGTATATATGTGTGTGTGTGTGTGTGTGTGTGTGTGTGTGTGCGTGTCTAGTGTCACCAAAACACTGCCATCTGTTGGCAGCAAATAAAACTACATCTAGCTTTCGAAGAATTTGCTTCGAGCAGGCTTATACTGCTATCTGTTGGCAGCAAGTGAATCTACATCTAGCTTTTAAAGCATTTGCTTGGAGCGGGCTTGCTAGTGCAGTATAACTACCTTGTGTCTTGTTGATGTGCTCAGCCTTACCATGGTGTACAGTATGACCTGTGACATGCATTAAGTTTCCTTGGCCAATCGCTGCGTCTATGGTCCTCAGTGTTGCCCGTTTCTTTGTATTACTCCAACAGAGCTTGAACAGTGTCACAGCGCTGACTTTTAACACTTGAGTTCTCACAGTCTCATACCCCTTTCACATCGCACTTTTAAAACGGTATATTGCCATTTTTTTTCCATTTTAAAACGTTTAAGGCTGCAATGTGAAAGTGCCAAAGTTGATTTACCGGTTAAAGTTAACCGGTATTTCAACACGGTTAAAAAGCAGAGTCCTACACATTTTAAAGCCGTTTTTTTTGGCAGTTTGAACAGCTCTATTTCAATGGCTTGAAACGTGTCCCTTGGGGGTTAAACGGGTTGAATGTTGAATGGTATTAAATGATTTTTAAAACGGTTTTCACCTGCAATGTGAAAGGTCTCAAGGCTCAGACCCGTTTTAAAGTCCCATTTAAGAATACCGTGTCATTACCCATTTCTGCAATGTAAAAGCAGTATCATTAGATCCAGTTCATCAATAATGACACAAGACTCAATAAGAAAGTTTTCTTTATATATATCATATAATGAGCAAAAATCAATCACAAAAATAATAAATTCCAGGGTAATCACAATATCAATTATTTCTGTTTGTGTCGTTCTGAAAACGTTTGCAGTGAGAGAATCCCATTTAAATCAAAAGCAGCTATAGCTATGAATGTAAGTCCAGCTTTATGCTTTCACAGCATTTATAATTGTAGCTCTGCTGTGTGCTCACCTGTTTTCATATCTGCGTGTACATCAGGGAAGGGAGACATGCTGGCTGGCAAGCCCAAGGTGCAGGGTGACACAGTGTTTTGCGGCGTCAAATGACATTTTTTTCTACCTGACTGACAATGCTATTGAGGCACTTTGTTGGCTACACGTTAGTTCGAAGCAGTCTGCGGCTCCAGCATCCTCGTCTGCGTCTACCTTGTCTCTTTTTGCTATGCTCATTCTTATGATCTGTTACATGAAACTGTCTTCCACAACCTGCACTTTTGGCTGTTCCTCACACAGTTTTAAGCCTCCAACAAAGCTGTTTCTGTTTCAGTTAATGACTGTGTTTCAACCTACATATAAAAATAATGTTCATTATCACCTGTTTGGTATGACTGGTCATGCACCTTACTATAATCCTGTAATAACTTTATCTCAGTTTACCCAGAAGGACTGAAGCTTTTTTTTTTTTAAGGCAAAGGGTGGTCACACCAAATATTGATTTGATTTATGTTCTCTTCTGTTTATTCTCTTTGCATTTTGTTAATCGATAGAAATAAACTATTGACACTTCTATTTTTTTAAAGCATTCTTACATTGGTGCTTTGTTTCCATACCTGACTAAAACTTTTGCAGTGCTGTATGTCTGTAAGAATCATAAATAGAGGACCTACACTTGTAATGGGGTTTATCAAACTAAAAAAGGTGTGGAGGATTATAAAGTTTGCTGTGGAAATGCTTTTGCGGTATGAAAGATTTTTGGAAAGGTTGTGCAGGTCCAAGACCAGATTATGTAGAGAGCAATGAGCACTATTAGTTTGAGCGTGGAGCAATATGCCTATATTCACAAGCATCTTCATTCCTCTATCTGCATTGGGCCCTTGTATGGCTCACCTTCCACAATGTAACCTTCATAGTGCACCCTACATGGCTGCCTCATCTGGAATTCTTGTGGATGGGATGATAAAGACATGGACCTGGCTGTTTTGTTGGGACCCTACTCTATGCTGCTTCTACCTAATTTTGTTTACTTTCTTCTAGGGGTAACCTGTTCCACCCAGGGTCTTCCTATGCAGTGTGCCCAAGATGGCTGCCTCACTTCTGCTTATGGTGGAGAAGCAGGCACCCGTTACTCCCTCATGTATTAACCACCCTCCCGCGTGCGCTGATAAGGAGAGCCGTTATGCCCTGTGTTAACGGCTCTCCTTATCGGCGCCCCCTCAGGCCTGCGCATGCGTGTTTTAATAAGTTCCTCTCTCTCCCCCTTCTAGTGCGAGATCTCCAGCGCAGCCCAGAGCCACAGCAGGGCTAGCATTGTCCCTCAGTGGGAGATAGGACAACGCTAGCCCTGAGCTGGCGAAAGCGGCCAGGACGATTTAACACCTGGGTGGCTGTTAATAGAATAGAATAGAATCAACTTTATTGGCCATGTGTGCTTGCGCACACTAGGAATTGTTTGCGGATTACAGTGCAGCATCAACCAGGGAGTTGGGGGGGGGGACATTACATACATTGCATTAAGACATTACATGTGGGGAACACATACCCGCCCAGCTGCACAGCACCTAGGCAGCCATAAGCCGCGCCACTGGTCGTTGCAGCAGCCAGGTAGGTAACAATATAAGCAGAGACAGACCAGTTATCGCAAGGGAACAAGTACCCGCTGTGCTTCGCAGTGCCTAGGCAGCCATCAGCGGCGCCACTGGTCACTGCAAGAGCCAGGTAGGTAACAATACAAATAGAGACAGTAGTTTTCACACAGGGAGCACATAACCGCCGAGCTGCACATCGCCCCGGGAGCTAATCACTGGGGGGGATTGCAGGTGACAGCACTGACGAGCGTAACTCTACGGGCTGTCACTAGCGCAGTTAGGTGCGCTACTAATACATTGCGGTAAACGTTATTCCCCCCCTCCCCAGTTTCTGCACTTAACGCCCCTACTGGTGGAGAACAAGGGTCGCATGCGATACATCACATGTGAAAGGACCGACTGCGATGTATCGCATGCGATCCTGCCACGCGGCAAGGTCCTGGGCGGCTTGCCGGGTATCGACTGGCCATACACTGCTCCGATACATCGCAGTAGTTTTTGGCCAGCTTCAGCTTCACTAAAACCACTCTGGGTTAAGTAACTGGACTTTTCATAGCTGTAAGGAATCTGCTGAACAGAAACTCTGCTACGTCCTCAGCTTGTACACACATATTTCCAACTATATTTAGAGATGTATGTTTCGTCCAATAATTAATAATAATAGTATATTAGTAGATTATTCACATTGTATTCTTCTGTTTCTGCAGAATGGAGCAGCAAATGGCTATCTGTACAAGAGGGAGTTCAAAGAGTCCTTTGAAGAAGCTCCTCTGTACATTCCCATTCTCACCTACCTCGGTTATGGAATTCTCATCTTATTTGGTTATTTACGGGATTTCCTGAGAGCATGCAGGCTGGAAAAGTGTCACATGGCCGAGGAAAGGAAAGAGCAGAAAGTAAGGATATTTTATACCCAAGCATGGGCGGATTCAGGGGGTGGGCACCCAGACATGTGCCCCCCTATCATTTCATTATGTAGTTGAGGACCAGGGCTTTCCAACGAGCCCCGCCCCGTGTCTCTAGCCCTCCGGGAACCCGAGATATCGCCTGGCAAATCTGTAACGTTTTCCAACACATGTTTTACTGCCCATGCAGCTTTCTCAAGGCCAGTGGGCAGTAAAACATGTGTTGGCTAGATCTATATTGAATGTCAATTAGCAGAATTGTAATAATCCTCAAATGTATTTAGACATTTAAACTTTCCCAATATGTGCTACACTGAATGAATTTTGATGCTATGTTCTTCTTTCTGTGAACAGCAGAGGGCACCCCTGCCTGTGAAGTATTTAAACTAGTATTGTGCTGGGACTCTCTAGATCTGTTCACATAACAATTATTAGGTGGCAATAATAGAGGCAATATTGCCAGAATTAGTAATACCACCCGGTCCCCGATTTAGGTGACTGTACTTAATTGTTGGTACTTGAACATAACATTTAGTACTCTTCCAATATATTTAATTTCTTCCTGTATATAATATACTGACCAGGAAATAACCTAGTGCTACAGTATGTTCCCTTTATAAAAAGCAGAGGGCACCCTTGCTGACAAAGCATTTAAACTAACATACAGCCGGGGCTCTCTAGATTTGTTTATAAAATACCTATTAGGTAATAATAATAGAGGCAATTGTGCCAGAATTATTAAGACCACCCAGACCCTGATCCAGGTGACTGTATCCATTTGTTGGTACCCGTACAGGGGATATTCATATATCCACTCCTGGGCCTTGTATATAAAAGTGCCTAGGACCCCTCAGCGGACCAGCAGAGGGTAGTAAAATAGTATCAGAAATAAACAGTAAACATATTGGGTGTAAAACAAAATAATTTTATTGTCAGAAGTAATTATACAATAAAGACAATTTCTTGACAATAAACCTTTCTCCTATACATTGAAGATCTGCTGAACCAATAAAATTGACATTTTCAATTAAAGATCTTTTTAGGATCACTTTTTCCTTACTATTTTTGTCACAAAAACACCACCTGTGTGTATATATGTTTGTATGTGTGATTTTAACCCCTATAAATTCACTGCGGCCTCCCATCACATTATATAATGGGATTTTTAGAAATATGATCTATTAAAAGTTACATTTTATGTAAATATTTTTGTTCAAAGTGCGCTCCCTGAATAACAGTACTTTTTTCTTCTTGCCTATTGTTTATCCACGTCACTTCTGCCTGGCGGCGGCTGTCCCCCATTTACCGCGAGCATGTATTCCCTCTGAGCATGTAGATAAGCAGCACTTATGTAGCATAATTTTTAATAGGCATTATGGTGTTTGGTATAATACATAATGGACATACTGTAATAGCGTGTAACTTAACGTGTAATGGACATTATGGTGTAAATGTTTAATGCGCGCCTTTGGCGCACAATGTCCCTGTTTATGAAGCCTATTGTGAATTTTGGCTTAATCTGTGTGGCATTATGTGAATTCTGGCTCAATCCGTGTTGCATTTTATGAATTTTGGCTCAATCCGTGTGGCATTATGTGAATTTTGGCTCAATCCATTTGGCATTATGTGAATTTTGGCTCAATCTGTGTGGCATTATGTGAATTTTGATACAATCCATGTGGCATTATTTGAATTTTGGCTCAATCCATGTGGCATTATGTGAATTTTGGCTCATTCCATTTGGCATCATGTGTAAGGGGCAAGTATAATGGGGTCTAGTATTTTGTTGCATAATGTGTAGAAGGTGTATATGGTGTGGTACACTACACCCCTTGTTGAGTGGCCACACCCCCTTTTCCAGAGCACGCCTTCGGCACGCGCAAAACTGCATCCTTCACTTTTGTCACCATGGTGGCCCTGTGTATTTTAAATGCCAGGGCCTATTTTCCACCCTCTCTCTGCTCTCCTCTCTCTCACCGCTCTCTTAGTATGTACACTGACACCACTAACAACCCCCCCCCCCAAACCCTCTCCTCTCATGGTGCCCCCCCTGTCATTTTATCCTGGATCAGCCCCTGTACCCAAGTATATTACATAAAATTAAAGCATCATAAAGGTAGGTACACATGTGCTTGAGGTGTGATTCGTCTCAAGCTGGCCAAACATCTAAAATTATCTATCCAACCATCCAACTAGTTGAGTGGTTTAAATAAGAATCTGGTAATCATCTGTTTTTCAATTTTCAATTGTCATTTGCAACCATTTATCTACAGTAGTTGAATGGATGGAAAGATCTTTAGTGTGTGACCAGATTTACATATCAGGTACGGAGCTTGTTTTGGGTTCTGAACTGGCAACAAAGGGAAGGAACAGTTAGAACTGGAGTGAATGCAACTAGAGGAGGTCTAATGATGCTTCTCTTTATTCAGTGAAAGCAGCTGAATAGTACTGGCAGGGGCGGATTAAGGTCTGTGGGGGCCCTGGACATCAAAATTGTGGGGGCCCCCACAGACACCCCCCTCCCCCCGCAGACACATCCCCCCTCGGTATTCTGTGGGGGCCCTGGACATCAAAATTGTGGGGGCCCCCACAGACACCCCCTCCCCCCGCAGACACATCCCCCCTCGGTATTCCCTCTGTATTCCCCCCCCCCCACCCAGAGGCGTAGCAAGGGCGGTGCCACCGGAGCACACGCTCCAGGCGCCGGAAGACAGCAAGGCGCCAGAGCTGTGCCGGCACCGCCAGCTTGCACGCTTCCCCGCCCGCTCCGCTGTGTCCGGGAGAAGTGTTACTATGTAAATTCATATCTCCCGCTGGACCGCGCTAGCCAATAGTCGCTTGCGGTCCAGCAGCCAATCAACTGGTGCCTGCTGGACCGCGAGCGCCTATTAGCTAGCGCGGTCCAGCGGGAGATATGAATTTTACATAGTAACACTTCTCCCGGACACAGCGGGCGGGGAGCTGGGAGCGGGCAGGCCCGGCGACAGGGAAGGGGGCGCACGCATTCTGCATCGGTCAGCCCCCTGACGGCTCGGGCATTGGGGGGGCTGAGTAAGGTGTACTGTACTCCGTCCTACACACTACTGCTCCCACCCTCCCTCCCTCCTGCACACTACTGCTCCCACCCTCCCTCCCTCCTGCACACTACTGCTCCCACCCTCCCTCCTGCACACTACTGCTCCCACCCTCCCTCCCTCCTGCACAATACTGCTCCCACCCTCCCTCCCTCCTGCACAATACTGCTTCCACCCTCCTGCACAATACTGCTTCCACCCTCCTGCACACTACTGCTCCCACCCTCCCTCCTGCACACTACTGCTCCCACCCTCCTGCACACTACTGCTCCCACCCTCCTACACACTACTGCTCCCTCCCTCCTGCATACTACTGCTCCCACCCTCCCTCCTGCACACTACTGCTCCCTCCTTCCCTGCTGCACACCACTACTGGCGGTGCATTGAAAATAGCAGCCGGTAGCGGGCTGCTGCACAGTTCTGCCCCCCTTGGCAACGAGCAAATCCAGTCCCCCTTGGCAATGAGCAAATTCAGTCCCCCTTGGCATCAAGCATGAAGCCCCTGGCATTGAACATGTAGGTAAGTGGCACTTATATGTCAAATGTGCAATGGGCATTGCGGAGTGTTATATAGTATGTAATGGGCATTGAGGAGTGTTATATAGTATGTCATGGGCATTGCGGAGTGTTATATAGTATGTCATGGGCATTGTGGAGTGTTATATAGTATGTCATGGGCATTGCGGAGTGTTATATAGTATGTCATGGGCATTGCGGAGTGTTATATAGTATGTCATGGGCATTGCGGAGTGTCATATAGTATGTCATGGGCATTGAGGAGTGTTATATAGTATGCAATGGGCATCATGTGTGGGCGTATGTTTAATTGGAATTACAAAGTTCACTAAAATGTGCAATGGGCATTACGGTGTGTGTGGTATAATGTTGGCCGTGCCTGCTTTTCACTGCGCAGGAGCCTCACCTACTACAAATTAGGGGGGTGCGAAACATGCCCTTGCTCTGGGCGCCGTGGCACCTAGCTACACCACTGCCCCCACCGCAGAAACATCCCCCCGCAGACACATCCCCCCTTGGTGCCTGGGCAGCACTGGGGGTCCCTGCAGTGGTCTGAGCAGTCAATGCCGTGGTCCCTGCAGTGTATGGGAAGTTAGCTGCTCAAGCACGGGGTGACAGGAGCCCCACACAGGAGCCCCTTATGTGTGGGGACCCCGGGGCAACCGCCCCTGTCGCCCCGTGCTTAATCCGCCACTGAGTACTGGGCAGCAAGTAGAACAGATAAACTACTTGGTTAAATGATAGGTCCATTGCCCTCAAATAGCTTACGCCTTCAACAAAGATGCAAGATGAGTGCACACTGTGATGTACAGTATATCAGTGACAAACAGGCATGCAAACAACTGGTGAGGAACAATGTACACTAGAATGTACTGTGTGTGTGCACAATTCAGATTGTGAATAACATTGCACACTTGGATTGGATGTGTTCTCTGCACTGGCTGTGGATGGTGCTCCACACTGGTACTGTTATTGGAGGTACACCCAAGATTCTCAGTAAAAGTTACACTTACCAGAAGAAAATGAGACAAAGAAACGATCGTCAGGAGATGAGGCCCATCAGCAAAATAAAGACAGGACACTAATAAAAGGAGGTACGAGATGGTTGCTTAGGGCTGCACTAGATTTCTGTTTGAACCAGATGATTGTGCCAGTGTTTATCACAAGCCAGTGACCAGTACAAGGTAGCCATTATGAAACTTGCTTACACAGAAGAGCTGATTAAGATGTGAGTCCCTTGGTCAGAGAAGGTGTATCCAGTATGCAGTAACACAAGATGTTGTAGAAAAGTCTCTTATTAACCAAAGCAAAATTGAATGTTAAGCCTATCAGGTACCTCGGAACACTTGCAGGGGTGCCTCGGGTCGCTGGGCCAGGGCCAATTCAAATTAGTTTTGGTCATTATAATAGCCAAAATCAGTGCTAGTGGCTGCCAATCATAGAATACAGGAAGTTAATGGTGTCCCTCACCATATAATAAGCTCTCGCGAGCAGGGCCCTCTCTCCTCATGTGCTTTTCTAAGAATGTATCTCTGCTACTTTTATAACTGCATCAGTATCCGCTGCTGCAACTGTCCTTTATTTACCATGTCCTTGTCCTAATTTGCATATGTACTGTATATCACTATTTTCTTGTTTGTTCTTTGCTCATCTATGTATTGCCAGGCGCTGCGGAACCCTTGTGGCGCCATATACATAAAACAGCTGACACACTGCAATGTATAAAATATATCTACAATATTCAGCCTTTCTATTTATTTATTCATTTCTTTATTTAAAGGACTTTGTTCCCCTTTACCAAGACTTTGAGCATTTTTACAAGAGAAACATCTACATGCGGATTCGTGATAGCTTTAACCGGCCCATCTGCAGCGTGCCAGGACCCCAGTTTGACCTTATAGAGCGAGTGACTGATGACTACAACTGGACATACAGGTGATCTATTCTGCCATTTGCACATGTCGGTCTTTCTCAGGGGTTCTTATATAGAAGGAGATGACTATCTGCTCTCAGCAATTACCAAGGGCAGTCGAGCCAGTGCCACCTTCCAAGGTCACAGGTCCCTGAAGGGTCCCTTGCATCTGTGACTCTTCTACCTCCAGCACTGTGCAGGTGTCATCATGATGTCACCGCACTGTCAGCAGCAAGGAGGCACAGGAGGAACTGTAGCTGAGAGGATATCTGGGGAGGGGGGAAGCGGGGCTGGCGAGAACTGGGAGGTGGGGCTATGGAAGTGAGAGGAAGTAGTACAGGAGGAGGATGGGGGGTATTGCATACCTCCCAACTGTCATGATTTTAGAGGGACAGTCCCGATTTTCGGGTCCTGTCCTGCTGTCCCACCCGCGGCAGGCATTGTCCCGCTGTGGGGGGTGGCAGTTGGGAGACCCCCCAATCTAGTAGAATAGACGCTGTGCGCATGCGCACAGCATCTATTCTCGTATGAAAATGAGGCTGCGGCTAATTAGCATAAGCCGCGCCCTCATTTGCATATGCCCCACCCCCTTTTCGGACGCTCGCGCGAGTGTCCCTATTTCCTCCGGACAGAAGTTGGGAGGTATGGTATTGGCCGGGGTTAAAAAACGATGTGTAGAAACCGCTCTGGCTTTGCGCGGTAGGAACCATCTCAAGATACATTACAGCTCAACACAACCTGATATGCTTAAGTTCCTCATGTACATCAGGTGTACAAAGGTGTATGCTTACACCCAGTGGTGGTTTTTACCTATGGGCTGCATGCCCCCCCCCCCCCCCCCCAGTGGCGTTTTTTACCTATGGGCTGCATGTCGTCGTCGTCCCCCCCGCCCCCCAAGTCGACCTTTTGACTGTCAACCTTGACCCATGTCGACCTAGACCCATGTCGACCTAGTCCCATGTTGACCTTGCTGCATGTCGACCTAGTGGTGTCAACCCAATGCTTGTCGACCTAGTTGCTGTGGACCCAATGACCATATCCCGGAAAAGAGTACAGTATGGGCCTATTCTGAATCACACGCAGTGATCTGAATTCGGCCCCTGCCCCAATGGTCAGAGTTTGCACATGTACAAACCCCAACTGTGAACGGCCGCGGCAAGTTACACACTCATCAGGCCGTACACAGCCGGGAGGGAGGGAAAGCGTAAAAGTGAAAGCAGAAATATTCAATGAATTTTGGCTTCTGTAAGGGCGGTTATGTATTTTAAAAGTCTTGTAATTTGTTTTTGTTCTACTTTATGAAAACTTTATCAATAATTGTCTCTCAATTATATGGAGTTATAATCAGTACCTAGGTATTATTCAACTATTAGTTCCAAATCTACCATTGGTCAATTTAGTATACAAAATCTATCTAACCCTCGCCTAAAGGTGCAATATATTTTTATACCACAAGATGGTGTGTGTATAGTTAAACTTATTAAGTACAGTTGATAATGTTAGAAAGAATGTGCCTCTATAATATAGGCTGTGTGTATGCGGTATTTACATACAGTATATGAACTTAATTTACTAGCAACAAGGATGATATATGGTTGGTAGCTGGCCGTTTGGAGTTGGAGAAGCATGCTTTCAGAAAGCCATAATACTGTATTTATATACTTTATATCTGCTTGTACTAATCCTCTGAAAGTCTTCTTCCACTTCTTCCACCCGATTTAGCATCACTATGGGTCAGATGTACCAAGCTTCAAAAAGTGATGAAGTGGAGAGCGATAAACAGCCAGCCAATCAGCTCCTATCTGTCATTTTTCAAACCCAGTCTGTAACATAGCAGTTAGGAGCTGATTGGCTGGCTGTTTATCACTCTGCACTTCATCAATTTTTGAAGCTTGATACATCTGACCCATAGTGATTTCAAATCGGGTGCATCTGTTTTAAACACCCTGTATAACATTATACACCGTATCTGTAATCTGATTGTAAGTGAGCGCCCTTTGTAGTCATCCTAAGAAGGTTCTTGAATGGGAGCAGTTGCCCAAATGTGGGGAAGCCCTTTAGGTTGACTGACAATATAATTCTGTTTCATATTAGACACACTGGAAGGGTCATCAAAGATGCCATAAACATGGGATCCTATAACTACCTTGGGTTTGCAGAGAATGATGAGAAGTCCCTAGAATCAGTGAAGAATGTATTGGAGCAATACGGTGCTGGTGTGTGCAGCACCACGCAGGAAATAGGTAAGGACACACCGTGTGTTGCTGTGGTTACTGAGCTGTAGGAAATGGGTATCACTTTGATGTGGGTGATATGAGTGTAGCTATAGTTGAAGCAAGGGATGCTATTACTTTGGGGCCCAAAGACAAAGGGGTACCCAAACCTAGCTCATATAGTTGTCTATCGTGTGCCTAAAATTACCTGCTAAGAAACTGTCTCCATCCATTTTATGGGTCTATAAAAGGGGAGACCATCAGTGGTGATCTCTGTGTCTCCCTCTCAGTAAGCTCCACACGGATATAATCCATGTCCCATACTCCTGTATCACAGACACAGCTGAGGTAATCAGTAAGCCCAGCGCTGTCAGAGAGTTGGCTTCTCCTTCTTTATTGCCCTTTATGAAGCTGGAGGGCGGAAATTGAGCTTCAAGATTAGGAGGGTCCTAGAAAGGGACAGTGTGCCTACTTTAGGAGATCTCCACTCAAAATAAAGTGTCCTGCATTAGGAAGTATTCCCCCTCAGGGAGGAACTGTTTGCCTACTTTGTGGCATAATGTGAACTGGAGGCATTCTGTGGCATAATATGAACTGGAATACAGTGTGGCAAAATATGAACTGGTGGCACTGTGTAGTATAACTAGCGTACTTCTGTAAAACCTAAAATTAACTATGGCATTTTATGGGGAACAAATACTGCGGCTAGATTTCAACTTCCCGGCTGTTCTATGTGGGAGAAGAGCAGCCAGGGTGGCTCAGGTGAAAAACGTAAGGAGTTGTGATGAGTCACAGGGGGCAGGGTTGATGCAAGATAGTCAAAGGGGGTGTGGAGTGGTAGTCATTTTCATGTCACTGTAGCCACATCTCCTCTATACAATACCACAATTAACAGCATTATACAGAAGGGGGCGTGATTACTTTAAATTGATTCAGTGAGAATTGCATCATTGGCCGCCCGGTCCGCCCACTTTTCTTGCTAACTTGTCAGCAAGGCAGGGCTGAGGCTAAGATTGGGAGATTTACCCTGTTGTTCCTGGGGACTGGGAGGATCACCCAATTTTCAGGAGCCTCTTGGTCTTTCTGAGAGAGTAGGCAAGTATGCTGTAGAGAGTATGGGTGCCCAGACCTGTCCTCAAGATCTACCAAAAGTTCATATCTATCAGTAACCTGTGGATCTATAGTAGGAATAAATGCCTGAAAATGTGACAGTTAAGCTGTGTACACAAGGGGGAGAAATTTCTGGGAATATGGTCGCTGGCGACCATATTGCCAGTGATGGGAGTGTGCCCCCATTTTCTGCCTCATTCTAATCGCTGGTCACAGGAGCAAGCTCCTGCGACCAGCTGATTACCTCTGTGGCACCGCTGGCTGAGGTTCCTTTTCATCAGCGACCATCTCTGGTCGCTGATGAAAAGGGGACACTGAGCAATATATTGCTCAGCAATATATTGCTAGCAATATATTGCTGAGCAATATATCTCCCCCGTGTGTACACAGCTTTAGTAATGACTACAGCTGTGCACCAGCTAGGTGATTTGGAAAACATAGACCGTTGGTAGATCTCGAGCACCAGTTTGTCCACCTCTGCTCTAGAAATATTGTGGAGGGGCCCTACAAAATGTTGCTATAGGGCCCTCAACAGTCTAGCTATGCCCTCATTATTTAATGCCCCTTTTACACTGCCGCAAAAACCCAGGTTAGCGGTGGGTCAGACTCGGGTCAGCCGCGGTGTAAATGGGTCACCCGTGTCCCTTTACATGGGACTTCTACCCAGGTCCTGACCTGGGTTGAACACAGCTAGGACCTGGGTACAGGGCAGTGTAAATGGGTATGCCGGGTAATCTGACCCGGCTCCCATTTACATCAATGGGGAAGCCCAACCTGCAGACCACACAGCCTCCGCTGCTGTCTGCTGGACTCTGCAGACAGCAGTGGCGGCAGGGAGGAGGTGAATGGATGCCTGTCTGCGATTGGCTGTCCCAGCGAGGGTGATCGCGTTCCCAGCACTTGGAGATTATGTCATCTCCAAGCGCCGCCACCATCTACACTGTGGGTAGGCACCATAGTGTAAATTGTGACAATCCCGGATCCGACCTGGCTTGGATCTCTGTTCCAAATGCCGGGCAGATCCGGGATTTTTGGTGTGAAAGGGGCATTATTTGTATCTGCAAAGAAAAATCAGTCAACTGCACTAAAACATTAATTGCAAGGTTAACATGGTCACATTCAATGTAGAAATGTTCTGTTCTTGTTAGGTGAAGTTCATTCACATCGTATGTTTAGGTGTGGGTGTTGTGTAACTAGTGGAAAGACCTGTTAACAATAGATAATGACTTATACATAAGACAACCTCTCTGACCCAGCAATCTACAACTCATGATTTGCGCTTCTACAATACTTGTGATCTTGTTTCATTGCTGATATTTCTAGCTAGTGCTTGCATAGTGACAGCATATTACATAGCGCTGTACAATATGGAAGGGTTGCCAGACAAACAAAATGACGTCAAAGTCAAAGAAGGTATTGCTCATGAGCGTTACCATTTACCTGGTGTTTTTCCACCCATTCAGTCCAATTTGCGGCTGTAATTTGCCCATCGGCGAATTTACATAAAGGCGAATTAGTCCCAGTTGCCTTTTTTCCGAACAACAAGCTCTGCCGAATTCTCCTGTACAAATGGTTAGACCATCGATATGGCTATCAAATCAGCAAATTTACGATCATTCGTATGAGTTCATTCAGCATTTGGCTCAAAATACGATTGGAAAATATGACACATTTTTATTTGTATTTGCTGAAGCATCATGCTTCTCTGTGTAAAAATTAAGGAAACTAAAAAAAGAAAAACAGCGTTGAGGTTCCCCCCATCTAAGTCGCTGCGCCGTGCCCTGACGGTTTGCATTGACAGTTGCAGAGAGAGTTTTATCGCAAAGTGATTGACAGATAGGGTCTGTTTGGGGGAGATAACGGGGGAGTGGCAGGAAAAAAATGTAGGTGTGATACGACCGTTTCATGGGTTTTATATATTTACAATGGCTCCAGCATCTTACAATGGCTCCAGGGTTACTCAGACGGTCAATGTTTGGCTTATATACATCTAATGGCTGCCTCTTTGTATGCAAGTGGCGGATCAGAGACACCGATATTTACACACAGCCTCTGCGTTCAGTTTTGCAACTGCGAATGCATTTAACGGAATCTCCCTGATATTCCTGGAGAATGGAAACTAAAGTAAACAAAAACTAAAATCTCCAGCGAAGCATACATACCTGCTGTAGGCGGGGGCAGCGCGGTAGTAAGATAGTGGGTATGGCTGGGCGGGAAGGTGGGCTGACCAGTGGCGTAGCTCCAGGAATGGATCATGACAGGGTATTGTCTAATCGCTGTGCCCAACTATCCCCCCACAAATGACATAACTCTCTTGTTGGATAAAATTGGCCACAGCAGCCATCTTTATTGAACAATACAATTTTAAACAATAATCCAAAAACATTCCCACGGAAGGTGGTCCCCGAGGCCCTCAATAAATATATATCCACACCTCTAAGCACTTCCAGGAGCTCTTACCCCCAGCCGATAGCGATTGGCTCGAGGGCACCAATTGTACACACCCAGTGCTCATTAATTAACCTCACCCAGGGGAGTCCAGCCCCCTCATGGGGCCCTCCCCGCCGCATAATTAAGCCTCAATGCCACCAACCTCGAGGACCCCCCTCCGCACAGGCCACTGTGACAAAAAGACATCCTAGCAAATATTCTACCTAAACTATAAAAAATAGGGAAGGGTGGGTGGGAGCTGTTGAGAAAATCTCCCAGTGACCCCTATTTCCTGCCTGAACCCTGCTTATAAACCCCTCCAACACCCCGTTAAGCCCCTCCCCCTATGACCCTCTCCTTAAGCACTCCTCCTATGACTAACTGCTAGTCAGCTCCCTACAAACCCTGTCAGGGGAGCCTACCCCCAGGCTTTGCCTCCAGTCCGGCTCCTACATGACAGGGTATTGTCTAATCGCTGTGCCCAACTATCCCCCCACAAATGACATAACTCTCTTGTTGGATAAAATTGGCCACAGCAGCCATCTTTATTGAACAATACAATTTTAAACAATAATCCAAAAACATTCCCACGGAAGGTGGTCCCCGAGGCCCTCAATAAATATATATCTACACCTCTAAGCACTTCCAGGAGCTCTTACCCCCAGCCGATAGCGATTGGCTCGAGGGCACCAATTGTACACACCCAGTGCTCATTAATTAACCTCACCCAGGGGAGTCCAGCCCCCTCATGGGGCCCTCCCCGCCGCATAATTAAGCCTCAATGCCACCAACCTCGAGGACCCCCCTCCGCCACAAAGCACGAGGTTAAACCCTTAACCCCGTGCGCCCCCCCCCCACATCCGGAACGCTGTTTCTATTCCCTCTTGTAGTCCCAAAGACCAAACATCTATCCCCACAGCATTCAGGTGCACACCGTCACCTCTCCAAAATGCCCCGGCACCAGACTCAAGTTCCCTGTGCCTCACCACAACAGCCCCGTTCCTGGCCATAAAACGCCCAATCGCCCTGTTAACCTTAATCCGTGCCTTATTGAGCTTGTCAGCCGACCTCGCATCCCTCCAATAATGGCGTGGCACGATGTCTGACCAAACCGTGATTAATTCCGGAAACATTGCCCATAACCGTAGGAGATCAAACTTGATATCCCGTATCAACTCCCTAAATGGTCTGCTCCCAAGGTCATTCCCGCCTACATGCAGAACTAATATGTCGGGAACCCTATCGAGCCGAACAAAACGCTGAAATTCCTGCAGCACTCCACTCCATACCATACCGCGTTTTCCCAGCCAGCGAACCACTGCCTCCTCTCTATCCAAACCCAGCTGGCGGCCGTTCGGTCTGACATCCGCCCGTAAAGCTCCCCAAAAGACATATGAATGTCCTAAAATCCAAATCAGGCACGGAGGCTGCCCTAAAACAGAAAAAACACGGTCAACCTCAACAATCCCCTAAACGAACATAAGACCGAAAGCGAGACGATTCCCACCGCCCAATACGCTTAATCAACTCATCCCCAAATCCCATTCTAGCAGCCTCAGTTGCGGCCCCAATGCGGAAAGAGTGACCCGCGTATTCCTCCCCCTTGAGGCCCAACGTCCGCAGGACTGCTCTAAACACACTTGTGAACTGAAACCGTGATAAAAAGGATCCATTCGCATGCATCAGCAAAGGATCCCTTTCCCTGCCCACTCTGACCTCCTTAAATATCCTCAGCCGTGCCACCGGGCACATATCCGACCCTGGTACAGAGAAGAGAACTACCTTCTTCCCCCTCCCTAACTGATCCGTCTTAGACCTCCTCACCACTAGCTCCACCCTATCCGAGTATAAATCCACATCCTCTCCTAACAAACCTCCCGGCCTGGACACGCTTGGACTCACGAGCTCCCCAATCCGCAGTGCCCCGAAGAAGGCAAGCGAAAAAGCTACCCCAAACAACCTTTCCTCGAAATTGGAACTACAGACCTCCCCTAACTTCATGCCCATATTCTGTAACAACTGGAAAGACACCGGCCTTCTCTGATCCTGTATGACATGGCCTCTCCTCCAACCTTTTAAAGCCTGCGCAATCAGGAAATTCTTAGTGACGTCAGGCCTGCCGCCTGCACGAAACCCAAAAGCCAAGCCCGCCATGCAGCGCGTGATTTTTGCCACTGACCAACCAATCTCCTTACAATGGCCTATATATAGCAAGACAGCCAACTCGTCATCATCCTCCTTCAGACCTACTACCTCACGCCATTCCAACCAGCTCCGCCATTCCTGATTGTATGCCGACCATGTATTCGGGGCCAAGGATTCCCTGATGAGCTGATCGACTACCCGTCCAGCAGAGCCCAGAGCCGACTCGGGAACCCGGTCCCCTCCCTGTCCGCCTCTGGTGCCAACTCCCGAAAACGCTCCCACTGTGAACGAGATAAAGCATCCGCAATGCCGTTAGAGACACCAGGAACGTGCCTAGCCACAACCCACAAATTCAAAGCCAGACATTCCAATACTAACTGCTGCAAAACAGTGACCACTGACGGTGAAGATGCCGACAATTGGTTAATAGCCATGACAACCCCCAAATTATCGCAGTGAAAACAAATCTTCCTATTGCGGAATAGCTCCCCCCAAACAACTACTGCTACCAAGATAGGAAACAACTCCAACAATGCCAAGTTTTTAACCATGCCTCTCTGCACCCAAGACTCCGGCCACCGGCCTACACACCAATGTCCCTGGCAATATGCCCCGAACCCACCACTCCCGGCCGCGTCTGTGAAAAGGTCTAGCTCAGTAGCGACGCATGTGTCTGACATCCACAAAGCTCTGCCGTTAAAAACTTCCAAAAAAGTTGCCCACACCCGCAAGTCCCCTTTCAACTCGCTACCTAATCTGACAAAATAATGAGGAAGAACCACCCCTGCTGTCGCTGCTGCCAGCCTCCTGCTGAAAATGCGGCCCATAGGCATAATGCGACACGCAAAATTCAATTTGCCCAGCAAGGATTGCAATTCCCGCAATCTAATCTTCTTCAACAGCAATGCCCTCCCTACCTCGGCCTTCAAATCCAGCAATTTCTCCTCAGGCAAGCGGCACTCCATATTCTCGGTATCAATGACAATACCCAAAAAACTGATCACAGTCGCAGGGCCCTCTGTCTTACCTGGAGCAAGCGGGACCCCAAAGTCTGCCGACACCCTTTCAACAGTCCTCAACAATAAGTCACATACTCCGGTCCCCCCAGGACCAATACATAAGAAGTCATCTAGGTAAAGAATAACTGAACTACACCCAGAGACATCCTTAACCACCCACTCCAAAAAAGAACTAAAGGCCTCAAAATAAGCACATGACAAAGAACAACCCATCGGTAAACAACGATCAACAAAAAACTCCCCGTCCCAACAACAACCCAACAAACGCAAACTGGTTGGGTGAACCGGCAGCAAACGGAATGCCGATTCAATATCAGTCTTTGCCAATCTGGCCCCTTTCCCAAACCGCTTCACCCACTGAACAGCCGCGTCAAACGATGTATAAACCACCGAGCAGATGTCAGGGTCAATGCCATCATTGACCGACGCCCCTTTTGGAAAAGACAAATGGTGTATAAGACGAAACTTGTTCGCCTCCTTTTTTGGCACCACCCCCAATGGAGAGACTATCAAATCTGGCCATGGTGCCGACCCAAAAGGTCCAGCCATACGACCCAGCTGCACCTCCTTACGCAGTTTATCCTGCACCACCTCTGGATGCTCCCTTGCAGACTTCAAATTCCTCCTCAAGCCCCCTGAAACCTGTACGTCGGAAGGTATCTTAAAACCTTCCCTAAATCCCTCCTCCAACAACACGGCTGTCTGCTGGTCAGGATACCTACGCAGATAGCCCAGCATCCTTTCCAGCCGGACCGGTGTCTCCCCCTTTTGAATTACCGTCCCGTGACTTCCCTCTGAAGCATTTATTTGCACCATGGGTCCCTCCACACGAGGAACATTCATGTTTAAATTTGCATTTTGCCCCAAAACGACATGACCCGTCATTAAAGGCAAAGCAGAGTCCCTTCTGCATGGCCGTCCCATTTGTGGCCCCCCCCCCCCCGTCCCCACGAAAGGGCTGCCCACTTTTTGTGGGAGCCGTCACCTTTAACCATAAAGCAATATCCTTATGGTCCCAACGTATGTTAGGGCGAACAGCCTTCCTCTGCCTAAACTGCTCATCGTACCTGAGCCAAGCCAAGCCCCCATACACACGGTATGCCTCTCCTATCGCATCCATGTAACAAAACAAGCCTGAACAATTGTCGGGCGCCTTCTCCCCAATCACACTAGCTAAAATAGCAAATGCTTGGAGCCAGTTCGTGAATGACCGCGGTATCAGCCGGTACCGCCGCCGTTCCTCCTCCTCCTTCTTCTCCTCCTTACGGGGCCTATCCAGATTAAAACGCTCTAAAGGGAGCAATGAAAACATATCAACGTATTCCCCTTTCCAAATCTTCTCCCTCACCTCCTGCTTCAGGTGGGCCCCCAATGGCCCCTCAAAGCATACATACACCTCCCCTTTTGCAGTGTCACTGAGCCTTCCACTCTCCTCCTGCGTCCCAACACTGCCCCCTTCTGCCCCTGCACTACTGCTATTTTGCTCACCGCCGGATACCGGCACCCCGCTGCTCACCAGCACCCCACTGCTAACCGGCACCCCACTGCTAACTGGCACACTATTACTGACTGGCACACTAATGCCAGCTGGTGTGCCCGCATTCTGCGGCACCCATGCTGCCGCCGGAGACGGCCCCGCCCCCTGCCGCAAACCCACCAACCAATCTGCAAAACCACTCAATAATTCAGTAAAACCTCTACTCATTTCCCCTTGGAGGGCTAACCCTCCCCCCCCCTGACTCTGCGCTAAAGCATTAACAGACATAGAGACAGACTCACCAGGCTGCCTGGGGGCTGTGAACCCAGCAGCCGCAGGTCCAGTGTCCTGACGAACTCCAGCCAATAAGGAAGGACCAGGTATTTCTCCGTCATCTGCTGACGCTGCCATCACTCTTCTCCTGACATCCCGACCCTCAGGTACAGCACCAGCCGGCGTGACCTCGTTGGAGGCGGAGCCAGCTGTGCGCCTCTCGCTCCGTGTACCAGGCCTGCGGTCCTCAGCCTGTACTTCTGCCCCCCTGGCACGACTCACCCCGCGCTGGGCAGCAGCATGCCCCGCATGCCCCACCGCACCAGGTCCAGTACCACGCAACGCCGGATCTTCTTGCACGTGGGGGGGATCCCCCCCGCGCGGAGGGTTCCGCCTGCTGGTTGGATTCCTCCCAGACCTGGTCCTGCGGGCGGAAGGTGCCCGGCCCACAGCCTGGCCTGGAGGGTCCCTAACGGGGCTCCGTGAACGGCGCTGAACCCTGGGGGACACAGATGGGCTAAAGCGCTCCGGAGGCCTGGACCTCCGAGGCCGTGCACCCGCTGGAGCAGCCTCTTGCGTTGCTGCTCCCAGTCCCCCCAGCAGACCTGACATCTGCTGCTGCAGCCACTCAGTCCCTCTGGTGCCAGCTGCCTCCCTGAGGGCAGCAAGCGCAGCGGATACCTCTGCATCAGCGTTGCCTGGAGAAGCCATGGGAGATGTCACGCTGCTTAGCTGTTGAGAAAATCTCCCAGTGACCCCTATTTCCTGCCTGAACCCTGCTTATAAACCCCTCCAACACCCCGTTAAGCCCCTCCCCCTATGACCCTCTCCTTAAGCACTCCTCCTATGACTAACTGCTAGTCAGCTCCCTACAAACCCTGTCAGGGGAGCCTACCCCCAGGCTTTGCCTCCAGTCCGGCTCCTACATCTTGGCTCTACCCCCTGCTATACAGTGCTGGAAAACAACCACTGTATAGGTGGGGCTACAATGATGCTATTCAGCACAAAGTGCATTATAAGATCCCCCCTCGGACCACCCACTTCCCACTTCTACACTGTTGTGGGTGGTTGAGGGGGTGTCCGCGGGGCTGCTGGCTGGAACGCAAGATATTTGCACACTTTTCCAGGAGGCCGGGAATACCATCCAATTTTCAGGAGCCTCCCGGGAGGGTAGGCAAGTACTGTATGCTTCAAAGACATCTATCCTGTCCACAGGATGTAAAAAAGTCAGTTGCAATACACTGCTAATCTTTTATCCAGTGGGGGATATGAAGAAGGAAATATGTATTCTTTATTATTTAATTGGTTGTGTGATCTAATCATACTTTCAGTCAGTAAAGTTTGGTTGAAGCAAATGCATCCCAGGGAAAAGGGAAGTAACCACCTCAGTTACTTATTTCATACGCTCTATTTCCCAGCCCTGGATCTTGGGTAGACTGGTGTCAGGTGTTGTGTAATGTTCTTGCATGACATGTTCAAATGTCATTTTAAACTTGTTCACCTCATAACTTTACCCCAGGAAATATAGGTGAAAGGTAAATGCTTCGATCTCTCACATACTATTTCCATGTCACCTGTGTAACACGCCCCTTTAGGTGACTGTCCTCAAGTTTCACACAGTTTGGAATTTTTCGCAGCGTTTGTTATGCAGACCTGAAAGAAAGTTGACCTTTCAAAAACTCTTCCTGAAATATAACCGGCTGCTCCAGCGTTTTACACACATACGTGCAAGCCGGCAGAGCGCAACCACTCAACATCTAGGGGCCGATTTATGACGGATCGCATATTCAATGAAATTTGGGTGGGATCTTTCTGGCCAGGATTGCATTGCAATATGCGATCCCGTCACCATCATGTATAACTGAGCACACGCAGGGAAAAGTGATATGCTCTGCCGGCTGCACAGCGGCCACTTCTGGGGAGGGTTCCGGGGGAACCCTCTCCCCGGCCAGCAGTGCGATGTTTAGCCCATAGGCTACAATGGGCTATCGCTATTTTCAGATGGCGGTAGCCAATATCAATCAGGGGTATGTGTCATTAGGTCTGGTCAACCAAATTAAACAAAGTAAACATCTGCATTAAAAAAGATAGGTGTTATTTTTTACATGTTATATGACATTGGTTGGGTTGCACTAACCATCGCTTAGTGATCGATGTAGTACATCCTGCCACTTGCTGCGACCATACTAATTGCAATAATGTACCATGGCTATTTGGTTTGAAGCAGTGGCTGTAGTCCCCCAGTAATTATCCGACACCACCAGTAAGCCCAGTCATTTGCAGAGACTTCATAATATTTGCTAATCACCTGCTGGAATGTGATTGGCAAATACTGCATCCAATGGGAAGCCTTTCTGCCTCTCTGTTGCACTTCTAGGATGGCTGCCAATGCAGTGCCTAGAAGAAGCCACAGAAATGCCTCCCAACTGTTCCGAATACAGCGGGAACGTCCCAGTTTTCGGGGACGTTCCCGCGTCCCTCCCGCGGCTGGCAGTGTCCCGCGGCGGGGGGGGTCAGTTGGGAGTACCCCCGTCAGGTGCTGCCCAGCGCATAACAGAGGGGCTGGGGGCATGGCTAGAGGCTCACAGAGCCTCTGGGCCATGCCCCAACAGCGTCAAAAGGGGGCGCGGCCTTGCGATGAATTATAGGCCATGCCCCTTTGCGGCAAGCCACACCCCCTGATTTCATCACGCACCTTTGTCCCTCCCTGCCGGACCAAAAAGTTGGGTGGTATCCAGAAAATAAGGGTGGGGTGGTAGTGCATGCGCAAGCCTCTTCCATGGGCTGCACAGGATGCAGCCCATAGAAGTCAGTGCACATGTGGCCCGCCACTGTCTGAGTTTTTTCCTTCTCTACAACAATTACTGTAGCTTGCTCGACCATCCATCACGGTCCGACGGTTGGCGCAATGGCCGGCGTGTGCTTCAGGTGGAGCAACATGAGCTACCGGCAGTCCCCCAAAGATTGTTTGTTTTTTACATTTATTTTTATTATTCAGTTATGTTGCAGTGTATGCTTTATTGGGTAGTATCTCAACCTATCTGGTGTTATGCAGAATGGCACTAACGCATTCACTGTACATCTAATAGAATCAATAATGCAAAATAGGTTAGAGAAGAGTGTACATAATCCGTGTGTGGAATGCAAATATCTAATGGAAATGATAAAACATCAAGTGCATACACACAATGGGATGGAAAAATACAATGGTATGATTCAGATTGGCTCAGTAAGCAGCGAAAATCACTGCTTACCAAACACTAAAACACCCCAACCCCCACCCCCCTGCCGTGGAATCGCTATCCATCGATTGATCTCTCCTGCCTTCACAAATAAGTCATTCTCAACTAACTTTTTTTTCCTTCGTCCTGTGATGTCAGCCGCCTGCCCCCAGGGGCAGTCATCCGCCCCAAAAGCGTTACCATGGGAATGCCCAGCGTTTTCATGGGGACGCCTATAAAACATTGCCCGGTCCCATGGGCTATCCCCGTTTCCAGCCCGCCCGACCCCAGCCCTTCCTTCTCACAACATACAGCCAGGCGAGTGTGTAACTTGCAGAAGCCATTAGTTGCCGGGTTCTGCACATGCGCACACCTCCCCCCCCACCTTCCGAACGGTGTTGAATCAGGGCCAGTGTGTGGCTCACAGTATTATTTGGTCTCCTTTGTGCTGTTGTTCTGGATGTTTGTTGTTTAGACAAACAAAATGAGCTACTGTAGAATCTTTTCTGCATTTTGGGGGTTATTCAGACCTGATTGCACAGCTGCAATTCCAAAGGATCCCTGCCCAGGCTGACCGGTCAGGGGGTAAATGCTTTGGCCAGCGTGACTTGTATAAAAAGTCTCCCCTGGGCTGTGGCATTACCCTGCTGGCTGGTTGGGCCCTGGTTCTTGAAATGCGGGGGACCCCTACTCATTTTGTCCCCCGTATCATTGAGCCTGGTACTGGTTTTAAAAAATTTGGGGGACCCCTATTTGGTTTGCCCTGTTGGACCGGGCCCAAGCTGGTTATGCTCAGGAGGGGGGACTCCACGCCGTTTTGTTTTTTTTGCTGCAAGTTTGCATCTCATTGAATAGTAGATTTTTTTCAAAAAATTCCTGATTTCGG
The DNA here is from genome assembly GCF_055691185.1 of Crinia signifera. NCBI lineage: Eukaryota > Metazoa > Chordata > Amphibia > Anura > Myobatrachidae > Crinia > Crinia signifera. Next base: position 56,841,344 of record NC_139219.1, on the reverse strand, counting down.
AAAGTGCGATTTTGTGCGATTTCAGAACCTTACTAAAAATCGCATCCCATTAAATCTCACCCGTAGTTTCACAACAGCTGGAGAGCCACAGGTTGGCCAAACCCGGTATACCTGATTGCAGGGCTCTGCAATTTAGCAGAGCAGTGATCAAGTATAAATAACCCCCTAGTGCCTAAATAGAAGTGTTTTCAATTTTGGACAGCTTCTATTCTATCCTTGCCAAGCTCAACTACTTACAGTATATACAATGCAGACAATCCTTTATGCTGACCATGTACAATTTATGTATTTGTTTAAAAAAATTGTATTAAATGCAGCATTATTTCCCAGGAAACTTGGATAAAAATGAAGAGCTGGAGGATTTGGTTGCAGAGTTCCTCAATGTAGAAGCTGCAATGGTTTATTCCATGGGCTTCGCCACAAACTCCACAAGTATCCCGGCACTGGTTGGCAAGGTACCTTATTTGTATAATAGTATAATATAATAGAGAAAATTATGACATGCCTATAAATGGTTTCATTCAGGGAGATGAACAACGTTCCCCTCAAAGATATTGAGAAAAAAAAGGGCAAAATAATAAAAATAACTAGAACACATAGAACACATGAACGAATACAACCCACAGGGCCGGCGCCACCACTAGGCAGCTCCAGGCATTTGCCTAGGGCGCCAGTTTGCGGCAGGAGGTGCCCGTGGAGGTGAGCAACTCCCCCCCCCCCCCCGTGGGATCCCCCTACCCACCCCTGGTATTACTTAGAGGCTGCCGCATCATCTGACACCCCCCCTCCCCCACCCCCGGGAAATGACGCAGCAGCCTGCCCGACACCCGCTGCCATCACCCGACACCCGACACCCCCTGCCCCCACCCACCCCGGAACACTGCGGCCTGCTGCCGCAATTGCCGGCACCCCCCCTCCCCCTGGACAGCGGCCGGGGGGCGGGTGAGCACCGGAGCGCCCCCCCCGCCCCGCCTGGGGCGCTCCGGTGCCTTGCACCGGCACTGACATCCCAACACATATTACCTTAGTCTAAGGCACTGACCTTGAAACCAAGTAAGTGTATAAGTTGTAACATTTACTTTTGCTGCAAAAAAATATATTTTGTGACCATTATTTGTTTAGACCACAGGTTCTCAAACTCAGTCCTCAGGACCCCACGCAGTGCATGTTTTGCAGGTCTGTTAACAGAATCAAGTGACATAATTATCTCCACCTGTGGATCTTTTAAAACGTGTCAGTCAGTAATAAGTGCAGCTGTCGGATGACTGGGAAAACGTGCACTGTGTGGGGTCCTGAGAACCGAGTTTGAAAACCACTGTACTAGGACATTTGTCGAGTATATTTGTTCACGGTGTCTGTTGGATGCAGATCAGTATGTTAAGGGCATTGAGGGACTGATTCAGGTCGGATCCGCATGGCCCGAATTCGGGCCAGTGACCGATGTTGCGGGTCTGCGCATGTGTATGGGTGAAATTGGCATGTCCAGACCCGATGTGGGAATACTTTTGGTGAGTATAACACTCGCCAGGAATTCGCACAGGCAGGTGAGGGAAGGGGGCGGAGAGCAGGCTGGGGTAGGGTAACATGCAGAGTTTTATTGACAAGTACATTTTATAAAATGATAGGCACAGCTATCAGATTACTATCAGAGCTGAAAGTAGACATTTTGGTAACCTGTGCCAGAAAGAGAATTGGTGCCCCCTCCCTCCCCCATAGTCAACATAAGTTCAATTGTGCAAAAAATATAGGGTTGTAGTTTCATGCGGAAGGAGCGTAACCACAGATTAGTACTAGTTCACATTATGCCATAAACATTACTGTGACATCTGCAATGGGAAAAGTCAAAGACGTCCCCCTTGAACCACCCGGCAGCTTCCCGGTGGCAGGATCACATACAATATATTTCATGTGGTACTTTTTGCATGCAATATAATAAACACATATGATTTGACACTCTTCACCTGATTCCTCGGCCCAAGCCATCATAATCGATTGAAATCGGGCAAAATCACACAGGTGTATGGCCAGCTTTATACACTTTATGCTAAACACATGTCCCTTGCATACATTATGCTCCAACAGTTGTAGAGCCCCTTACACACATTATGCCCAACAGTAGAAGTGCCCCTTACACACATTGGGCCTTATTCTGGTTGGAGCGGCCGGGCCGTACGCGTACGTCCCGGGGTTTTTCATGATCTGCGCATGCGTAAATTCGCTAATGCGCAGGCGCAACCACTCCACAACGCTTACGGACGGGTCTCTACGTGCGAAAAAACCTGTACGCGAGTGTACGGGCATTGGGGGCGGCATAGGGGCGTGAAAAGGGGAGCGGCCGAAATAATGAGGGAAAATGGGAGTAAATATGGGCGTACACGGGGGTGTGCACCAAAAATGAGCGGTGCTACTACCGCACGATCGACTAAGGCACCGTTCATTTCGGACACTAAACAGGCGGCTGCCAACCGCCATCTCAAACCACCCCTACAGATACCGCATGCCAGCGTGCGCCTGAGTTTGCTAATTAACGCTGATTCCTACTCAAACACATACACCTGAATGTAATAAGCAATGCTGCAGTCTATTAAGTCCAAACCATGATTTCACTACCTGCAAGCCACACACAGCACTCAAACACATTGGAAGCTTATCTTTCTATACTTCTCTACATTTAAAGGTTTGTTTAATTTAAGGTAAGAATCTTTGTAAGACCTGCTTATATATGCAAAGGTAGGTATTTGTTAAACAGTTAGACACATTCACTACGTGCTTTCATAGACTTTACACAGTAGCACACTCAATCGACACAAGTCGACATGTGTCAACGTGTTCACTGTAATACAAACATAGGTTTTGTATTTATGATACAATAACATAAACCACATCTAACACCTACAAAGGATGTTTCAGCAATGTTTTAATCCCATGGCCACTATTTTGCACATTAATTAATTCAATCAATTAATTAATTTTCATAATTATAGTTGAAAGGGAAGATATGCTGGTCCATATATGTGAAGGGTATGTCAGCGTACACGGACGTACGCTCACTCTCACGAGCGGTGCCATAAGCTGAGTTTTCTATTGAAAACAATAGGGACCCGTCCGTGCAAGCTGGCGTACGCTCAGATAGCCGCAAGAAGTCGGTGGGAAGACGGCTGAGACGTCCGTAAACGGTGGTGTACGCTCAATTGTACGCCAGTTGTCGGAGTGTAAGGGCTGGCCCGTCCGTGTACGTTGGCGTACGCTCATTTGTACGCCACTCCCCTTCTGCGTTGTTTATGCCCGTACGTATGCGGCAGAGTTGTGGGTGGACTTAACCCCAACGGCCGCGTACGGCTAGCGTACGTTAATGGCGAACGTACGCACGTTTGGCCGCTCCGATCAGAATAACCTCCATTATGCCCACAAAATACTGCCTCTTACAAAAGCTATACCCACAGAGTGGTAATGCCCTATACAAAAGTTATACCCACAGAGTAATAGTACCCCTTTCAGACAGTATGCCCACAAAGTAGTACCTATGCAGGAAGGTCAACAACTACGTACCAAGGGTGAAGTATTTGTAGCATAAACCAAATGGTGTTTTTAAGAAAAAAAAAAACAGGCCTATACACACAAACATATGCATACACACACACAAACTACATACAGTATACACAGATACACATTTACATACAGTACAAACAGGTTATGCACGCATACTGTATAAAGAAGTGACACTATGGTCCTGGAAGCTCCACGGTCATCAGACTGATTGCTGTGGTGCCTGTGTTGGGGTCTCGCTGGTGGCCCTGTCTGCAGCCTGCTTGGAACCCCTGCTTGTTACTGAGGACACCAGTGGCTGCATTACCTTTCTGATCCCTTGCTTGCCCATCTTCTCATGCATGCTGCTGCAGATAGCAGTAATGGATGTAATGGCAGGTGTCAGGGTCACAATGGATGCAGGGTTGTTGCTGGTTCTCCTGTCACAGGGCATATACTCCACTTATGAGCTGTATGCAGAACACAATTGATGCCACTCTAATTACAGCCTGGGTTGTTATGGACAACTTCTACACCGGTCCACTTCTCCACTCTTCACACTGCTTGATACATCTCCACCTTTTATCCCTTATTGTACAGTGGCAAACGCAGGATTTTTAGAGGTGGGTTTCCAAATGTAATCCAAAATCTCCCACTCTGCATTGGAGTAAAAACCAGAATATTGGGGAATGGTAAAGCCCTAAAATTGGTCTTTTTATACACTGGATACTGTATGAAATAGAGTATTAATATTTAACAGAACAGGAAAAAGTTAAACATAGTGTATCATAATAAATAAATACACAAACATTATAGAACCAATACTGCACTTTCCAAGCTCACAATCTCCCACTTCATGGTAAGGCTCCTGTCTCTTCCTCCTGGCAGCTGCTCTCCATTGCGATGTTTGAGGGCTCAGTTCCACACATACAGTAAATGTGGTAGAAGAAGCGGGTACACTGGGCATGTGCAGCAGCTCTGCTCTGTCCCTTACATTGCATAATGTGGTGGCAGCTCTATTGATCATATTATATACCAGTGCAATTGTTGTCATATTTTAAGGCACTTGCCTATGTTGTAACTCATTATTATAACTTTGCTACTTTTGACTGACTTTATCATACTGTATTTTATTGTCACAGGGTTGCCTTATATTAAGTGATGAGCTAAACCACACGTCTCTTGTTCTTGGTGCCAGACTTTCAGGGGCCACAATTAGAGTTTTCCATCATAACGGTAAGTGTCACTTTAACCAATGAAAGTCTACTGTCTGTGTGCATCCATCATATAACATGTTATAGTATGACAGATACACATTCCCATAATGGTTATTTTTGCTCATCCATAATACTATATTATGTATAATAAACCTGCACATTACTTTAATTATTCATATCAACCCATTAACACATACCGTGCATGTGTTTCTAAGGGGCCTATTCATAATCACTAACTGGTCCATTACTCATGCAGAAACGCTAGTGTCCGCATGTTTTATATAACAGGCCCATTCACTGGGCATCCGCCTAGTATTCAGCAAACTACAAAATTTGAAAGCTTGTGAGAACCAACACCATCTTTAGATGGCATTGGTTCCGGGTATCCTGTTCCTTTATACGGGAAGGAGGTCTGGGGTTGCAATGAATGACCTTAGGCTAAAGAAGGCCGGCAGCTCTGTGGTAAGTATAGCCGCTACCTCTGTTGAAGTATTAGGGATCACAGGGACAGTTGCTTCTCAGAGTAGCTATCCCCACTCTGGAGCTATACTGAATCGATCCAGTAATTCATTATCCACCAACACAACTCAAAAAGAGTTGGAAAGTTAATTACCGGGGCCATCCACCTTCAGTGATGAATAGGAGCCTACACGTTTGGCTTAAATAAATCCACATTTTGAATACACAAGTGAATGATTTCTAGAACTTGGAAGCACAAATGAATGATATCTGCGTGATGCATTGGACTGTACACCTGCCCTGTGATATCTGCATGATGAACAGTACTGTACACCTGCCCTGTGATAGCTGCATGATGTACAGTACTGTACACATGCCCTGTGATATCTGCGTGATGTACAGTACTGTACACCTGCCCTGTGATATCTGCATGATGCACAGGACGGTACACCTGCCCTGTGATATCTGCGTGATGTACAGTACTGTACACCTGCCCTGTGATATCTGCATGATGTACAGTACTGTACACCAGCCCTGTGATATCTGCATGATGTACAGTACTGTACACCCGCCCTGTGATATCTGCATTATGTACAGTACTGTACATCCACCCTGTGATATCTGCATGACGTACGGTACTGTACACCCGCCCTGTGATATCTGCATGATGTACAGTACTGTACACCTGCCCTGTGATATCTGCGTGATGTACAGTACTGTACACCTGCCCTGTGATATCTGCATGATGCACAGGACTGTACACCTGCCCTGTGATATCTGCATGATGCACAGGACTGTACACCTGCCCTGTGATATCTGCATGATGTACAGTACTGTACACCTGCCCTGTGATATCTGCATGATGTACAGTACTGTACACCAGCCCTGTGATATCTGCATGATGTACACTACTGTACTCCTGCCCTGTGATGTCTGTGTGATGTACAGTACTGTACACCTGCCCTGTGATATCTGCATGATGTACAGTACTGTACACCTGCCCTGTGTTATCTGCATGATGTACTATACTGTACACCTGCCCTGTGATATCTGCGTGATGTACAGTACTGTACACCCGCTCTGTGATATCTGCATGATGTACAGTACTGTACACCTGCCCTGTGATATCTGCATGATGTACAGTACTGTACACCAGCCCTGTGATATCTGCATGATGTACAGTACTGTACACCCGCCCTGTGATATCTGCATGATGTACAGTACTGTACATCCGCCCTGTGATATCTGCATGACGTACAGTACTGTACACCTGCCCTGTGATAGCTGCATGATGTACAGTACTGTACACATGCCCTGTGATATCTGCGTGATGTACAGTACTGTACACCTGCCCTGTGATATCTGCATGATGCACAGGACTGTACACCTGCCCTGTGATATCTGCATGATGTACGGGACTGTACCCCTGCCCTGTGATATCTGCGTGATGTACAGTACTGTACACCAGCCCTGTGATATCTGCATGATGTACAGTACTGTACACCCGCCCTGTGATATCTGCATGATGTACAGTACTGTACATCCGCCCTGTGATATCTGCATGACGTACAGTACTGTACATCCGCCCTGTGATATCTGCATGATGTACAGTACTGTACACCTGTCCTGTGATATCTGCGTGATGTACAGTGCTGTACACCTGCCCTGTGATATCTGCGTGATGCACAGTACTGTACACCTGCCCTGTGATATCTGCATGATGCACAGGACTGTACACCTGCCCTGTGATAGCTGCATGATGCACAGGACTGTACACCTGCCCTGTGATATCTGCATGATGTACAGTACTGTACACCTGCCCTGTGATATCTGCATGATGTACAGTACTGTACACCAGCCCTGTGATATCTGCATGATGTACACTACTGTACTCCTGCCCTGTGATGTCTGCGTGATGTACAGTACTGTACACCTGCCCTTTGTTATCTGCATGATGTACTATACTGTACACCTGCCCTGTGATATCTGCGTGATGTACAGTACTGTACACCCGCTCTGTGATATCTGCATGATGTACAGTACTGTACACCTGCCCTATGATATCTGCGTGATGTACAGTACTGTACACCTGCCCTGCATACTAGCTAGTGTCTGTCACCATATACTGGGAAGTGTCCATATCTGATTTGACAGTCATTAGGTCAACATTAAATGGACTACATGTTTTAGTTCGACAGGAACAAAAGATCGACCTATACATTGTCAGTCTATTAAGCTTTATTGCCGAATTTACTAATACCCCAGATCCCCCCTCACTCACCTCTGTTGAGATAGGATAGGAATGGCCATAATGATTCATAATCATCGATGGTTTATGTTCAATGTAGAATACTTTTGCCATGATGGGGGAGAACCAGATGGTTTTCCTACATTGATGGCACAGTATAACCGAAAAAATGGTTGATTTTTTTTCCCCCCAAGGTGCTGGTACACGGCGCATAGCTCTGCTCCCAACACCCATGAAGTCCCAACCCCAGATTTTGATTGGTGTACGAGCCAGTTAGCCAATGAAAAGAGATGACCATACCATGGATGATGCAAAACCATGGATGATTATCCATTGCATAATATGCTGCCATTGAGGGCCACTTGCATTATCTCCATTGATGGCAAACGCTCTGATGGCCACCCCTAGCATAGGAAGGAAATGTCACTATCACTACTAGCAGTGACCAGTAAAGTCTCCCAACCCAATTACTGCAATGGCAGCTTCTTCCCATTGGAAGCTCTCCCACTAATCACACAGGGGAGGTGCGTTCTCCCCATGAGGCAGCGAGTCTGGACTATGATCCTTATTCAGGTCTGATCGCAGTACAAATTTGTTCACAACCATGTGCACTGCAGGTGGGGCAGATGTAATGTGCAGAGAGAATTAGATTTGTGTGGGGTGTGTCGAAACTGAAATCTAAATTCATATCCAGAAATACACTCATTTTTGACATTTACTATCCCAAAAATATGGCAATTCGTATTCGTATTGATGTGCTATCAATACGAATACGAATTGCCGTATTTTCGGAATAGTAAATGTCAAAAATGAGTGTATTTCTGGATACAAATACACCTATTTTTTTACAAATTTCCTTTAGTAAATTTCCCCCTCAGTGTCTAGTTCAAACTGCCGTATTCTGATTATCTTTCTTTGTTTGTTTTGTATAGCGCTTTTATTCTGCATCTGTAAAGTGCTGTGAGTTCTACTGAGAGAAAAGCAGGAAATAAATAGCATTAGACATCCAGGACTACAAATCCTTCATTGTTCTTAACTTCCTACCAAGATAAAGTAAAATCACTTGGCTACCTGATACTTGTGTAAAAAATAGAAAAACTATTGTGTATTGCTGTGGAACTATGAGTCCCAGCAAGCCTGCACCACATGCAGGGACTTGGAGAACCACAAGTCCCAGCATGCGGGGCATCAAAGGGCCCGCTGGCACAGTAATAAAAATAGTCAAATAAACACACAGACACACAATAAAAATAAAACTTTAATACATCCAAAGCCCATACATACAGTACTGATACTTACCTATCTTGAGCCCGTCGGTGGGTCCCAAGGTCCGGTTCCGGTGCCTTGGTTCTGGTGTCTTGGTTCCGGGCCTGGTCCGGGGCTCCAGGGCTGAAGAGTCCAGGGTCCTGGATCCGAAGAAATCCATGGGGGACCTGTGGAAGGAAATCCTACTCACCAGGTCCTCTGGCGAAGATCCCGTCATCTTCTCCGTCTCCGCCGTAGTCCACCGCATCAGCCGCCGGTACCCGATATGACTTTGAGAGGCGCAGAGATGTTTCATCTTCTGTGCCTCTCATCCGAATGATTCTCATCCGAAGCGGCCAACCAGGAGCCGACTTTCTCAGATGTTAAAGGGAAGATCTATTGTACAAGCAAACATTAAATTAACTAATATGTCACTTAGGGGGGGAGATGTATCAGCTGTGGATTAAAGAGATGATCAACAGTCAATAGGTCGAGAAGTTCAACAGTGAAATGGTTGACATGGACTTGGGTATACAGGGTCAAAGGTAACATGTAAATGGTCAATGCTTTTTAAAATTAATTTTAACCCTGATCCTAACGCTATCCCTATCCTAGTGCCTAACCTTGAAGCCTAACCATAACCCTGCCCCAAGTTCCTAACCCTAACCCTAGAGCTTCACTGTAACCTTCCCCTAAGTGCCTAACCCTAACCATTCTCCCCTCCGCCCAACTCTAATCCTCCCCTAAGTTCCTAACCCTTACCCCTAATGTAGGTTACACACCAGAACAATTTAGATACAATCTGGACCGATTGTATGTAAATTGGGCATGTTTTGGGCCATTTCTGATCTGATAGCGATCTGATACGCGGTCCAGGTCATTTGGTCATTTCACAGAACCTACCCGCAGCAGGTAGGATCTGGAAATGACCGTTCAGCTGGGTACAGGTCGAGATCGGATCTGATTCAGATCGTGTGCAGGTTGTGAGCAGATTGTGTGCTCCAGCAGATCGTGAGCCGATCGTACGATCGTCTTACGATCTGCTCACAACCTGCATCGTTCTCACCCTAGTTACCTTAGTCCATGTCGATCATTTAACTGTCAATCTATTGACTGCTGATCTGGTGTCAACCTTTTACTATCTTTTTACTGTCTACTGTATGTTCCTTGAAGAGCACTAAAGAAAAGTTGTGCAAATCAACCTATCAGCTACTAAATTACAATTATCAACTGTAGCAGTGTAGCACTTACACTGTGATTGGTATATAAGGAAGCACACAGTCACTCAGCAGCAATGGAGGGGTTTCGGGAGGATGAAGGATTCAAAATGTATGTAACAAACAACAATAATATCAGAGCTGTCACTGATCCACCACATACGAATAGATTGGTTCTACTCTGCTGTCACTTTGCTGTGTCTTTTCGTGTTCTTTAGACATGAAGAACCTGGAAAAGTTATTACGGGATGCTGTTGTCAATGGTCAGCCTCGCAGCCCCAGGCAATGGAAGAAAATTCTGATCCTCGTAGAAGGAATCTACAGGTAATCCCAAAAAACATTCCGGACTTGTCCATATGAGCGGTTTCTGGAGATCTAACAATTAAAAAGAACTTGAGAAACCACAATATAATGTAACTGAAATCCATTGAGCTCTGTCCTGTTTCCATCTCTTGCGTCCAAACTGAAACCCTGTATACTGTACTGTAGTTATCTATGTGAATAGCAACAGTCGTGGGCATAGCGATCACTGTACAGAGATATAAGCTCCTGTTTACAAATACAGATATAGCCATGGTCATTGTTGCCACATGAATTGCCACGTGCGACATATGTGGTGATTGGCATGATCCCAATGCCATTCTGGTGCATCTACTTTGCTCCCACGGCTCATAGAAACTTATTGACGGCAATAGGGCAGCGTAGTAATTCCGCCAACCAAGCACGAACCTCCATGGCGCAGCAACAATGAACTCAGTTGTATCTGTATATGTGAAAGAGGTCTACGAAGACACTAAAACATGCACAGGTTGCCATGTATTGCCAGGCTGCCATGTGTCAAGGCCCGTATACACACAGGGTGATGGGTGCCCAATGCTGAGCAATATGCTTAAGCACAGATCACACAACACACATCGCTTGCACACATGTGATGCACCAGCCACAATCGGTTCAGGCCAGGGTTCTCAAGTGGCCTCTTTGTTCTCCCGCCCCTGTAGTCATTCCGGCAGCCGGGAATCATACTGAACCCCTTCCTAGATAGTGGAGCAAAAGATGCTCAGGACTTGTTTAAGTCATTCCACATTGAGGCCACATTTACTTAGGCACTAAACATGTTTGATGCTAAATACTAAAGTGGGCTATAGCTACCTATATTGAAAATGTTAGCCCAATCCTACCTTTATCTCTGTTGCATTTTACAGCATGGAAGGGTCTATTGTCCGTCTTCCAGAGATAGTGGAACTAAAGAAGAAATACAAGGCTTACATTTACCTGGATGAAGCGCACAGTATTGGGGCAGTGGGAGCTACAGGGCGAGGTGTGGTTGAATATTTTGGGTTGGACCCTGCAGACATCGATGTGATGATGGGAACATTCACCAAAAGCTTTGGAGCCATGGGAGGATATATCGCTGGGAAAAGGGTAAATTAGTTAATTGGCTATGAGATATGATTATGGTAAATTCTTGAACATCCCCAACCACTGTAGAAGGCATCGTACTTTCCTACACAGTACAACAAACCTAACTGTCTCTTTTTACAGTTGGGTTTGTTGCATATTTGTTTTTATAAAATTAAACCATTTTAGCTGTCCTTGAAAATTTCCTTTGCCTTTGACTGTATCATGCATGCATCTATTGAAGGTTCTACTTTGGAACTTATGGCTCTTTTATTTTAAATATAACTACATTTTCATTAGCATGTCTTTTTTATCTAATGCTTACAGCACTGATTCTGAAAGGAGAACACCAGCATAGTATCTTCTTTTATTTAACTAGACCCAATATTCCTCAATGAACCGAACTTCAGGTTAAGGGCTTCCATACATCAGCATGTGTAATATATTTAATTTCCCTGATTCCTCGATGGATGACTGATCATAGCTGGCCATCGAATGATTGATCTTGCCATCATGTCAATGTTGCCAGTGGATCCTAATGTCTAGGGACCATTAGACATGCCCCTACAGATAGAGAGATACTACCTCTCCAATCTCCTGCATTCCTATAATCCTCCATGGTCACAGGCTGTAAAAGGTCTCATGTACTGACTCCTGGTAAAGTTACACAATGCTATCCAATTAGTCACAGAGTTCGGAGTAGAATTTTAGCCCTGTTGGAATGCCAGCATCTGCATGATGAGCTTGAGGTGGTGACTGGTGGCATTGTTACTGCTGGCCTCCAGTACCCAACCTACTGGACATATTTATTTGTACACCCAACACAGAGTGGAAGAATTTAACCAATATTGAAATCATTATTGTAGACATAAGAAAGGTTTGCAGCTCACCAATTATCTAAGTTTTACCTAGAAAGTATACCTAGCAAGTAGAAGTGTAATGGAATTTCATCTACAGGAACTTGTGGACTACTTAAGAAGTCATTCTCACAGTGCACTTTATGCAGCATCTATGTCACCTCCTGTGGCAGAGCAGATCATCAGGGTGATGAAGTGCATCATGGGACGTGATGGGACAATGAACGGTAAGAGACTTATAAACAGGGTTTAAAGTGAATGGGAACCAGGTGGAACTGAGTTCCACCACCTCTAATGGTAGGGGGACCTGAGTTCCACCTCTACCACAGTTCTGAACAGTAATTCCAATAGAAAATTCTGTCCCTGCGGCTTCTTCTTCTGGCACGGCATATGTAATGTAAAGTTAAGATGAACAACTGTGGACATTATGTGTATAAGGGGCATTACTGTGTGATATAATATGAATCAAGGGCACTACATGCGGTGTAATGTGTATACGATTGTGCTACCATGTGTTGTGGGACCATTATCCCTTTATGGGTGGTAGGACACAAATTCCCTGGCACTGGTCTAGGCTTTGCCTAATAGGGGGGAAGGGGGGGTGGTTTTAGGGGAACTGAGTTCCACCACCTCTCCAGGACCACTTTAAACCCTGCTTGTAAATAATTGCCAAAAAAAATGTAAGAAATTTGTCGGCATCCCGCACCTCTGACAAACTCGGACTTTATTTACACCCCGACAAATGTGTCCATCTGAGATCACCCTCCTCTGTCTTGTTCTGAGCTTGCAGTGTCCATCAGAGACCATCTTGCCTTAAGGCCCCCCATACACTACACAATTTGGGCCCGATTTCACCCGATTCTGGATGATCGGGCCGAGAAATCGGGTGAAATTGCCCAAATTGCGTAGTGTATGACATCCGATCTGATCCGATGGGCGGTCCCTTGCGCATCGGATCAGATCTGGAGGTCAGACGGTCTGCACATGAGATAAATCTTATGTGCAGCTGCCAGTGCGGCATGTAGAAGGTCCGGGGTAGCGGGGCAGGAGAGCAGAGTCCGGTCCGGCGGAGCTGTAGGATATGTAGCGGCAGGCTGGGAGCAGGGGCCGCAGGGCAGGTGGGGAGCGCAGGGCAGGGTCCGGTCCGGGGGAGCTGCCGGAGATGAGGCGGCAGACGGGGAGCGCGGACCACAGGGCAGGCAGGGAGCCATTGTATCCTATTCAAAAGACTGGGCGACTGCTGATTGGCTGATTCATCACATGTAAAAAATGGCACATCAAGTGCCAAATCTTATCAAGCTCTCACGGAGAACTGCCGGGGAAGCTCAGGGGAAGTAGGGCCTACTTATCCTTAGGACAAGTTAGCCTAACGTATGGGGCCCTTATTCTTCTGAACCTACAGTAAGATCTGAGGCCCCCTGTCCTGCCTAATTCATGTGAACATATAGTGACCATCTAAGTCCACCTTGTACTGCCTTGTTCTGAATTTAGTGTCCATCTGAGACCGGGTTGTCCTGTATAATTCTCCTGAATCTACTGTGTCCCTATGAGACCACCCTGTCCTCCCTGATTCTTCGGAAATGTTATAGCCTGCGAGATATAGACCTGGACGAGATCTCAATAAGTTTGGGTGTATTTTTTATGCAGCAATAATTTCAAAGGCAAAACTTGGTTGGTTCTGTCTAGTAAATTATTGCCACTTTAAAAATTGTGTTTACACTCTGGGATCTCGCCAATGCCAGCATATAAAACAGTGGTGTAACTAGGGCTCCACATCCCTAGCAGTGGTGGGGGAGAGCAAGAGCCACCGGGGTGCAGGGTCATGGCGCTCATGGAGGCCGCCAGGAGCCCTGTGTGAGCTCTGCAGAAGCAGCAAATAAGGATACGCAGACTTCTCTCTCTGGCTGTTTGTGTGAGGACGCACAGTGACCTGCCCCATGAAGCTCCCATGGGGCGGGTCACTGAGCGTCCTCACACAGACAGCCAGAGAGCTCCCCCTTCCACCTCAATAGAACTCCCATCTAAGTAAATAAACCCCTCAGTATCCATTTGAGACCATCCTTTTCTACTTCATTCTCTGAACCTATAGTGCCAATTTGAGACCACCCTGTCCTGCTACATTCTCTCCTCTGTGAAGCAGGGGGGGGGGGGGGGCGCCGACATGATGTGAAAGGGGTGGGGTGGGCGGAGCTATCAGTGAAATGCTGTGTTTGGGGGCATGGCCAACACAATCACATCATTGTGGCCGTTCCCCCCACCATGCATTGCCGGTATTACAGGCATTGCACAGCAGTGGGCAGGGTTACAATGATGCAGCCTGCGTCATTTGGTCCCACGGACTCCCGCCAAGGGGGGTTGTGGGAGACTAGAGGTTGTCCCGATTTTTGGGAGCTAGGCAACCCTGACCTATAGTATTTATTTTAGACCACCCTGTCCTGCCTAATTCTATAAATCTACAGTGTCCATTTGAAAATGCCTTGTCCTGCCCCATTGTCTGAACCTATATCCATTTGAGACCACCAGTCCTGACTCAGTCTGTCATACTGTGATAGTGTTTTCCTCCAATTTCTTCACATTCTAAGTATCTGGAATCCATATGATCTATATTTCCTTGGAAGACAATAATTACAGCCACTGCGATGCCCAATTTCTTTTTTTTTATCAAGATAGTCCATTGTATTTGATGAAGCAATACTTTCACACCTGGCTATATGCATCTTAGGTCTGGAGAGAGTACATCAGCTTGCAGAGAATACCAGGTACTTCAGGCAGAGGTTGCGTGACTTGGATTTGATTATTTATGGAAATCAAGATTCCCCTGTTGTTCCTGTGCTTATGTACATGCCAAGCAAAGTAGGGTAAGTGCTTCATAATATTTCGGCTAGTCCACTAACCATACTGTTATTCAGTTGTTGCCTAAGTTTTTACACAGAAAAAAAGTAACCTAGTAAAGAAAGAAATCTGGGGTGAAATTTAATAGGATGAGAGATTCAGAAAGTGAGAGATTTGGTAAGAAATCGCCAGGTTTTTTTTAAAGCGCCAATCATTTACACTGCAAAATCACACTGGTTTCGCAGTGTAAATGAATGCCGCGTGCAAAAACCTGGAGATTTCTTACCAAATCTCTCACTTTCTGAATCTCTCATCCTATTAAATTTCCCCAATGATGTTTTGTAAGGCAGTCTAGATCAAGCCTACATTGATTTCTATGCACTTTACACTTTATACCACAATATGACATCATTATTAAATCCAGACCATGTTTGCAGCAAAGAAAACATTGGAAAAAGTGTCTTAACTCTACATTTGGCCCTTAGCGGGCCACTATTGTTGCATTTAACCTCTCCGCACTTCACGAATGAGAATCAGTTGAAATCAAATATACTTGCACAGCTTGTTGTATTTCTCTGAGAAAATATATATTGGCATCTTTTGCTTTTTATTTACAGGGCATTTGCAAGACATATGCTGGAGAAGAAAATTGGCGTTGTCATCGTTGGGTTCCCAGCAACACCTATTGCTGAGGCCAGAGTGAGGTTTTGCATCTCAGCAAAGCATTCAAAGGAAATGTTGGACAGAGTATGTTGCTCCTTTTAATTGTTTCCCACTATCTTGTAGCTTTATATTTCCATGTCTTCGTATAGTTTGTAACAAACATATTTCCCCCTTGAGTTTTTAACATACTGTATTATAAACTCACATTTACCACATATTTGCATGAAATCCTTGGAACGCCCAGCTCTAAATGTAATGTATCTTAATTAACCCACCAGGGTTTGGTATAGGGTTCCGACAGTTGGGATCCCGACAGTCATTAGCCCGACGTCGGGATCCTGACTGGCCGGACTCAGACAGCATGGCGAGCGCAACAAAGCCCCTTGCGGGCTAGCTGCGCTCGCCACGCTGCGGGCATGGTGGCTCGCTACACTCACCACCTATTCTATTCTCCCTCTATGTGGGTCGTGGAATAGTCAGTGGCCGTCGGGAACCCGTCTGTCGGGGTTTTAACAGTCGGGATCCCGACGTTGGGTAAATGACTGTCGGGATCCCGACTGTCGGGACCCCGTTCGGCACCCCCTCAGAGCAGGTAGTGCATGATTATTTGCCCAAAATGTGGCAACTTAAGGGAACTTGCCAATCACAGATAATGAACACAAAAGTAAACATGGGAAAAGCCAATGTGGTGCATTTATTGCAGGGGAATGTGTTTGCAAAGAGGTGGGGGTGGAGGGAGGGATGTTGTGTTTATAAGTACGCTAATACTGTAGATTTAAAAGTTGAATAAAGGTGCCCATACATGGTGCGTTTTCACCGTGTGGTGCAATACGAGCTCCCGGGGGCATCTCATCTCACAGTACAAAAAGTATGTGCTGTACATACTTTTTATACTGCCCTCGCATCGCATTGCACGCAAATCGAATACAAAACGCATTCGTTATGTTGTGATCCAGACCATAACAGCACCTTAATATCACAATAAAACAGCCGGAAATAAAAAAATATATAAATACAAAACAAGTCGATCACAGTTTGTACCTGAGTACCTGTAGCAGTGATTGCCCTCAACAGGAGGTACTGAGTATTTAAGATAACATTAAAAGATCCTAGCTAAAAATTATAGCGAAAATGTATAGAATAGAATTCCTTTATTCGTCACACAATGGAGAAATTCACATTGTTACAGCAAAGTGCATAGTAGAGATAGAATAAATAGCATAATAAAAATAAATCACACATAAAAAACTAAATAAAAGAAAAACCAAAACAAAGTACAGAGGGCCTTATTCTAGTTCACTCTTTCTGACAAAATCCTTCTTAGATGGACAAAACCATGTGCACTGCAGGGGGGCAGATGTAAAATGTGCAGAGATAATTAGATTTAGGTGAGTTATTTTGTTTCTGTGCAGGGTAAATACTGGCTGCTTTATTTCTACACTGCAATATAGATCTCACTTTGAACGTAAAACCCAACCCAAATCTAGGGCCTTATTTTGGTTCATTCTTTCTGACAAAATCCTTCTTATGCTGTGTACACAGGGGGCGATAGGGGCTGAAATCGCTGGGAATATGGTCGCTGAGCGCCCATATTGCCAGTGATTGGAGTGTGCACCAGCGATAAATCGCCGGGTGCGCGCTCCCGTTTTCAGCCCCTGAATGGTCGCTGGTCGGAGGAACATGCTCCTCCGACCAGCGACATCCCCTGCCTCTTCACCCAGCAGTGTTTAAATTTTCATCTGCGACCATCTCTGGTCGCAGATGAAAACGGGACACGGGGCAATAGGATTGCTGAGCAATATATTGCTAGCAATATATTGCCAGCGATCCTATTGCCCCGTGTGTACGCACCTTTAGATGGGCAAAACCATGTGCACTGCAGGTGGGGCAGGTGTTACTTGTGCAGAGAGAATTATATTTGGGTGGGGTTTTACTTCAAAGTGAGCTCTATATTGCAGTGTAAAAATAAAGCAGTCAGTATTTTCCCTGCACAGAAACAAAATTACTCACCCAAATCTAATTCTCTCTGCACATGTTACATCTGCCCCCCTGCAGTGCACATGGTTTTGTCCATCTAAGAAGGATTTTGTCAGAAAGAAGGAACCAAAATAAGGCCCCTAATTCTCTCTGCACAAGTTACATCTGCCCCACCTGCAGTGCACATAGTTCTGTCCATCTTAGAAGGATTTTGTCAGAAAGAGGGAACTAGAATAAGGCCCAGAGGGAGATGCAAACAGGCCACCCAAATAGTTGGATAGTACAGAAAGTGCCTCAATTAGAACAATACTATACAACATACAATAAGAAATGTTTAATTTGTACAATTTAAAACCGATAAAACGGAGATCATCCAGTACATTCCCAGAGTTGTACATGGAAAAAAGATTTCATATTAAATAAAGTTGTTCTTGTACAATAAACCCAACATGTTTCATCTTACGATTTCATCAGGGGCATATTGCGAGAATAATTGAGAAATGGAGAAAGGATCGAGAATTGTATTGATGAAAAAAGTTTTTCTAATCTCCTATCCAACTCATCCACCAAGTGAACTTTCATACACTCGCTGCAGAGGCAACCCGGGTTCCCTGTTTGTTGCGACCTAGGACAAAAGTCCCTACTGTATCCCCCTATTTCTAAAATACTGTATATTAATTCAAAATGTCTTTCATTCTGACCACAAGCCAGACTGCTTGGAGACCGAATACTTGCAGGTACTAGACACCAGGTGCAAAATAGAAACTTTTCATGTTGTTGATAGGTGGTCACTTCTGATTGGCTAAATAGGCCGAAACCATTCCCATTTATGCTAATATGCAGGGCCGCCATCAGGGGAGGTATAGGGGTACTGAAATCCAGGGCCCTTCTAGAATTGATAGCAGCATTGTGGTTAGTACCGTGCTGCCAGAGATACAGACAGGACTAGCGCATTATGAATTAGCAGCAGCACTAGCCGCCAGCCGATAGGAGCTTCCTGCTTGGCAGCCAATCAGAATCTGGGGCATATGTAGGGCAGCCAATCAGGAGCCATATTCATAATGCTGGTGTTGGTGGCTCTGTCCGCATCTCTGGCAAGGAAGATTCACGGAGGAGCAGATTGTGACTCCCGACTCTGCCAGACAGGCGAGTAGGGGGAGCTGCTAGGTAGCTGGTGGCATGAGCGGCCAGAGCCTGGCAAGGAGGAGAGCCAGCAATTTATGGCGCGGTCAGCTGGGGGTGGACGGCTTTGCATAGCACAGCTCTATGGAAAGCCGTCCACAATGCTGCTCATCTGCTGGTAATACAGGCAGATGAACGGCTTTCACGGCGATGACGCGGGAGAGCGCATCACCACTCATCGACTGGCTGCACACACTGGGCGGCTTCGGGCTGAAGGCGCTCAAAACTCCAAGTGGCTTTCAGCTCAGAATCGCCCACTGTGTATTGGTCTTTAGCAGTCAGAAAAAATGCACATTTATACTTAATCTTTTAAAGAGTAAGGCGGCAAATGTGTATATTGTTAACAAAGAAATATGTGTATGAATTTTGTAGGTCGTGGATGAACTTGACAAGATGGGGGACATTTTAAATGTGAAGCATTCAAAGCACTCCAGGAAAAACCGCAAAGTGATTTATGACAAAACAAATGTTGAACTTGATGCTTGAAACTGGTTTCCCATTTTCTGGATCTCTATGCAATCACCATTGTAGTGAAGCTCCCTGACTTTGGATCATATTAATATGCTGCTCCTCATTGCGGTTTGATATACTCTGCAACTCATGAACATTCCAATTTTTTTCGTCTGTACTTGAACAATGTAACATTTTGTAAAGTTTATACATTTGAATGTGTTTTTTTTTGTTTAATATTGTTTAGCTTTTTTGAATTTAGGACTGAATGGTTGCTTATAACAGTAAACTTGGTTTATAGCTTTTGTTGTGTCAGTATCCATTCCTTGGACAATATAGTAGCAGATAAATGTGTGTGACTGGTGCATGTAAAGTGTAAACTTAATGTAACTTCTGAAAATTCCCCAAACATTATCTCTCTATAGGCAATACATGCCTATGGGCATAATGCAAATGCATCGGCAGCAGTGAATTTAAATACAGCTGCTGTGTGAAATTGTGCAAATGTTGTTGCTGCAGTAGTGCCCTAGTTCATTTTATGCCCATAGTAGTGCCCTAGCTTATATTATTCCCGTTAGTAGTGTCCTATATTATTCTCCATAGTAGTGCCCTAGTTCATGTTATGCCTCATAGTAATGGCCTAGATTATTCTTATCTCCATAGTAGTGCCCTAGTTCACTTAATGCCCCACAGTAGAGCCCCAGCTCATTCTATGCTCCACAGTAGTGCCTTAGTACATTATATGCACCATAGTAGTGCCCTAGTTCACTTTATGCCACATAGTAGAGCCCCAGATCATTCTATGCTCCATAGTAGTTCCTTAGTACATTATATGTGCCATAGTAGTGCCCTAGTTCACTTTATGCCCCATAGTAGAGCCCCAGCTCATTCTATGCTCCATAGTAGTGCCTTAGTACATTATATGCACCATAGTAGTGCCCTAGTTCACTTTATGCCCCATAGTAGTGCCCTAGCTCATATTATTCCCTGTAGATGGGTCTTAGTTTATTTTATGCCGAACAACAGTTTTCTCTAGTTTACATTAGGGCTCATAATGAATAGAATCTGATTGGTTGCTATGGGCAACATCCCATCTTCAATAAAACTCCCATCTTAGTAAATATCCTCCTATATCTCCCCTGTAGTGTCTTGTACAGCCTGCACATTGTGTAAAACTCTGGATGCAAAGGTGCCAGGCACATTGATTAAGTCGACCTGCGTCTTTTCTTGGCCAGTACTGATGTAAATGCCCATTAATGTGCATAATTTGTATTGTATTACGAAATAAAACAAAGTATGTTTTGTAGGTGGCACAAGCTATTCCAACCTGCCCACCAATAGAATCGTTTTTTTAACCATTTTTTCTTTATTGAAGCATGACATATACATATAAATCCTTAAACAAACATATGTTCCAATGAGGGACACTAAGACCCAGAAGATACCTAGTGTAGTGGGTTAACTGGACCTTTCACTCAGGAAGCAGAGGCTGTTGGGGCAGAACATTGAGAAGGTGCCAAGGGAGAATCTGAAGAGAGGTTGCCAGACATACTGAGATGTTGTCAGCCGGAGACACTGAGACATTGGCTGCAGGTGATGTTGGGGCACAGAGGCGGAGCTAATGGTGGTCAGAGCGGAGCAGGAGGCCATTGATGGAGCTGGTGGCTGAGCAGAAGAGACTAGCAGCAGGAATCTGGCCTCGGTCTTACAGCACATGGTGAGGCAGCGGTTGCCATTGTGGTGTGAATTGCTGCATCAAAGGAAAGACCCATTGGGGCAACATCTTCAGAGGGGTGCAAGTACCGTGTGGAACAGGTCTGTTGTATCTTTTCAAAGTAATGCTATATTGTATATCTACATCACACATGTGTCTTCTAAAGCCACAGTCAGGGCCTGATTAATGGTTCCAGGTTTCCTAGGCTAATACACATTTAGCTCCCCTTCTAATGCTGTTAAACACACGTGTATGGGCTCTCAGGGACTCACCAGTCATACTGCCCATGTGCTTGTAATGAAGTTATACAACTGGCATGTAGAATTTAATGCTTTTTGCGTGAATTTGGCTTTAGGCTGCCCAGCTGGCACTGTAGCATAATGTAGGTAAGGTAATGGTTCCATCAGTAAGTAACATTGGCGTTCCGCCCCACCCCTCCATTTTGGTGCCCTAGGTTGCAGCCTAATCAACCTATAGGTCAATCAGGCGCTAGCCATGGTATAGAAGATATATTTTAAGTTGAATGCTGAAACTACAGCCCACACTTCAGCCCATATTGTGGAAGTCTGATGTAGGTTGCTTTCTACAAGTTGGAGTGACAGTGCTCTGCATCCCCACAGAAAGAGACACTTCCTGTATTGTAATTGGGACACGGCGTTGCACCAACAATTGAGAGTTGGCTAAGTATATTTCAAGTGGAATTCATCAGCAGTAATATATGTAAATTTGTAACCCAGCCTACACGCATCGCAAATCCCACCCCAGCGATATAGGACTCTGTGCTGATTAAAAACACGTAAGGGCAGATGGGGGTAGAAGGGTTCTCAACCATCACATCATGTATATTATATACACAACTATAAGAGGAGAGGGGGCTTTCATTGCATATTGAAACTTGTAGTACCATGCAGGAAGAAGAAAATGCAAGTGCACCCTATAAGCACTAAGAATGCCAAAAGTCAAAATAATGAAATGATGGAAAAACATTACTTTTATGCAGAGCCGGCCTTAGGCATAGGCAAACTAGGCAATTGCCTAGGGCATTTGGAATGCCTAGGGGCATCAGCAGCTTCTGCTGATTAAAATGATATGCAGCATGCCTATATTCTGTGTGTGAGTGAGGCTGTATCTGCATATGAAAAAGTGTATTCATGGAAATCACTGTAACATAGCATTCCGTATGCAGGTACAGCCACCGTCGCACACAGAATATAGGCATGCCGCATATCATTTTAATCATTGGAAGCTCCTTGTGTGTGCTGGTCATAACAATGCAAATAAGAGGAATTTTCAGCAAAAAAGGCACCCAACGTTAGCAGAACTGGCCAGGAGCTGCATGGCCTATTGAGTCAAGATGTATGAGGAAACATCTGTATCCAAGCAAAGGCAGAGGTCACAGTGTTAGCAGCTGTGCGTGTGCCAGTGGCGTAGCTACGGCTCCGCAGCCCCCGCGATGGCGGGGGAGAGCCAGCGCCCCCGGGGCGCAGGGTCACGGAGCCGTAGGCAGCAGTTCTTTGAGAGCTGCAGCACCCAATACTTAAACTTATGTTCTTCTTCGTCTCTGGCTGGCTGTGTGGGGACGCTCATTGACCCGCCCCATGACCTGCCCATGGGGCGGGTCAATGAGTATCCTCACACAGCCAGCCAGAGAACTCCTCTCTCATTCTTCCTGCCTGGCACTCCCCGGCTTCCACACAGCCCACCCCGCTGTCCTTACACTGTTGTGGCTGCCGCTCCCCCCTGTGCACGGCTTGCTGTATAGAGCGGCAGCCACTGGAGAGCGAGCACTGTGTGGTGGGGCTGTTCCCCCGATGGACGCTGTCACAGCCGCCGGCTCAGTGAAGTTACAGCCTGCGTACCTGTGCCAGATACTCCCGGCGCAGGCTGCAACTTCACTGCGCCGGCGGCTGTGACCGCATCCACCGGGGGAGCAGCCCCCACCACACAGTGCTCGCTCTCCAGCGGCTGCCACTCTATACAGCATATATATGGATAAGACAGGCAGGGACTAGCGCGGCACTTTACCTCCTCTGCCCGCCCCACTGCCTCTCAGCTACCTGCCACCAGCCCCGCCCTGCTGTCTGCCTGAACAAGTTAGGTAAATAATGGCAGCAATTTACATAAAGTATTTTTATAATATTTTCTATATATATTTTATTTGCGTACCATATAGGGGTGCAGAGAGGACAGGGGGATAGACAGGAGAAGAGGGGACAAGGAGACAGAGGTGAAGGGGGACAGAGTGGTGAAAAGGAGACATAGAGAGGGGGGGGTGCAGGGGGACAGGAGTATGGAGAGGTGTAAGGGGGATAGAGGGTAAAGGGAAGGACAGAGGTATGGGGAGATCCAGGGGGATAGGGGGCAGAGTGGTACAGGTAGGACAGAGCGAGTGCTGTCTGCGGGTGGGTTGGTTGTGCAATAGTGTTCAGCATATGTGTAAGGGGCATTATGTGTGTCATGTATAAATGCATTAAAAATGTGCGACATATGTGTAACAGGCATTATGTGTGTCATGTGTACAAGGGCATTAATAATGGTCAACATATGTGTAATGGGCATTATGTGTGTCATGTGTATAAGGGCATTAATAATGGTCAACATATGCGTAATGGGCATTATGTGTGTCATGTGTATAAGGGCATTAATAATGTGCAACATATGTGTATGAAGGGAATTAATAAAGGTTGGCATAAAGTGTAAGGGGCATTGGTCATAAGGACATTTATAATGTGTGTCATGTGTAAGGGGCATTACTGTGTGGTATTATCAGGGGTGCCGAGAGAAAGGGGTAAGGGGTACAAATTACCCAGGCCAAAGTCTGATGGAAGGCCCCAGTGGGGGCCCCGGGCCCCCTCCCCTTAAGTGACAGCAGCAGCTTAAGCTCTTCTCCTCTGCCCAGCACACACTGCTTTGTGCTGGGTTGCAGTGTGGCCATGGAGGTGCTTAAAATACAATATTTTCTCAGGATTTTTTTCTAAGGGTATAATGTGAGGAGTAATGTATATAAGGTAAAGTGGTACTATTGTGTGATGTAACGTGAATAAGGGACACCATCGCATGATATAATGTGAATAAAGTTGCACTACTGTGTGGCATAATTTGAATTGGGGGTACTTTTGGGTGGCCATGCCCCTTCCCAGCAAGAACACACCCCTGTTTGGGCTGCGCACCGAATGTGTGCACTGTTTCTATTTAAAATATTGCGGGTAGGAGCACCAAAATGATGACTGCTATGATGAGGGTCGATGGTGCTGGGAAAGGGGAGCAGGGTCAGAGGCGGAACTAGTGGCGGTGCTAGGGGGCACCAGACAAAATCTTGCCTAGGGCATCATTTAGGCTAGGGCCGGCTCTGCTTTTATGAAATTTGTGTAACGATTTGTGCAAATTAACTACTTCTGTTGTCAAAGTTAACTGATTACCAAACAATGCTTTTAAACTGTTCAAAGAAACGGCTACAAAGAACAATGCTTTATAGAGATGTGTGACACATTTGGGAAGAAAAATGTTTGTTTAGACAATGTGCAGATGTGCAACATGAGTGATGATCATTTAGCTGTATTTATGTAGTAACTAGTGCAACGCATAGGCACAAGCAGCAAAACATTGCAAATTCAGCCTCTTGATTTGATCTGAGCTGGACTAAAAACTGGGGTTCACTAGCACCTGGATAGTTTAAGCTTCAAACAACAGCGTCAGGATAAAATATGAAAAGCCCTATTGTAACACAGTAGAAAGAGTAAATTAAGTGAAAGCAGGGTTGCTGACTTTCTGTCTGCCCCCTCCGGGAGAGGGCAGCCAGTTCAGTGAGGCGGGGGAGGGGGGGGGGGGGGCAGCTGATAGGGTGGGAAAGAGGCGGGATGGGGGCGGGGCAGCATGCGGATCATTCAGAGTGTGGGCGTGGTTGGCACAATTGCGTGCACAACTGCCGTGCAATGCCGGTATTTCAGGCATTGCACAGCGGAAGGGCAGGGCTTAAAAAAGGCAATTCGCATCATTTGCCCCCAATGGGGTGGGGGAAGGTCGCGGGAGACTGGCCACATTCCGGGAGGCTTGTCCCCCTTTCCAGGGGGCCAGGAGGGGGACCCGATTTTCGGGATCCTCCCGGCCATTCCGGGGGGGAAGGCAACCCTGAGTTAAAATACAGGGTGAGACAAAAAAACCTCAGAGATTTTAAAGATATATAAAAACATGGTAGATTGTATTCAAATGTTTAGTATAAAGGGCCTAATTCAGACCTGATCTCACAGTTGCTAATTTGCAGAGCCCTGCTATCAGATATACGCCGCTCGGCCCTGTGCAAGCCTGCGGATTGATGTGCACAGCTTGCTAAAATGAGCTGGAACGGCGATCGGCTGCAAATCCAATAGCAGGCCGCTCACCATTTAATGATTGTTCAAGTCTGTGCTTAGCCCAGGACTTGGCTGCGATCGAAACAGTCTGATCGGGACCAAAGCTGACATCACATAATTTTCCCTAAAATGCCTGGGCATGCCTGCATTTTCCTGAGACTCCCAGAAAACAGCCGGTTACCACCGCCAAACACCGGCTTTTTGTCAGTCACCTTGTGTACGGCCGGCGATCAGAACACTAAAAGTTCATGGAATACAGGTTATTTTATATTGGTATTGGGTGTAATATCATTATTTCTAGACGTATAGCAGCCTTCATGGTTCTTGGCGAATGTTTGTATACCTCAGCTTTTAGATGGCCATGTTGGTTGTGTAGAGGCCTTTCATGAAGCTGGTGAGGATTGTTTTCCATCCAGTAACGGAAAGTACGCTAGTAAGCATAACCAGAGAAATGACAGCAAGCTTCATTACAAAATAGCAGTGATGGTGCTGGAAATGACCCACCAGGTGATACCAAACTTCCGAAATCGACTAGCATACCATCGAAGCAGGCCACCATCTGGATGATAAATAGAAAAAAGATATACAGCGCTGGGGTTTGACTGAATCACTAAACCATAAATTAATCAGAAATATTTATTGCATATTACAATATAATATAACAATAACACAATAAAAATTAGAGAATTCTCTAAAAAATGGGGGAATGAAAAAAATGGTAAATGGTAAAAAAAAGTTTAAAAATTTGCTAGCATATTGGCTCCATTTGAATTGTAGCAGCAGTTCACAGGCACCAAACAAACAGATTGAATTGGATATTAGTGTCTCCTGTATTGTGGAAGGAGATGGTGGAATGATCCCAGAAAATTACCCAGCGAAAGGATCCAGATTTACTCAAAACATGGAGGGAGCAATGGCACAGGGAGCTCCTGATGAAGACGTGTGAACACGTTGAAACGCGTTGAGCCTTCACTCTGCTTGCTCAAGTTTTGCACCATATTTACCAGACCTTCACACCATATTCCGGACCGGCTTTTCTAACTTTAAGGATCCCACAACCTCAGCTTCATATGCAGCTACAAGCCCGGTATTCATATACCTTCAAGTCTGCCATTGCTCCCTCCATGTTCTGAGTAAATCTGGATCCTTTCCCTGGGTAATTTTCTGGGATCATTCCACCATCTCCTTCCACAATACAGGAGACACTAATATCCAATTCAATCTGGTAACTATACACTTGTTTTGGTGCCTGTGAACTGCTGCTACAATTCAAATGGAGCCAATATGCTAGCAAATTTTTTAACTCTTTTTTACCATTTACCGTTTTTTTTCATTCCCCCATCTCTCATTTTTATTGTGTTATTGTTATATTATATTTTAATATGCAATAAATATTTCTGATACATTTATTGTTTAGTGATTCAGTCAAACCCCAGCGCTGTATATCTTTTTTCTATTTGTTTCTTTACCCCAGGGAGCCTTACACACTCCCCTATACAGCAGCTTTAATTGCACTTGTGGTTCTCCATTTCTCCTTAGTTCACCATCTGGATGATATCATATTCAAAGCCATTTGAAAATAAACTGTATTCCATGCACTTTTAGAATAGGTTCTAAAATTCTGAATAGCACGTAACATGCCCTTTTTTGTTCATTTTTTTTAATTTGAGATGTTTTTGTTTTTTTTATTGGCTCCCCTGTGTATCCTTTCCTATGAAGCCTGCATAAAGAAGTCTCACATTCTAATTCAGTATAAGTTTTGATTTGCAGACACCGGTAATCTATAGTTATGTTTTCCCCTGCTGATATTATTATAGGCATTGAAAAGCCAATCTTTTTAGATTAATACATACAGTATTATAGTGATATGTATGCTTTATGTAGATTGCATCATTACTATCCATTTGTGGTACAGGAAATGTTTGTTACACAGGAAGTTCTTGTTATACAGGAAGTGCTGCTACAGCCATTGTTCAGTAAGACTTGCTGGTAGTAAAGACACACTTATGCAGCTCTCCAGAGTCTTATGGTAATTTGCATATTACAGTATGAGTTATTGAGCTCATTTATTTCGTTCAATCTCTTCCGTTCCCAAAACAGAGAAAGAGATTTATCACCAGCAGCCACAGTCTTAACAGATAAAGGGGGAGATTCTCTATCACAGAAATGCGGTAAAAACCCCGTTATCGGGTTTTTTACCGCATTTCTGTATGCTGTACTGTCCCTCTGCAGAGACAGCGCTGCGGATGGAATCGCCAGCAAGAGCTGGCGATTCCCTGCAGAAGCCTATGGGCTTCTTACCGCAGCGCTGTTTGAGGGATCCGTCACGGATCCCTCCCAGCATGCCCTGCGGCCGGCTCCGGGGTCTGCGCATGCGCAGATGGACTCCCGGGTCACAGACCCGGAAGTCCAGTGCCGGCACCGCATCGCAAGGGACAGCTCTTATCGCAAGAGCTGTCCCTTGCGTTAATAACAGCATATGTTACAACATATGCCGTTATTAATAATGCGATGTCCGGCGAGGGGGGGCGTCGAATTTTACAACATCCCGCCCAAAGGTTGTTGCCTGGCAAGACTGGAGGGGCTTATATCAATGGAGATGGAACGCTCTCCTTTTTTTGACAAATCAAATAAAAATAGTTCAAATAAAAATTTGGACAAAAACAAAACAAAAAAACCTGTAATTAATGTTAATTAAACTACTCAGAGCTTTAAATATAAATTAGAGGAATATGAAAGAGCTATGATTCCCCTTTTGTTTCCCATCTGCCCTCTCGCAATGGTAGATGTTAGGAATGACCTGTGTACTTGGTTATTATATGAAACAAGAACAATCTGTAAAGGAACGGCAGCTATCTAGTTTTATTTGGCATCACAAGATTATAAGGTAACAGATTCAAGGTCACGTCAATTCAATCATGTGAGCTCTCTGTCATTGCAAGACACTTACTGTATTTATTGGAGAACCGCTGCATGATGATGATTGCCTGCTCTATCAATGGCTCAATAAAGCAATGAAATGTGTGAAATCATTATCTATAACAGACTTTAGTTGTTCTCTGTAACAGGTAGCAAGGCGGCTATCATTATTGTAATGATCTACAATTGTAGCTGAACTGGGGACAGAAGGGGGAATGAACCGGAACACTTCCTCAGTGAGTGCAATAAAGCACGTAATAAGTTAGTCATTCTCTGGGATAAGCTGTTACTGTATATATCTAGAACTCTCATAAAATCCTACAAAAGCAGCAATTTTTGTAGATGAGAGGAAGTGTATAGGCTCCCACACACTAGTGCGATTTGGGCCCTTTTCATCCGATTCCTACGGTTTGGGCTGAGAAATCGGATGAAAAGTGGCAAATCACATGTGTTTCGCCTTCCAATTCGGATCCAATGCGCATCGGATTGGAGCCAAGATGGCAAGGGCTGTCCTCAAGTTTTATTGGACCTTGCAGCCCTTGCTGGGACCACATATGATACATTGTATGCAAAAGGACTGCATACAATGTATCGTATGCTTTCCTGCCACCTGGGAAGCTACCGGGCGGTTCAAGTTGGATCATATGTGACTTTTCCCCTCGGAGAAGTCACATTGGGGGGTATTCTGGTTTCACAAAAACATCCATTCACATGTCAGTGGGAACCTCAGAGAAACCTTACATATGCGCGCACGTTCAGTAGGAAATGGGCGGGCAGCTGACATCCGGTGAGGTCAGCTGACCACCCCCCCCATGTCCGTCATGGCCGCATTAGCATGAGAACGGGAACGCCCATGAAACGCTGGCCATTCCGAAATGCTTATGAGCCAGTACACCGCCCCACTTTCCCGCCTGCAAACACTTTTTTTCGCCGTGGGCGCAATCGCCCAGCGCATGCACATGCGCAGAAATGCGGAAGCATCGGACCAGTGCGTACGCGCGCGGACCAATGAACGGATCAGAATAAGGTTGATAGTGTATAGGGGCCTTTAAATGGCAGCAATCACTAATTCACTCTACAAACCTTGTGGAGTCTCCATCACGATCTACTCCGCAAAATGCTTATAAACTCTGACTAATCTTCCTTGGCCTTATTAAAATGATGTAAAAAAAACTAGAAATAAAATAAAGAATTTATTAATTCAGATTACTCAGTTGATGCAAAGGAAAATGTAGTAGGAGCAGAGCATTACTGAGCAGGAACAGGTCAGGCTTAAGGGGATTTAAACTATATGATACTTTCAGAACCAATTTAATTATGAGATTTTAATGGCATTGTTTTTGCCAATCATGCAACATCGCTCTTCATTATATTGGGACTTAGAATGGCTCATTTGTAGATTAATGTCAACTTAATTTAAAAATTTGAATGTATGCGTATAATATCGAAGATGTTACTTTCATATCATGTTAAATATTTAAAATAGTTTTTTTTTTTAATGAGTAGCTTTCTGATGTGTTCCTCAATAGCCTTCTTATGTTTGACCTGCAGGCTGTAGATGAGAAAAGTTAGGGTTGCCATGGGAACTGTGTTTTAAAAAGGTCTTGAAGCCGCTCTCCTATTGAATATTAGGGTAAGTTGAAAACTGGCCTTTCACCGTAAATGTAGTCGCTATGTCGACAGCAGCAGATCAATATTGGTCTTTTAATATGGTACAAGTGTCAAAATCATTAATGTTGACAAAATGTCAACATTAGAAAGGTTGTCACCTGCAAGCTTTCTTTTTCCTAGGGAACAGGACTGCCACCTAGCAACGGCTGGTGAGTGGTGGTGAGCAAGCCTTCTGATTATCATTGGAACAAGGTATAGTGAAAAAACCCACTTAGCTCAGGGTTGCCAACTTTTGAAGTAGCCTCTCCAGGAGAAGCCCGGAGAGGAGACTTTCAGCATGACTTCAGGGGCAGGGCTTGAATGTAACATTATTAAGCCCCGCCCCCAGGTTGGGAAATAACCCGTTTTGTCTATCTCCGTGGAGGGGGCGGGGCTATAATTACACAATTATGACACTTTAGATCCGCCCCCTCCATGGAGATCGTCAGATAGGGTTATTTAAACTCCAAGGGCAGGATGGAGGAAGCCGCAATCAGGGGGCTGAGCGGGGGTGCCCAGGATTCCGGGAGGGTTGCCCACCTTTCCGGGGGGCCAGGAGGGGGACCCGATTTTCGAGACCCTCCCGGCTATTCCGGGAGGGTAGGAAACCCTGACTTAGCTTGATCCGACAGAGGTGGTAGGGCCAAGCTTCTGCTGCCTGAGCTGGAGGTCATGTAACCGCTTGAGTCTGTCCTCAGGTAGATTTTAGGAAGCCTACAGATGGTAGTTCCTGGCCTAGACTTGGATAATTAGAGATAGTATGTGACTAAATGCAAGGATAGAGGACTCTGACATGAATCTTTCCAAGTTAAACTGTTAACTGGACTGGTAACAAAAACACATAATTTGGGTTAATGTAATGAAGTTATGATAGAAACACAGCATGAAGAGCATCCACAGACTAGGTCCAAACGGTATGAAAAAGAAAGAACAGATGTTGACTTGATCATAGTTTGGATGGGATCAGGATACTGGATACATGATACAGGACTTTGGGGCAGATGTACTAACCAACGTTAAGTGCTTTTTTTAGCACTTAACGCCAGTAAAAGATCTTTCTTTAATTTTGATCAAATGTACGAAAGGTACTTTTAACGTCCTCATGAGGCAGCCCTGAGCTTAGTTCAGGTGCTGTCCTCTTGCTTTAAGTTATAGGTTTTAATGTCGCAGGCAATGTATTATTGCCTTCCCAGACGTTGAGCCCACTGTTTCTCTTCACCAGCCCCAGGCTGGCGTTAGGTTGATTTTGTCCTTTTTTTTTTTTATTAAAGATCTGCTATTTTGAATGTAAACTACACCACTCATATGCCCCTTCCTTCTCATTCATTTATGCCCCTTCTGTTTTTTTTTGTTTGCTTGCTCCTCTCTCCTCCTCTTCCCCCCTCTCTGATCCAGCCAACGTGTCCCCGTCTGCTTCACTGCACCTGACCGCATGCTGCCGCAGCCATTTGCTTCCATGCACCTGTCCCCATTCCTTCTAAATCATTTATGCCCCTTCTGTTTTTTTATTGCATCCATCGGCTAGGGGCACAGAGGGGTGGCTGGCTAGTGATGGAGGTGGCTGGTGTGCGAGAAGTCTAGTGGAGTCCCTGCGGTGATGTGTATTAACTCGGCGGGGTCCCTGCAGTGCATTGAAAATACCTAGCGCTATCCCCCGGGCGGTGGCGCAGGAACCGCTGCTGGGTTTGAAAACACTTGCCACACGCTAGGATTCAGCCAATCAGTGTGCAGCGAGTCTTTTCAAAATCAGAAGCGCCTCCTGCGCTGCCGCCCGGCGGATATCGCTAGTTATTTCCAATGCACTGCAGGGACCCCGCTGAGTTAATACACATCGCCGCAGGGACCCCTCTGACCGCAGCTTTCAGACATCGCCCGCACGGACTCCCCTGCCAGCTCCAGTAGCCGCTGAAGTGTTTTGGGTGGGATGGGGGGTAAGGGGTCAGTTCGCGGGATGGCGACAATTTAAAAAAAAAATGGAAAAAAATGAGGAGGTGCAGGGGATTGCCTCAGGCACCCCAAGCCCCGTGCCCCATAGCAGCAATGGAATTATGGGTTATTAGAAGCAGACAAGCGCACTGTGTAGAGAGAAGAGGACGATAAAATGTAAACAAAAAATAAAGGCAAATAAGGAGAAGAGGTGAGATAACGATTAACGTTACTCACTAACGTCAGAATGATATATTAGGGTGAAAACATTCCCAGCTAGTAAACGTTATACCAGGAGAAGTAGGAAACGTTATAATACAAACGTTATGAACAGATTGATATACATCTGCCCCTTTGTTAGGCAAGGAGCTGCAACTCCTTGAGCATATTTTAAAAAGAAGAGTGAATGGGCCTACTTCAGTGGTACCTAAACTGTGCGCCATGGCACCCTGGGGTGCCTTGGGACCCTTGCAGTAGTGCCTCAGGTTGGTGGTCCATGTAATGGTCAATGTAATTGGCAAAACCAGCACTTGTAGCTTCACTCAGCAGCGGCCTAATTTGTCACAATATTGCTGGGGGAACTTCGGTTTCATTGTGGACATCCACCATATTTTTGGGTCATGTCCACTGATAAGGCTGCTCTCTTCTAAAGTATTTCTTATAATTAGGAGAGTGTTGCGGGTAGATATTTCTGCTGATCCGTTAGTGGCACTTTTTCATTACTACCCTGGGCAGCTGCCATGTGGGAATAGTTATTTGTTGGGTCACATTTTAATTGCCACTAAAGCCACTATTGCCCAGATGTGGAAATCAGTGATGGTCCCTAGTACATTGAAAATAAAATTCACAAGCACTATCTTTTTAAAACTGCAGATTGTAAATATTCCTCAGAATAAATATTCAGAATCGTCCATTCACAAGAAATGGGTGTGGTGGGGAGAGTAGAAGGAAAGGCTGGGACATCCCACCATTAACAGCCTCCTGGCCAATTTTACTGTCTTAAAATTTGCCTGACTCTGAGTCGGTGGCTTTAACCCCTTCATGACAGAGCCAGTTTGTGCCTTCATGACAGAGCCCTTTTTTTCAAATCTGACATGTCTCACTTAAGTGGGGATAACTTTTTTTTGCTTTTACTTATCCCAGTGATTTTGAGATTGTTTTCTCGTGACACATTGTACTTCAAGTTAGTGGTAAATTTTCGTCGATACAGTCTGTGTTTTTTTGTAAAAAATACCAAAATATCGTGAAAAAATGGAAAATTTAGCAATTTGCAAAATGTTAAATTTTCTGCTTGTGAGACAAATAATCATACCACTCAAAATAGTTAATAACTAACATAGACCATATGTCTACTTTATGTTTCCATCATTATTTCAACTTCCTTTTAATTTTTTTGGACACTAGGAGGCTTACAATATGAATAGCAAATTCTCAAATTTTCATGAAAATTTCAAACACTGATTTTTTTAGGGACCAGTTCAGTTCTGATGTGACTTTGAGGGACTTGTATGTGAGACACCCCCATAAATGATGCCATTTCAAAAACTGCACCCCTCACAGTATTCAAAACAGCATTTTGGAAGTTTGTTAACCCTTTAGGTGTTTCACAGGAATTAAAACAAAGTGTAGGTGAAATTTCAAAATTTCTTTTTTTTTGCAGAGTTTCAATTTTAATACATTTTTCTAACGAATACAGTAGATTTTACTAGAGAAATGTGACTAAAAATTGATTCCCCCAATTCTTTTGTTTTCAAAAATATCCTATATGTGGCCCTAGTGTGCACGTTGACCAAACCACAGGCTTCATAATAGAAGGAGCACCTACTTGATTTTGGAGCCTCCTTTTTATGAGATTTTTTTTTAGGCACCATGTAGGTTTCTAGGCACCATAAGTGCTAAAAGTTAGGAACCTCCCCCACAAGTCACCCCATTTTGCAATCTACACCCCTCAGGGAATTCATCTAGGGGTATAGTGTACATTTCAAACCCCCAGGGGTTTCACCAATTTTGGTACAACTGGGATGTGAAAATGGAAAATTAAATTTTTTTACACAAACATGCAGTTCTGGCTCAAAATTTTTCATTTTCACAAGGAATGAAGGAGACAAAGCACCCCAAAATCTGTGCCCCAATTTCTCCCGAGTACGGCAATGCCTCACATGTGACCAAAAAATACCAGTTGGGTGCATGGCAGGACTTAGAAGGGAAGGAGTGATTTTTGGATTTTGCAGCAAAGATTTTGGTGGAATGAATGGTGGGTGCTATGTTGCATTAGCAAGACTCCCAAAGCACCAATACAGTGGAACCCCCCCACAAGTCACCCCATTTTGCAAAGTACACCCCTCAGGGAATTCATCTAGGGGTATAGTGTACATTTCAAACCCCCAGGGGTTTCACCAATTTTGGTACAACTGGGATGTGAAAATGGAAAATTACATTTTTTTACACAAACATGCAGTTCTGGCTCAAAATTTTTCATTTTCACAAGGAATGAAGGAGACAAAGCACCCCAAAATCTGTGCCCCAATTTCTCCCGAGTACGGCAATGCCTCACATGTGACCAAAAAATACCAGTTGGGTGCATGGCAGGACTCAGAAGGGAAGGAGTGATTTTTGGATTTTGCAGCAAAGATTTTGGTGGAATGAATGGTGGGTGCTATGTTGCATTAGCAAGACTCCCAAAGCACCAATACAGTGGAACCCCCCCACAAGTCACCCCATTTTGCAAAGTACACCCCTCAGGGAATTCATCTAGGGGTATAGTGTACATTTCAAACCCCCAGGGGTTTCACCAATTTTGGTACAACTGGGATGTGAAAATGGAAAATTACATTTTTTTACACAAACATGCAGTTCTGGCTCAAAATTTTTCATTTTCACAAGGAATGAAGGAGACAAAGCACCCCAAAATCTGTGCCCCAATTTCTCCCGAGTACGGCAATGCCTCACATGTGACCAAAAAATACCAGTTGGGTGCATGGCAGGACTTAGAAGGGAAGGAGTGATTTTTGGATTTTGCAGCAAAGATTTTGGTGGAATGAATGGTGGGTGCTATGTTGCATTAGCAAGACTCCCAAAGCACCAATACAGTGGAACCCCCCCACAAGTCACCCCATTTTGCAAAGTACACCCCTCAGGGAATTCATCTAGGGGTATAGTGTACATTTCAAACCCCCAGGGGTTTCACCAATTTTGGTACAACTGGGATGTGAAAATGGAAAATTACATTTTTTTACACAAACATGCAGTTCTGGCTCAAAATTTTTCATTTTCACAAGGAATGAAGGAGACAAAGCACCCCAAAATCTGTGCCCCAATTTCTCCCGAGTACGGCAATGCCTCACATGTGACCAAAAAATACCAGTTGGGTGCATGGCAGGACTCAGAAGGGAAGGAGTGATTTTTGGATTTTGCAGCAAAGATTTTGGTGGAATGAATGGTAGGTGCTATGTTGCATTAGCAAGACTCCCAAAGCACCAATACAGTGGAACCCCCCCACAAGTCACCCCATTTTGCAAAGTACACCCCTCAGGGAATTCATCTAGGGGTATAGTGTACATTTCAAACCCCCAGGGGTTTCACCAATTTTGGTACAACTGGGATGTGAAAATGGAAAATTACATTTTTTTACACAAACATGCAGTTCTGGCTCAAAATTTTTCATTTTCACAAGGAATGAAGGAGACAAAGCACCCCAAAATCTGTGCCCCAATTTCTCCCGAGTACGGCAATGCCTCACATGTGACCAAAAAATACCAGTTGGGTGCATGGCAGGACTCAGAAGGGAAGGAGTGATTTTTGGATTTTGCAGCAAAGATTTTGGTGGAATGAATGGTGGGTGCTATGTTGCATTAGCAAGACTCCCAAAGCACCAATACAGTGGAACCCCCCCACAAGTCACCCCATTTTGCAAAGTACACCCCTCAGGGAATTCATCTAGGGGTATAGTGTACATTTCAAACCCCCAGGGGTTTCACCAATTTTGGTACAACTGGGATGTGAAAATGGAAAATTACATTTTTTTACACAAACATGCAGTTCTGGCTCAAAATTTTTCATTTTCACAAGGAATGAAGGAGACAAAGCACCCCAAAATCTGTGCCCCAATTTCTCCCGAGTACGGCAATGCCTCACATGTGACCAAAAAATACCAGTTGGGTGCATGGCAGGACTCAGAAGGGAAGGAGTGATTTTTGGATTTTGCAGCAAAGATTTTGGTGGAATGAATGGTGGGTGCTATGTTGCATTAGCAAGACTCCCAAAGCACCAATACAGTGGAACCCCCCCACAAGTCACCCCATTTTGCAAAGTACACCCCTCAGGGAATTCATCTAGGGGTATAGTGTACATTTCAAACCCCCAGGGGTTTCATCAATTTTGGTACAACTGGGCAGTGAAAATGAAAAAAATACATTTTTTTACACAAAAATGTACTTCTGGCTCAAAATTTTTCATTTTCACAAGGAATGAAGGAGACAAAGCACCCCAAAATCTGTGCCCCCATTTCTCCAGAGTACGGCAATGCCTCACATGTGACCAAAAAATACCAGTTGGGTGCATGGCAGGACTCAGAAGGGAAGGAGTGATTTTTGGATTTTGCAGCACAGATTTTGGTGGAATGAATGGTGGGTGCTATGTTGCATTACCAATACAGTGGAACCCCCCCACAAGTGACCCCATTTTGCAAACTACACCCCTCAGGGAATTCATCTAGGGGTATAGTGTACATTTCAAACCCCCAGGGGTTTCATCAATTTTGGTACAACTGGGCAGTGAAAATGAAAAAAATACATTTTTTTACACAAAAATGTACTTCTGGCTCAAAATTTTTCATTTTCACAAGGAATGAAGGAGACAAAGCACCCCAAAATCTGTGCCCCCATTTCTCCAGAGTACGGCAATGCCTCACATGTGACCAAAAAATACCAGTTGGGTGCATGGCAGGACTCAGAAGGGAAGGAGTGATTTTTGGTTTTTGCAGCTCAGATTCTGGTGGAATGAATGGTGGGTGCTATGTGGCATTAGCAAGACCCCCGAAGCACGGTGAAATGATGAACCTAATAATCCATAGATGTGTGGTATATTTTGAAACACTCCTTTATACATAGGCCGGGTTTGTCGGGGCAAGTTTCACAGTGGAAAATAGTTTCCTTTCTTATTCCCTTTTTATAGCAAACTTTGCACCTTTTTTGTGTCCTGCCCTTTCTTGCAGTGGAGGGGATTTCGTTGGGAAAATGCTGCCCTGGTACAATACGGGGGCCAGTACTAGAAGTACTGGGGCCCTCTGCCTGCTGATTCCCAAATGTTAGGCTCTTTATGACTTCCTCTTGAAAGTGCATAAATGTCCCCCTCTGGCCGGTAGAACGGAATAGCACGTAAGCGTTATACAGTGCCATCTGGATGATATACACGGCCAGCTTCTTGTACCAGATATTTGTTTTCCGCAGGGCACTGTACGGCTTCAGTACCTGATCTGAAAGATCCACTCCACCCATGTACTTATTGTAATCTAGGATACAATTTGGTTTTGAGGTGTGGGTACTGGTACCTCGTACAGGGATGGAGGTGGTACTGTCTCCATGAATTGTTGTCAGTATAAGGACATCCCTCTTGTCCTTATATTTGACCAACAACATATTTTCGGTGCATATTCCCCTGCTTTCACCCCTTCTCATTACTTGGGCAATGTGCGTTTTGGGGAGGCCTCTTTGGTTCTTGCGCACAGTACCGCAAGCTGCTGTACCTCTTGAACCAAGGGCCTTAAACAGGGGGATGCTGGTGTAAAAGTTATCCACATAGAGGTGATAACCCTTATCCAGGAAGGGGTGCATTAAATCCCAGACAATTTTTCCACTAACACCTACGAGGGAGGGGGGGCATTCTGGTGGTTCAATTCTTGAATCCTTCCCTTCATATACCCTAAACTTGTGGGTGTACCCTGTGGTGCTTTCACACAGCTTATACATTTTTATCCCATACCTTGCCCTCTTACTGGGAAGGTACTGGCGGAATTTAACCCTTCCTTTAAAATGTATAAGGGACTCGTCGATACTAATACATTTATCAGGGATGTATAGCTCTGCAAATTTGGCACTGAAATGATCAATGACCGGCCTGACTTTGAATAGCCTGTCAAAGGTGGGATCATCTCTGGGTGGGCACTGTGCATTATCGGTGTAATGTATAAATTTATGGATTGCCTCAAAACGAGCCCGGGGCATGGCCATACGGTGAAATGGGGTGCTGTACAGAACATCTGTACTCCAATATTGCCTAATTTGTGGCTTTTTTACTATGCCCATATGTAACACCAGACCCCAAAACGTCATCATCTCTACTGCATCTACAGGGGTCCACCTAGCAAATGATGACGTGGGGTTTTGAGCAATAAACTGCTGGGCATATAAATTAGTTTGGTCCACCATTAAATTTATAAAATCATCAGAGAAAAATAATTTAAAAATGTCAATTTCTCTGAGACCTGTTGAATCAAATTGGATTCCTGGGATGGCCAAAAACTCAGGAACCTGGGGCTCAAAATTGTCTGGTGGTGGGGTCCATACGAGATCAATTATTGGGGGGGGGGTCTCAGCTGCTCTACGGGGGCGTCTTTGAGGGGGTCCCTCATCATCAGAGGAGGAAGAGGAGCTTAAGACAAATCCTTCAAATTCCCCGCTTGCCTCACTGGCTGTGTCAGAGTCAGAGGCAAGCATGGCATATGCCTCCTCCACCGAATACATTCTCCTGGATGACTGGGACGACATTTGGGATGACATTTGGGATGCCATTTATATTTTTGTGTTACTGGTAGTGAAATGTTTCAACACGTGTATAGTGTAGGGGGGGGTACAAACTTTATTTCAACCCGGGGGGTATGTAGTGTGTATGTATGTAGTGCAGAAAAAAAAAAATACAAAAATAAAAAAATTGAAGGGTTCAAAAAAAAAAAAAATGGAAGGGGTTAAAAAAAAAAAATGGAAGGGGTTAAAAAAAAAAATGGAAGGGGTTAAAAAAAAAAAAAATGGAAGGGGTTAAAAAAAAAAAAGGTCCTGCGCCAAAAATTGAGCACAGATGTTGGTCAGTAACGTCCGTCACTGAACAGCGCTCAAAGGCAACAGGAATTTGATCAAAAAAAAAATAAAATAGATCAACCCTGTGCCGAAAAAGCTGATCAGTGATGTACGTCACTGATCAGCGCACAGTGGCCACAGGACACACACAAAATCACAGTGTGTGTAAAAAAAAAAATGTAAAAAAGACCCCACAGCACTCACAAAAAATAAAAAAAGGTGATCAGTGATGCGACACTGATTACCAGTGAGGGGCAGCAGGTGCACAACCTTTGGTGGTACTGACAGGTATATATAAAAAAAAAAACCTCTGCACCCCTAAAAAGTTGCTGATCACCTCAGATATAGTGATCAGCACAAAAGGCGGGGGCAGCAGACACAAAATTTAGCACTCTCTATCACTCTCTGTCACTATCTCTCTCTATCTCTCTATCTCTCACTATCTATCACTCTATGACACTGCAGCAGCAGCACTGACAGGTATATCTATATATAAAAAAAAAACCTGCGCCCCCAAAAAGTTGCTGATCAGTTAATTTATACTGATCAGCACAAAAGGGGGGGCAGCAGTCAGTTATAAAAAAAATATATAGCACAATCTGTCACTATCTCTCTATCTCTCTCTCTCTATCTCTCTCTATCTCTCTCTATCTATCTATAGCTCTATCACACTGCAGCAGCACAAAATATAGCACTAGGCCTCTCTATCTCTCTCTATCTCTCTCTATCTCTTTCAGTTATATAAAAAATATATAGCACAATCTGTCACTATCTCTCTCTCTATCTCTCTCTCTCTATCTCTCTCTATCTCTCTCTATCTCTCTATCTATAGCTCTATCACACTGCAGCAGCACAAAATATAGCACTAGGCCTCTCTATCTCTCTCTATCTCTCTCTATCTCTCTCTCTCTAACTCTCTCTCTATCTAATAAATCGCAGCAGCACAAGATGTCACAGGATGTCACAAGATGTCACAAGCATAAGCAATATCAATGATCAGGTAAGTATTTTGGATGGGTTCTGGTCAGTATAGGCGGCAGCTGGGCACGGTGACCGCACTGCACGCTATTCCAGACCGGAATGGCGTCTGCAGTGCAGTCACCGTTAGTTTAAACCCCCCTCCATGGCTGTGATTGGTCCGTCGGTCCGACGAACCAATCACGGCCTTTGGGGGCGGGAGGGGTGAGGTGGGGTGACACCAGTGTCACCCTTACACCCCGCGGTGATTGGTGCTGTACTTTACAGCACCAATCACCTCCGATCCCGTGTCACCGGCGAACGTTATTCGCCGGTGACACAGAAAACGCTGTGAATGGCTGTTCACAATGAACAGCCAATCACAGCGATCGCCGACGGGGGGGCGGCATCGCCGCCCCCCCTGGGCATGCACGGACATGTCTGCTGTCAGGGACAGCAGACATCGTCCCTCTGTCACTGCGTCTCTAGACGCAGTGACAGTTTTAAGCCATGACGTATATATACGTCAACGGTCGGGAAGTACTTCCCGGCCATGACGTATATATACGTCAAATGTCGTGAAGGGGTTAAAGATACTTTGCATTATACCAGGGGTTCCCAATCTTTTTCGAATCACGGCACCCTAGAGTATCATAATTTTTCCACGGCACCCCTAGGCCCAGAAAAATATATTTTAAATTAAGTAGATTGTGTTTATATGTGCTTTTTAGGTTCAGTTATGTGTTAAAGGGCAGGATTTGCTTCTGATTGTACATATTTTATGATTGGCAGCCACCAGCACTGGTTTTGTCCATAAATAATTGATCATAAATAATTTTTATTGGTCCTGGACCACCAACCCGTGGCACCCCTGCAAGTGTCCCGAGGCACCCCAGGGAGCCACGGCACACAGTTTGGGAACCACTGCATTATACTGTATATTGTACGGGGAGAATATACAAACTCTGCACAGTCAGGACCATGGTGGGAATCGAACCCATGACCTCAGTGCTATAAGGCACTAACACCGCACGTGCTGCCCTTTTTATTTTTAGAAGCTTTCGTAAATTTACTCCTATAACAACCTCAAAAAGATCTAAACTCCACTACATGTACACATGATACATAAAACACAATTTTTACAGATGGAAAAAAACATGCTGCACTGCAGGTGAGGCAGATGTAACATGTGCAGAAAGAGTTAAGGCCACCATACACTATGCGATTTGGTCCCGATTTCACCCGATTCAGATGAATCGGGCAGTGAAATTGGGACCAAATCGCATGTCCAGACACCCGGTCCGACCCGATGCGCGATACCGGATCGGAGTCGGGAGGTCGGGCCAGCTGCACATAAGATTTGCTAAATCTTATGTGCTAAATGTGCTTAAGATTTGCTAAATCTTATGTGCAGCTGAGCAGGGGACTCTGGAGATGCCGAACCAGGGAGCTGTGCTTCGGGCAGGTGGAGTGAGCAGGGTGGCGAGGCGGCTGGCGGGGGACGGATCGGTCAGAGAAATTGGCCCAAATTGGATAAGTACAGTATATGGGCACCTTTATGTTGTGGAAGAAGTGTTTGACATCCTCTCAGACCCGACGCACGGTCCCGTACGCATCAGATCGGAGTCAGGTGGTCGGACGGGCTGCACATAAAATCTATGGGATCGGGGGAGCTCAAGGGCAAACTGGTCCGACTTGTCCTCAGGACAAGTCCGACTAGTGTAGGGGGCCTTTACATTTCAAGATAACAGATCTATAGATTAATAAAATATTTTAACAGGTGTGAATGGTACATGGCCGTTAAGTGACCGAAGACACCGAACTTTAAAGTTGCCGTTAGCGGAATAATGTTGATTTGTTTAGATTAGATTTTGCACTGGAAAAACCTGTTCCTATTCATGTAGCAGGAAATGTACATACCAGCTGTAAGCGTGTTAGTCATAACGTGCTGCACCTGATCACCGAGCTGTAAATGTCACATGTGTGTCACTAGGTACGCTGCTCCGGTCTATGTGACGTATACTGGAACCTTTTATGATATCACTGTATGCTAACAGATGACTTTTAGCTACACTATCAATATCTTCAGATGCCTCCTATTGTTGTTCTTAGCTATATATATTTCTATTATTATTATCATTATTTTATTGTATTCAAGTGCACAATACAATGTTTATCATTTAATGCTCATTGGTATATTAGCGATGGAATCGGTACATCTGTCAGACCACACTTGGGTCTACAGTCATTAGGTCGACTGGCAGGAAGGTCGACTGGCAGGAAGGTCGACCTGACTTAAGGTCGACATGGGCCAAGGTCGACATGACTTAAGGTCGAATTTGCATAAAGGTCGACATGAGGAAGGTCGACTGGTCATAAGGTCGACATGGGTTTTTCACTGTTTTTTTACCCGAATGTCAACACAGTCGACATGGACACAGTTGGCAATGAGAATCGGACCCTCGCATTGCTCACTTTGCTCGCCACAGCTTTTATAACCTCCTCCACGCCCTAGTGGATGGTAGGGCATGAAATACCGCCTGTCGGCACATGTCGGCTCAAAAAACAGTGAAAAACCCCATGTCGACCTTATGACCAATCGACCTTCCTCATGTCGACCTTTATGCAAATTCGACCTTAAGTCATGTCGACCTTGGCCCATGTCGACCTTAAGTCAGGTCGACCTTCCTGCCAGTCGACCTAGTGGGGTCGACCTAATGACTGTAGACCTAAGTTCATTCTAATAGATGACCGCTTCCCATTAGCGATATTTTTTTACTTTAAACCTTCTTCTAGGGAGTTACTCCCTCCCTACTGTAGCTGCTTGCGGAACCACCCCACACCAGCACACTTTCTTTGCTACCTACAGATGGAGCCAGCCTAAACTCCGTGGCAGGAGCTGGCATCTGGCGGGGCTGACGATACTTTCGCCAGCCCCGCCAGCTGCCGGCGGCCGCCACGGGGGTGCAAGCGCACAAGCAATGGAGCTTCCCCCGGGTCCCCGCCTCCTCCCCCGCCGGTCCCCCTCGCCGTCCGACACCCCCCTTACCCTGCCCGTCTCCCTGAAGCATGCGCGTCCCAGTTCAGTGTAGCCCCTGTCCGCCGGTGCTCGCCAGAGGGGAGGCTCTGGTGAGCCCCGGCCAAAGATGACAGGGGGTACATCTGTAGGTAGCATTTTGTTGCATGCATTGAGAACCTGATTCTAATAGATTCAGTAAACTGCGAGGATTGCAGCATACCGAGTCCTTGTAACACCGCCCCGCCTAATACATGCCCCCCCCCCTCCAGCTGTTGCTTCCCGTGCAACCATGTAAAGGGATGATGTGCTACGAAGACACTTCCCCTTGCATGTGCACGCAGCAGGAGAAATCATTCGATAATTGCCGACCATCGAATGATTTCTCCTGCCTTCGCAAATATAAGTCATTGGGCACTGACTTATATTTGCGGGAGCCAGACCGAAGACAAGGCGGGCGGCTGACATCCTGTGAAGTCAGCCACCCGCCCCCGTCAGACTTTGTCCTGCTCGCAATCCCATAGGAACGCCCAGCATTTCCATGGGGATCCCAACAGTCGCTGACTCATATCTATCCCACCAGTGCAGCACAACACTGATTCACCATGCTTACTATGGGGTTATTCAGGCCTGATCTCTGCTCAGCTAATGTGCAGAGCCCTGTGATCACATATACGCCCACCAGCCAGAGTGAGATCCCGCCCAGTGAAAGCCTGCGAATTGCTTAGCTGGATCGTCGATTCGCTGCAAATCCATTCGCCAGCCGCTCATCATTGAATGATTTTCCAGTATGTGCAGTTTGTGCATAGCCCAGGACTAACTCGGCAGCTGCAATAGGGGCAGTCCTATCAGGCCAGAGCTGCTGTCACATGACTTCTCAAACAGCCGGGTACCACCCACAACAGCCGGCTTTCTGTCAATCACTTTGTGAACAGCCAGCGATCTAAACATTAGCAGGATTTTATTACAGGCAGGGCCGGCGCCACCACTAGGCAGCTCTAGGCATTTGCCTAGGGCGCCGGAACCTGGAGGGCGGCAGTTCGCCCCTCACCCCCAGCACTGTGGTACCTGTGTAAAAAAAACTTCCGTCCCCGGCGTCCCTGCTGAGTGCTGGTGCGTGCAGGGGTGTCCGTGCCGCCGGGGGAGCCTGCGGCGCTGTTATTGTGTATAAGCTTGTCGCGCCCGGCGGGGTCCCTACAGTGAATAGAAAATAACTAGCGCTATGCACGGACACCCCTGCACGCACCAGCACTCAGCAGGGACGCCGGAGACGGAAGTTTTTTTACACAGGTACCAACCTTCCCCTCCCCCCCCGGGCACCGGGGCGCCCCCACCCCGACTCGCCTGGGGCGCTCCGGTGCTGATTACAGGATGGCCTCGCACATGTGTACTACAAGCTTATACCTCCCAACTTCTGTTCCTCTAAAGTAGGGACACTCGCGCGTCCCTACTATCCGTAAAATAGTATTTCAGGACTAATGGCTATTTATAGAACTGGTAGACCGGAAACTACAGGTAATTGTCAT
This sequence comes from Crinia signifera, assembly GCF_055691185.1. Taxonomy (NCBI): domain Eukaryota; kingdom Metazoa; phylum Chordata; class Amphibia; order Anura; family Myobatrachidae; genus Crinia; species Crinia signifera. The sequence continues at coordinate 56,796,947 of NC_139219.1, read as the reverse complement.
TAGGTCAAAGAGTTGTTCTCACATCCACATACATACACTGCAGTTTTTAAACACATTCCAGATCTGCAGATATTTGAAATCAGGAATGTGAGTGAGGCGGGAGTGGCACACAATTTCATCACACTTCCTGCCCAGGGCTGCCTTCCCCCTGGTTCCCGTGTCTAGATACACTGTAGGTCACTTTAAAGGTCGACACACAATAAGTCAACAGGGTCAAAGGGTCGACATGAACAATGTTGACATGCAATAGATCGACAGCATACCTCCAAACTTCGCAGCTTCCTGAAAAAAAAAAAAAACGGGACGTTCCCACGATAATTGGGACTGTTGGGAGGTATGTCGACAGGGTCAAAATGACGACATGAAAAAGGCAGGGTTGGCCGGGAGGCTCCCGAATGGCCGGGAGGCTCCCTGGAAAGGAGCTTAAGCCTCCTGCATTCTGCCGGAGCAGGGCTTGATGACATCAATATCAGGTCCCGCCCCCCGAAGTGCTTCTGATAGTCTCCTCTCCGGGAAACTTTAAAGTAGGTAAGCCTGGAAAAAGGTAGACACATAACAAGGTTGACATGAGTTTTTCATGTCTTGTTCTTACTTCACCATCCATGTCGGCATAGAGGGAGAATAACAGTGTCCCCAGCGTAGCGAGGCACTGAGCCCGAAGCATAGCGAGAGAAGCAAGCCATGCGAGGGTCCACATTACACTGTTTGCAGGTCCATGTCGACAGTTGGCAACTTTGACACCCAAAAATGGGAAAAACTCATGTCGACCTTTTCAAGTCGACATTCTGGCCCTGTCAGCTCTTCCCATGTCGACACTTTGACCCAGTCGACCTATTGCATGTCAACCCCATGGGGTAGACCTATTGACCGTGTATCTAGACACTGTCTATCTAAGGTACTTGTGTATTAGCAGGGTGCCCAATTATGGCCATCCCTACTGGATATTTCCAGAGCAGCGCGGCAGCACCAGAAAGCATTAGGATGGAGAGGTGGGAACAGCGGGTCCTCCTCCTTCTACATTATGTAAACCAGCCACTTAAGGGCACGGTTCCGCTGATGTCCCTTGTACCCCCTCCACTGATTGTTCCACTGATGTCTTTTATTTTTTTAACAATAATTAAGGGTGCAGGGGATTGCCAGCTAGTCGTCCCCCCCCCCCCCCCAAAGCCCCGGGACCAGTGTTCCCTCTAAGCTGTGCGCACGTGCGTGCGCACACAACTCGACGAGCGTGCGCACAGACATTACAACAGAGCGCACAAAGCAGCAGTTGTCCCTTTATGCAGTTGTGGACTCAATTAATGTGTGTTTCACCCATTAAGTAAGTAAGTAAGTAAGTAAGTTTTATTTATATAGCGCACTTTCTCCAACAGGACTCAAGGCGCTTTACAGACATTAAAAATAATGCACATACTGTAATACAAAGGGTTGTCAAAACGGGCAACAATGGCAGTACAGATATACATCACACATACAGATATGCACTAGATGCATTCTAATTAACTACATTGATTGCTGTGTGTTGAATGTTTAATATCATTTTGAAGTAAAGTTAAAATGCTGAACGTCATTTTCCAGTTATATATAAGTGACATTTTCCAGTTATATATAAGTGACATTTTCCAGTTATATATAAGTGACATTTTCCAGTTATATATAAGTGACACACAAAAATTTCAATTTCCTTCCAAAGTTGCACAGCCAAAATCTTTTGCCGCACACAGCCTACGTAAAATTAGAGGGAACATTGCCCGGGACCCATTGCAGTTGCATCCCCTGCACCCTCCATGAAGCCACTCCCCTATAGTTTTGGCTTGAGCACCCACCAGCAAAACGATAAATCAGCACCTATGCTGGGCCCCAAGATTTCTGAGAATAGGGCCATTTTCATAGTGAGACTATAACATGTGTGCGTGAGAATCAGCGCACACAAGTGACTGTAAATGGTTAATGATTACATTTTCCCACACAGCACATATTAATCTAATTCTGCACTTTTTACTTCTGTATTCATCTCCTGCTCTGAGCCTGCAGTTCCACCACCAAACACACCACACTAATGTAATCACTCCTGCAGCGTCTGAACAAGGGTCTGCGACAGTGCGACTTTACAATCGCAACCCCCAGGACTCAGAATAGTCAGATCAACCTGCTTCTCATTGACCTAGAGGTCCAAAGATGTACAAAGGTGACATCTGATTGCTAGGAGGGATATCTAGGATGAGGAAGGGCTGGTCACCTCGCCACACCCATCCCCGGAATAAGCCGACAGACTGGTTGCTACAGCGAGTACCTGTGGTGGCTGCTGCTGCTGGATTACTTTCTGTATGTATGTGCAGCACAGTCTTCTCCCATGGCTGCACCTAAGCTTGTTTACTGCAATGGAACACACAAAGCACACCAAGGTCACCTAAACGGGCTGTCCAAGAAGAATGGGGTGTCCAAAGCACTGCAGGTGAGAGATCCAGTCCATGTGCTCAGTTACATAAATGTTTTGCAGTCTGTAACTTTCTGATGCTTTATTACTTGTGCAGATAAACCTGATAAAAGGTGGTTAGAATTGGACACCTACTTATACTTAGCACTTGCTGGAGACCCTGCATCATAACTTGTTATTATACCGCCCTGTGCGTGGGCTCATTGCAATCCTGTCCCCTCTTTCTGGTGCAACAGAGGAGCGAGAATGAGGAAGTTCTATATCTGGTTTAAAATCCGCATTTGTTCATTGTGAATTATATGATGTAACTCATTGCAGCTGTCAATCCACTCACTGAATTAGAATTCATGCACACATCTGTCCAAGCAAATACCCAGCCCCCCGTTACATTGTGCACTAGTAAATCCTGATTTATTTTTTATATATAATCTCCTATACTCACATTTTGCAAAACAAGAAAGTAATCTAAGCTGTCTGTGCTAAGGAAAGTTGCTGCTTTAAACACAATGGGGTCAATCCTATTATTTGCGAAGGGTGGGAGACAACGCTGGCAACGGCACCCAATGTTGTACCTTTCCCAGGCCGGATTCACTCAAAATGGCAGTTATGTACAAATTTTGGCTGCCGTAAAGTAAATGCCAACCAGCCATCGACAGTCTCAAACTATGTGATGGGTAGCCATCGATGGTTTTAGCGATCTATGGTCATTCATTTTCTTTGACTGACTGTCCCGTAGGCCAATCAGAAAATGGGGGTGGGGCTTTAGGGTTGTCAGGGGGCGGCACTATGCTCCGTGTCCAGGTACCTTGAAAAACAAAAAACAATGGTTCTGCTGTGCCATCGATGGAAGTAAACCTTCGCCCCTGTCAATGGCAAAAGTATCGTTCATATATCATCACTGGCCATATCTAGCGTAAAGTGCTGCCACCATGGTTTGCATCAGCAAGTTTGTCGCAAATAATAGGATCGACCCCAATATCTGCTTTGCAAAGCTGTCCTCAAAGCCTATCATCTGCTGGTAATACCAGCAGATGAGCGGCTTTCCCGGCGGTGATGCGGGAGTGTGCAGCAGCGCTCATCGCCGGGCCATACACACTGGGCGGGTTGATGTTTTGAGCGGCTTTCAGCTCAAAGTCGCTCAGTGTGTAGGGGCCTTTAGCATTGCAAAAAAAAAAAATTTGGACTGCAAAAGGTTAATATTATTTGTGATTTTTTTTTTTTTTTTTTTTTAAAGTAAGTATCTATTAAAAACATAGAAAAGATTTCTTCTCTACCACACGTGGGTTGTGGAATAAGCCATACTGTATTTCCTTCAGGCCACTTCCTGAATGTTATGAAACTTCTAGTTATTGCTAATTACTGCCATTCAGATTGGCTAACCCAGAAGGGAGTAGTTTGGAAGCACAATCAGTGAGTAATGTATACAGTAACCATGGTGACCTAATACCTGCCCAAGGCTTTGTTTTAACTGCCGTGTCTTATAATCTATTGTTTTAAATGCCTGGGTTGATTTGTCTATTGTACAGTATGTGTCATGATATTATAGATCTATATAGTTCTTATGTTTTATAGCAAATATACTGTCTCAAACATATGTTGTAACTTTAATGTCCTATATCATTGGTTCCCAATTGAATCCCAGCGCCCTAGGGTATCAGCATTTATTTTCATGGTGCCCCTAGGATAATTTTTTTTTTTGTACTGATTGAAAAAAATATGGAATTAAATATATTGTACATTATTTCATGTTGATTTTGACACTTTTCATTCGATTGCAGCGATAAATCGGATGGAAAGTGTCCAAATCGCATGTTTTTGACATTTGGGGCGGGATGTTCTAACATCCGCCGGCGCACTCCTAATAATCACATATGTGACTATTAATGCAAATGACGATAAGAGCTGTCCTCCGCACCGCTGGTCCACGTAGGTTGCCGCCACCTCTCCGCACCCCCCCCCCAACCCTGCTGAATGAGAGGGTCTCCATCGTTTTACACTGCAATATAGATCTCACTTTGAAGTAAAACCCCACCCAAATCTAATTCTCTCTGCACTAGTAACATCTGCCCCACCTGCAGTGCACATGGTTTTGTCCATTTGAGATGGAATTTGCCTTTGCGAGTGAACCAGAATAAGGGCCATTGTATAATGGTAACAACATACCCTCCAACATTTTAAGGGTAGAAATCGGTACACATTCGAGAAGGGGGCGTGGCCATGGATAAAGTGGGCGTGGCCACACCCCCATTCCGAATGTTCACTGGGCATTTTGGCACCCCCCACCCTCCACGTCATCTACCACACGCACAGCAACACCGCAGGCACTGCTTACTGGTGGGTGTCTGGGAGGAAGAGAGTGCTTCTTCATCCGGCCGCCAGCTCTTTTAAAATAAAGCCTGCCAGCCTGGGAGCTTGAAGTTCCAGGAGGGGAGGAGCTGCGCTGCGCACTGCAGATAATGGATGGAGTCATACTCGGGAGGCAGGCAAGCATCCTGGCCGGCACCCGGCCCCTCTGTTAAGGTCGCGGGCAGATGACACGTCACGCCCGCGACCAGACACTTGAGCCCCGGCCCAGTCAGCGTCACAGCCAGCCAGCCCCCCTGTGGTCACGGTCGGATGTGACACATCACGCCCGCGACCAGAAACCGGCAACGGCACCCACAGTCACGGAGCGGGAGCAACAGTGGATGCTGTTAAAGCTCTGCTCCTCCTTTCTTTGACCCCAGGAGCCGGACTCCAGAGACAATGGAGACAATGGCGACTCCATTGCCTCTGGCAGATAAAAAACGGTACAATCGGTACATCCGTTTTTAGCCGGTACAGACCGTAAAAAAACTGTACTGTACCGGCTAAATCGGTACAGTTGGAGGGTATGGGTAACAACAGTTCAAGTGTTTTGCAGGCCAGGCCACTAGATAGAGCCCAACAGAGCAACACTTGAATTGTGTCCAGCCGTTAGCGCAGACATCACTGTTATGTCAGATTCTAGTTATGTCACTTGTGGTTCTGTAGCTGGCAGATTGGCAGCGTGTGCACACAAATAGTATCTGATAATTAAAGAAAGAACATTTCCAATTCCGTTGTATATCTGCTTAAGTAAATAAGTGTGCTGGAAGCAAGTGAATTCGTTTCATTCAGTTAATTGAAAATGATTGTATGAAATACAGCGTTGAACAGAACAGTTTGCAGAGAGAATGCTGCTTTTAGTGGATGGAAATAACAAATCCACCTAATGAATCTGCAAACCTAATGCCAAGGTGTAAATCAGACAGGCTCACGTCAGCTACTGAAGGTCGATGTAAGCCAAGGTTGTCATGGGCTTAGGTCGACAGGTCATTAGGTCAACACAAGCATTAGGTCAACATGGGCTAGCTCGACAGTCAAAAGGTCGACATGGGGTTTTTACACTTTTTTATCCTGAATGTCGACGTGGACACTAAGGAAAGTGCCCCGCGTCCCCTCACATGGCTCGCTGCGTTCGCCGGCACGGTGCCTCACCATGCACGGCACACTATTTTATTCTCCCACCACCTCTAGTGGATGGTAGAGCATGAAATACCGCCTGTCGGTATGAAAAACCTCATGTCGACCTTTTGACTGTTAACCTAGCCGATGTTTACCTAATGCTTGTGTCGACCTAAGCCCATGTCGACCTACCCATGTATCTACTTTGTCTCATGTCAACACAATGAATGTCGACCTTAGTGCTGTCGGCCTAACGACTGGATACCAGATACACAGGGGTACATTTACTTAGGTCGCCCTGTGTTTAATAGGTGACCCAGGTTTAGTGTGAAAGGGTCCCGGGTCTGATCCAGCTTAGCGATCTGAAAGTGGTATAATGCTGTGTACACACGGGAAAATATGATTGCTGGGGATATATTGCTAGCAATATATCCCCAGCAACCATATTGCTCAGTGTCTCCTTTTCATCAGCGATGAAAAGGAGACACTGCTACGGGGCGTAGGGGGAGCGCAGCAGCAGCAGACGCTGCTGCTGTCACTTTGAACGGAGGAGGGAGGGAGCAGCCGCACGGGGCTGGGGAGATCAATGCTGATCTCCCCGGCGCTGACCTCCCGGCACAGCGTTCGCGGGGAAAGCCGCTGGTCGCAGGAGCATGCTCCTGCGACCAGCGACCATTAGGCAGTGCACACGGGAGCGCGCAGCTGGCGATTTATCGCCACCTGCGCTCGAAATCACTGGCAATATGGTCGCTCAGCGACCATATTCCCAGCGATTTCACCCAATCTTGCTCCCGTGTGTACTCACCTTATGTGTGAAATTCAGGAGCAGAGGATTCTGTACCACTAGAATAACCTGTGTTTGCTGCTCTCATGCAATACCATATGCAGACTCAATTGTACTTTATTTATTTATTTATTCACAGTTTCTTATATAGTGCACACATATTCCGCAGCTCTTTACAGGGAATATTGGAACACTCACATCAGTCCCTGCCCCAGTGGAGCTTACACTCTATATTCCCTACCACATACATTCTAGGGTTAATTTTGTTGGGAGCCAATTAGCCTACCAGTATATTTTTGGATTGTGGGAGGAAACCGGAGTGCCCGGAGGAAACCCACGCAAGCATGGGAGAATATACGGGGCGGGATTCTCTAAAATCCGCAGCCCTCTTCGCCGGCCACCGCATTTCTAATGACCGCATATTCTCTAAAATATGCGGTCATTAACGCAAGGGACAGCTCTTGCGGTAAGAGCTGTCCCTTGCGATGCGGCGCCGTTGCTGGACTTCCGGGTCTATGACCCGGGAGTCCGTCTGCGCATGCGCAGACTGACGCGCCGGCCGCAGGGCATGCTGGGAGGGATCCGTGACTGATCCCTCACACACCGCTGCGGTAAGAAGCCCATAGGCTTCTGCGGGGAACCGCCAGCTTTTGCTGGCGATTCCCTCCGCAGCGGTGACACTGCGGAGGGAGGTTAGAGAATACAGAAATGCGGTAAAAACCCCAATAACGGGGTTTTTACCGCATTTCTGTAATAGAGAATCTCGCCCACGGTACTTATGTATTATCACGGCGCCCGTTTTTTTTTTTTTTTCATCGGGTCGGAAAAATCGCGTCGATCGCATCGCATGCGACCAAATCGCGCATGACACCCCATTTCACATTGGGGGCAATGTTAAATGCCCCTCAGGCACCCCCATTAGGTGTATGCCCCCTCATTATTAATGCCACCCCACCATCACCGCCAACCCGAAGCGTGGCGAGCGCAGCGGTACGCGTCCTCTGACCTTTTCATACCCCCACTATCCACGTCGGCGTGGAGTTTATTTTATATAGTTTGGCGAGCGCAGCGAGCCTCCGAGCCCGAAGCGTGGGGAGGGGACGTGGAATACGAGCCCGAAGCGTGGCGAGCGGACACGGATTACTTAACATGTATTTCTCTTCCCCTTGCGGGGCTCGCTGCGCTCACCACGCTTCGTTCTCGTATTCCTCGTCCCCTCGCGGGGCTCACCACGCTTCGGGCTCGGTGGCTCGCTGCGCTAACCACACTATATAAAATCAACTCCACGCCGACATGGATAGTGGGGGGTATGAAAAGGTCGGAGGACGCGTAACGCCACCGCTCGCCAAGCTTCGGGTTGGCGTTGATGGTGGGGTGGCGTTAACAATGCGGTAGCATTTGGGCTAATACACCTAATGGGGGGGCCCTGGGCGGCATTTAACATTGCCCCTAAAGTGAAATCGGGTGTCAGGGACCATTTGGAACCATTTAACATTGATTCCTATGGGAAAATCGCGTCGATCGCATCTGATTGTATGCCTTAAGTTAAGGCATACAATCAATCCAACCGGGCGCCGTGATAATACATAAGTACCGAATATGCAAACTCCGCACAGTTAGGGCCATGGTGGGAATCGAACCCATGACCTCAGTGCTGTGAGGCAGTAATGCTAACCATTACACCATCCGTGCTGTACTTGCATGTGATTGTCAACAGCGAGGAGATCAGATTGGCATTGATCACACTTCCATAAATTCATTCGGATAAGGACTGCTTTTGTCACCGTTTGTACACCATAAATGTATGTGTGTGTGTGTGTGTGTGTGTGAGAATCTGGCTCTGATTCTAGCTAATGCTTCCTCAGCCATTGACCTCACCGCACCTCGCTACCATCATAAAGGTGTTTCAGTCTCATTGTACTTATGACCTTTGTAACCACGGAAATGCTGCACCTGCAAACCTAAGAGCCGAGCATAACTATCAGTCCAACAAACCATGCTGCAATAGACAGTGGGCGTGATTCACGTTGGTCCGCTAAGCAGCGGTCGTTCGCCGCTTTCCATGTGAGATTGACTCACTGGGGGGGACCGAAAGCCCCGAGAATATTCGTGGCGGCATGCGAATGGGTGTGTGCGCTCGCACATCCATTTGCAAGCGAGCGCACTGCTGAGAAATCATTCAATGGTCACAAATGTCCGTTTAAACTGACTTTTTTATTTGGCTCATAAATGGTGTGACCTCAGCCGCCCGCCCCGTGCAATTATAGAGGTGTTTTTATCCACATACATCTAGCTTCCTTTTGTGTTATACAGCCCTTCCAGTCATAATTCCTCTAATTTGCAAAACAAAGCTCTTAGGGCACACAAGCAGCTCTTGCTGATTAAAATGTGTGGCATGCCTGTATTCTGTCTGCATAGGAAATGCTATGTTACAGTGTTTTCTAAGGGAAAAGGTATAACCTAATCTGTTTAACGGGATACATACGTATGGACGGCATTGTGTATGCCGGCGGTCAGAATACAGATGTTGGCATCCCAACGGAGGGAATCCCGACAGGTCAGGTGAGTATGCTTACCATTCACCTCCTTACCCACTCCGCTTGTGCATAACCCCCGTACCCCTAAACCTGACCACACCCCCCCCCCCCCCAAAAGCCTAAACTTAACCCCCCCCCCCCATACCCCGGCTTAGGCTAGATACTTATGTTCGGGAATTCTGGGATTCGGATTTCTGCATCTTTATTGATGTCTGCATTCCAGCGCCAGACTCCTACCAATAGTTGGGATTCCGGCATCAGTATTGTGACTGCAAGCAACCCAATTCAGGAACAGGATAAATTACGTGTAAATTGTACTTACTAGGTGACCAACCGTCCTGCCTTGAAAATTTTCCTTATTGCCCTTAATAGCATTGCTGCGGCTTACGCGATCAGACCTCTCTGTTCCTTTCACGGGCTCAAACAGTAGCTTGTGCCCATGCGCAGGAGCACTGTACACGGCCATAATATAATAGCCACGTGGTAGCTGCTGCACATACCCGCCTGCCCACAGCAGCACCCTGCGGCTCTGAGTCCAGACTCCAGGTAGCTGCACAGCACAGCCAGCCCAGCATACCTTCCAACTTTTCAGAAGAGTAGAGAGGGACAGCCGCACATGCAGAGGGCAGGGGCGTGGCTTACCGGAGAGGGGCATGGCCTACAAACTACATCATTTGTGTGAGGCCACATCCCATTTTCTCTCTCTCTGCTGCGAGAATAGACGCTGTGCGCATGCGTCTATTCACCAGATGACAGGGGAGACTCCCAACCACTGCTGGCCCCGGGCGGGAAGTGTGAACGTCCCCAAAAACCAGGACAGTTGGGAGGTATGAGCCCAGGCCCTGACTCGTAGGATTTGGTGGGAGACATCTCAGGGCACAGTGAACATATTGAAGATGGGGCAGGAGAGATTCGGGAAGGTGTGTGTGTGTGTGTGGGGGGGGGGGGGGGGCGTGTTAGAGATGTCAGTGCTGGGATGTTCAAATTGGGGTTGCCTTTTATTCTTCCCAGACTGGCTTTCCCAACAGGCCACACCCCCAAATTTCAGGCGAGCGCCAACGGGGTGCGTTGATGTCCCTCCTGCCGTGGATTAGAAGTCGGGAGGTGGTTGCTGGGGGCCTAAAGCATATGTTTGCACCTGGGCCTATGAGTCACTAGTTCCGCCACTGTCCACCCTGATCGTCTATTTAGGTTTGCTCCTTGTTTCTTTTGTTTATGATATCATTTTTTTTTTTCAATTTATTTGTGTCCTCCTTTTCATTGTATAAAAAGTTGGTCACCCTAACTTGCAGTTTCTGAAGTGAAGGCATGCTATAAAAAATGACAGCGTTTCACCAAGCGTATTATCCATATTAATATTGCTATATTTAAATCCACGCTTGATGCTTTATTTGTTTATTTTTTGCATGTTTCCCTTGTTAATGAAACCGTTTACTATTATTTTCTACTTTTTTTTTTTTTTATTATGCTTTTTTTCTATGGTCGAAGTAAATGTGCCTTTTGTGTGTGTGTACTTCCTTGTTAAGTGGTTAAATATTACAGATGATCTGTGTATAAGTAGGCTTAGCTCACAGCAGGAGTATTGTATTTAATAAATTCTACACTCAGCAAGCCGCCTGTAGTTGTTATATTTTTTCTATACATCTAGATTGTGTAAAGTGATAGCAGTTTGTAACGGCTGAGTTTTTTTTTTTTTTTTCTCTGAGATTTGTATTTGAGCAGTTTGGGTTATTTAAAGCGGCATACACATGGGGAGATTTCAGACCCTTTTCTAAGTGATCTGACTAGATCGCTTAGAAAAGGAGCACGGATCACTCCGCGTATATACCATGCAGCGATGGTGAAGCACTGTCCTGCGCGTTGCTATCGCCCACAGGGAAAGACAGTGCTTGCACTGGCTTTCCCTAGATCGCGGGGCTTTGCCTATTAAAAATAGGCAAATCCCCACTGAGCATGATTGCTCAGCACAAAGCATTAAAGGTGTCTGTACTGAGTGATCAGGCTTCAGCACGTCGCTTAGATAGATAGCTGGGTATCCCCGTGTGTACGGGGCTTTAGGTTATTTGGTTATCTTGTACTTATTTGTTGTCCAGTTTTTAACTTTGAATGCTTTTATTTAGTATTGCCCCGTACACACTGGGTGATGGGGGATCCTGTGCTGAGCGCCAGATCACTCCGTTCACATCGCTGCACACCCGACATGCACCCGCGATGTGTGCTGAGCGATCCTCGCAGGCCAGTGTTTTTTGCTGAGAGAACACTGGCGATGACTACATTATTATTATTGCATGCAGTCAAAATCTACTCAGGCGATAGCAATGCGCAGGGCTGCACTTCACTGTCGCGATCTAATCATATTGCATAGAAATGGGTCTGTAATCGCCCCGTGTGTATGCCCCTTTTATTGGTGATGAATTCTAATAAGACCTCCATTTCTAAGCACAATGAATTGGTGGTGGGGAGCTAGACGGGCGGGGAAGTCAGCATCAGTGGTGCAGGAGTGTGGTGGCGCTTCTGCTAGGGGTGTGGTGCTGCAGGAGAGCGGCGGTGCGCCTTTCAGGCTGCGCTGCATGACATGGTCAGAGGTCACGCTACAGAGCCAGAGATAGAAGAGGACAGCCAGCATCTGAGCGAGTGCTCAGACACTGCCCGGCATAAGACTGCGCATGTGCAGTCTAATCCCTAAAATCCCGTACATTTTAAAGCCGGATCGCGCCAATCCCGGGATTGGCCATCCTACCCACAAGTACACTCTCTGTAGGTAACACAAGTGCTAAAAATAAGTATATTCCATTACGCCTTACAAATGGGAACAAAACATAAAACATAATAGCCAACAGAGGTAAGCGGAATCTGCTTGCTTAGTCTATAGGGACATACTGTAGGCATTGATACATGAGGATATGCTACATATTGTATATACTGTATGTATACAGGGGATATAGGGGCTAATTCAGTATGGATCGCTAATGTGAGAATTTCGCAGTGGACTGTGAGGAGAAGGCAGACAGAAAGAGAATACGCCCCTTGCTAATTTATAAGAGAATTGTGAATGGATCACTAAACACAATCCACTGGCAAATCCATACGCAATCCCGAACCATTGAAAGTGATCTTGCCATCTGTGTAATTGTGAGCAAGTCTGAGGCTTACACTAATCTGAGACAATGTGGAAGTGGTCCCAGACCCTCCACAAAAACGCCTGGGCATGCCTGCATTTTCCAATTACTCCTAGAAATCGCCGGCTTCCTGTCAGTGTGGGTATTGCATTTACGATTCATACATATTTTCTGTTGCTATTTCCCCTCACACATGTATGGTACTCATGCTTAGTTATTTGATCTCTCGATTCACAAATTCTGGTACTTGTGAGTTATCCGGGCGTCCGATTTTTAAATCTGGTCGGATCGGGACATCGCATCGCATGCGACCATCGGATGCGATGCGATGCGATGACCCGATTTTTCCATAGGAATCAATGTTAAAATGGACTGAGTCCATTTTAACATGGAATTCAATGGGAAAAAGGGTCCTTTTCATACCCCTACTATCCAAGTGGGCATGGAGTTGGATATAAACCTGTGGCGAGCGTAGCGAGCCACCGAGCCCGAAGCGTGGCGAGCGGACACGGAATACCGGCCCCTCGCGGGGCTCGCTTCGCTCGCCACGCTTCGGGCTCGGTGGCTCGCTACGCTCGCCACAGGTTTATATCCAACTCCATGCCCACTTGGATAGTAGGGGTATGAAAAGGACCCCTTTTTCCATAGGAATCATTTTAACATTGATTCCTATGGAAAAATCGGGTCATCGCATCCGATGGTCGCATGCGATGCGATGCGATGCGATATCGCATCGCATCGCATCTGATTGTATGCCTTAACTTAAGGCATAAAATCAAAAAATCGGACGCCCGGATAACTCACAAGTACCCAAATTCTCTATCCATGCTGATCTAGCCCCATCATTGGGTAGGATAACTCATTGTGGTTATTTGGGTGGTTCTGAAATTTGAGCAATCATACCTTCCAGCTTTTTGTTTCCTCAGATCGGGACCCTCATGCGCCGTAGGTGTTTGCAACCTGTAAAGAGGGCGTTGCCTGGGGTGGGCTGGGACTTGACCTTGTGGCCCGGATATGTTTTGGGCACATACCCAGTTCTTGCCGACCATCTGTGTAGCCACAGGCTCACCTCCATGCACTGTTTAGATGCAGAGCAGCAGTGATCAAAGGTCCCCCTACCACCACCACCATCACCACCACCACCTTTCCCCCACCTGTAGGACAGTGGAGATATTTGTAGGCAGTCTGAAGAGTTTTCTTGGATCACCTAAAGGTTCTGAGACGAGGAACTGAGCTTGTGAAAGGGAGGCAGTTCAGGAGCATTAATCAAGCTGGGATATATTTTAAGATAAGCAAGGTGATGTATGTTATAGTTTGATTGCTGTACATGTAAGTAGACTTATGTTCTATTGAGTTTGGAATAAATAAATAAACTGAGCAGAACAGCAGAAGATCATCATGTTGTGACCAAGATCAAAACTGTGATTTGAGTGCAGACATTGAGGTCCGGACTTGAGGAACCTTGCTCTAGAGCGCAATGTTTGTGGTCTCCTTGCCGGAACATGGTTGAGATGGTGTCAAAGGTCTGATAATGTCACTTGTGTACTAGAACGAAGGTTTACAAAACCGTTAGTTGGTGATGGAGTATCAGAAGTTCCAAAAATTTGATAATATAATTTTTGGACCCCAAATCCCAATTTAAGTCGTATTAAGGGACCGGCATCCAGCAGTGAGTTTTAGAGTACGTAGTGTCTTTGCACAGGGCAAAACACACAAATTAGTTCCTGCCAGACACTTACTTCCTGTCAGCAGTATTTGTGGATATATCTGGTACCGGACCCATAACATACACTTGTACCTTTGGGTGCTGACCTACAGTTTGAGGTCACCTATAATGTATAGAGACAAAACCCTCTCAGAAAAATTAAATACATATGAAAACACATTATTGGATAACAAATGCAAGAAATTTAAGCGGGACTGAGACGATTACAAAAGTGGGAACATTAGGACTTTTATAAATTAAAGTAAAACCCGGAGATGGGATAACCGCCATCCGGGCAATAAGGACTCCCCAAGAAACTATATTAGGGGCCAATTGATAGAACTAGAGATAGACCGGTTTATCCCTAAAAGACCTTCATCTTGGTGCTAGACCCAAAGACAGACCCACAACCCCAGATAGGTATCACCAGCACTCACGACAGGAAGTTTATTAGGAGGAGAGAAAAGACACGCCTGCCGTCAGACAGATGGCAAGGCACCCCAAATAGAAGACGTCCAAATTCAGAGGGAGGAGAGGAGGAAAGAGACAGACGATCAAGAATATAATCAGACCAACTTAAAATCAGCCACCAGTAGCATCTTTAATCTATCTAAAATAGAATTAACTAAGGACGAACTGTCTCTTCTTAGCCGTGGCCTCAAATTTGTTCCTACATCATCGCCCAATACTTTTGAATTGTTTATAGAACTTAATAGGTTCGTCAGAACATTATGCCGACAACGTTTTTTCTCCAAAAATCAAACAACAAAACAAGATAACTGCACTCCCATTGCTTCACTTGATCTTGAAGACCTTCCCTATGTAGACATGCTTGCCGAACTTCAAACAGAAAGCACTGTACAACATATACCAACTTCCCCTATCAAACTCTTTGATGTATCAAGGAAGGACTTCAAATTAAAATCTGAGTTTTTCCCTATTAAATTTAAAGGTCCAAATATAGAGAGTTTTTATAAAACTACATTGGCTGACTTTAATGTGGGGTACACACCAGGACGACCACCGTCGTTCACGACCGATAGACGACCATGGAACGATTTCCCTTGGACTTCCCGGGAGCTCCCAGGCAGTCCCCAGCAAACGATTAGCAAAAATTGTGTTTTTTTGCGGAACGATCTAGATCCGATCCCGATGCGCCCGCGATGGTCGTTAAGACGGTCGGATCGCTGGTTTTTGTTTTTTTTGCAAGAACACATGCGACCGTCGTCAGATGGGCCTTTGAAATTTGAATGAAGGGGCTGGACTAGCAGAGGGGGAGGACTAGCAGAGGGGGATAGGAATAGCAGCAGCCATTTTAAACCAGTGTATTTCTGCTTTGTTACTAGTGAGGCTTGGTTTATACCTGCTGAACGCTGGACATAGCTATTTACACATTACTTTGTTTTGCCTGCCATTACAAAGTGTCTTTTAACCCTGCACTATGGAGAATGCAGTGATGGGTAGTCACCAGCAACAGTACCTGCTCTATTATGCAGTTTTGAAGCTCAGGCGTCAGAGAGCCCAGCGCAGGAGAGAAAGATCATGCTGGACAAAGCAGTGGCTACTTCAGCGTCAGACTCGTTCGCACATGCCACTGCTCAGGGACATCAGGGAGAATAACCCAGACGATTTCCGTAACTTCTTGAGGATGGATGATGCCACATTCCAGGAATTGCTGCGTCTGGTGACTCCCCACATCGAGAAGCAGGATACCAAGTATCGCATGGCTATCCCTGCTGAGGAACGGCTGGTGGTCACCCTGAGGTTTCTGGCGACAGGACGGTCTCTTGCTGACCTAAAGTTTGGATCCCTCATCTCCCCGCAAGCTTTGGGCCTCATCATCCCGGAGACCTGCAAAGCCATTGTGAAGGTGCTGCAGTACCAGTATTGCAAGGTAAGGATGAAATATACACTGTACACTTTATTGTGCAAACAAAATATTTTTATTTATAATTTAGGCCTAGGACAGAAACAGGTTTTTTAGGCCTTTCATGGTTAAAACATGTAAAATAGTAAATAGATTGTGTCAACAAAAATATATTATAATACCATATATAAAAGATATTGTACAAAAACACACACTATATATAAAGATTTAAGTATGTATGACCCAGTTTAAACTTTCCCAATAAGTACGGGCTACTGTGTGGCAGAGGATGTCTGCCGCAGATAAGTAAAGGCTGCGGCCCACATGGCGCATGGCGCAGATGCAATGGTCCCGGCCCCATTGATGTGCGCCATACGCCATGTGAGCAGTGGCCATCACATACCTGCAGCTGAGACCATGTCTGCCGCACAGTACCCCATACTATTGGTAAAGACAAAAGGGCAATAAATGGAGTTTGCTATCCAGATTGAGGAGAATCCTGTTCTCCCTCTGGTAATGCAGGTACAGGTAGCAGCATATATGTAGAAAACCAAGACAAAAGACACTCTGGTAACTTCTGGAACATGCCCTTACAACAGTAGGGATAAGGTACTGTGCGGCAGAGGATGTCTGCTGCAGATATGTAAAGGCTGCGGCCCACATGGCGCATGGCGCAGATGCAATGGCCCCCGCCCCATTGATGTGCGCCATACGCCATGTGAGCAGTGGCCATCACATACCTGCAGCCGAGACCATGTCTGCCGCACAGTACCCCATACTATTGGCAAAGAAAAAAGGGCAATAAATGGAGTTTGCTATCCAGATTGAGGAGAATCCTGTTCTCCCTCTGGTAATGCAGGTACAGGTAGCAGCATATAAATAAACAAAAATACACACTGTGGCCCTTGTGTGGCAGAGGATGTCTGCTGCAGATATGTAAAGGCTGCGGCCCACATGGCGCATGGCGCAGATGCAATGGTCCCGGCCCCATTGATGTGCGCCATACGCCATGTGAGCAGTGGCCATCACATACCTGCAGCTGAGACCATGTCGATGGTAAATGATAAAGTAGCCTATTTTTTAAGACAGATCCTCAAAAACAGGACACTCTGGATCTTCTATCAGTAAAGAACTGTAGAATTGACGGTACTGGGGGGGTTGAGAAGGCTGTGTAGGTGTTGACTGGGTATGTGTTGGAATTGTGCTCGACTGGCCTGCTACGGTGGCAGGCGGAGTAGGCACTGGTGATTCTAATGACAGTGGTGTGTCTGGTGCACTACCAATGCCAACTATTTTAGTGCCACTGTTGAGATACCCTAAACTGCCATTATACACCAACTCCATGCATAACTTTTCAAAAGTAAGTTGCTGGTCAGGAGCCATGTTGCGAACACACTCTGCCACATAAGTGAAGTAGTTGTCATGTTTGTCCGGGTTTCTTTGCAGGACTTGATGTGCCCGCATCATAAATTCTTCATGTGCCGCTGCTTCTCCTTTTTTTCCTTTGCCACGCATTTTTTTGGCACGGGGGAGTGGTGGAGTGGGTTCCAGGGTGGGTGGCGGAGTGCGTGCCGGAGTAGGAACTTCGTTAGATGTGCATGCATTATCAGATAGGACAGATAGGTCTGGGGTTGCAGGTGGGTAGTCACCAAGCTGTAAAAAAATTGAACATGTTTACTAATCAATTCTATTTACTTCTAATTTCAGTTCCCTACCAGCGTGAATGAATGGAAAGTCATCGCAGAGGAGTTTGAACAGCGATGGAACTTCCCAAATTGCGGTGGAGCCATTGATGGCAAACATGTCCGCATAGCCCAGCCTATCAATAGTGGTTCCTACTATTTTAATTACAAGGGCTATTTTAGCATTGTACTAATGGCTGTGGTGAATGCCAACTATGAGTTTATCTTCCTGGATGTAGGAAGGAATGGCCGTGCATCGGATGGTGGCACTTTCAAGGACACAAAGTTCTACGAAAGGCTCATAGCGAACACCCTTCACTTGCCGTCTGTCCAGGAAACTAAACAGGGGCTTAACTTTGTTTTTGTGGCTGACGAGGCTTTTGGCCTGCACGAGCATGTCATGAAGCCATATGCGCAAAGGGGCCTGAACCATGACAAAAGGATCTTTAACTACAGGCTATCCAGGGCACGGCGTGTTGTGGAAAATGCTTTTGGCATCCTGGCAAGCCGGTTTCGCATTTTTCACACTGCCATTAACCTGAGGGTGGACAAAATTGACTGGGTTGTCACGGCGTGCTGTGTCCTGCACAATTTGCTCCGCAGAAAAGCCACACAGCAAAGGGCTACAGGCACAGCACTCCAAGAAGACCAAGAACTGCCAGAGGAGGTAGTGCAGATATCCTCCTTGCAAACCCCAACACAACGCTACACAGGGAGTGCACGAGCCAAACAGGTGAGGGAAGAGTACATGGCCTACTTTAATGGGGAGGGCGCTGTGGATTGGCAGGAGGAATCAATTAGATAGCCAAAAAAATAGACTCACCGATGCAGACTGCGAATTCTCCTCCTCCTCCTGCGCCGCGACTTCTTGGTTTTCCTGTTCGACCATAAGGACTACTCCTGTCCTCATCGACTCCTGGCTGAGGGTGAATGTCAACCGGTCATAGTACCAGAGCGATGTTTGATACATCTCGTCGACTCCAGCACCAGACTTCTTTGCAGCCTCCATCTTCTTGTGTTCCTTTAAGAACACCGTGCGCATATTCTGGATGCGTTTCCTCACCCATTCAACATTGGCCTCTGGGTGAAATGGAAGACTGTAGCGTGCCAACTCCTCCAAGGCTTGGTTTCTTTTAATTTTGTTTGAATACTCCTTGGATTTGGTTCTCCACAGGCATTCGTGTGTACGATATTTTTCAATAAACCCTTCCAAAAACTCTTGTTCCTTTGCGTTGGACATTGGGACTGTAAAAAGATAAAACCATTTTAGTTGTTATAGTTATACCCATGTTTTGTTTCATATTTAAATTTTTATAGTTATAGTTACCAGTTTACCTAGTTCTTATGTTTTAAGTATTTAAAATGTTAATAAACTTTTATGAAAACCACTATACATTTTATTGTGCAGATTGCTATTCACACACACAGGTGAATGGGGCCTAGCAGAGAGGAGTGCATGGAATACTGCAATGGTGGACAATGGTTTATGTATATATATCTATATATACACAAACACACACACACAGGTGAATGGGGCCTAGCAGAGAGGAGTGCTTGGAATACTGCAATGGTGGACAATGGTTTATGTATATATATCTATATATACACAAACACACACACACAGGTGAATGGGGCCTAGCAGAGAGGAGTGCTTGGAATACTGCAATGGTGGACAATGGTTTATGTATATATATCTATATATACACAAACACACACACACAGGTGAATGGGGCCTAGCAGAGAGGAGTGCTTGGAATACTGCAATGGTGGACAATGGTTTATGTATATATATCTATATATACACAAACACACACACACAGGTGAATGGGGCCTAGCAGAGAGGAGTGCTTGGAATACTGCAATGGTGGACAATGGTTTATGTATATATATCTATATATACACAAACACACACACACAGGTGAATGGGGCCTAGCAGAGAGGAGTGCTTGGAATACTGCAATGGTGGACATTGGTTATATGTATACACACAGACATGGGGCCCACCCAAAAAAAACAGTGACATGGTCGGGTGCACGGTTGCCAAACCAGTGCTTTATACACACTATATACATTGGTGGCAACAGTGGGCATGCATAGAAGAGCATTGGGAGTGCAAACATACCAGGTTGTTGTTCTGGGAGATGAGACAAGAAGGAGAGTCCAACTGCTGCGCCAGCGCTGTTTGCTATGTGGAAAAACATGGCGCCGGGGGAGTGTTTAGGAAATGCCACTCAAATAGGCTGGATCAAACGACGGACGCACCGACGGACGGACGACGGAGGCGGCAAAAAACACTCACGATCTGCATACGATTGACGGTCGGTCGGCCTGGGATTGACGGATCCTACCTGCAGCACGTAGGACCAAAGATGCGACCAAACGAGCGGCGTGAACGCGCATTTGATCGGAATCGGATCAAATAAATGTCAAAAACACACGATAGTACATACAATCTGCATACAACCGGTCGGAATTGGATCTAAATTGACAGAATCGTGCCCTAGTCGTCCTGGTGTGTACCCAGCATAAGACTCTCTGGGTGACATTCTATGGAATGAGATAAATGCGCGTTTTTTTTATCGCACCACTTCGCCCTTTTTCAAATCGCAAGATTGGGCCGTTTTTCGCATATTTAATGAGATGCGAAAAACGGGCCAAATAGTGCGAGGTGGTGCGATGTCTTTAGTCCTGAAAATGTGCGATTTTCATGTCTGAAAATCGCACGTTTGCAGGAAAGCGCAAATAAAAAAAAAAAAAAAAGCGCGGGGTCCCGCGCCAGAGCATAACCAGCCCCGGGCTCATTGAGCCGGTGCTAGTGACATAAAATCAGGGTCCCCGACAAATAGGGGTCCCCTTGATTTAACCCCTTCCCGACATTTGACGTACATTTACGTCATGGCCGGGATGTACTTCCCGACGCATGGCATAAATGTACGTCATGGCTTTAAACTGTCACCGCGTCTATAGACGCGGTGACAGTTTGGAGATGTCTGCTGTCCCTGACAGCAGACATGTCCCAGCATGTCCAGGGGGGGCGGCGATGCCTCCCCCCCGTCGGCGATCGCTGTGATTGGCTGTTCAAATGTGAACAGCCAATTACAGCGTTTTCTGTGTACCGGCGAATAACGTTCGCCGGTGACACAGGGATCGGTGGTGATTGGTGCTGTAAAGTACAGCACCAATCACCACGGGGTGTAAGGGTGACACTGGTGTCACCCCACCTCACCCCACCCGCCCCCAAAGGCCGTGATTGGTCCGTCGGACCGTCGGACCAATCACAGCCATGGAGGGTGATTTAAACTAACGGTGACTGCACTGCAGACGCCATTCCGGTCTGGAATTGCGTGCAGTGCGGTCACCGTGCCTATCTGCCGTGATATACTGACCTGATCCTTGCAAATACTTACCTGATCACTACTTGTAGCGTGCTGGATGCTTCCTGGATCTTGTGACTTCTTGTGACTTCCTGTGTTGTGCTGCTGCAGTGTGATAGAGTTATAGATAGAGAGATAGAGAGAGATAGAGAGAGATAGAGAGATAGTGACAGAGAGTGCTATATTTTGTGTCTGCTGCCCCCCCCCCCTGTTGTGCTGATCAGTATATCTGTGCTGATCAGCAACTTTTTGGGGGTGCTGTTTTTTTTTTATATATATATACAGCTGTACTGCGTGTGCAACTGACTGCTGCCCCCCCTTTTGTGCTGATCAGTATAAATTAACTGATCAGCAACTTTTTGGGGGTGCAGAGTTTTTTTTTATATATATACCTGTCAGTGCTGCTGCTGCAGTGTCATAGAGTGATAGATAGTGAGAGATAGAGAGATAGAGAGAGATAGTGACAGAGAGTGATAGAGAGTGCTATATTTTGTGTCTGCTGCCCCCCCTTTTGTGCTGATCAGTATATCTGTGCTGATCAGCAACTTTTTGGGGGTGCAGAATTTTTTTTTTATATATACCTGTCAGTGCTGCTGCTGCAGTGTCATAGAGTGATAGATAGTGAGAGATTGAGAGAGATAGTGACAGAGAGTGCTATATTTTGTGTCTGCTGCCCCCCTTTTGTGCTGATCAGTATATCTGTGCTGATCAGCAAATTTTTGGGAGTGCAGGGTTTTTTTTTTTTTTATATACACCTGTGTATATATATATTTATATATACCTGTCAGTTGCTGCCAGTTGCACTGTCAGTTGCACCAAAGGTTGTGCACCTGCTGCCCCTCACTGGTAATCAGTGTCGCATCAGTGATCACCTTTTTCTTTTTTTTTGAGGGTGCTGTGGGGTCTTTTTTAAATTTTTTTTTTTTACACACACTGATTTTGTGGGTGTCCTGTCCTGTGGCCACTGTGCGCTGATAAGTGACGTACATCACTGATCAGCTTTTTCGGCACAGGGTTGATCTATTTTTTAAGGGTTAAATTCCGCCAGTACCTTCCCAATAAGAGGGCAAGGTATGGCATAAAAATGTATAAGCTGTGTGAAAGCACCTCAGGGTACACCCACAGGTTTAGGGTATATGAAGGGAAGGATTCAAGAATTGAACCGCCATAATGCCCCCCCTCCCTCGTAGGTGTTAGTGGAAAAATTGTCTGGGATTTAGTGCACCCCTTCCTGGATAAAGGTTATCACCTCTATGTGGATAACTTTTACACTAGCATCCCCCTGTTTAAGGCCCTTGGTTCAAGAGGTACAGCAGCTTGCGGTACTGTGCGCAAGAACCAAAGAGGCCTCCCAAAAACGCACATTGCCCAAGTAATGAGAAGGGGTGAAAGCAGGGCACAATCCACCGAAAATATGTTGTTGGTCAAATATAAGGACAAGAGGGATGTCCTTATACTGACAACAATTCACGGAGACAGTACCACCTCCGTCCCTGTACGAGGTACCAGTACCCACACCTCAAAACCTAATTGTATCCTGGATTACAATAAGTACATGGGCGGAGTGGATCTTTCAGATCAGGTACCGAAGCCGTACAGTGCCCTGCGGAAAACAAAAATCTGGTACAAGAAGCTGGCTGTGTATATCATCCAGATGGCACTGTATAACGCTTACGTGCTATTCCGTTCTACCAGCCAGAGGGGGACATTTATGCACTTTCAAGAGAAAGTCATAAAGGGCCTAATATTTGGGAACCAGCAGGCAGAGGGCCCCAGTACTTCTAGTACTGGCCCCCGTATTGTACCAGGGCAGCATTTTCCTGATGAAATCCCCTCCACTGGAAAAAAGGGCAGGACACAAAAAAGGTGCAAAGTTTGCTATAAAAAGGGAATAAGAAAGCAAATTATTTTCCAGTGTGACACTTGCCCCGACAAACCCGGCCTATGTATAAAGGAGTGTTTTAAAATATACCACACATCTATGGATTATTAGGTTCATCATTTCACCGTGCTTCGGGGGTCTTGCTAATGCCACATAGCAACCACCATTCATTCCACCAGAGTCTGAGCCGCAAAATCCAAAAATCACTCCTTCCCTTCTGAGTCCTGCCATGCACCCAACTGGTATTTTTTGGTCACATGTGAGGCATTGCCGTACTCGGGAGAAATTGGGGCACAGATTTTGGGGTGCTTTTTCTCCTTCATACCTTATGAAAATGAAAAATTTTGAGCCAGAACTGCATTTTTGTGTAAAAAAATGTAATTTTTCATTTGCACAGCCCAGTTGTATCAAAATTGGTGAAACCCCTGGGGGTTTGAAATGTACACTATACCCCTAGATGAATTCCCTGAGGGGTGTAGTTTGCAAAATGGGGTCACTTGTGGGGGGGTTCCACTGTATTGGTGCTTTGGGGGTCTTGCTAATGCGACATAGCACCCACCAACATTCCACCAGAATCTGTGCTGCAAAATCCAAATATCACTCCTTCCCTTCTGAGTCCTGCCATTTTTTGGTTACACATGAAGCATTGCCGTACTCGGGAGAAATTGGGGCACAGATTTTGGGGTGCTTTTTCTCCTTCATACCTTATGAAAATGAAAAATTTTGAGCCAGAACTGCATTTTTGTGTAAAAAAATGTAATTTTTCATTTGCACAGCCCAGTTGTATCAAAATTGGTGAAACCCCTGGGGGTTTGAAATGTACACTATACCCCTAGATGAATTCCCTGAGGGGTGTAGTTTGCAAAATGGGGTCACTTGTGGGGGGCTTCCACTGTATTGGTGCTTTGGGGGTCTTGCTAATGCGACATAGCACCCACCAAAATTCCACCAGAATCTGAGCTGCAAAATACAAAAATCACTCCTTCCCTTCTGAGTCCTGCCATGCACCCAAATGGTATTTTTTGGTCACATATGAGGCATTGCCGTACTCGGGAGAAATTGGGGCACAGATTTTGGGGTGCTTTGTCTCCTTCATTCCTTGTGAAAATGAAAAATTTTGAGCCAGAACTGCATTTTTGTGTAAAAAATTTAATTTTTCATTTTTACTGCCCAGTTGTACCACAATTGGTGAAACCCCGGGGGGTTTGAAATGTACATTATACCCCTAGATGAATTCCCTGAGGGGTGTAGTTTGCAAAATGGGGTCACTTGTGGGGGGCTTCCACTGTATTGGTGCTTTGGGGGGTCTTGCTAATGCGACATAGCACCCACCAAAATTCCACCAGAATCTGAGCTGCAAAATACAAAAATCACTCCTTCCCTTCTGAGTCCTGCCATGC
Organism: Crinia signifera; assembly: GCF_055691185.1. Lineage (NCBI taxonomy): Eukaryota > Metazoa > Chordata > Amphibia > Anura > Myobatrachidae > Crinia > Crinia signifera. Next base: position 56,772,698 of record NC_139219.1, on the reverse strand, counting down.
ACCCAAATGGTATTTTTTGGTCACATGTGAGGCATTGCCGTACTCGGGAGAAATTGGGGCACAGATTTTGGGGTGCTTTGTCTCCTTCATTCCTTGTGAAAATGAAAAATTTTGAGCCAGAACTGCATTTTTGTGTAAAAAATTAAATTTTTCATTTTCACTGCCCAGTTGTACCACAATTGGTGAAACCCCTGGGGGTTTGAAATGTACATTATACCCCTAGATGAATTCCCTGAGGGGTGTAGTTTGCAAAATGGGGTCACTTGTGGGGGGCTTCCACTGTATTGGTGCTTTGGGGGGTCTTGCTAATGCGACATAGCACCCACCTGAAAACAAAAGAATTGGGGGAATCAATTTTTAGTCACATTTCTCTAGTAAAATGTACTGTGTTCCTTAGAAAAATGTATTAAAATTGAAAATCTGCAAAAAAAATGAAATTTTGAAATTTCACCTACACGTTGTTTTAATTCCTGTGAAACACCTAAAGGGTTAACAAACTTCCAAAATGCTGTTTTGAATACTGTGAGGGGTGCAGTTTTTGAAATGGCATCATTTATGGGGGTGTCTCACATACAAGTCCCTCAAAGTCACATCAGAACTGAACTGGTCCCTAAAAAAATCAGTGTTTGAAATTTTCTTGAGAATTTGCTATTCATATTTTAAGCCTCCTAGTGTCCAAAAAAATTAAAAGGAGGTTGAAATAATGATGGCAACATAAAGTAGACATATGGTCTATGTTAGTTATTAACTATTTTGAGTGGTATGATTATTTGTCTCACAAGCAGAAAATTTAACATTTTGAAAATTGCTAAATTTTCCATTTTTTTACGACATTTTGGTATTTTTCACAAAAAAACACAGACTGTATCAACGAAAATTTACCACTAACTTGAAGTACAATGTGTCACGAGAAAATAATCTCAAAATCACTGGGATAAGTAAAAGCAAAAAAAAGTTATCCCCACTTAAGTGATACATGTCAGATTTGAAAAAAAGGGCTCTGTCAGGAAGGCAAAAACAGGCTGCGGCGGGAAGGGGTTAATGAAACCAGCACCAGGCTCAAGGTCCGGCGCTGGTTCCCAAAATACGGGGGACAAAATGACTAGGGGTCCCCCGTATTTTAAGAACCAGCACCGGACCCAACCAGCCAGCAGGGTAATGCCACAGCCGGGGGACACTTATTATATAAGGTCCCGCGGCCAAAGCATTATCCCCGTGGCTGGTCAGCATGGGCAGGGGTCCTGGGGAAGTGAGGACCCCCCCAATGAAGGGGTCCCCCCCCTCCAGGACTTACCAGCCCATGCTGAAAGTCCGGGGCTGTCCCCGATGCCCCTGGGCGGTGGGCATCGGGCTGATGTAAAGTATATGAAATATATATGTAAAAAAATATGTTGCCTGATGAAGGGCTACAATAAAAGCCCGAAAGCTTGCTAAACTCTTGTAAGAGTGATTTATTTCTGGGAACAAGTCCGTGGGTGCCCGCCTCTGGAAGTCGATTTTATATATATACATATATACTGTGTATATATATGTGTGTATATATATATATATATATATATATATATATATATATATATATATATATATATATATATATATATATATATTAAACCATGCCCTATTAGCACTACACCTTTGATAAAGCTGCCAGGTGCAGCGAAACGCGTCAGTCAGTGCTAAGCCCATCTTCCACCACCTACATCAGGATTGTAGTCCGGACCAGCCTTACAGGATCCAGCTCCTTAACAGTGACCCTGCATGCCATCCAAGGGTCCACCCATCCATTAACATCTACCCATATTGGCTATCTGGGACCTTCATAACCAACCCCATTGACTCCTTTCCAGTGGACCGGTAATTTGTGCCATCTTGGGGGCGACCACTTGGACATATGGACTGTACCATCGTCATATGGGACTGATCAACCAGGAGTGGTAACTATTACACAATGACCAATACTGTTTGGCAAAATAGGAATGGACTCTCCTTTATTGCTGCTAGTGTGGAAGTGGGACCATTTGTTATTACATTATTGTTTTATTATGTCATATTCGTTTTCAATAATAAATCTATTGTAAAGACCATCCAGTTTTTTTTTTTTATCAAGTTTTAAGGTACAGCGCTGCTACTCTTTTTTTTCTTTTTTTATGCACCTATAATGTATTACCAGAGTCAGTTGTTTTAAGAGTATGCTTAAGATATGAGCCATTGTGTTTTCTTGTGTAAACCTCATAGGTATGTACATGCTGTACTGTATGTCTATTGGTCATTTCCTTTAATAGCCCTTGTGTACCGCTTTTGTACATAGTTGCACGGGGCTGTCACGCGTTGCCTCTCCCTTTTACAGACTTTTCTACTGTATGATCTCCAGTTACATGCCGCAAATCAGGTGGCGTGGTCAGTGACATCATCAAAGTTATGGTTTAACCTATACAGTCATCTGTATCATGACTGTCATAGGAATCATGTGTTTTAGTACTAAAGTCAGATTACAGCATACATTATTGCAGTGGTGTGCATTGGGGTGAGGCACAGCCTTTCCTGTCATACTAACGTATACGCTGGACTTTTGAGTTTATAAAGTATGTTTAAAATACAAAGAATCTATAAAAAAAAATCTTATTTTTTTTATTCTAATTATTTTTATAGTCAAAACACTGGAGTAAAAAGTCTATGGCAGGTGAGGCAGTGCCTCAGCTGGCTACCTTTTCTGCACATCTCTTATCAAAACTCTGCAAATCTCCAGCAGTGTATACTGCTGTACATGTGTATAATCCTGGCATGTACCCCATGGCTCATATATTGTGTGCATATCTGGCTCTGGTACTTGCAAGGAACTCCTCAGCCATTTACCTCACCGCACGTCCCTGCATTATTGCAGTTAGTATTTGAATACCATTGATTACGGCTGTTGTATGGGCAGCTGTTACCTGTCCATTGTGGTTGCAAATTTAGCGGGACAATACCTCAAGATAAACAGAACATTCTGTAGCCAAAGAGGATCAGGCAGAAGATGTGTGATAACTGGTCAAATTTAAATCCACAATTGAGTACTGTTGCGATGCAGTTGCAGAATATAATTGCTTATATACATTATATTGTGCTTTAAATGAGAAAAAATACATTGTTAAACAAGGTGCTTACTCATACTTGCCTACTTTTAAAGCAGCACTTCGGGGTGTGGCCTAATGTCATTAAGCCCCACCCCCAGTACTGCAAATCCCGCAATTTGAGGGTCTTTGGGGAGGGGTTGGGGCTAGAATGACTCAAGTTGCATCCTTAGCTCTGCCCCTACCCTTAAAAAGCCGAAAATCGCTGTAATTTACCGCTGCAGCCAGGGAGATGCGAGGGGACTGGCGGTATCTGGCGGACCCAATTTTCAGGAGCCTACCAGCCATTCCGGGAGGGTAGGCAACCCTGTGCTTACTATAGATTAGTGAAAAAGATGTGCAAAATAATAAAAAAATGCCTTTAACACATTATGCCACACACTGTAATGCCCCTGACACAATATGCCACACACTGCAATGTCCAATATGCCACGTACATACCTTCTAACGCTGGAGGCAGAGGAGAAGGGACATCTGTGCGTGCCGAAGTAGGGGGCATGACCTACTATCGTGGTACTCCTGTGGGGATGGAGAGACATACAATGTGCTCTCCTACCCTCAGAACTAGCGGTGGTGAGCAATGGAAGGAGGGAGGGACGGCCAACTGTAGTGGTTGAGCCACCCGGATCGCTACCGCAAGCTACCAGTAGCTCCCGAGCAACGGGTTGGCAACCACTGGATTAGATCATGGTTAGTCTAGCTTATTGGGGCCAGGACTGTAAAGCCGCGTACACACGGGACTCAGCCCCGGTGATTTCGGCTGAGCCCATATGTTTCAAGATGTAGTTAAGCCATCAGAGAAATGGCTAGCTTCATCCTGCCAGCCCGGGAGCCGCGGCAAAATATACAGCATAGCAAAAATATTCTTTCCTGCACTGGCTATTTGGCCACCAATAGCGATGCTGTGCATCAATATCGCCCACTGTGTACACATGGGTTGATTTATGCAAACCTACTAAGCAATTTTGATGATTTAGTCAAATTCACTAAGGGCGGGATGTACTAAAGGGAAAATGCGGTAAAACTGGCTTTTTACCGCATTTTCCTATGTACCAATGGCTTTTTACCGCATTTTCCTATGTACCAATACCCGTCCGCCCCGTTTTCGCCAGGCAGGGTATCGCCACCCTATAGAAGCCTATGGGCTTCTATCGCCGCGCCCCCCCCCCCCCCCCTCCTCCCGTCCTCCTTTTGATCTCTTCCTCCCCCAGCAGGTGTCACAGCCGGGAGGACATCCGGCTGCAGGGGGGAGGAGGAGACGCAGGGGGACACTGGCAGCCGCCGGGATGTGACGGAGACCCCGCAGACCACATCACAGGTATCGCGGGGGTCTCTGTCACCGCAACCCAATGCTAGCCGCATATGTTAGTACATATGCAGCAGCATCGCGGCGGCTGCCAAGCAAAGGGCGGCATGTATTAATACATCCCGCCCTAAAGGTGCGAATACACGGTACAATTGTTATGTGCGATGAGATGCGCGTTCCCGTCACACATCTCATCGCACAGCTCAAAAAGTATGTGCTGCACATACTTTTTGTACTAGATCTCATCTCATCGCATTGCAAAACTTATGCAATGCCATGAGATGCGAGATTGTATAGAATAGTTGTACCGTGTATGGGCACCTTTTAGAAGTATAGCCCCATGTGTACATCCCTTTACAAAGGAATCTTCCCAATGGAGATAGTGGGCCAAATGTACTAAGCTGAAAAAGTGATAAGCAGTCGGCTGCTAACTGTCATGTTACAGGCGGTGTTTGAAAAATAACAGTTAGGAGCAGATTGGTGGTTTATCACTCCACTTTATCACTTTTCAAGGCTTAGTACATCTTGCCCAGTGTCTGCGCCAGTGCCAACTTCACCCCACAGACTTTGTGGTCACTCCCTGTGAAACAAAGGCATTGAGGAGCGACTGTTTACTCTGACAGAGATTAGTCTTGCCATCAAATATTTTCACTGGGTTAGGTTTATTACAGGCCACATCTAAAGACAGAACAGAGGTTCTAGCTGGGTACACATCAGACCATGTGCGAATGACTCCGATGCCATCAACTACTTCCCTTGAACTCCAAGACAAACAATATAGGGCTTTATTCAGTCCTGATCACAGGACAAATTTGTTCTCTGAAATGGACAAAACCGTGGGGAAGATGTAACAAGTGCAGAGAGATTTAGATTTGGGTGAGTTATTTTGTTTCTGCGCAGGTTAAATGTGGCTGCTTTATTCTTTTACACTGCAATGTAGATTTGATGCTGCTTTCCCACTGCCTACCCGGGTAAAGACCCGTTTTTTTTAAACAGGTCTTTACCGGGTAAGAGCCACAAAGACCCTTTCCCACTGCAGCTTTAAAACAGTAAATTACCGTTTAAAAGTCATTCACACTTACCCGTGTAAACCACAAAGCAACACGTTTAAACTCTCTAGTAAACCTTGCTTGTCATTAAAAACATCACATGCACTAATCATGTTCTTAACCTTTATTATTATTTCTAAATACCGTTTAAAACCCTTTCCCATTGCCAAAAAAACGTCTCTTACACGGGTAAAACACTGCTTTTTACCCAGTTAACAAATACCGGTATTTGTTACCCGGGTAAAGCAACCTGGAGCTTTCCCACTGCAGCTCTAGCCGTTTAAAAAGGCTAAAAAAACAGCATTTTACCGTGTAAAGCCTGCAGTGGGAAAGGGGCATGAGTTTGAACACACCTCATCCAAATCTAACTCTCTTTGAACATGTTACATCTGCCCCACCTGCAGTGCAGCATGTTTTTTGTCCATTTCAGAACAAATTTGCCCTGGGATCAGGGCTGAATTAGGCCCATAGTGTATGGATCATAGGATAGACAGTCAATAGGTTGACTCCAAAAGGTTGACATGAGTGTATTATGTTTTTATTTGGTGTCAATGTCACCACCTAGCGAGTTCCCTTGCTTGGCTCGCAGGTCAGTAGCCTCGTTCTCCTACTGCCCTCGCCACACTTTACTGTTCCCGATCAAAGGCCACCTGGATGTTACTAAAGTATGGAAAAGTCCCAAAAAATAAAATCTAATTTCAACTTTTTTAATGTGTCTAGCATTGCCGTGTCAACATTTTGTTTGTGTTTACCTATTGAAAACTTGGTTCTATACAATATTGACCTGTAATCCGGATGCCGTGCATACACTGAAGCTTCTTTCTGGTGGTGGTATGTAATGAGTGTAGCGTGTGATCTGGATGAGGAAGTCTATTAGTGTTTATGGAGGTTTGTTCATAAAATGTTTTTATAGGGTGGAAAAATCTCACATATCCACTTTCACTGTTTATAGCTTCCCCAACATCTCCACTTCTAAAACCCACACTTTAATATTATCTATACTCCTGCCTGCACAGTCTATTTTTGTATTCGATTTCGATTCTGGTATCGGAATCGAATGTGTTCGATTATTTTATTTTTTTTTTGTTCGATTTGGATTCGATTTTGCTTATATAAGCAAAATCGAATAGAAAAATAGACTAAATCCACCCGTGTGTACACCCTATAACTGATGGCATTCTGAGAATGTCTGTCTGCATTTCAGATGTGAGCATGTCATCATTCTGCGACGGCTCCATTTGGCAGTGTGCCCTGATTCTGAGAGGTGTTTGTTATCGAACTCCTTGGAGACTCCGGACACCCTTATTATTTATTTCATAGTTTATTTCCGTGCAAGCTATTATCCCACAAGCCAGAATGTGGAAGCATCCTTCAGGGTGACGGTACAGGAGGCTGGTTCAGGTTTATAGATCTACAGTGTCTACTTAGACATTTAATGGGTCGACATTATTATTTTTTTCATGAATTTGTTATTTTTTATTAAACCGGCTTGTTCTTTGTTCCCCATCCATGTCGGCATAGAGGGAGAATATAAAAGTGTGTTGAGCGTAGCACACTGGGACTGAAGCATGGCGAGCTAAGCATTATATTAATTGGAGGTCCATGTCGACAGCTGTCAACATTGACGCCCCAAAAAAGTAAAAAAGTCTACATTTTTCATGTTGGCATTCTGACCCTGTCGACCTTTTGAGGTCAACTTATTAACTGTATACTGTATGTAGACCGTGTTTATCTTATAAGCCACAGACGGTGCTAGGAACAAATGGTGCAAATGCTGGTCCTACCCTGAAGAGACATACAATCCTCCATACCTCTTCGCTCTATAGCGACTGGCTTTCTTCTGCTTTCTCTTTGACCTACTTTTGCTGACATAGGGGGGAATTCTATTAGCTGTGGTAATTTACTCCAGATAATTGATCCCTGGGGCCATTGAATTCGTTCCCGTAGGTAGCTTATCCCATGGTTGCCTACCATCCTGGAATGGCCAGGAGGCTCCCGAAAATCAGGTCCCCCTCGGGCCACCTAGAAAGGTGGGCAACCCTCCCGGAAACCGGCGGCACCCCCTGAATCTCCCTGGCCGCAGCGGTAAATTACCGCGATTCATGGTTTTTCAGGGGGAGGGGGCTAAAGATGCAAATCACATCATTTAACCCCACCCCCTCCTCGAAGACCCACGAATTGCGAAATTTACCATACTGGTGACATGGTGAGGGGACTTTAAAAAGTAGGCAACCCTGACTTATCCTGGATTCTAGGTGTTAACAGGCAAAAGAAAGGCGGGTGAATTTATGAAGCTTGGAGAAGTGTTATCTATCCCCATAAAGAACGTTATGAGCAAGGTGATAATGGTTCAGCCAATCAGCTCTTACCTGTCAATTTACATATTGTAGCTGATTGGCTGAACCATTATCACCTTGCACATAACGTTCTTTATGGGGATAGATAACACTTCTCCAAGCTTCATAAATTCACCCCAGGGTCTCTAATTGAATACCCCCGGGTGTTAAAGCTTGTGGATACACCTCCCTTCTTTTTTTCCCCTGTTTAAATTAACTTGGTTAATTGAATTCCCCCCCTAGTGTGTTGGTACCAATTATCCCATACAGCCAGTGCCATACTGCCATGGACTTGGCAACCGCATACAGTCTGGAAAGATTGGTAATTTTATTAAATTGGTAGACTGTCTATTGTACTATATATAAGTATTTAGAGCCTAACGTTGTCCATACTATTTCCGTTCGATAAGGTTGCTATCTATCAATTTTTCACATTTCAACACTGGAAATTGGTTATACACAGATAAGATCATGTTCTAGGCCGCATCTTTTTATGCAGCGGCAGTAATAAAATATGTACAAGCAGCAGTAGACCTCTGTAGGGGTTTGGGTCATAGGGTTGAACCATTGAAGGTCGACAGGGCATAGGTGAACATCTCAGATATGTTGACATGGCTAAGGTCGGAAGAAATCGACAGTCAAGGTTGACATGAGTTTTGAAAATTTTTCCAAATGTCGACATAGTCAACATGGACACGTTTAAGTGTAACGCGTCCTTTTACCATGCTTCGGGGCACAGTGCATTGCTGCGCCCGGTACACCTATTATATTCTCCCACCACGACGTAGTGGATGGTAGGGTATGAAATTCCACCTGTTGGCACAAGTCGGCTAAAAAAAACTTTAAAAACTAATGTTGACTTTAAGGCCTGGACTTCCTTGGTTAATGCTACAGTGCAGCATGAGAGATATTTATATATTACTCGTAAGGCTGAATCCAAATTTAATCGTATTTGGTTTTGATGGCTTTCTTCAAAATATGCATCCCCACAACAATCCATTAACCCCTTCCTGACACAGCCAGTTTTTGCCTTCCTGACAGAGCCCTTTTTTTCAAATCTGACATGTATCACTTAAGTGGGGATAACTTTTTTTTGCTTTTACTTATCCCAGTGATTTTGAGATTGTTTTCTCGTGACACATTGTACTTCAAATTAGTGGTAAATTTGGGTCGATACAGTCTGTGTTTTTTTGTGAAAAATACCAAAATGTTGTAAAAAAATGGAAAATTTAGCAATTTGCAAAATGTTAAATTTTCTGCTTGTGAGACAAATAATCATACCACTCAAAATAGTTAATAACTAACATAGACCATATGTCTACTTTATGTTTCCATCATTATTTCAACTTCCTTTTAATTTTTTTGGACACTAGGAGGCTTACAATATGAATAGCAAACACTGATTTTTTTAGGGACCAGTTCAGTTCTGATGTGACTTTGAGGGACTTGTATGTGAGACAAAACTGCACCCCTCACAGTATTCAAAACAGCATTTTGGAAGTTTGTTAACCCTTTAGGTGTTTCACAGGAATTAAAACAAAGTGTAGGTGAAATTTCAAAATTTCATTTTTTTTGCAGATTTGCAATTTTAATACATTTTTCTAAGGAACACAGTAGATTTTACTAGAGAAATGTGACTAAAAATTGATTCCCCCAATTCTTTTGTTTTCATAAATATCCTATATGTGGCCCTAGTGTGCATGTTGACCAAACCACAGGCTTCATAATAGAAGGAGCACCTACTTGATTTTGGAGCCTCCTTTTTATGAGATTATTTTTTAGGCACCATGTAGGTTTCTAGGCACCATAAGATGCTAAAATTTAGTAACCCCCCCACAAGTGACCCCATTTTGCAAACTACACCCCTCAGGGAATTCATCTAGGGGTATAGTGTACATTTCAAACCCACAGGGGTTTCACCAATTGTGGTACAACTGGGCAGTGAAAATGAAAAATTACATTTTTTACACAAAAATGCAGTTCTGGCTCAAAATTTTTCATTTTCTCAAGGAATGAAGGAGAAAATGCACCCCAAAATCTGTGCCCCAATTTCTCCCGAGTACGGCAATGCCTCACATGTGACCAAAAAATACCATTTGGGTGCATGGCAGGACTCAGAAGGGAAGGAGTGATTTTTGGATTTTGCAGCTCAGATTCTGGTGGAATGTTGGTGGGTGCTATGTCGCATTAGCAAGACCCCCCAAGCACCAATACAGTGGAACCCCCCCACAAGTGACCCCATTTTGCAAACTACACCCCTCAGGGAATTCATCTAGGGGTATAGTGTACATTTCAAACCCCCAGGGGTTTCACCAATTTTGATACAACTGGGCTGTGCAAATGAAAAATTACATTTTTTACACAAAAATGCAGTTCTGGCTCAAAATTTTTCATTTTCACAAGGAATGAAGGAGACAAAGCACCCCAAAATCTGTGCACCAATTTCTCCCGAGTACGGCAATGCCTCACATGTGACCAAAAAATACCATTTGGGTGCATGGCAGGACTCAGAAGGGAAGGAGTGATTTTTGGATTTTGCAGCACAGATTGTGGTGGAATGTTGGTGGGTGCTATGTCGCATTAGCAAGACCCCCAAAGCACCAATACAGTGGAAGCCCCCCACAAGTGACCCCATTTTGCAAACTACACCCCTCAGGGAATTCATCTAGGGGTATAGTGTACATTTCAAACCCCCAGGGGTTTCACCAATTTTGATACAACTGGGCAGTGAAAATGAAAAATTACATTTTTTTACACAAAAATGCAGTTCTGGCTCAAAATTTTTCATTTTCAGAAGGTATGAAGGAGAAAAAGCACCCCAAAATCTGTGCCCCAATTTCTCCCGAGTACGGCAATGCCTCATGTGTGACTAAAAAGTGGCAGGACTCAGAAGGGAAGGAGTGATATTTGGATTTTGCAGCACAGATTCTGGTGGAATGTTGGTGGGTGCTATGTCGCATTAGCAAGACCCCCAAAGCACCAATACAGTGGAACCCCCCCACAAGTGACCCCATTTTGCAAACTACACCCCTCAGGGAATTCATCTAGGGGTATAGTGTACATTTCAAACCCCCAGGGGTTTCACCAATTTTGATACAACTGGGCAGTGAAAATGAAAAATTACATTTTTTTACACAAAAATGCAGTTCTGGCTCAAAATTTTTCATTTTCAGAAGGTATGAAGGAGAAAAAGCACCCCAAAATCTATGCCCCAATTTCTCCCGAGTATGGCAATGCCTCATATGTGACCAAAAAATACCAGTTGGGTGCATGGCAGGACTCAGAAGGGAAGGAGTGATTTTTGGATTTTGCAGCTCAGATTCTGGTGGAATGAATGGTGGGTGCTATGTGGCATTAGCAAGACCCCCGAAGCACGGTGAAATGATGAACCTAATAATCCATAGATGTGTGGTATATTTTAAAACACTCCTTTATACATAGGCCGGGTTTGTCGGGGCAAGTTTCACAGTGGAAAATAGTTTCCTTTCTTATTCCCTTTTTATAGCAAACTTTGCACCTTTTTTGTGTCCTGCCCTTTCTTGCAGTGGAGGGGATTTCGTTAGGAAAATGCTGCCCTGGTACAATACGGGGGCCAGTACTAGAAGTACTGGGGCCCTCTGCCTGCTGGTTCCCAAATATTAGGCCCTTTATGACTTCCTCTTGAAAGTGCATAAATGTCCCCCTCTGGCTGGTAGAACGGAATAGCACGTAAGCGTTATACAGTGCCATCTGGATGATATACACGGCCAGCTTCTTGTACCAGATTTTTGTTTTCCGCAGGGCACTGTACGGCTTCAGTACCTGATCTGAAGGATCCACTCCGCCCATGTACCTATTGTAATCTAGGATACAATTAGGTTTTGAGGTGTGGGTACTGGTACCTCGTACAGGGATGTAGGTGGTACTGTCTCCATGAATTGTTGTCAGTATAAGGACATCCCTCTTGTCCTTATATTTGACCAACAACATATTTTCGGTGCATATTCCCCTGCTTTCACCCCTTCTCATTACTTGGGCAATGTGCGTTTTTGGGAGGCCTCTTTGGTTCTTACGCACAGTACCGCAAGCTGCTGTACCTCTTGAACCAAGGGCCTTAAACAGGGGGATGCTAGTGTAAAAGTTATCCACATAGAGGTGATAACCTTTATCCAGGAAGGGGTGCACTAAATCCCAGACAATTTTTCCACTAACACCTACGAGGGAGGGGGGGCATTCTGGCGGTTCAATTCTTGAATCCTTCCCTTCATATACCCTAAACCTGTGGGTGTACCCTGAGGTGCTTTCACACAGCTTATACATTTTTATGCCATACCTTGCCCTCTTACTGGGAAGGTACTGGCGGAATTTAACCCTTCCTTTAAAATGTATAAGGGACTCGTCAATACAAATAAATTTTTCAGGGATGTACATCTCTGCAAATTTGGCACTGAAATGATCAATGACCGGCCTGACTTTGAATAGCCGGTCAAAGGTGGGATCATCTCTGGGTGGGCACAGTGTATTATCGGTGTAATGTAAAAATTTAAGGATTATCTCAAAACGAGTCCGAGTCATGGCCATACGGTAAAATGGGGTGCTGTACAGAACATCTGTACTCCAATATTGCCTAATTTCTGGCTTTTTTACTATGCCCATATGTAACACCAGACCCCAAAACGTCATCATCTCTACTGCATCTACAGGGGTCCACCTAGCAAATGATGACGTGGGGTTTTGAGCAATAAACTGCTGGGCATATAAATTACTTTGGTCCACCATTAAATTTATAAAATCATCAGAGAAAAATAATTTGAAAAAGTCAATTTCTCTGAGACCTGCTGAATCAAATTGGATTCCTGGGATGGCCAAAAACTCAGGAACCTGGGGCTCAAAATTGTCTGGTGGTGGGGTCCATACGGGATCAATCATTTGGGGGGGGGGGGGGTCTCAGCTGCTCTACGGGGGCGTCTTTGAGGGGGTCCCTCATCAGCAGAGGAGGAAGAGGAGCTTAAGGCGAATCCTTCAAATTCCCCGCTTGCATCACTGGCTGTGTCAGAGTCAGAGTCAGAGGCAAGCATGGCATATGCCTCCTCCGCTGAATACATTCTTCTGGATGACTGGGATGACATTTGGGATGACATTTGGGATGCCATTTTTATTTTTGTGTTTCTGTAAGTGTAATGTTTCAACACGTGTATAGTGTAGGGGGGGTACAAACTTTATTTCAACACGGGGGGTATGTAGTGTGTAGTGTGTATGTAGTGCAGAAAAAAAAATACTTTATACAGGAATTTGATCCCAATAAAAAAAAAAAAAATTGAAGGGGTTAAAAAAAAAAAAAAAAAGGTCCTGCGCCAAAAATTGAGCACAGATGTTGGTCAGTAACGTCCGTCACTGAACAGCGCTCAAAGGCAACAGGACACCCACAAAAACAACGTGGGTGTAAAAACAACAAAAAAACAATTTAAAAAAAACTGCAGAAAAAAAATGATATCAACCTGTGCCAAAAATGCTGTTCAGTGATTGTACGTCACTGATCAGCGGCCACAGGACACCCACAAAAGCAACGTGGGTGTAAAAACAATTTAAAAAAAATTTCCACAGCACTCTCCAAAAAAAAAACAATTTAAAAAAACTACAGAAAAAAAAATGATATCAACCCTGTGCCAAAAATGCTGTTCAGTGATTGTACGTCACTGATCAGCGCTCAGCGGCCACAGGACACCCACACAAGCAACGTGGGTGTAAAAACAAAACCCCACTGCACTCTCCAAAAAAAAAAAAAAAACTGCAGATCAGTGATGCAGTGATGCACCACTGATTAGCAGTGAGGGGCAGCAGACACACAACCTGACAGGGTATATATATAAAAAAAAAAACCTGGACCCCCAAAAAGTTGCTGATCACCTCAGATATAGTGATCAGCACAAAAGGGGGTGCAGCAGACACAAAATATAGCACTCTCTATCACTCTCTATCACTCTCTGTCACTATCTGTCCCTATCTCTCACGATCTGTGACTCTATGACACTGCTGCAGCAGCACACACAGAAGTCACAAGATCCAGGAAGTATCCAGCTGCTGGCAGCACGCTATCAGCGGTGATCAGGTAAGTTTCAGGCAAGGATCAGGTATGTATCACGACAGATTGGCACGGTGACCGCTCTGCACGCAATTCCAGACCGGAATGGCGTCTGCAGTGCAGTCACCGTTAGTTTAAATCACGCGCCTTGGCTGTGATTGGTCCGTGGGTCCCACGGACCAATCACAGCCTTGGGGGCAGGTGGGGTGAGGTGTCGTCGTCACCGATGACCCCCTCATGCCCCCTGACGCCCGGCGGTGATTGACACCTGTGTTACCGAGCGTCTGATTCGCCGGTAACACAGGAAAACGCTGTGAATGGCTGTTCACACTGAACAGCCAATCACAGCGATCGCCGACGGGGGGGCGGCATCGCAGCCCCCCCTGGGCATGCAGGGACATGTCTGCTGTCAGGGACAGCAGACATCGTCCCTCTGTCCCCGCGTCTATAGACGCGGGGACAGTTTAAAGTCATGACGTATATATACGTCAAATGTCGGGAAGGGGTTAATTAAGGCTGTGTTTTTTTTTCTTTTTGGTTATATGGAGAATGATTTACAGATCATTCTTTATTCCTGTATAATCAATATAGCTAATAGTTTCTCAGGATAATTGACGTTTGCGGTGTTCTAATGTTTATATATGAATTTGACTTTTTTGCTTAAAGTAATTATAAAGGAAAATAAATATTATCCACATAAATTACTCAATTAAAAAAAAAAAAACCTCATGTCGACCTTTTAACTGTCGACCTTCCCTTTGTTGACCTAATGCTTGTGTTGACATCCCCATACCTACCAACTTCTTGGCTGCTGGAATAGGGACACTCGCGCGGCGAAGCACGGAAAGGGGCGGGGCCTATGCAAATGAGAGTGCGGCTTACGCAAATTAGCCGCGACCTCATTTTCGGCCGCAAATAGACGCTGTGCGCATGCGCACAGTGTCTATTCAATCAGCTTGGGGGGGCTCCCAACTGCCACCCCCCGCAGCGGGACAATGCCGGCCGCGGGTGGGACAGCGGGACAGGACCCGAAAATCGGGACTGTCCCGCTGAAATCGTGACACTTGGAAGGTATGCATCCCGATCCTGTTGACCTTAGCCATGTTGACCTAATTCTGGTGTGTCGACCTAACCCCGGCCGATCTTCAGTGGTCGACCCAATGCAGATAGTGACCGTATCCCATCTGTAGTAGAAAGCCTGTCAGTGCATTCTTTGATGTCCACCATAGAATCTTAGGTGTCTATTTATTAAGACTTGGGGCCAGATGCAGTAAACTTCAAAAGTGATGAAATTGAGAGTGATAAACAACCAATCAGCTCCTGCCTGATATGTTTCAAACACAGTCTGTGACATGGCAGGTAGGAGCTGATTGGCTGGCTGATTATCACTCTCCAGATTATCACTTTTGAAGCTTTAGTGCATCTGACTCTTGGAGTGATAGCCAGCTGCCAGTACCAGCCAGTCAGCTCCCAACTGTCAAGTTACAGGTTGTGTTTGAAAAATGACACATGCTGGTTGGCTGGGACTGAAGGTGCCCATACACGTTACAAATAATGGGTGCGATGAGATGCGCGCTCCCGTCACACATCTCATCGCACAGCACAAAACGTATGTGCTGCACATACTTTTTGTACTAGGTCTCACCTCCTCTCATCGCATTGCAAAACCTATGCGATGCGATCTAGTCCAAACTGTATACAATAATTGTACCGTGTATGGACACCATTTATCTCTCTCCACTTTATCTCCATCCAAGGCTTATTAATTAAATAAGTTTCTACCTCATCTTTAAGAAGCTGACCAATCTAGGAGTCTTTCTTTAGCAATACACCACTGAGCTAGTACTGGCAATAATTCCACCACCATACAAATCACACCATATAAAACATCACTCTTAACATTCAGAATAGATGCATGAGGAGAGTCCTCTAGCTGACACGGTGTCTCTGATGATAACATCTTTCCCATGGGGCTGCTGATCTCCTGGCATCAGAGAGGCGTGTGATGAGCCCCTCCAATCAGCCCCCTGACTCCTTGTGCTAAGGGAGTGGCTCTTCAGCAGGCTGCCTGTGGGAGAGCTGTAAGGACCTGCCTGGCTGTTCTGTGACTGTGTAGCAGCCATACCTGCATTACCCTTCGCATTGCCCCAATGCTGCACATCGCCCAATCCCGGACACACCGGTGGTATACTATAGATGTATGTCTGTACCTGCATTTTGTTACCTTATAGTAATCAGAGGGTTATAGATGTGCTGGTCATCCTAGCACCCTGCCCCTAATCGGTAACTGTGAGGAGGGCATATTTCACTGATAAGGGGCAGGGTACTAGATTAAACAGTACAATTGTGTCCTAATACACTGTTACACCAAATAGCGCCTTCAGGCACACCAAGTCTGGGGCAACTGTGCCACATTGAGCATCTTTCTCAAAATGTGCTTCTCATTAGCATAAATAGAATTAGGGCCAGATGTACTGAGCAATAAAAAGTGATAAAATGGAGAGTGATAAACCACCAGCCAATTAGCTCCCACCTATCATATTTTAAACCAAGCCTGTGACAAGGCAGTTAGGAGCTGATTGGCTGGTGGTTTATCACTTTTCACGCTTAGTACATCTAGCCCTTAGTGAAAGCAACAACCCTTCATTGGTAGCTTGCACTGATCACTTTATGTGAGAGCTTTTTATATACAGTAGGAGCAAGTTTCATCTTTGCTCCTTTGGGCGTGGCTAGCCATGGCTATTCTATTGTTCTCAGCTGCAATACAATACGTATTGCAGCTGAGAACAATAGAATAGCCATGGCTGGCCATGGCTGGCCATGGCTAGCCATGGCCAAAGGAGCAAAGATGAAACTTGCTCCTACTGTATGTGTGCGAATGAGTCTGAAGGCCCCCATACACTTTGCCATTTGGGCCCAGTTTCACCCAATTCCTATAGATCGCGCCGTGAAATCCGCCCGAAACGCATGTGTATGACATCCGATCTGATGCGCGGTCCGGTGCACATCGAAACGGGGCTGGAGATCATACAGTAAGTGCTGCACATAAGATAAATTTTATGTGCAGCCATCTGGCGGGGGGAGCTGGGTGGCAGGTGAATTGGGGGGACACATGCAAATTAATGGACAGCTGCTGATTGGCTGAGAGGACTCTATCAGCCAATCAGTGACTGCTTATTCATTTGTATGTTTTTCTTTTTTGTTGTTTTTCTTATTATTATTCTGCAGCCCGGCTCCTGGCTCCCTCCGCCTGCAGCTCCCAGAGAGTCAAGGCCCCCATACACTACGCGATTTGAACCGATTCTGGAGTATCGGGCAGAGAAATCGGATGAAATTGCCCAAATCGCGTAGGGTATGACATCAGATCTGATCTGATGCACGGTCCCGTACACATCGGATCAGATTGTGATGTCGGACGGTCTGCACATAAGATTAAACTTATGTGCAGCTGGCAGGGAGCAGGTCCGGGGGAGAGGGGACCAGAGAGCAGAGTCCACTGCGGTCCGGTCCGTGGGAGCTGCGCTAGTGGGGTAGTGGGCTAGCGGCAGGAGAGGTGGCAGAGAGCACCCCGCTCTCTGCCACCTCTCTTGCCGCTAGCCCACTACCCCCAGCTGCAGGGGTAGTGGGCTAGCGGCAGGACTGGAGAGGTAGCGCGGAGCGGGGACCGCATAACAGAGTCCGGGTAGCGGCGGGAGAATGGGAGCCATCCCATTCAAAAGACTGGGCGGGCAGGGCGGCCACTGATTGGTTGAGCTCTCGGGCCAATCAGAGGCCGCCCAGTCTTTTGAATAGGATGTTTCCTATTCTCCCGCTCACCACTACCCGGACTCTGTTATGCGCTCCCTGCTCCCCGCCTACCGCTACCTCTCCAATCCTGCCGCTAGCCCACTACCCCTGCAGCTGGACCGCTCCCCGCCATCTGACACCACCCTGCCTGTAAGCTCTCCCAGACCCTGCTGTCCTGCAGCTCCCCCGGATTTACATGTGATAAATTGATCCGATTTATCACATGTAAAAAATGGCACATCAAGTTCCAAATCATATAAGGAGCTGCTGGGGGAGCTCAGTGGAAGTCGGGGCCAACATTAGGCCGACTTGTCCTTAGGACAAGTCGGCGTAATGTATAGGGGCCTTCACATGTGATAAATCAAATGTAAGCCCTCCCAGGGATGTTGCAGGGAAATCGGGTCTGACTCTGCCTAATGTATGGGGGCCATTTTTTTGAGAGGGTAGTGCCCAATTAAACAATAGGCTGATTAGGCAGCAGCCTAGGTAGCTTAGGGAGCCAGAACTGGGGGGTGGGGGGGGATTAAAATGAAGGACTACCCCATGCAATGATCATGCAACCCCCGGCAAAGAGCATGTAGGCAAGTGGCAGCTACAGTATGTAGTATAATATATAATGGTCATTATGGCCAGTGGTATAATATGTAATAGGCATTATGGTGTATAGTTTAATGTGTCATTGGCATTGCGGTGTGTGGTATAATGTGTAATGGGCGATATGACATGTGGCATAATGTATAATGGGCATTACAGTACGTCATATGGTTTAATGTGTAATTGGTATTACACATGTGGTATAATGTGTAACGGTCATTAAAGCATGTGGTATAATGTGTAGTAGGCATTACGACATGTGGCATAATGTGTAGTAGGAATTACAAAGTGGGGCACAATGTGTAGTAGGCATTATGGTGTGTGGCATAATGTGTAGTGGGCACTGCGGTACATTTTTGATGTGTGTCAACCTGTATGGTGGTTTTGCCAGATTTTTCACGGCCTGAGCTGTACTTGAAAACACTTGCCATGTCCCCGCACACACTCACCCTGTCATTTGGCAGATCTGACACCCCCCCCCCATTTTCCTTCTCACTTCCTTACTTAAACCTTCTTTGATGGAACAAAATCCTTCAGGTTTTTTCCACCATGATCCTCATCTCTGTGTTATCTGCAGATGCAGCTATGGTTGTGTAACCTATACTTTTCCTTTCCTATATTAAACTGTAAGTCACTGGGGTAAATTTACTAAGATGGGCGTTCTATTGAAGATGGGATGTTGTTAAGAGCATCCAATCTGATACTATTATTTTCTAGAAGGTGTTAAAAAATAAATAAGAAGTCGAATCTGGTTGCTATGGACAACATCCCATCTTATACCCCTTTCAGACAGAGAACGAAATTACCGGGTGAAGCAGTTCTGCCCAGTAATTTCGTGAAAAACACAGGTCCTTTTTCTGTGTGAAAGGGCACATCCGTGTCGTAAAACCCGTGTCTCTGACCTTGGAATTGACCAGGGTGGAGGACACGGGATTTATGACCATGTTGACCCTTTCACAAAAAATAAATACCCGTGTTATTCAGCAAATTACCTGGTAGAAATGTTCAACACAGTAATTTGTTCTTCTGTGTGAAGGGGGTCAGGCTGCTCCCGGCAAAAATGACACGGCATTTGAAATGCTGTGTATTTGCCGGGATTTTCAGACTTTTCTGACTGAAATTTACCCCGATGTCCCCTGTTTTGTGTATGTACAGTAATGGCGCGTTGTGGAACCCTTGTAGTGCCATATAATTACAGTATATTCCAATAAAATCCCCATTATCCGCACTGAAACAGTGATAATGATTACTGTTGAGCCCTGACCTATAAATACACCAACATATTATATAGTTACATTTAATGTAATGAGTATTTGCATGAACATTGACACTTTCCTCCCTCTGACAATTAAGTGCTCTTGGTAAAAAACATTCTTAAGCTGTCATTAACTGCAATAAAGTGAAGTAAGCTGAGAACCGGAAAATCAGGCTTTTCATTCTTAAGGCCCATATACACTGGGCAACTTTCAGCTCAAAGCCGCTCAGTGTGTATGCCCCAGCAGTGAGCGCTGCTGCGCGCTCCTGCATCATCGCCAGGAAATCCGCTCATCTGCTGGTATTACCAGCAGATGAGCAGCTTTGAGGATGGTTTTGCATAGCACTGAGCAATGGAAAGCTGTCCTCTCCCCTCCGTCGGCGCCAGACAGGGGGAAAGCCACTCAGTGTGTATGCACTGAGCGGCTTTCCCCCCTGCAATGAACGCTATCATCGCTGTCCATACACGCTGGGCATAGTCGCCCAGTGTGTATGGACTCTTAGTGGTTTGTCAAACCATTTACTGTTTGGCGAAACATGACTAAAAAGTAAAACGCCCACAATTTCAACAAAAACACATGGATCGTTGAATAAATTACCCATCCACGTGATTTTCGACAGACAGAAAATCAGGACTTACTGTAATTGAATAGGTCTAATGTAAATCTGACCTAAAAACAGCAAAAAAGAGCATTTTTTTTTCCCTCGACTGTTGAAAAGTCCAGCACGGAATTGAGTAACCCCTTTGTATGTCCCAAGTTGAGCAATTCCCGACCAACGAAGAGTTTTTGCCGTCTGTGAGTAGGTTTGAGGCTTTCACCAATCTGCAGACCCACAAAAATTCCTGGGCACGTCTGTGTTTTTTTCCAACCTACCCAGCCCCCAAACTGCAGCTTTCTGTCAGTCAAGCTCCAACCACATTGCATTTATTATTCATATGGTTTATTTTGGTCACGAATTCCGTGATACATATGGCACGCATACGCAGTGGATCGAAGACACTTAATTTGCAAATACTCTGATTAGCGATCAATATTGTGGCCTATCGTCGTTATCATGAATATCTTATATTTTCTTTTATTGGAGGTTATCTAACTTAATTTAACTAACCCTATTCTTTTCTTTCTTCAGAATGGAACCGCAAATGGCCATCTGTACAATAAAAAGTACAAGGAGTCCTTTGAGGAAGCTCCAATGTACGTTGCTGTGCTCACCTACATAGGCTTTGGCGTTATCACCTTATTTGGCTACCTCCGTGACTTCATGAGAGCTTGGGGCTTGGAGAAATGTCACATGGCAGAGGAAAGGGAAGCACAAAAAGTAAGACTCCAACATTATATTGTGGGTCGTTTGGGCTGACTGTTACTGTCTGAGGTATACAGTATATTCTCTCATCAGCTGGAGGACCAAATGTCCCCTCAACATTTTATTGAAGTACAGACCATACATGGTGCAGCTGTGATGTGGTGACTTTCCCCCCAATTTTTTTTAATGTTTGAGGTCTAATCTCCACAAAGCATATGCATGTAAGGCAATCACCGGTGAGCTTATTTTGTGTTTGTTAATGTAGGACTTTGTGCCACTCTACCAAGACTTTGAAAACTTCTATACAAGAAATCTTTACATGAGAGTCCGTGACAACTGGAACCGGCCCATCTGCAGCGTACCAGGACCTCAGTTTGATCTCATGGAGCGATTGACAGATGACTACAACTGGACATACAGGTGATTCTTTCTGCCATTATCAGTATGTAGAACAGCCCATGTACTGTTGTAATAGATAGATGGGTACTTTCACGGCGGCAGGCTAAGCTACGTTATCAGAGTAGCCCAACGGCTGCCTAGCGTAGTCATCATAGTGTCCCAGTGAGACAGCTACTCACCGTACTGTTGCCGGGAACTGAATCTCTGTTCCCGGCAACAGTACAGGTCGACCTAACACTGTGTCGACCTTGACACCTGTTGACCTAATGACTATCGACCTAAGTGCTGTCGACAATACGACCGTATCCCCTAGAGGCAGGTAGTTTAAAAAGACCCTTTGAAATCCATTTTTATTGGAGCTCCATTTCTTTACCATTGTATCATACTATGTTCCTGCCTCTAGCTACTAACCGGTAGGGTTTCTCCTGCTGTTCAGGGCCTCACCTTTTCCTTTGGTCCCAGCCATGCAGCATTTTCATGCTCCATCCAGCCGGGACTGGTTTATCCAGGTACACCGGTCTGATGCCTTAGGGACCAGTTCCTGTAGTGGAAATTTAAATCTTACCTACCCGACTATAAACTGGGCTATTGTGCACTGGCATCATTGTACCCACAGGCCAGTCTAAGGGGCAGTCAAAACTGGTCTCC
Source organism: Crinia signifera (assembly GCF_055691185.1). Lineage (NCBI taxonomy): Eukaryota > Metazoa > Chordata > Amphibia > Anura > Myobatrachidae > Crinia > Crinia signifera. The sequence continues at coordinate 56,750,850 of NC_139219.1, read as the reverse complement.
ATGTTCCTTGTCCCTAACATCAGAGGTTAAAGTGTGTGTGTGTGTGTGTGTGTGTGTGTGTGTCATTATTATAGCATGAGTTTGACTTATGTCCTGGACATACCACGCTTTTGTTACCATTACAATTCTAAACAAGAGCAAGAATTTTCAAAAGTACAGAAGTTGTAGATTGATGTTCTTCCGCTGTATGCAGGGCCGTTTTTACAGGGGGACGAGCCGTGCAACTGCCCGGGGCGCCGCACGGCTCGTCCCGGTTTTTCAATGCTGCCTCAGTGCCTCCTGCTGCTGGACGAGCCTGGCTGTCAGTGAGTGAGTCTCTATGTGCGCCGGTCGGCGCTCACAGTCACAGCCGCTTGACACGTATATTGAGTGACAGGTGGCTGTGACTGTGAGCGCCGATCGGCGCACAGCACAGGGCGGGGATTGGCTGGCTGATGGGTGGAGGCGGAGCATAGAGGGAGCCTTAGAGATCAGGCGGAGAGGACCCGGCGGTGGAGCGCAGCACTATGTGAGTCACTGTGACTGACCGGTAGTTTAGTGCCTCCCCCTCCTGCTATGAGGATTGGTCACGCAGGGAACGGAGGAGGGATCCAGGCTTATGCGCAGGCTGTCACTCACTGACCGACCCAGCTAGTGCGCACGCTGCGCAGCCTCTCACTCACTCACTCACTCACTGCCTCCGGAATCAGAGGGGGGGGGGGGGGTGTAGTATGCTTGCGCGGTCGGGCTTTTCTCCGGGCTCCGGCACCATTTTCTTACCACGCAGTAAGTCTGCTGCTCCTCCCACCTCGAGTCCTGCACAAGAGTCCAGCTTCAGGCTCTGACCTACCTAACCTGCTCCTGTGTGCTGCACACTGCTGCCTCAGCCTGGTGCATCTATTTTGTTGGTGAGTTAGTACTCCTAGTAGTATGCTGCAGATAAGTTATTTCAGTGATGTGGGGCCTGGGAGCAGCAGTATGTATAATGTAGTATCATTGGTGCCTGGGGGACTAGTTTAAAATGGGTCATTTGTCCAATTGTCTTTGTCATATGTTGAATGCTGGTTGGGTGTGGGATTACATGGGGCTGGAAGTGAGGTGGGGGGGGGGGGGTAGCCCAGGTTGGGGTTACTAACTGTAGGTCGCTGAGGGGGAGTAGTGTATGTCACTGGGGCTGAGGAGTGTCTCCCGGGGGGGGGGGGGGGGGAGAGACACAGCATGACCCACCCCACTCCTCAGCCCCAGTGACATACACTACTCCCCCTCAGCGACCTACAGTCAGTAACCCCAACCTGGGCTACCCCCCCCCCTTCCAGCCCCCCCATGATCATATGTACAACCAACCACCCTCCCCCACCCCCCTCCCCCCAGTGACACGCAGCACCCACCCTACTACCTATGCGTGCACATTCCACATCATTCGATGTTCGCCGACCATCGAATAATGTGGGTGTTCCCCCTCAGCATGCGAATGGATGTTTGTTTTTGTTATTTCAAAACTATTTATTTACCAAAAAAGATGCTACAGGGAATCCTTAGAATCTGACACTGGACCTCTATAATTATCTTAAGCCCCGTACACAGATATATTGCTCAGTTTCTCCTTTTCATCAGCGACCAGAGATGGTCGCTGATGAAAAGGAACCTGTGCTGGGGACCATATCCCCAGCAATTTCAGCCCCTATCGCCCCCGTGTGTACACAGCTTTAGACCCAGAACTCCCAAACTAGGTCACTTCATGTCTGGACACATTGGGTGAAAATAAATAGGATGAGAGATTCAGAAAGTGAGAGATTTGGTATGAAATCTCCAGGTTTTTTTAAAGAGGCAATCATTTACACGGCAACACCAGTTTGATTTTGCAGTGTAAATGATGGCCACTTTAAAAGAAAATGGAGACTTCTTACCAAATCTCTCACTTTCTGAATCTCTCATCCTATTACATTTCACCCATTGTATATGATGGCATCAATATCATACCTTGTAGCATAATGTATCATGGGCATTATGGTATGTGCCATAAAGTATTAGTGGTATTTTTGAGGAAAAATAAATAACCTAAGGGGCATGAATCAGAACTTATGTTTTTATTTGGTGACCAATATCTGGGCAAAACTGGGATGTAAAGTAGTCTTTTCCCGCAAAGCCACACCCCCCTACCAAAGTCCACACCCCTTTCATTGCCACAGAAAACATTATTTGGACAGGAAGTATTTTTTTAGGGGTGTAAAACCTCTTAAGTAATGAGCTTATTCGGGTATTTCTTCTAAATAGCAATGGATAATTCCGCTTTGTGTTTGTTGGATATAACCCAGGAAAAATTCCATGCAAAGAATTTAGGTCCCCCATAAGGACTGTTTTCCTTTGTGTTGCACAATTATATTTCCATTTTTTCCTTTTTATTTTCACTATTTGAGCACTAAGACAAAAGCACTTCTCACCTGAGGCCTATTACAAAAGGAAAATTGACGTTTTCTCATTTAAATGTATAGTTATGTTGATCTCTTTGAGTGCCAACATCTCTGTAAAGGAGCCCATACATGCTCCGTTCTGTACTATGCGATGTGCGCTCCCGCGCATCACATAGTATGGTACAAAAAGTATGTGCTGCACATACTTTTTGTACTAGCTACGCATTGGATCGCATTGCATGCACAAGGCATGCAATGCGATGCGATGCGATGTGTACTATTTAAGTCCCAAACGGATCCGTTAAACGGACCGTGTATGGGCAGCTTAAGAGATGTTCAAAATATCCGCTAAAAATGCCAGCGTCGCTCACATTTGTTATATAAATTCAAATAAAAAATGTTGGGTAAAAAAAAGATTATATTTCCGATATAAGGTAACGTTACAGGTCATCATAATAAATAAAAATGTTTGCTTGGCAATTTTCACACCAATTTTGACAAATTCACTTGGCACTCAAGAGTTAATGTAATTGCACCAAGTGCCAGTTGCAAATAGTTTATTTTGATCTTGATAATGTTGGTGTTTTGCATAATCCCATATATATAATATCCTGAGGGTGAGTAAAACAATAGTCTTGTGTTGATAAAATCAGCAGTAAGAACAGTGTTGGCGGTACACCAGGTGATTAAGGATTAATTCCTAAAGGAATGATCACGGATGAAGATGTTGACCGATAAGAACATATGTAATGCACTAATGTGGGGTGAGGCAGAGCCTTTCCTGTCATGAGTCAATCAGTCAGTTTTGACTATATAAGACAGGCATGTCCAAACTATGGCCCTCCAGCTGTTGTGAAACTACAAGTCCCATCATGCCTTGCCACAGCTTTGCTATAAGGGAATGTTAAAACTTTGGCAAGGCATGCAGGGATGTGTAGTTTCACAACAGCTGGAGGGCCGTTGTGAAAAGAATATATTCTAAATATCTTCTTTACTTCATTTCAATCCTTTTTATGGTCAAAACTCTGAAGAAGAAAGTCCCACAGTAAATACGGCAGTACTGTATATAATGCCCACATGAAGTCTTGGGCTCATTTATATTGTGTGTAAATCTGGCCAGTGCGAAAATATGACCAATCCATTCTGTTAAATAAATGGAACATATGTCCCATGTCAACATTTGACACATTGACATAACACCCATTGTCGACATTTTGGCATTAACACTCAGACAGTCAACACATTTCACACCCATGAGAAGGGTTGGGATCGTTGGGTCTACAACAACTATGTCGACATGACATAAGGTCGACACAAGCATTAGGTCGACATGGGCTAGGTTGATAGTCAAAGGGTCGACATGGGGTTTTTCACTGACACAGTCGACATGGACACCGTTTGAAGTGCACCGCATACCCTCGCATATCTCACTTCCCTCGCGATGCTCCGGGCACGGTGCCTCGCTACGCTCGTGGTGGATGGTAGGGCATAAAATACCGCCTGTCAGCACATGTCGGCTCAAAAAACAGTGAATACCCCATGTCGACCTTTTGACTGTCGACCTAGTCCATGTCGACCTAATGCTTGTGTCGACCTTGCTGCAAGTCGACCTAGATGTGTCGACCCAATGCTTGTCGAAGTAGTTGTTGTAGACCTAATGACCGTATCCCCATGAGAAGATGGAACAGATTTGTGTATACCAGTCAGTTTCACATGGAATCATTGAACTCTGTTGCTCTGACTTTGGATCAAGCGCTAGAAAAACACTGTCAACTTGGACTGTCAACTTCTATAAGAACCTCCAAAAATGTACTTTTTGCGTTAGTGGTATAACTTTTTGGGGAAACTAGGAGTCAAGTGGTGGCCATATCTGCACAACACCCTGTTTGTTAAAAATATTTTATCTGCAGAAGCGTGGTTGTATTTTAAGCCATCTGAGTCAGCTCATTCCTTCAAAGCCAACACCTCTAGCAGTATTTACTAATACCATACAAATCACGGTAACATTGTTAGAGAAAAATATGCTGCATAGTACAGTGCCTGGTACATTGTATACAGGGTTATCTACCCTCCCTAAATAGCCGGGAGGCTCCCAAAAATCTAGTCCCCCTCCCGCTGGGCAACCCTCCCGGAACCCGAGCCCCTCCTCCTCTTCAAAGACCCGCAAATTGTGGAATTTGTCTACCTGGGGCGGGGCTTAATGATGTCTTTGTCAGGCCCCGCCCCCAAAGTGCTTCTCCCGGAGAGGAGACTTTAAAAGTGGGCAACCCTGATCAAATATGTTCACCTAAATGGGCAGCTGTAAGAGAATTTCGACAACTACACTATGTAGACAAAATTGATTGGCCACGGAGAGCAAATAGATCAACAATATTCTATTGATATCTGTACTTTGTAGGTTCACCATGTGCAGGGGTTACTGCACACACCCTTCTTGGCAAACTGTCCACAAGTTCCTGGGCAACCGCAGGTGGTATGTTTTGCCATTCCGCCTTAAGGTGCCCATACACTAGTAAGATTTATCTTCAGATCTGGCTGGTTGGAACAAAAACATGGTTATGGATGAGTGACAGTTTGGCAGTTTTCCAGCATTTCCAAGCAAATGGTCAACTGTCATTTGCTCTCATCCATAACCATGTTTTTGTTCCAACCAGACAGATCTGAAGATAAATCTGCATGTGTATGGCCACCTTAAAGTACAGTGACCAACTGTGACCCTGGAGAAGGTCAATCCGTTGTTCCAATTCTTTCCAGAGGTTCTCAGTGGAGTTAGGATCTGGACTCTGAGCTCACCAGTCTGTCCGAGTTATCTAATTTTTTTTTAAACCAGCTGAAACCATCCTCTAGCACAACTCTAGTACCATACACTCTGGCATCAGACGTTCTCTTGGCCATCACCAAACCCAAACATTTCTATCCAATGACTGCTCTTACCTCGACGGAAGACCAGGGCTGCCGAGATGCGCGCCCCCCACCCCTCCGGTGCCGCCGCTGCTGGTCTGCGCAGGTCCCCGCCACTGCTTCCACCTTCATGTCCTGATCACCATTGTGGGACCGGCGCATGCGCAGTAGCCTCTTCGACATTGTGCATGTGCTGCTCCAGCCTCTTTGGGGTTGCTTCGGGAGCAGGCCTGTAGAATTGTATTGACGGTCCCAAGTCCGGGGGGGTCAGTATCGTCCACAGTACTGCACATGCTCAAAATCTGTTTTTAGGGGCTACCCCGCAGCTGCACATAGAGAGGCATCCCAGAGGGAGGGAACAGCTCCCAATGGGAATGCCTTGAGTGACTGGCAAGTCGGACTTCCAATAGGAAGTCACTGCCAGTCATCGTGAAGCCAGTGCTGTCTCTGGCTTCACACAGTGGCGGATTTTACCTGGGGGGCTGCAGCCCATATGTAAAAACCACCATGGTTTCTATCTAAAGTTCACTACCTTCACAAACACGTGTCTGTTGCAAGGGCACACCTGTCTACAGTGTATAATTTTATTCCACCATAAGGTCTGTACCCTGGGCACAGTGCTACAGGTCTGCAACTAAATTTACTAGCGTTGTAGGATCACAAACCGTGATCTCTAAATCACAGTATCAGAAAATCGAGGAACACCAAGAGGTCTGTCGCAGAGATCTGAGAATGACAACACAATGGACATGATCAGGGGAAGAAAAGAGCAGTAATGTAACTAGTATACTAGAGATGAAAGACGTTAAATGGTTCAAATGAACTGTTAATGGGAAGACCTCTGAGTATTCTTAACAGAAGAGCAGTGGTGGCTAAAGGCAGCAGAAATGAAGATATGATGGTGGAAGGTAGATAGATCTCTTCGGTAGAAACAAAGCTAAAGTCATTCTAACATTCCGTGTTACATGTAATGAGAATGTAGGGTCAGATAATCGGCACCATAGGCAAATTTCAGTGGAATGGTTTCAGGAACTTTTCCAACTACAGATCTAGATTAGCTTTCTAGTGGTTATTTTGGTTGGACCCATCCTTTCCTCCTTATTCTTTCATCTCTTGCATGCTCACAAAGATCAAGAAAATAGAAAAAACAAGTCGTCTATTTTCTTAACTCCATTATTGGTTCCCAGTAGCCTTGGAGCTGCTTCAAGAAGAACCATAGACTCTAGCACTTCATTTAGGTATAAACAGCTACATTTCATGGCATCGCAATTAGGGAGGCCAATCCCGGGATCGGGATCGGCGGGATCCCGGGATTTTGGCCTAAAATCGCCGGGATTAAAATCCCGGGATTGAAGATTTCAATCCCGGGATTCCGGGATTAGCAACCCCATTAGATTTTGCTTAAAGCCGGGCAGCGCTGAGCACCAGAGTATGGCTCAGACGCTGCCTGGCTGACTGTTCATTACCCCCGGTACTGCTGTCGGGAGTTGTGAGGGACAGTGCGCTGTGCCGACGGCGCCCAGGCTGCGCAGCGTGACCCCTGACATCACGCTGCGCAGCCCGGCCGCTGCTCTGCCTGTCGTGCTGACCCGGACAGACGCCCGCTGTTATGCCCCCTGCCTTCCGCCGGAGATAGATGCTGCCTGTGCCCTGTCACCGCCACTGCCGCCGTAAGTGACAAGGCAGAGACTATAGGCACGGGGATGATGTGCGGGGTGCAGCAATTTATATTGACATCTGGGATTGCCCGTTTTTCTTTTATTAGGGAGGCCAATCCCGGGATCCCGGGAATCCCGGGATTGAGCATTTTTCAATCCCGAATCCCGGGATTGAAAAAATGCCCCGGGATTGGCATCCCTAATCGCAATTGAACAGGAACTGACTTCTGAGGGAAAAGGGGGTGTTGGAGTCTTTAAATACTTGCAAAATGAAAACAAACCATTCAACAGTGTATTACAGAGTTTGGAAGACCATTATTTCATGGTATGAATCCAAATGCAACAATAATTCCACACCACTTAGATTTTCTGTATATTAACCATCTGCATGGTGTTCTTTTTGCTGGGGAGAAAGTTGGCCTCAAGCTAATTTAATCATTCATTTCTACCAAGCAGTGAAATGCATTTGCCCTTCCATGAGTTCATTGGTGGCACAGGAAGACCTCCATTTAGTATTTACAGTATGGCAATAATAGATGCAGGATTTGAACCAATTCTTGAAGTTCCTGGGATATGAATGACACTGGAAACACTGTAGTTGCCCCAGCATCTGTTACCTTTGCCAGAGGCGCTGGAGAATTCTAGGCACTTTTTGAAGATGGTGTGTTGGGAATGAATGTACGTACTTGCATAAAGCTTTATTAACATTTTAAGTAAAAGCGATATCATCCATTTACCCACTGCCAGCAGCTGAATTTTCTGGAACTTGTGAGAACTAAAAGACAAATCGTCTTAAGAAAAAAGAATCACTTGGTGAAATGTAATAGGGTGAGAGAATCAGAAAGTGAGAGATTTGGTAAGAAATCTCCAGTTTTTGTTAAAGCGGCAATCATCTACACTGCAAAATTGCCGCTTTAAAAAAAACCTGGAGATTTCTTACCAAATCTCTCACTTTCTGACTCTCTCACCCTATTACATTTCACCCACTGTTTGCCATTCTAATAGACCCATATTCCAAGATGCACGTTGTTATATTCGTAAGTTCGGATGCAGAGCATCTGCAAAAATATGGTAACGACACTGCCACAAAAATTTGTACCTGAGACGCTCACTGATGTCGTTTCTGATCTGTCACTTGCATATTGTATTAGTCTTACAAGAAGGATGGACATAATGTGGCAGAAGTATCTTGAGACAACTTTAGTTGTGCAATGACAACCTCATGGGGAATAAAAAGAGCTTAAAGGAGCCCATACACGCTCCGTTCTGGGCGTCCATTCTGTACTTTTAAAGTACACATCGTATCGCATCGCATGCCTTGTGCATGCAATGCGATGCGATACGATGTAAAGCTAGTAAAAAAAGTAACACAAAAATCCGGGGTTGGACCGTCACAAGCGCTGGGTGCAGGTACAAACACTAATCTCCTAGTGTGGATGGCACAGGAGATCAGTGCTGAAATCAGATCCTCACTTGAAATTGGGTCTGACCGATGTGAGTGATAACCTCCCTGGGCGCATGCAGCAGACAGACACTTACTTTAAAGTTCTGTCTCGCGTTCACATAGCGGGTTCTTTATCAGGGAAATGACCATCACACATTCGTCTGTATGTCAAACTAGAGCGACACTTACTTTTAAATTCTGTCTCGCGTGCGTGTAGCAGGTTCTTTAAAAGACCAGGTTTTCACATCTCAAGCAGGGGTAACAGACAGGATCCTATTGGAGGACTGACAACCATGTGACCCAAAGTCCTCAAATAGGAACCTGTCTGTTACCCCTGCTTGAGCTGTGAAAACCTGGTCTTTTAAAGAACCTGCTACACGCACGCGAGACAGAATTTAAAAGTAAGTGTCGCTCTAGTTTGACATACAGACGAATGTGTGATGGTCATTTCCCTGATAAAGAACCCGCTATGTGAACGCGAGACAGAACTTTAAAGTAAGTGTCTGTCTGCTGCATGCGCCCAGGGAGGTTATAACTCACATCGGTCAGACCCAATTTCAAGTGAGGATCTGATTTCAGCACTGATCTCCTGTGCCATCCACACTAGGAGATTAGTGTTTGTACCTGCACCCAGCGCTTGTGACGGTCCAACCCCGGATTTTTGTGTTACTGTATTGGGAGATAGATGGTCTCCAGGACCCTTTGAGCTGCTTATCATTCATTTGATTCTGTGCGTTTCTCACGCCAGGTTACATACCCTTTCTGTTTGCTAGTAAAAAAAGTATGTGCAGCACATACTTTTTGTACTGTACGATGAGATGCGCGGGAGCGCGCATCTCATAGTACAGAACGGACAGAGCAGAACGGAGCGTGTATGGGCTCCTTAAGCCTATTTGACAGAAGCAGCAGACTAGACCTCTATATAATAGTGATCTGTCCTGTCTCCCTCATGAGCAATAGCTGCCACTGCAGTGATGGTACTGATCACTGTCCACCCTTTACCGCTAATCTTACCAGACCACCTGTCTTCTCCTAGTGGTTTGAGGTGAACTTTCAACTGCTATGTTCACTAGTATTTTAATATCTTCTCTAGCTATTATCTATTTCATATCTTCTCCTCTACTGATTTGAGTTTGGTGGAAGGGACTTACTATTACAGCATATGTGTCTTGGTATTCTTATAGCCCACCTTTATGGTGTTGCTTGGCATACATCCCAGTGTAAGGGTTGCCATGCAACAATGCAGGATAAACTGTGAATTCTATTCTCTAGCAGCCCTCTTAGGAAGTCCGTAGAAGACCTAGAACCAGAGGTGGAACTTTTCAATAACACCAACTGTGGAGTATGTAGTCCTATTATGTCCACATTCACAATGGCAACATGATCCCAATGTTATGAGTACACGGTTTCTGTTAGGGTAGGGTTAGGATTCTATTGCTAAACACCATGCCAACTGCCAACATTATGAATGTGACATTCAGATAACTAAAGGGGGATTTCTATACTACCTGACTCTACGGTTTGAATTTACTAAGATGGGAGTTCTGTTGAAGATGGGATGTTGCCCATAGCAACCAATCAGATTCTATATATTGTGCTCTAGAAGGTGCTAAATAAGTAGTAGAATCTAATTGGTGGCTACGGCAACATCCCATCATCAATAGAACTCTCATCTTCGTAAATACCCCCATTTGTCTAGAAGGGGGTTAGCCCCATTGTAAGGGCTGCCATGTGTATTTAAAAGAAAAATAAATGGTATTTGTGTATTATCAGTTCGCCCAAGATTTCCATCGTACGACATAGTTTTGGTCGCATCGCATTTTTTATTGTACAGGCACCATGATGGGTGATTACTATGTTAAATGCACCCCCAAATCGCCACCCCCACTATCAACGGGCACCCGAAGTGTGGCGAGCGCTGCGAGCCCACGAGGGGCGGTGGTACACGTCCTCCGACCTTTTTATACCCCCACTATCCACGTCGGCGTGGAGTTGATTTTATATAGTGTGGCGAGCGCAGCGAGTCACCGAGCCCGAAGCGTGGCGAGGGGATGCGGATTACTTCACATGTAATCCGCATCCCCTCCCGGGGCTCGCTTCGCTCGCCACACTATCTAAAATCAACTCCATGCCGATGTGGATAGTGGGGGTATGAAAAGGTCGGAGGACGCGTACTACCGCCCCTCGCGGGCTCGCAGCGCTCGCCACGCTTCGGGTGCCCGTTGATAGTGGGGGTCGCGTTAACAATGGGGGTGCATTTAACATAGTAATCACCCATCAGGGTGCTTGTACAATTTAATATTGCATTGCATCGCATTCCATTTCTAATGGCATGTGATGCAATATTTTATCGTACAGTGCGGGTCTCTGGGCCCGGAAATCAGATCCCATCGCATACCTTAATTAGTGGTATGCGATGCGATGCGATGGGCTCCCTGATAATACACAAGTACCAAATAAATAATTATCGGGGAGAATAATTTGTACTTCTTTTTTTTGTAAAAATATTTGTAGTTACACTCTAAAGCAGCGGTGGCCAAACTGGTCCTCGAGATCTATCAATGCTCCACGTTTTCCAGACCACCTAGCTGGTGCACAGCTGTAGTCATTACTAACTGTCACATTCCCCAGACCACCTAGCTGGTGCACAGCTGTAGTCATTACTAACTGTCACATTCCCCAGACCACCTAGCTGGTGCACAGCTGTAGTCATTACTAACGGTCACATGACCCATATCACCTAGCTGGTGCACAGCTGTAGTCATTACTAACTGTCACATGACCCAGATCACCTAGATGGTGCACAGCTGTAGTCATTACTAACTGTCACATGACCCAGATCACCTAGCTGGTGCACAGCTGTAGTCATTACTAACTGTCACATTCCCCAGACCACCTAGCTGGTGCACAGCTGTAGTCATTACTAACTGTCACATGACCCATATCACCTAGCTGGTGCACAGCTGTAGTCATTACTAACTGTCACATTTTCAAACCTGCTGCATTCATTCGTACTATAGATCCACAGGTTGCCGGAAATACATGTACCATTGGTAGATCTTGAGGACCGGTTTGGCCACCCCTGTTCTAAAGCATTGACTTGATATGGTGCTTAGTGGGTCACCTGGGTATAAATGGTAAATGGATCTCAACTAGTCGTTAAATTGACTGACCATGTAATGGGTGTTTCTTTTATTTTAGGTTCACTGGAAAAGTCATTAAGGATGTGATAAACATGGGGTCCTATAACTACCTTGGGTTTGCAGAGAACAATGAGGAATCCCTGCGCTCAGTGAAGAATATATTGGAGCAATATGGAGCTGCTGTGTGCAGCACCAGGCAAGAAATGGGTAAGGACACCCAGTGGGTTGCTGTGGTTACCGGACTGTGGAAAATGACTGCCGCTTAAGGAGTCTTGTTAAATATTATTCACTGGTAACTGTTTTAACTTTTCTAGGCCTGAGGAAACAAAATATATTGAAAACATGTGTTCTACAATATAAATGGCAAGTTAAACATTATTACTTTGCTTTAATCTTATGTTACTTGTCATTCAGCTCTTCCAGCATTTTCCAAAGCAATGAAAATGTTCCACAGCTGTTGAGCTAGTGTTCCCTTTGTATATACAGTACGCGCTACCTAGCATTGTTCAGCATTGGTTATAAAAGCAGCCATTTCGTATTTAATCATGTCATGGTTTCAAACCATTATTTCAGTACAATAAATGGTTTAAGTCAACCATGACTGTAGGTAATATCGATGGATTTCAACTGTATTCCTTACTTTTTTTCCCAATTGAATTTGTATGTATTTATGTATGAAGCACTTTATCTGGGATATGGCAGGCAATACTGACCTACCTCCTGACATTGTGATATCCTGGATCGAGAGAGGGGTTTGGCCATGTTGGGGTGGGGGGGGGGGGTTTGTTGTAATTGGCAAACTACTGTCCACGCTAGACTATTTTAAAGAGCAAAATGCGCCCTGTCCCTTTAGCAGCACCCGTGCTGTCACTGACACTGTGTGAATAGATGGTGTGTGCGTGCATACAACCTCTAAACACGTTAACCAGAGAGCTTAGAGGAAGCCCCATCTTCCCATAGGTGCTGGGCATGCCCCCATCAGTGGCGGGGACACCCCTACCCACATTGGTGACAACAATGTAACCGACTCACCGCACTCTTGCTGCCCCCATACTCTGGTTCCCTACCCTGCCACAATCCTAGCCTAGCAGGAACTTTACAAACATTGGGCGAGATTCACCAAACTAAAAATGCCGTAAAAAAAACCGTTTTCGGGGTTTTTACCGCATTTTCATATGCAGCAAAGCCCCACCGCTGGGGCTTCGCTGCGGGGGGTTACGCCAGTTCTATATGGAGTAACCCCATGGAAGCCTATGGGCTTCTCTTCGCGTCCCCCGCCGATCCGCGACGCACCCCCCTTATCTGTGTCCGGGCAGCCTCCTGCTGTGCTGCCCGGACCAGTGACCTCCTGCACAGCTTCCGAGTGCAGGGAGGAGGAAACGGAGCCCTTTAAGGCCGGGTAAGGGTGCAAGCAGGGAGGGGGGAACACGCTGCACATCGCCGGCCATCGTCTTTGAGTTAATAATCACATATGTTAATGCATATGCGATTATTAACAATGCAAATGCCAGCGATGTGCAGCGGGGGTTATTATTATTGAATCCCGCGCATTGATACAGTTAATTTGAAATTATAGAATATGCATGTATATGGGTTAGTGTGTGTTTGTATTGAATAAATACAATCTGTGTGTGTGTGTGTGTGTGTATATATATAATATGTATATGGAACCTGAAATTAAAGACTGTGTATATGTGTGAGTGTATGGGTGCTTGTATATAATAGGTTTGTGTGTGTGTGTGTGTCTGTGTATATTTTATATATAGGGGGGGTATTCATTCCAGGATTCCGATTTGTCAGAACGTACCAACAGTCAGAATCCCGGGAAGTTTTCGGTCAGCTTGACTGCAACTCAAAAGTCGGAATTCAATGTTCTGGCTGTTGAGTGTCTGGTAGTGGGCGTGTCGACCAAAATGACTGCGGATTGTTGAAAAAATGGTTGCGAATTTGACAATCCACGGGCGTTTTCGACAAAACAGATCTGGCTTGTTTTAAAGTTTGATCTGTTCTGTCAGTCTGCCTTCAATGCTGTCGGAAACGGCAGCATTGAATAGGCGGGAGACGTAACAATAGCTCTGCGGAAACTATTGTTAATGGGGTCGCTGCTGCCGATCACCTGTTGCTGCCGGCCTGCCGGGACCAGCAGTGCTTCCTGCTGTCTGCAGTCCTGGCGCTCCTCCGGATCCTGTTAGAATGTTACTTGCAAAATGGCCGCCCCCCTCACAGCAGATGGTTATTAAGGATGCTAGAGGAGGCGGTGGCCTTCTCTTACATCCTAAATAACGGTCTGCTGCAAGGCGGTGGCCATTTTGCATGTGACATTCTAATAGGAGGAGCGCCATTCCGGAACTGCAGACAGGAGAACGGACCAGGCGGCAGATGCAGCGGGAATGGGGGGGGAGGCAGGAGGTGCACATATGTTAGTGGCGGGGGGGGAGCCCAAATTGTAGTTACACCACTGAAATGTACAATTCTTTTTCAGGGCACTTGGCTAAACACCAAGAGTTGGAAAATTTGGTTGCCGAGTTCCTCGATGTAGAGGCAGCTATGGTATTCAGCATGGGCTTTGCAACTAACTCTACCAATATCCCGGCGCTGGTTGGCAAGGTACGTTCATAATACATTGAAGGAATTAGCCAGCAAACTGCTACTGTATAGATGAAGCATGTTCCATCATCTTCCAAATGGAGAACTATATGTTTTTTAGTACTATTCGTTTCTTTTATTCACTTTTTTCTTTCTGGAAAGATTCTTTGAAACAAAGGATGAAAGATATGCAAACTCCTCTCTGTTCCTGTAAGTGTTTATGGTCCTCTGCATGCCCTAGACAGGAGTGGGCAGTTTGTTTATCACTGTAAATCTTGTGCGGTAGAACTGGTTGGTATGTACAGTTCCTGCATTCCATTAGTGTCTTGTAGTGTTTTTATCCCTCCATGGAATGTTGTTGAGCACTATTGTGCACATATTGTTATTTCTCAGACATATTCAAAGTGTTTGGAGAACAATTAACGGCTAAAATCCATCAGCAACCTCTCTTTTCGTGCAATTGCAGAACAGGAAACTGATTTGCAAGTTATTAGTCCCCTAGAATTCAGTTAGGTAATACATAATGCAATGTGACAATTGGTTAAATTTGAAGTCTGAAGTTTTTTTTTAATGAATTTGCTTAAATTAAATGCAAGGAGAAGATTTTGGGGTATTAAACAAGGCGGGATACGGTCATTGGGTCACCACCAAGTAGGTCAACATGCAGTAAGTTCAACATGGGTTAGGTTGACAGGGTCATTAGGTTGACAGGGTCATTAGGTCAACAGGGTCATTAAGCTGACATTTTTTTTTTTTTACTGTTTTTTTTAGACGACATGTGCCGACAGGCGGTATTTCATGCCCTACCATCCACTAGGGTGTGGTGGGAGAATAAAATAGTGTGCCAAGCATAGCGGGGCATTGTGCCCAAATCATGGCGAGCACAGTGGTGGTATGTTTCGGTTTCCATGTCGACACGGCATGTACTGACAGATGATGTTTCATGCCCTATCATCCACTAGGGCGTGGTGGGAGATTAGAATAGTGTGCTGAGTGCAGCGAGGCACCCTGTCTGAAGCATGGCGAGCGCAGCGAGTCCTGTGGGGGGACGAGGTGGTACGATTTAGTGATTATGTTGACTGTGTCGACATAAGGGTAAAAAAAATGCAGACTTTTGCACTTTGCCTTACCCTAATGACCCTGACGACCTTACCCATGTTGACCTAATGACCCTCATGACCTAATGACCCTGGCAACCTAGACTCATGTCGACCTTTCAGCATGTCGACCTAGACACTTGTCGATCTAAATGCATGTCGACCTAACAACTTGCTGGTGACCAACTTATCCACACCCATCAAGGCTTGGAAGAGAGATAAAGTACTAAGCAATTGGCTTCTAACTCAATTTACAGGCTGTGATTCAAAAATGACATCAGCTGATTGGTATTTTAGCTCTCACTAAATTTATGCTTCGTTATACTGAGTACATTTTAACTTAATTCTCCTTCTATGTACTCCCATTCTGCATCCACACATGGCTGCATTCTTCTTTTCCATTGGCCAAAGCCGTGCTGTAGTTCATTATCTGTCAGCTGTCTCAACATCTCTGTCATTTTCTTTGTAACTGATGCAAAACTGATTCCCCATGAGTTCTGAGTTGAAGTTTTAGGGAAGGTCACACAGTTCCAAGTCTGGCAAGTATAGAGGTTGTTCTAGCACTGCAATCTGTTTCTCAGCCAAAAACTGCTTCACAGAGAGAGTTGTGTGGGCTGATGAAGAATAGAGGATGAAACTATTTCATCACAACTCCGGATTCTTTCTATTGATTATTTCCTGCAATGTTGCTAGAACATTTTTGTAGTAATACTGATTTACTATTGCACCTTCTGGAACCCAGTCTCCCAATATAACACTTTTAATATCACATGAACTGCTTTTGTTTCTGATTCATCCTCTTGAATTTGTTCCAAAATACAAATTTGCTTTACATTTTCCTTTTTTGTTTGTCAATGAGAAGCTTTGGAACCATTTTAGCATAGACTATTGGCATGTTAAGATCTTCATCTTAAGCTTAATAGTTTCGTTGTCGATATTTACCATTTCTGCAATTATTATTTATTTATTTATTTTCTTATATAGCGCAGCATATTCCGTTGCGCTTTACAATTGGAAACCATAGTGATTCTACAAACTGGGTAGATGCAAACTGACATGGAGGTAGGAGGGCCCTGCTCGCAAGTTTACAATCTATAAGGATAATAGGAGGGATACATGAGGATAGAATTCCATAGCATTGCAGTCCCATCAGATTACTAGATGGTCCTGGTGGGGTGCAATTAGATATGAATGCTACTGGAGGTTGTGTGGGGGTCCTGAATATGATAAGCTGCCTGAAGAGGTGAGTTTTTAGGGAACGCTTGAAAGTTTGGAGGCTAAAGGAGAATCTTAGTGTGCATGGGACATTCCATAAGGTGGGTGCTGCCCGACAAAAATCCTGCAAGTGTAAGTGGGAGCGAGTAATGAGTGTGAATGAGAGACGCAGATCTTGTGCAGAACGGCGAGGTTGGGTGGGGATATATTTTGAGATAAGCGAAGAGATAGAAGTCGGCCTTGTATGTAAGTAGAAGTATTTAATATTGAATGCGGTAATATACACACAACCAATGGAGGGATTGGCAGAGCGGATCAGCAGACGATGAACGTCTAGCCAGGAAGATCAGCCTTGCAGCTGCATTCAGAATGGATTGTAGTGGCGAGAGTCTTTTCTTAGGAAGACCGGTAAGGAGACTATTGCAATAATCAATGCGTGATATAATGAGTGCATGGATTAAAGTTTTGCCCAATTGCAGAGTACGTAAATGAGTAAGTGAAATCGGAACAGTGACGTGGGTAAATTTACTAAGATGGGAGTTCTATTGAAGATGGGATCAGATTTAATTAGGACCTTATAGAAGATAATAGATAGAATCTGGTTGCTATAGGCAACATCCCGTCTTCAATAGAAGTCCCAATTTAGTAATTCTACTCCTTAGAAATGAAGACAATAGAAGACAGGGGGCATAAACATATCTGCATCCGCAGACAACATCGAAATAAGTATCAGTGTTGCAGAAAACCACAGGATTTGGTGCTACCGAAGATCGTTTAGGTAAAGCGGATGAATGAGGGCCCTGCTCGGCTGTTGAGTTAACTGTCAATTCGGGTGAATTTCTTTTACACGTTTTCATTTGCTTTTAATGTACAAGGCATTCCGGGACGTTCATCATCTTTAACATCCTCACAGCTACTGACTGCTTTATTCCTACACTGCAATATAGATCTCAATTTGAAGAAAAACCCCACCCAAATCTAATTCTCTCTGCACGAGTTAGATCTGCCCCACCTGCAGTACACATGGTTTTGGCCGTTGAAAAGGAATTTGCCTCTAAGAGAACCAGAATAAGGCCCCAAGAGAGGTGAAACGTGCAAAGCCATTTTGATAAAGTACAGGGTCAATGTCCCCCCCCCCCCCCACTCCCTATTAACTTACACAGTGCTTTATTTTATTTAAAATACAGTCTTGCTATTTATTAGCCATACTTCGCATATTATATAATATTAACAGGCACTTTCCAGCTTCTTAATCATGGTTGTTCTGCGTAAGAGTGAGCAGCCCGTGTTTGTCAAATGTCTACCTAACCTACCGCTGCCGTGGGGAACTCTGCGTTATTTTTAGAAAGATTTCCCCAAGTGACATAAGGCTGTCAGTGCCACATGTGTTCTTTCTACACCTCTCCAGCAAATGATTCATTATGAATACAAATTACTCCTACATGTTGCACCAGCATCTCTATTAACATATAATAACTGCGGGGATGAAATTATTGAACATAACACTGAGTCAACACATGTTGCCTTGCTTGTGATGCACAGAATCCAAGGTCCAGTTCAGGCTGCAACTGAATAATGATTTCTTTAGAGTGACGTCTGTTCGTTACACAGATGCGGCCTCTAGAAGCCAACCTCACTGATTACATTGTATTAGTTAACCACGTATGCATATTTTAATATCCACCTATCCACCTTTTTATTGGGGGGAGGGGGGGGATAAAAATTGTAATTCCTGAGAGTGACAGTGATATTGCTCATTGTGGCCCATCTGAGTGATATCTAAAATATCGCCCCGTGTGTACGCCATGGATGACAAGCGATGCGTGCTCCTGCCGTTCAGTGTGTATGTGCTATATAGTTTATAGAGTCAGTAAGTGTGTACACACCTCTATCTGTGAACCCCGATAAATTTGGTTTGGGGTTACTTTGCAATAGCTGAATTCTATGAACTATGTTGGATCATTTGCAAACATCAGCAAATATATTCAAAACATGCGCCAATGGGTAAAAACCAAGCCACAAAGGCAATATCCTATCGATTGCAAATAACTAATTGAATAGCTCTTGGCTAATTAGCCCCAATAATCCTGTGAAATGCAGCCAAAAGAATCTCTTATCAGTAGATGTCCGGCAATGTAGGATCAGATGTCTTGTAAGTACTCAGGACACTATATCGTATAAAAAAGATGGCTGTGTTAGCATATCATTCGGGGTCACACCCCCTTCGTCCTATGTATATATCTCCAAAATGCTCGGGACTAGAATAATTTTGGAATATTTTTATATTTGAATGATGTATCTTGCATTTATGATGTATACACACATATATTTTATTTATTGCATGAAACAAGGTTTTAAAACATGAATCAAAGTTTGTGTACATTTGTATAATATACAGATGGAGCCAGCCTGGTCTTTGCAGGGGATGGCGGCAGTATCGCCAGCCGCCATCCCCCGCCAGTCGCCATCTGTACCTGCCAAAGGGGACGCGTGCGCACGAGATGCGCGAGCGTCCCCTTCCGACAGCGCTTCCCCCGGGTCCCCGACGGCTTTTCGGCGGTCACCCGGCGGGCACGCGCGTCTCAGTCAGATGGAGCGCCTTCTTGCTGGTGGATCGCCAGCGGTGACAATCTGGCGATTCGCCAGCAAGAGGGAGCCCGGCTCCATCTGTACTTAGGATCTGGGCGCTCTCCTGACGGACCTAATAGGTGGTATCCGAAAATGTAAAGAAATGAAGGGGGTGGTGTTTGATATATATACGAAATTGAAGAATACTCCCCTCTAGTATATCATTGGATCCTCTTCTTGTCTGTTTTCAACAAGTGGTTCCTCTTTCTCTCCAGACAAGAAGAGGATCCAAGGATACACTAGAGGAGAGTATTCTTCAATTTCGTATATTTGAATGCCAAGCAATCCCGTCCTTGCACATATTTACATTTTGGAGACTATGGTTTTCTGCATAATTTGGAGAACGGATAATTGGATAAGGGCTACTCAACCTGTATAAAAATAAATAATAGTTGATTGCAAAGGTTACAGAAGTCCTGTATTTAAACGCAGTATAATATTGAAAAAAATAATCTTTATATCGCCCCTCTCTGTCACATACCCTGTCTGTTGCTAATATATTTAGCAGTAAATGAAAATGCCCGTTGTGCAACAATGTATCAGTTGTGTCTATTAATGGCTGACATGTCCTAATCGCAGCATTTCAGTTAGCATGGGGTCTCTAGACCGCATATTATGGAATGACAGGGAAACCTTTCGTATAGCACATTTTTCAGTTGTAAAAACATTTGGTTAGGACTCGTGTTCACCTTGTACATCAGTAAAACTGTTATTGTAGATTTTCATAAAGGTTTGGGATGGAGCAATTTAATAGCAACACCCAGCTATTTCAGGAACGTCTAGAGAACATTCCTAGTCTCCCACTGGGAGATTTCCTTTGATTGTATTACTGTAAGTACTATAAGGACGATAGCGGTCTAGGTCTGGTGTGTTGGGTGTAGCTTCAAACGTCAACAAATAGAACAGAAAATATTTTTTACCAAAATGATCTTTTTTTTTTATACCATCAAAAATGATCTCTCTGTAAGCAGGAGGTTATTGGTTATAAACAAACCGTCTCTATATTAATCCGTGTTATCTCAGCACCCTCCTCACAGTCTCAGCCTCATGCATAATGTAAGCGTAAGAACAAATGGAGTGATTTTTAGAGGTAAATTTACTAAAGCTTCTAAAAATAAAAGTCAGCGCCGTTGCAATGGCATCCAATCAGATTCTTTCTCTCATTTCTCAATTGTATCCTAGATACAGACAGAACCTGGTTGTGTTGCTATTGGCATTATCTCTTTATTTTTTAGAAGCCGGGGGCTATACACACACACAGAGCTTTTATTTCTGATCCGCCACTGTAGTGAAGCTCGCCACTGTAGTGAAGCTGCACTGGCTTCACTGTGACTTGCAGTGGTCTGTGAGACTGCACTGGCTTCACTGTGACTGGCAGTGGCTTCCTCTGGAAGTCCGACCTGCAAGTCACCCAAGGTCGTCACATTGTACCTACATCAGTACTGCGCACACACTGGGACCATCATTCCCCATGCTTCGGCAGCAGCCCATAGAAGCTGGCCGCATGCGCAGTACAGAGGTTTGTACTGCACATGCGCCAGTCCCGGGGCGCCTGTAATCATAGCACAGGCGCAGGAACGCTGTGGGACCAGTGGCGTCGGCAGGGGAGGGGGGATTGTGCCTGCATTGCAGCACCCCCTACAGCGCCCCCCCCCCCCCCCCCAAAAGGTACTAGCCGCCACTGTTTCTAAGCGATTAGACATAGCCCTCACATTGC
The DNA here is from genome assembly GCF_055691185.1 of Crinia signifera. NCBI lineage: Eukaryota > Metazoa > Chordata > Amphibia > Anura > Myobatrachidae > Crinia > Crinia signifera. The sequence goes on along the minus strand of NC_139219.1, from coordinate 56,730,071 downwards.
CCCAGGTATATACCTCATTAGGCTCAAACTAACATTTATTTATATCACGGCATGTGAGCATCGACATATGTTAATGTTATTTTGATTCTGAGGCGCACTTGGAGGAGAGAAGATGGTCCCCTGCACCCACAGGTTTTAGGGCGCCAGAAAACCAATAGTACAATATATGGTATAAAGATGCACAGCACTCCAAGATTTGTACAGGGATTTCAGAAAGTCCCTCCATAGTAAGACCACATCTACAGCTGGGGGAGGCCAGAGGGCATCAACATAATAATGTAGATAAGTACATAACATTCTATTTTATCTCATGTAAATACAGTGTATACAAATAATTATGTTGTCATATTACTCTGTGAGTAGGCTTGCTTGGCACACCGTCACTGAGGAGGGACTGAATTCCCTGTAGAAAAACACCAATGTGTGTGTTATTCTGAAAGCGTATCATATATGTACACACATGCGGAGTAAAACTGGCAGTGGCACTCAACAGTAAATTCAAAACTTCAATGAATTTTAGTGCATGAATACAGCTGATGTTTCTGCCCCATATTGGTGCCCAGGGTTTCTACAAATAAACTATGATTTAAATTTTTTTTTTTCTCAGACATTGTATTTGGAACAGATCTTCTTTTCTTTGTGATACAGTGAAATGTTATGGGTAGCACTAATTAAAAGCCTGCCAAATGACTGCTTCTGCAATGTACTTTTCACTTTGAACTGTGACCGGTTTTGATTTAACTTTGAGCTGTGACTGTTTTCTAACCCACTAACTCTCCACCCTATACCCAATCGCTATCTCCTCCTACCCCCAATCTCGATCTTCACAGCTCCCTCGCTCGATATTCAGCAATTTTAAAACTAGATCAGTGTCCCTACAAAAATTGCTTTCACTGGTGGTACTTCACCTCATAGAGGTGAGGAGTAGTTGGCCTTTTTAAATGATTTATATGATGAGATGTAACTGTTCTGCAAAGTTACCACCGTTCCGCAGTTTGTTGTAAACCATTTACTGCTCGAGCCAATAAAGGCATTGATCAAATCCCCTTTTCTCTTCTTCAGGGCTGCCTGATTCTCAGTGATGAGCTGAACCACACGTCTCTGGTTCTTGGCGCCAGACTTTCCGGAGCTACTATTCGTATTTTCAAGCACAACAGTAAGTGTACTTCACATTGCACTCCGTGATCTGACGTTTTAATGTTAATTGTGCAAGACCTACATTTAAAAGCATGCAAAAGGTTTATGAGCAATGTTTGCATGTTCCAACGCCATGAAATGTCTGTAACATTCGGGTGTGGGCAGCCAGATGTAGCCTTAATTACTAGTTTTATCACTTTGCCATAATGTATAATGCAGAGAGCATACGCAGGCTGCGAAATGTACTAGAGTCCAAGTCGCCCATGAGTTCGTCCAACATGTCGCATCTTCAGCAAACTGGAACCCCATTACATTTGGTAGAGGATGACTGTGCTTGGAGTTTCACGTGTGCTGGCTTTTAAACAGTAGGACTCCCAAAACCTTTTTAATGCATCATTTAAACAAGTGTAAAAGTGTAAATGCACATACCTAATACATGTGTCACGCTTGGTTGGGCCTAATTCGGCATCAGTTCTAGTTTAATGAGAATTTGCAAAACTACAACTGCTTTCACTAGCTTACAGTGGGGGAGGGGGGGGGCGACTTGCGTTGCAGGTGCCTTCAAGAAATGCAAATGCCTGTGAATTGTGAAGTGTCCTCATAAGGGGCCTTATTTTGGTTCATTCTTTCTGACAAAATCCTTCTTAGATGGGCAAAACCATGTGCACTGCAGGGGGGCAGATGTTACTTGTGCAGAGAGAATTAGATTTGGGTGGGGTTTTACTTCAAAGTGAGATCTATATTGCAGTGTAAAAATAAAGCAGTCAGTATTTTCCCTGCACAGAAACAAAATTACTCACCCAAATCTAATTCTCTCTGCACATGTTACATCTGCCCCCCCTGCAGTGCACATGGTTTTGTCCATCTAAGAAGGATTTTGTCAGAAAGAATGAACCAAAATAAGGCCCAAGGTATCCACCTGCCTGCAGAAGCCTAGTTACGAAGGCAAGCACTGGGCCGCCATGTTTTGGGTTGCTAGAGCTTCACGTGATGTCATGCAGCCGTCGTAAGCCGCCCCGCAGACATTATAGGCACAACTGCATTGTCCAGGCTGCAACCTTCCAACGCTGCACGCCTCCTGATGGCACATACGCGATTGTGCATACTCTAGATGTGTTGGGAAGGGGATGCCCTCTTTAGGCCTGACTGGTGGAAGAACCAGACACATGAAAACAGAGTAGTAGTTAATAATAAAGTGAATGCAGATTACAATGAACTTCTGGTCAAGAAGAACTATGCATATATACAATTTTAAAACCCTCACCAAAGAAATCCATGAATAGATCATTAACCGGACTCCAGTTGAAAATATTCACAAAACTGTTCTGAAATGACAGAGTCCGAGGGTGTGTTCTCAGCAAGCTTTTATAGATCACTAGCTGGAAACCTCGCTACGGGATGGTGGTGATGGGAAATTAGAATTATAGATGTTCGTTTCATTTATGTTGGTTGGAGATAAAAATCAGTAAAATCAGTCAAGTGAAAATATAAAGCACCCCATACATTAGACTGACTTGTCCTAAGGACAAGTCGGACCCAATTCTACTGCGAGCCGCCCGGCAGCTCCCCGGGAGGCTCACATACAGTTTGGCACTTGATGTGCCATTTTTTACATGTGATAAATCCTGTGCGATTTATCACATGTAAAAAAACAGGGAGCTGAAGAGCGGTGAGGAGCAGTGGGGTGCAGCGGCGGTGCCAGTGAGGAGCAGTGGGCAGGCGGCGGGTAGCGGTGGTGCTGGTGAGGAGCAGTGGGTGCAGCGGCGGTGATCAGGGCAGGCAGCGGCGGCTGACTGACTGGCTTCTGATTGGCTGAGATAGAGCACTCTCAGCAGCTGCCGGGAGGGAGTCCACTGCAGTGATCACCGCCCCCACTGTTCCTCACCGGCACCGCCACTGCACTGGACTGCCAGTAATTTGCATTATAATAGCAGCAACTGCCCGCCTGCTGCCGGAGGTCAGACGTCTGACCTCCTGATCCAGGCCAATGCGCACAGCACCGTGCATCGGATCAGATCAAATGTCGCACACATGCGATTTCGGGCCGATTTCACCCAATTTATCAGCCCAAGTGCCGAAATCGCCTCTACCCCTTCTGTGCTATGGAATTTCTTGGTTCCCTGACCCACTTTGTGTAGTGGCCAGACCCCTTTTTCTGGGCCCCGAAGGGACCCTGCGCTTCCAACTATACAACTCTGTCTGTGGCTTCCTGTTGTCTCCATTCCCCTCCTCACATCATGTCAGTGCCCCTGTAAAATCATCTACAGTTTCTTATAAAGCGCAAAACATAATGCATCTCCTGATATACTCTGGGCTGCTGGGGGACCCTGCTACTGCCACTATATAACTCTGTGTGTGGGTCATACTTGCCGACTTTTCAGCTGCCCTCTCCGGGAGAGGGCAGCCAGCTCTGGTAGGCAGGGGGGGGCGGGGCCACATCTGGGAGTGGAAAAGAGGCGGTTCGGGGGCGTGGCCACATGGATGCTGCCCTGTTGGGGGCGTGTCTACAGCGTTGCGTCATTTTAGCCCCGCCCCCGCCGTGCAATGCCGGTATTTCAGGCATTGCACGGTGGGGGACGGGGCTAAATTGCCGCGATCGCGGCATTTTACCCGCGGACACCCCTGCCGAGGGACACATTGCGGGAGCTGGGGGGGGATATGCGAGAGGATTGCCACCCTTTCCGGGGGGCCGGGATGGGGACCCGATTTCCGGGACCCTCCCGGCCATTCTGGGAGGATAGGCAACCCTGGTGTGGGTTCGTGTTACCTCCTCACATTATGTCACTGTCCCTGTGAAATGCAGCACTGTCGTCACTGACATATCATGCTGATCTAGCCTGTTCTGTAATTGTAAGTGATGTGTATATATAATATTATAATACTCTGTGCTTCATTGTGTGTTATCCCCAAAGTGTTTGTTCCCAGATTGTAAGTCATATGGGTGTACCAAGTTTGCTGCAGCCATTCCAGAGTTATACTGTTTCCTGATATACTCTGTGCTGCTGCCGCACCCCTAGGGGTGTCAATTTGAGTTCAAATTTTTTTAGTTGCCTCGGCCGTGTTTTAATACACTCGTATGTAAAATTTCATGATTTTTCACTTGTAAACTGTTTGTATATAAAGACAGAAGCACAAATTTTAGCTTTTATATATTAGATTTATGCATTGTGTTATATAATCAGCCTTATAAGTGAACTATTACATTTGATGAATATACATACGCAATTGGTCTGTGGCTCTAACAAAAAGATTCCTCATTCATCTGGGTCACTGATTAATTGATGACGATAAAGAAATCAGGGGCGCCGATTTATATTTTTCCCGGTGGGTGCTCCCACCCCACAAAATACTGTTTTTTTGTTTTTTTTTTATACCTGAATGTCGACATGGACACAGTTGGAAGTCAACCGAAGCCCCTCGCTCGGGCACGGGGCCTCGGTGCGCTCGGCACACTATTCTCCCACCACGCCCGAGTGGATGGTAGGGCATGAAATACTGCCTGTCGGCACATGTCGGCTCAAAAAACAGTACAAATAAACCATGTCGACATTCTGACCTGTCGACCTAACGCTGTGACGACCTTGTCCCCTGTCGACCTTGCCATCTGTTGACCTAATGACTGTCGACCTAAGTGGTGTCGACAATACGACCGTATCCCATGTAACCTGTATTCTCTTAAAATGTATTGCTCTTCTTTTTTTTTTTTATCCATAAAAACATCCATAAAACAAAGCAAGGTGGCATATGACGTCTGTCGGAGGCACGTCTCAGCCCGGGCGCTGCTTTACGCCGGTCCCGAGCCTGTGGCCTTCATTTCACTAGATTTTTTTTTCTCTCGCTCTTTAAAATACAAATACATAATGTACATTTTTATGCTTTAAGGGCATATATAACATTCACTGTAGTTACTGGAAGACTAAAATTACAATCTTATATTGTAAAAATGTCAACAAAACATTTATAGTTCTTTTGTTTGCGCACTGATAACAAAGTTATGTGTAAAAAAAAAAAAAATTCTACAATATGGCTCTTATACAGTACCAGAGGTGTCGATAAGGTCTGTATCCTTCTGCCAGGAAGGAATAATCACACTACAAATAGGGCATGGTCATTGCACCTCACTAGCGGACGCTAGGATATGACCTAGCGTAGACGGCATTACTACAATTGACTGATGGTGGAGAGATGTATCAAAGCACCTAAAGCAGGGGTGGACAAAACACGGCACTCCAGCTGCTGCGAGACTACACACCCCAGCATGCACTGCCACAATTATGCTATTGGAGCATTCTAACACTATGGCAGGACATGCTGGGGTGTAACAAGTGGACAAATTAATTGCCTGTAGCAACCAATCCTCTTCTACCTATGATTTTTTTTAATGTCCCCCTTACACTAGATTGATTTGGCCTGTTTTTACCCAATTCCAATGGATTAAACTGATAAATCCGGCCAAATTGCATGTGTTTGACATCCAAATCAACCCGATACGCAATCCCGTGCACGTCTGAGTCCGAGGTCGGATGTGCTGCACATAAGATAAATCGTATGTGCAGCCGGTGGGTGTATATAGCCGATGCATTTTAGCACCCGCGATGTACCACATCTGCTTCCCCCTGAGTCCTATTACATCGATAAATCGCATGTAATTTATTGTATGTGAAAAAAATGGCACAACGTGCCAAATCGTATGGAAGTCGTCCCGGGGAGCTCAAGGGAAATAAAGTCCGACTTGCCCTTCACACAGGTCGGACTAGTGTATTGGGGCCTTTAGAGTGCACTTAATAAATACTGGAAGCTGATTGGTTTCTATGAGCAACTGTTTACGTCTTAAATCTTTAGAAGGCTTCATGCATCTACCCTATAATATCGTTTGTATGTAATCCTGGTCCAAATGTGCACCAAGCAGTAACCTGTCACCCACACGGGGTTTGGGGACGTGCCGCAAAACATGTGTAACTTATTAAAGGGAAAAAGTTTGTTCCTATTCCATTTGGGGAGAATTTATGTTTAGAAACCATTTGCGCTATAACTGGCCATCTCCCAGCACCTGGCACCAGTGACGGGCATGGGCGAAAAGGGCCGCCTCCGTCATACTCCCGCTATACGCCATAGTTTTGACAGTGTCTCGATAGAAAGGCAATGGGCCGACAGCAGTGGGGCAACCTGGTAAAAAGGTCGACATATGAAAAGATCAACATGAGTTTTTTACTATTTATTTTCTTTTTTTGCGGGGGAGGGGGGGGGGGGGCTTTTCCGTACTTTACCGTTCTCAATTTTAGTCCACATGGATGGTAAGGTGTCCCAAAACATGGCGAGCGAACACCTTGGGGGTCCATATCGACATTGACAACAAAAAAGGTGCTTAACTCATGTCGGCCTTTTCCTGTGTCAACCTGTCCGTGTTTTCTGAACATTTTGACCTTTTTGGTGTCGATGTATTGACTATTTAGATGCGGTCTATCTAATTATCCACACACACTTAGAAATTAAGTAGGGTTAGAGTTATTGCACCTTTGTGTAATGCCAACATGAACCTTCGTCTTTGTGTGTGTGTGTGCGTGTGTGCGTGCGTGCGTGCACGTCTGGCTCTGATGCTAACTAGTGCCTCCCCAGCTATTGTCATCACTGCACACCACAGCCTGGCACCTAATAGGGCTACAGATAATGCATCTGATCTGAGTCTTTTTGTCACTGGTTCCTGGTGATTACATCTCCTGCATCAGCTGTGCATAGGTGACACGGGGTATGGGTCACAGGGTCGACAAGATTTAGGTCGATCACTAATGGTTGACAGGCCATAGGTCACCACCTGTAAAAGGTCGACATGCTTAAAGTCGACATAATCAAATGTCGACATGGGTTTCTTTGGTGACTATGTTGACATGAACGCTGTATAAGTGTATCGCGTCCCTTCGCATGGCTCGCTGAGCGTACATTTTATTCTCCCTTTGCCAGCTGGGACAGTAAAGTATGAACAAGTCGGTTTTTGGGGAACAAAATCATGAAAAACATGTCAATCTTTCCATTGTCGACCTTTTGACCCTGTCAACCATTAGTGCTCGAACAAATGCTTGTCGACCTAGACCACAGGTTCTCAAAGTCGGTCCTCAGGACCCCAACACAGTGCATGTTTTGCAGGCCTCCTCACAGAATCAAATTAAATAATTAGCTCCACCTGTGGATCTTTTCAAATGTGTCAGTCAGTAATGAGTGCACCTGTCGGGTGACCTGGAAAACGTGAGGTCTGTGGGGTCCTGAGGACCGAGTTTGAGAACCACTGACCTAGACACTTTCAACCGCATTCCGGTGACGCATACATATATTAAGGAGACCCATTTGGATCAGAAAGTGTCGACATTCTTTCATTCTAAATCTTCGTATAGGCCCAGAAAATCCCATTTATATTCCTGCATATCACCCTACCTGCTTCCACCACTGCTGGATGGTCTAATGTTCTACAGCAATTATCCCACTCGTTGAACTTAACTTTTTTTTTACCTTTAGCCGTGCCCTTTTTACATGTTCTGAGGCTAGATCCTTGTGAGCAATGCCTTCACACATGAAATACTCAGGGTTATTGACATTTGTGGAGCCCACGCTGTCAGCGCTGTGTAATCTTTAGCACCTTAAACAAATAACTGAGAAGGTTACTGTGAGGGTAAACTGCAAGGGTATATTGAAAGAAAGCAAACGTAAGAAACCGTTGGGGAAAGATCTGTTTTATTGCCGTGTCCATGTTTTCTATGACCTGAGTGATGGCAGCACTGAGCACTGTATGTGACTAGTTCGGGATCACCTTGTTGACATGACACGGGCCGGTTACTTACTGGTACTGTGCACCTTAGATTGTGTCATTGACATTTGTACTGCAGTAGTCAGAGCTCAGCACTTTTTCCACCTATTCTCTCTTTAGTTGATATTTAGCGCCCTCTAGTGGTTAATACTACATTTCCTGTGAATTAGTAATGCCTTAGGTTTGTATAGATAAAGCTGTAAAGGGTTTTAGACATGCTGTATGTAGGATAATGGAAATTTTAAGCCAATATTTGTTGAAGGGGAAAGAAACTTTCTGGGCTGGATGTATTACATCGCCGTCCGCCCGCCGCTATGCCAGCACATATGTACTAACATATGCGGCTGGCATCGCTGTGCGGTAACGGAGTCCCCCCGCGATACTTGTGGTGTGCTGGGGGTCTCCGTCTCCTCCCTGCCGCCTCCTGCTGCCTTCACCCCGGGGACAGCTAAGCAGGCTGTCCCCGGCACCGCCTCCTCCCCCCTGCAGCCGGAAGGACGTCCGGCTGCGTTGCTAGCGGGAGGAAGGGCTTACCTTCCGGGGTCCAGGAGGACCTGCAAGAAGGTAAGCCCAAGGGAGGGGGAGAGGGGGGGGTCGGCATTGCGGCGGGCGGCGAAAAGAAGCCCATAGGGTATTGCTACCCACAGGATGGCGATACCCTGGCCGGCGAAATCAGTGCGGTCGGGTAATAGTACATAGGAAAATGCGGTAAAACGGGGGTTTTACCGCATTTTCCCCTTAGTACATCCCGCCCTCTGGGAGGGATGTTGTAACATCCGCTGCCCATTATCGCCCCCCTTTGCCGGCCACAGCATTCTTAATAACGGCATATGCCCTAACATATGCGGGTATTAACGCAAGGGACAGCTCTTGCGATAAGAGCTGTCCCTTGCGATGCGGTGCCGGCACTGGACTTCCGGGTCTGCATGCGCAGAGCGACGGCGGGGGGCATGCCGGGAGGGATCTGTGACGGATACCTCACAGTAGCGCTGCGGTAAGAAGCCCATAGGCTGCCACTGGGCTGCGGCTGTGCTGCCACTGCGGAGGGGCCCATAGAGCATACAGAAATACGGTAAAACCCGATAACGTGGTTTTTACTGCATGTCTACTTTAGAGAATCTCCCCCTCTGTGAGTTGTCTGACTTAAGTCCCATACACATTAGGCGATCCCAACCAACGCCAATATTGGCAGCGGCGATACACATACACACTTGCCGATGAGGGGGGGGGGGGGAGTGGGGAGTGACTGCATGGGCCATGCTGCAGCTGAAATCAGCAGATAGAGGGCCAGATGCACTAAGCTTCAAAAGTGATAAAATGGAGAGTGGTAGGTAAACAGACAGCCAATCAGCTCCTACCTGCCATGCCACAGACTGTTTGAAAAATATCAGGCAGGAGCTGATTGGTTGGTTGTTTATTGCATCTGGCCCCCCTATCTGCTTCTATATCCATTTCTCTCTTCACAGCTTCCTCTCCATGGGCCAGATGTATCAAGCTTCAGAAAGTGATAAAATAGAAGATGATAAACAACCAGCCAATCAGCTCTTAACTGCCATGTCATAGGCTGGGTTTGAAAAATGACAAGTAGGAGCTGATTCATTAGTTGTTTATCACTCTCAAATGTATCACTTTTTGAAGCTTAGTGCATCTGGCCTCATATCCGGCAAGTTTGAAACAGATCGGTGTCCTAGCAAACATTGCGTTCGCTTTCTTAGTGTTCATAGTTACATAGTTACATAGTAGGTAAGGCTGAAAAAAGACTTGCGTCCATCTAGTTCAACCTGGTATAGATATCCATTGCTGATAGGTTCTGGTATTTTACAGACAAATTATATTTCTTATTTGTACCCATGGATGTTTTTCTCCAGTAAATGTTTGTCCAACTTTGCCTTGAACGCATTTAATGAGCCAGCCGTTACCACCTCTCTGGGAAGAGTTCCAGAGTTTGACTGTTCTGACCGTAAAGAAATTCTTTCTACTAGCTGAATGAAATCTTTTTTCTTCTAATCTATACTCATGCCCTCACGTCCTAGATTCCTTTCTAGTAGAAAAGAGGGTGTGTGACAGTTCCTTATATTGGCCCTTGATATACTTGTACATGTTGAGCATGTCCCCCCTTAAACGTCTCTTTTCTAATGTAAATAGTCCCAAATTGCTTAATCTCTCCACGTAGCTTAAATTCTCCATTCCCCTAATAAGCTTTGTTGCTCGCCTTTGGACTTTTTCTAATTCTATGATGTCCTTTTTATAGTGTGGGGCCTAGAACTGTACTCCGTCCTCTAGGTGAGGTCTCACCAATGCTTTATATAGTGGCATAATTACCCTTGAGTCCCTAGTTTCCATTCCCCTCTTAATACATGCCAGAATTTTGTTGGCCTTTTTTGTAGCTACATTACAATGGGCACTACATCCTAGATTGCTGTCTATTTGGACTCCTAGATCCTTTTCAAGTATGGAATTACCCAGTTCCTCTCCGCTAAGGTTGTAACTTGCACACTGGTTGTGTCTCCCAAGGTGCATAACCTTACATTTATCTACATTGAACCTCATCTTCCATTTTTTTGCCCACTCATCTAGAATTGCAAGATCATTTTGAAGCATGGTGACATCTTCTGGTGATTTGATGACTTTGCTAAGTTTTGTATCGTCCGCAAAGATGGATACATTGCTGAGTAACCCTATCCCAATATCGTTAATAAAAATGTTAAACAAAATGGGCCCCAAAACCGAGCCCTGGGGCACTCCACTTAGTACCGGTATCATATCTGATACGGCACCATTCACAACCACTCTTTGTTCTCTATTACATAGCCAATTCCCTACCCATCTGCAGATATTTTCACCCAATCCTAGGTTCTCCATTTTATTAATCAATCTAGGCTGTTTTAGCGGGGCGCTGCGCCCTGCCTGATTTTTAAAGGGCAGAATGCGCCCTGCCCCTCTAGCAGCGCCCTGCTAAAACAGCCTGCCTGTCGGAGTGCACCGGTGAAGCCCAGCACCGCCATAGATTGCGGTGCACGGCGCTTTCCCGGCAGCTCGGGGACGTAGTTACGGCCGGGCACGCCCCCTTCAGTGATGCGGCGGCCCGGACACGCCCCCATTTGTGACGCGGCAGGCCGGGCACGCCCCCATCTGTGACGCGGCAGGCCGGGCACGCCCCCATCTGTGACGCGGCGACCCGGGCACGCCCCCTTTAGTGACATTGGCGTGCCCGGTCCGCCCCTCCAGCGCCCTGCCCCGCTTGGTTCCTAGAAGGAAAACTATTTCTGTTATGACATATTTTAGCACTGTAATGGAATGATTGACAAAATAATACCCCTTTCATATTGCACCTAAATACCTGTTTAACCTGGTAATTGGTGCAATGTGAAAGGGGTTACCGGTTAAAGCTAACTGCTAGCAACAGGGCAATACGCACCGGTTTGTTGCTGTCTTGCTGTGCAGTGTAAACGGGTTAATTGGGTTGATCGACTAGCCTCCCGTTCACACTATGGAGGAGGCAGCACCTGGTGCAGCGCCAGCTCTAACCGCTGCCTCCTCCCTCGCCCCGATGACGTGGCAACGCTCCACGGCCCCCCCACATGACATTGGTAAACTGGCAATTTTGCCAGTTTGCTGATGCAATCTGAAGAGACTGCACATGCAGGGTCGCACTGGGATTGAACCGTTTCAAAGTCCCGGTGCAACACTGCATTTGCGGTCTGTAAGCGGTATTATTTTTAGGGTTGAATAATGTCCATTGCTGTAAGGTCTTGCCATAAATACTCCTATGGATGGTTCTACAGTACGGCTGCTCATGGTCCTGTGGCTCCTGAAAAGTTCTTCATCCAATACCAAACGCAAGTGTGTGAGAACTTTTTTTAGTCCATGTATTTATGAATGTATGGGCTGTGTATTATTTGTCCAGGTTACCAGTTTATACTGTATGTCTAGTAAACTAAATTCAGATAACCAATCTCTGCCCTTTCTTTGATATAGGAATAACACAAAAAACTGGATTTACAAGTTGGGGCAGATTCCAGTCTTTCAACATACCTACAGCCAAATATCATAAATTAGTAGAGGTGTGCCGCACAGTTCTGTCTGGTCTTGGTTCTTGTCTGGTTTTGTTTTTTTTGGTTCGGTTTTATGTTTTGGCAGTTACTGGTTTTGGTTTTGTGTTTTTTTTTCCCAAAAGTTCACAAAAAAAAGTTAGAATCGCCGTTGTTGTTCCTAGAGTATTATTAACTTCAAAAACATTCATGTGTCGTTACTTCCACTCTGTTTTGACCACCTCACAGCATATTATATTGTTTACGAACAGATGACAAAGGCCGCTAAGCGACAGAACAGCGACAAAAACACACGCCAGTTATTTGTTTGATTTTGTCCTGGTATCTAGGATAACCCGCTTTTTTTTTTTTGGTATATAGGAAACTTTATTAAACACCCATAACCAAAGCATATTACATGCCAGCCATCTGTCCCGCTTTCCACGGGAACGTCCTGTGGTTAGGGGGGAGGGGGTCCTCCCTTTCACTCAGCTGAGCAGAGGTGAATAGACACTATGCGCACATCGTCTGTTCACGCAGGCAGAGGGGCTGGGGGCATGGCCAGAAGCTCACAGAGCCTTTGTCCGTGCCCCCACAGTGGCAAAATGCGGCCCCCTTGCCGCTAGGCCACGCCCCCAAATTTCAGGGCACGTACAGACATCCCGTTACAGCACATCATAAAGTTGGGAGGTTTGATAATACAGTATCCGTTATATGGTATGAAACATGTATCAAGATACCATCTAATGAAATATTTAATTACTAACCTAAGCTATTTCCAATGTGAGGTTAATATAAAGAAACCATATTATAAAGCCGTTTTCACCCCCCTCCAAAAAAAAACAGCGCCTAATTTTGACCTGTTTGCTAGGCTGCGTATACAGGCTTGGCGCCTTGGGACTATTTCACCTTTGTTGTATAGCGTACAGGTCCGTCCTGCCCCACCGAATGCCTGGCCCCGCACCACCCGCTTCTCACTAGCATGCGAGGGGATGTATACGAGAACGCGTCCCCTCATTCGATTTTTCTCCCCTTTGGTAATAAAAGTCAGTCTGAACTGACTTTTATTGCCGCCGGAGATGGCAGAAAGGGGATGGGCGCTGACGTCATGTTCGCACATGCCCCACACATATTCGCACATGTGCATGACCTACATTGGAAACGGGGCTGAATTCTACCCTGTCTGATGGGGTCTGAGTTAGGCCCTCAGTGCTTTCCATTTGCAGTAATGTTACAGCCACCTCAGACACCCTGCAGTGGGCGCATAGCCCGTGTCCTATACAAAGTACTGGATAGAATGTTCTCTAATGACTGATCTATATCTGCTCTGATGACACCTGGTGGCTATCCTGATACATCAGTAATATAGATCTCTGTGTGTATTGTGTTTTTATAGATATACGGAACCTGGAGAAATTATTAAAGGACGCCATAGTCCATGGTCAGCCGCGTACCCACCGGGCTTGGAAGAAAATCCTTATTCTTGTTGAAGGAATTTACAGGTATGAACCCAATGAAGTTGTATGTATGAAGTTTCATTTTTGACCACCGTGCTTCACATGTCTCACTGTATATGAGATGGTGGCTTTCGCATGGCCTCCTCAATTCTGCCATGTACGTGCCGCGTGCTAACTACACACACGTGGTGACCATTCTGAGGTTATTTGCTGGGGTCTTGTAATCATTTTTATTGTCTTATGAACAAGGGCACCAACCGTGCCGCCGGACCCGATAAAGAAGGGGATAAGACCTACGGGAGGGGCATGGCCCCCTTGGCGTGCCCCCTTTTGACATCTGGTGGCGGTTGGCAAATCGATCGCCAGGAGCAGCTCCGAGGGGGGCTGCTCCATCTGTATGTGTGTGGGGCTATTGGGGTATGAGTTAGGAGAATGTAAAACATGACATATTCAGTAACCAGTGCTTGGAGAGTATGTCATTCATGTTCCCTATTCACACTGTGCAACATACAGTAGATGACATTACTTCAAAATTGTTTTTATAAAATGTACCAGGAGCAGTCAGAGGGCACCAGAAGTGTCTCATATTTGCTTAATAAACCGGCACTGTCGTTAGTCACGGAACATAACCAGGTTTCTTCAGCTTTCATTTTGAAGTCTTTCTATAGTGAGTTTTGTTGGGTTGGGATCATTTGGTCTACAGCATTATGGTCGACAGTCATTCGGTAGACACCATTAGGTCGACAAGGGAAAAGGTCATTAGTTCGGCATTGTCTAGGTCGACAGTCAAAAGGTCGACATGGGTTTTTTCACTGTTTTTTTTTTTTACCTGAATGTCAACACAGTCGACATGGACACAGTTTGAAGTGCACCACATCCTCTTGCCTCGGGCACGGTGCCTCGCTATGCTCGGCACACTATTTTATTCTCCCACCACACCCTAGTGCAGGGCTGGCCAATTGCGGCCCTCCAGATGTTGAGGAACTACACATCCCAGCATGCCTTGCATCCGTTTCAGCATGGCCACATAGCAAAACTAATGCAAAGCATCCTGGGATGTATAGTTCATCAACATCTGGAGGGCCGCAATTGCCCAGCCCTGCCCTAGTGGATGGGAGGGCATGAAATACCACCTGTCGGCACATGTTGGCTCAAAAAACAGTGAAAAACTCCATGTCGACCTTTTGACTGTCGAACTAATGACCTGTCGAACTAATGACCTTTTGACCTTTTCCGATGTCGACCTTTTCCCATGTCGACCTAGTTCCATGTCAACCTTTTCCCATGTCGACCTAATGACTGTCCACCATAATGCTGTAGACCAAATGACCGCATCCCAGTTTTGTTCACCTTGTTCCATTCTATGCATCGGCTGAGTCGTCTCCCTGCTGACACGACATGCTGACATTTTCCTGAACACTTTCCTCAGGCTGTGCCTCAGACAGACAGGGAATCCAGCATCAGAATCCGGAGTCTTATCTTGGGCAGACGAAATGCCCAGACCAACCTCTTTCTAAACACCTGTCACTCAGTCCCGGCACATTACCCCCCTGCTGATTAGGAGCAGTCTGGACATCTCCACTTTGGCTCTAATCAGATTAAACTGAGTTTGCCTCCGCAGAGAGAAATGTTACGTTTGCAGAGTGCTTTGATCACATACAGATTCCGCAGACCACCAACATGTCCATGTCAAATATCACTGCTCTTTCTACGGCACCCAGACCCCACTGCAGCTGCTGTTTTCTTAAGAACAGCCAAATGAATGTAATTATTGCAAAAGGCACTTTTCCTGCATCAGCTTGCTGCTCCTGCGGGACTTTCATCTTCCAGGATGGAGCTGGTGCCTCTATTTCATAGGGAAGCGGTCATCTATTAGAATGAACTTAGGTCTACAGTCATTAGGTCGACCCCACTAGGTCGACTGGCAGGAAGGTCGACATGACTTAAGGTCGACATGGGCCAAGGTCGACATGACTTAAGGTCGAATTTGCATAAAGGTCGACATGAGGAAGGTCGACTGGTCATAAGGTCGACATGGGGTTTTTCACTGTTTTTTGAGCCGACATGTGCCGACAGGCGGTATTTCATGCCCTACCATCCACTAGGGTGTGGAGGAGGTTATTAAAGCTGTGGCGAGCGAAGCGAGCCACCGTGCCCGAAGCATTGCGAGCGAAGCGAGCGTTGCGAGGGTCCGATTCTCATTGCCAACTGTGTCCATGTCGACTGTGTCGACATTTGGATCAAAAAACAGTGAAAAACCCATATCGACCTTATGACCAGTCGACCTTCCTCATGTCGACCTTTATGCAAATTCGACCTTAAGTCATGTCGACCTTGGCCCATGTCGACCTTCCTGCCAGTCGACCTAGTGGGGTCGACCTAATGACTGTAAACCTAAGTTCATTCTGACAGATGTACCGATTCCATTTCATACTACTGGACTGTCATGAAGTAATCGCTTTATAAGTGATAATAGAACAGTAGGTAAATCAGGCTGAGCCGGAGGCGGTGCACTAGGGAAAGTAATGACCGGGCATTTGATGTTGGTTACAAGACTGTGCCCTAAACTGTATAAATAACCAGAAGAAGAGGTATCTTAAGGTGCCCACACACTAGAACGATTTTATGGCCAATTTCTGATAAATCGACTGATATATCAGATAATTTCGGTCGGATGCGCGCTCCCGCGGATCTTTTGCTAAATCTACTCTTATGCTGCCCATACATATGTGCTATCGGATTCGATGCGACATCGCAGTGCAGTAATGGTTCTATTATGTTTGTGTATTTATTTACTATATGTTTACCCTTATCCGGACCACTTATCTTATTAAATGTTTGAACAGCCTATACCAGTGGTTCCCAAACTTTTTGAATCACGGCACCCTAAAGTATCAGAATATTTTTCACGGCACCCCTAGGCCAAAAGTTGTGATTTAAATGTTTTCCTTAGGTCCACTTATGTGGTGAGAAACATGACTCACTTCTGTTTACCCACATATTATTAACTGGAAGCCACAAGCACTGATTTTGCCTATTTCATTGGCCATTAATAAATTGAATTGATTCTGGACCATGAACCTGAGGCACCCCTGCAAGTGCTCCAAGGCACCCCAGGGAGCCTAGGAGCACAGTTTGGGAACCACTGGCCTATACTATAGACCGTCTGTACTGTTACTGTATTCCATACAGTATCCAGTGTATAAAATACCAATTTTCAAGGCTTGTTGCTGCTCCCCCAGACTCCTGTACTTACTCCCCTCTAAAAATCCTGCATTTTCCTAATGAGTATGTCCTAAAAATACAAATGATAACCAAGCATTTCTCCCTATGCCCACTGTGGGGCACTGGTAAACCGTTTAATGGCATGGGTTATTTGCATAAAGAGTCACAAGCATTATTATAGGGTTACTTCTATTGTGGTGATTTGGTTCTGCACCAATAAACAAATTGGTGCAAAATAAAGTATACAATTAATATTATTATAATTTTTTTAATCATTATTATTATTATTATGATGTCATTCCGTATATTTTGGGGTTTGGGAATGAAATGCAATGTTTCCTTGGTGTCTGCCATCTGTAATTTATGAACCAGCAAAGAGAACATCTTAGTGACATGAGAGTTCCCCCAGATTAATATTGTACCTTTTTATAGCAGGTGAGCGCGTGGAGCCGCGTCTCCAGAGTCCTGCGCGATCTAGCCTTCAGCACTCCTGAGCTTACTACATTATAAACAGAGACCGGCTAGCGCGGTCCAGCTGTTGTTGAACTACACGTTTCAGCATGCCCTGCTACAGTTTTACTATTTGGCCATGCTAAAACTGATGCAGGGCATGCTGGGATGTGTAGTTCAACAACAGCTGGAGTGCTAAGGTTAGCCATCATTGCTATATAGACTATACACTGTCATGAGCAGGACCCTCTTGGTTCCCACCCTGCACTATCCTTGTCTTCAGTAGGCTCACTGGGATCAGTTACCTCCGGGGTTCTACCAAAATTCCTGGGGCACACACTTACCAGGGGGTGGTATTGAGATCGAAATTGAAATGCGATTTTTTTTTTTTTAAATCAATTGTTTTTCATTTGCTGGCAGCTTTCCCATGTTTGCTGCGTTCAATGTTGTTTATTCATTTTATTTATTTATTAACAATTTATTATATAGCGCACACATATTCCGCAGCACTTTACAGAGAATATTTAAACATTCACATTATTCACATCCCTGTCCCAGTGGAGCTTACAATCTATATTCCCTAACACATGTACACGCACACACAGACATTGTAGGTGGAATTTTGTTGGAAGCCAATTAACCTACCAGTATATTTTTGAATTGTGGGAGGAAACCGGAGTACCCGGTGGAAGCCCACGCAAGCGCGGGGAGAATATACAAACTCTGCACAGTTAGGGCCATGCTGGTAATCGAACCCATGACCTCAGTGCTGTGAGGCAGCAATGCCAACCATTATACCGTGCCAATACCAATCCCAATGTATGCACTGGGTCACGCCCCCAGTCCCATCTGCGGCCAGCCACGCTGCACAGGTTTTGAACATGAGCAAACTGTTTACTTGCCCATGCGTACATAAAATGAATCTTTTTTTTTGTCATTCTTTTGGTGCAACATCAGAAGGATAGAATGTAAGCTCTCACAAGCAGGGCCCTCTCTCCTCATTTGCTTTTCTTAGAATATATCTCTGCTACCCTGATAATTGCGTCAGCGTTCTGTCCCCTGCTGCAACTGTCTTTATTTACCACGTATAGTGTTCACTCTAGGCTATTTTAGCAGGGTGTTATGCCCTGCTCATTTTTAAAGGGAAAAACTATTGCTGCCCATTTTGCTGCACCCATCTAAACAGCCGGGCCCACCTGTCTCCGCCGCAGGCTCTTGGAGCGCTAGGGGGAAGTGCTGGGCACGCACCCAACAGAGGTGTCGGGGGTGGGGGCAGGCTCACCCACATTAGTGATGTTGACTGGACCGCCCACATTAGCGATGTTGATAAATGATAATAATAAAGGTGATGGTAACTGATTACAGTAACTGTGTAAAGTATCTGCAGTCCTGCACCTTAACACATTCCTACTGCTCTATTTGCACTGTAGTGCAGACCAAGCTCCTGAAGAGTAGTTTTTGTCTCCAAAGATAACTTGAAACATTTTTCAAAAAGTTTTGCTCCGCTGTAATCCGCTTTCGCTCTCTTCGCTTTCTAGCCTTGTTGCTAGAATTGTTGCTGAACTACCGCTCACATCATACCTGGCCAGAGGCTTTTCAGCGGAACATAGTTGATGTTGTTTTTCAGTATCTGACCGTTCTGTATGTTTCTACATGGACAAATATTGGCACAATTATTAGGTTAGTTTATAATAAGCGGCTCTATCAACAGTTCTGGGAACTTTAATGCCAGAAATGTTTTTTGTCCACCGTAATACATCTGGTCTTTATAAAAAAAAAAAAAAAAAAAAACATTTGTAATAAAGTCAAACCATTCTATATAATTGACTAACCATTATGGAAACTGGTCAGAGGTTGTCAGTAACAGGAAACCGAACAATGTTCCCAATTTGTTCCTGATCAATATAGATCATTCAGAAGAAGCAAAAAAAGTCTTGAAGTTTTGATCCTTTTGGGGAATTAGTTGACAAACCCTCATAATATTTGCTTATGCTGCTTCCACTCCATTCCTTCTCCCTCTCTCACTCCGTGCAGTCAGAAGCATATAATGTGAGTGATTAAGGACCTTGCTTTCATCTGCCAGGACAGCAAGAATTTGGGTTTGATCTGTGATGTCTGGTTTTGTTTAAGACTTTTTTTTTTTTAATTCATACCACATTGAGGCCACATTTCCTTAGGTACTAAACACTTTTAATTCTAAATACTGAAGTGAGAGCTAGATCAAGATATCTTAGAAATTTCGGCATAATTCTACCCTTTTCTCTCTTACAGCATGGAAGGGTCTATTGTCCGCCTTCCGGAGATAGTGGCGCTAAAGAAGAAGTACAGGGCTTATTTGTACTTGGATGAAGCGCACAGTATTGGGGCAGTGGGAGCGACAGGACGAGGTGTGGTGGAATACTTCGGAGTAGACCCATTAGACATTGATGTAATGATGGGAACATTCACCAAAAGCTTTGGTGCCATCGGAGGATATATTGGTGGGAAAAGGGTAAGTAGGTTTATTTGTTGGTTTAAAAAAAAAATCAGTGGTGGCTCCAGGGGTGGGGCTGCAACACCGTTTAAACTTCAAATAGGGGAGCCACACCCACTGCCTGTGGGACCGCTTGGAATGGCAGTTGATGGGTGTGGCTCCTTCCTATTTGAAGTTTGCACTGTGCTCCTCTGGAGCCGCCACTGGTAAATTGAAAAACTAGCTTGGTGGGCTACTGTAAGACACTTCCAACACTTCCAACCTTTCAAGCTATTTTTGGATAAGTGTTTTTTGATGAAATCAGTAAATATCTTTGCCTAAGCTGTGGACATCTTTAACTCTTTAGGACCTTGTGGACTACTTAAGAACTCATTCACACAGTGCACTTTATGCGGCATCTATGTCTCCACCGGTGACAGAGCAGATCCTCAGGGTGATGAAGTGCATTATGGGACGTGATGGAACACGAATCGGTAAGATGATTTGTATTCCCTAACCTAACTGTTAGCTCCTACCTGTCAATATTTAAACCGAGCCTGTAACACAGCAGTTAGGAGCTGATTGGCTGGCTGTTTATCACTCTCCATTTTATCGCTTTAAAAAAAAAAATGTGTCCCTATCTACCCTTTATACCATAATCATGTGTGAGTGTACATGGAGCTCACCCAAGTGCATCTGTTTGTGGCATTACTATGGGCCAGTTGTATCAAGCTTCAAGAAGTGATAAAATGGAGAGTGATAAACAGCCAGCCAATAAGCTCCTAACTGCCATGTTACAGGCTGGGTTCGAAAAATGACAGGTAGGAGCTGGCTCTCCATTTTATCACTTTTTGAAGCTTGATACATCTGCCCCTAAGTATGTGCATAAATCTACTTTTGGGCTAATATCATTCGATATACATTTTATATCATATGTTTACCTTATATAGTATTGGTTGTTTTTTCTTGATGAACCTGTATTTTTAATGCAGATGTGAAAAATATCCTTTGCATAAACTCGCATGTCACCGCCTGTAAGATGAAAGTTAGGAGCTTTATCTCCAGTATACTTGCCGACAGTGGGTTTCCATAGCCTTCAATTATCAGAGGTTGTAAACCCTGTAGCGGGATGTACTAAAGGAAAAATGTAATAAAACACCTGTTTTCGGGGGTTTTACCGCATTTTATAATGTTATAAGACCCGGCCACCGTGTTTTTTCGCAGCATAGTGTATCGCCATCCTTGGATGTTGATACCCTATAGAATCCTATGGGCTTCTTAATGCCGCCGACCACACTCCCGGCCATACCTCCTCCTCCCCCTAGAAAACACAGCCGGAGGTCACCGCACTGCGATGTTGATCGCATATGTTAGTACGTCCCGCCCACTGAACGGAAAACTGGCTGATATTCGTTTATTACTTTAAATTTGTCTGTCAAAATTGATGAGAACCGGTGGCTTTGCAAATGCCCTCTTAAATAAATATACTCCCTTCATCGGTGTGGCTAGCCTCCGATCACCATAGCAACCATTGCTGGAGATTCCTGATGGTTTTAGGCCTGAAGCCTATACAGGCTGGCCATCTGATCTGGACACCTGAGTCCAGGAAGTCTGCATCAGACATTGCAGATCGGCAGCTACACGCCGCCATTTTGAAGAATAAAACCGCCCATGTTCCTCCCCCTCCAAGGCCGCAGCACTTCAACCATGGTTTGGCAAACCGTGCTGCACAGACCCCCAAATTGTCGGATTTGTACTTAAACAATTGCGTTTGTGTACCAGCCATAGATGATGACTTCAGGATATATTATGTGCTATTTATCAATAAGGTGCTAAACTTAACGTGGATTTTGGATCGTCCTGACAATGCTAAAGGCTAAATCACTGTTTTTATAGCGGCAGCATTTTTCTATTAGTACAAAGCACTTTGTTTTCCTGAGCTGTTTCTCTGGTATGTTACAGCAGATGTGTTTATCGCTTGGCATATCGGGTGCATAGAACATTGTCCTCATTATTGTTTTATACTAATCTATTACTGGAATAGGGAACAGAACGCCTTCATTGAATGTTGCTTACAGTGAAGTACAACTGGCTTTGGGATGAAAGTCTTTGCTGTCTTGATTTGTAAAGAGCATAGAGTTATATAAATATAGCTTTCGGCTTCATCCTGAAATCATATCAAAACCGTGAAACTATGCAGCAGAGCAGCCCGTTCCTCTGCGCGCACCATGCGACTTAGGCGCCGTTCCTCTGTGCGTACCCATACCCTCCAACATGGCCCATTCCATTAGGTACAAAATACACTGTTTCTGGACTTCCTTACCAGTGGCAGTTGCAGAGGTGGGGCTGCAGCACAGTCCAATATTCAAATAGGGGAGCCACACCTACTGCCACCCCAGACATCACTGTCCTGGACTCACTGGCAGTTGATGTGACCCCTCTCTTTGAATTTTGGACTGTGCTGGAGTCCAACCTCTGTAACTGCCACTGGCAGGGAAGTCCAGGGACAGAGCATTTTGTACCCAATGGAATGGGTCATGTTGGAGGGTATGCGTACCGTGCCACAGAGGAACTGATTTAAACTAGCATTTGGAAATTATCATACCCACATCTCAGGCAACAGACATTCAGCGTCCACGTCAGGCACAAAATACTCTGCCATGTCAAAGGTGGCATGGCATTGTCTGAAAATGACAATACTTAATAACTCTTACAGAGGTTACACCTAACATGGTCCCATGACACCTCTTCAGAGGTCACGTTTAAATTGGAGTCAATGGAAAAATTGAATGAAAATTGCTTGTACTTTGCTCCAAAGAAGAATGCACGGAGTTAATGGGTAGCTCCGCCAAAGTGCCAAGTGGTAATCATGTGATGCAACATTCTCTACTGTAAGTGTGCCCTGCAATCTGGGACGGAGCTGCTTTTAAGTCTGCAACAAAGATGCTCAAGCCAAACCCATCTGAATCACCCCGAGATACGTTCCACAAATGTGCATAATTTTACCCAATATGGTGGATGCAGACTTGAACGTACAAGTGCACCAGTACAGGCTGGTGGGAAGAGATCCAATGGATCCCGGCTCTCTAAAAAAGAAAAAAAAAATACTGGTTTTAGGAATATCCCTGTTGGTGCACATATACAGTAGTATAATCAAACTGAGCAATGTAGTAATTGTCACCTTGGGCCTTATTTTAGTTCACTCTTTCTGACAAAATCCTTCTTAGATGGACAAAACCATGTGCACTGCAGGGGGGGGGCAGATGTAACATGTGCAGAGAGAATTAGATTTGGGTGAGTAATTTTGTTTCTGTGCAGGGAAAATACTGACTGCTTTATTTTTACACTGCAATATAGATCTCACTTTGAAGTAAAACCCCACCCAAATCTAATTCTCTCTGCACATGTTACATCTGCCCCACCTGCAGTGCACATGGTTTTGCCCATCTATGAAGGATTTTGTCAAAAAGAGTGAACTAAAATAAGGCCCATTATGCCTAAGCATGGATAGCCTTAAAACCTAGGCTATTGAGATGCCTTGAGGACTGTTTTTGGGGACCACTGTTCTAGGCTATTCTAGATTAAGAGCAGCCCATCTGAATATGGCATTAGGGAGGGAAATCTCTTCATTATGGGTCTTGATTTTACAATATAGCAGCTTTATAGAAACTGTTCCGATGCCTCTTGCATACATTGGGCCAGATGTATCAAGCTTCAAAAAGGATAAAATGGAGGGTGATAAACAGCCAGCCAATCAGCTCCTAACTGCCGATTGCTGATTGGCTGACTTGTCACTCTCCATTTTATCACGTTTTGAAGCTTGATGCATCTCCATTGGGAGGATACTTATTATATCAAGTTATGTTATCCCAACAGAATGTCTGTTATTGGAGGGATGTCATAAAGTAATGGTTAGCATAACTGCCTCACAGCACTGAGGTCATGGGTTCGATTCCCACCATGGGCCTAACTGTGTAGAGTTTGTATTTTCTCCCTGTGCTTGCGTGGGTTTTATCCGGGTACTCCAATTTCCTTGTACAAATATACTGGTATCTAATTGGCTCCCAACAAATTAACCCTAGAATATCTGTGTGTGCATGTACATGTGGTAGGGAATATAGATTGTAAGCTCCACTGGGGCAGGGACTGATGTGAGTGTTCAAAATATTCTCTGTAAAGCGCTGCGGAATCTGTGTGCGCTTTATAAGAAACGGGAAATAAATAATAAATAAATAAATCATCAGGCCTTACACACACAGCTAGCTAATTACGTGTGAAGTTATGCATTTTCCACTAGATGGCGTTGTCCCTTTAGCTGATACATGTTGTTATAATAACCCATTGCTCAAGGAACAGTATTCTAGTAGTATAATTATTATCATTATAAAGTAAGGAAAAGTTTATACTATATTCAGTACGTTGTGTTTTTACCTCGTTATACAAAATACTAAGGGGCAGATTTATTAATCTTGTTGAAATGATTAAGTGGCCGGTGACAACGTACCAGCCAATCAGCTCCTAACTGTCAGGGCCGGATTAACAATGGGCCTGACGGAGCTGCAGCTCCAGGCTCACTCTCCAAATAGGCCCATTTTGTAGCTGAGGGTCGGGGCTTTCCAACGAGCCCAGTAACTGTAAATTTACAGCCTGGGTTTGAAAATGTGTCTCCTGTGGGGACGTGGTCAGCAGTACATGATGTGACACTGCTATTCCCACCTGACCAGATACAGCCACTCACAATGTTTGTTACTGTAATCACACCAGCAGGGAAATGGAATAGGGTCAGAGTTCACCGGAAGTGCGGGATGCCTGCCAAACGCAGATTTTTTTTTTTTTTTTAAACGCATTCATTGACATTTGTTACATTTAGGCATGTTTTACCTTTCGCCGCAGGGATTTGGCTTTTGACAAAAGAAGCTTTTGGAGTTTTAATATTTAGGGGGAGGTGGTGGGAGGGTTGAATATATTAAGCAATGAAGAGGGATACAAATATGGATTGTGTGTGGGTCTGCTCAGTTTATGTCAAGCATCTTCACTTTTTTTAAATATATTTATATATAAAATCGATGTGGTGTTTCCAGGCTAAAACATGTATACTCACAGATAATTTCATCTATCTGTATAGTAAATTAAGCCCCTATAAACTGCCGCTTCTCAGTGAGTTTGTTTTACCTGTGTAATAATAACTACGGGTTCTGATGGTGTCGTGCGGTTCTCAGGAACAGAGGTGAGACCAGCAGAAGTATGGTTAAAACGAGCGGGTTTAATAAACAGTCATACAAAGTATAATATAACTGGCATCAATACTTTTTGGAATAGATGGAAGAATAATAATAGCAAAGAGTCTGGTATTCGGTAATATACACAATAACCGTCTTTGGTATTGCAAGAAGTAAATAAGATGGTAATCTGGCGAAAGATGAAAACTTGGATGCAGTCCTTTGTATAAACAACGATATGAATGCTTGAATAAATGAATAGTAATACCTGGATGATTGACGACTGAAAGAGGTGATGATTGGATGGTTGGTTGGATGATTGAATGGTTGACGATTGGGTGTTTGAGAATTGGATGACTGGAGACAAGATGGTTGCGGATTACCCACCAGGGTATGAGGATGAGCTGAGGATACCCCAGAAGGAGAGACAACTGAGGTGTGTGGCTCACCAGAGGCAGCAACCAGAAGATAAGAGACCAGCAGGGACAACCAGCTGGAGCACAGTGCATAGGCACTAGGATGGGCAGGAACCTCCCCTTGCTTGCAGGCTCAGGAAACAAGTTGTTCTGACACAGATGGACCTAGGCAGCTCCCCTTTATACCAAGGGAAGGACCTGGCCAATACTGCTTATGCACTTAATCAAGATGGCAGCACTGCACTCGGTGTCTACCTCCTGACCAGTGGCGTAACTAGCGTGAGGCAACCCCCGCGGCCGCTTGGGGGAGCGGGGGCAGCGGGGGCGCCTGCACCCTCATACCCCACGGTGCAGTGCAGGGACTGGGTCGGGACGCGCTGTCAGTCAGCGGCGCCGGCAGCAGGAACTCTCTCTCTCTCTCCCCTCTGACGGCAGCTAAGCGTGTCATGTCATAGAGACAGGCTGCCGCTGGCTGCAGATAGAGGGAGCTAGTGTGCAGATCCTCTAAGCTCCAGCCTCCGGCGTGTCCTGTCCTGTACGAGAGAAGGCCTGCCCTGTGGAATGTTGTGGCCAGAGGCTGAGTAGGTACAGTACTACTGTAGGTAGTGGTACACTTTGCTGAAGTTTGAGGGAGTGGGGGAGGACTCGGAGGTGGTATGTTTGTGTGTATATGCTGTGTGTGTGCTTGTATGCATGTGTGTATGTATTCTATGTGTGTATGTGACTGTGTACATGCTGTGCTTATGTATTCTGTGTGTATGTTTGCTATGTGTGTTTTCTGTACATGCTGTGTATCTTTTTTGTGTGTATGCTATGTGTTTGAAGTTATGCTGTGCTTGTGTGTGTGTGTGTGTGTATCTGATGTGTGTGTGTGTATCTATGTCACAGGTTCTCAAAGTCAGTGAATGTATGTGTGTGAATGTATGCTATGTGTGTGTGTGAATGTGTGCTGTGTGTGTGTGTGAATGTATGCTATGTGTGTATGTGAATGTGTGCTATGTGTGTGTGTGTGTGTGAATGTGTGCTATGTGTGTGAATGCCCCTGCTCTCCCCTCAGACCATTTGCACTACTAGCAGTAATGGAAGCTGAAGCTGCAGTCATACATATATTTACACAGCAGCTACAGTTAGTAAAGAGTAGACACAGCAGAAACTGAGGTATGTAGTGGGAATAAAGGGGGGGGGGGGGGGGGACTTGTTTGCAGGGTGTGCATCATGTAAGGAGTGAATAAGATATTGTAGGTATAATGGCTAAGAGGGGTGGGAAATGGAATGTCATAAAATTCTGATGACAAGTGATTGGCAAGGAGGAAATGTGCTAACATTATGATGAAAAATGTGAATGGTGGGAGGTGGGGGCATGTTATTAAAAATATGGACAGGTAACACAAATATCATGAGAAGGGGGCATGTGAAGAAAAATTTGAATGGTGGGGGCAATTGAGGATAATTGTGATGGGCAGGGGAGACATGTGAAGAAAAATGTGGGAATAGGGAAATTAAATGAAAAATGTAGTAGTGGGCCGTGAAGGAAAATTGAATAGGCAGGGTGTGTGCATGGATGAGAAGTTGATGAGCATGCAAGACTTTCAATATATTTTGTAAGGTCTTTGGTACTTTCTACAGATGGGCAATGGAGCCTGCCTCCGGTCCCTGCCCCCGTCGCCCTCAAACCCCCAACCCCGAGCGTCCCCCTAACCCTGCCCATCTCCCTGAAGCGGAGAGGGGCAGGGACATGCAGCGTCCCCGCCGAGAGACTGGGACGTGCGCGCGTATGAAACGCACGCGCGTCCCAGTTCAGTGTAGCCCATCTGTATATCCATGCCTCTTTCCTTTCTTTACCTCTGCCACAATCTACATTTGTCCCTCTAGGCACCCCTCTCCCCACTCGTCCTTCCTCATCTGTACATCTGCTACCTCCTCATCCTCATGTGTGCCTGCACCTCCCCCATCCATGGCTGGTGGCTGCCATTAAAAGTGACCAACAGAAACAAGAATTATGGCAGGTAAGCACAATTTACATAACACACATGTTGTGTGTGTGTATATATATATATATATATATATATAATCACACACACACACACACATACGTGAGATGTGCCGTTACACATTGCGTCATATTGTGAAAGGGGGTCCTAAGGTAAGTCGCATATAGTGTAGGTGCACTATTTGGGGGGGGGGGGGCGCCAGAAAGTTTTTTGGCAGGGGGGAGCAAAATTTATAGTTACGCCACTGCTCCTGACAGCTGGACTGCCACGCCTCTTGTTTGAATCTCTGCATGCCACTCACAGCTGCACAAAACCATCACTGCTCATCCGACCAGGACCCCAGCGGACACACGCCAGCCGTCGGCGGACACGGACGGGTGAGTACTGTACCCGACATGCTAAGCCACAGCGGCGCGTGACAACCTGCTTTAGGCAGGTGACACAAGATCCCCTGAGAACTGCTCCGTTGGAGCTATGGTGGCCCAAAAAATGGAGTTATGGCGGGCAAAAACACACCGGTTTCAGAGAACCTGTGTGTTTTTCAGGAAAAATGTTGTTTATTTTAAAAAAAAATTGGTTAGCCCCCAAAAAAATTTGAGATCATTTGATTTCCCCCTTAGACAGATTTAAATTGATTTTATATCGATAATAATCAATTAAAATCAACTTATAGTAAATATGCCACATACTGAGATCTACCGTACCTACTTTACATTAGAATACCGATTCCTTCCACTGTTCTGACTCTTTTAATTCTGGTCCAACTCTGTGACAGCCCCAAATGTACCAAGATCATAGATCAAAGAATTGGAACATTGTACAAAAATTATTTTTTTTTGGGTATTTAATTTTTGTTCCTTTTATAATTTCTCTGGAAGTGTGGTCCTGCTTTCTCACATGACTCGGGATATTCTTGTGGAACTGTCTGCTGGCGCTGAGCGCTCATTCGGCTGTTATTAAACATCCAGCTGGCAGCCTGTTATCAGTTTGAAAGCGAAAAAAAAAAAAAAACCCAGAGAAAACTTTTTTCGAATGCTTTGAGATCGCTGGCATTTCAGGAATATGTAATACTTCCCAGATGGAGAACAATATGTGCTTGGCTGGTTTACTTCTTAGAACCTGGCTCTTTTGCTGATTAATCACCTGTTCGTTGCCATGTGTATATTGCAAGACCTGCTGGATGATTTGAGCAAGATTTTTGATGTATTAACAAAACCTTTGACAAATCTTCCGAAACTTATTTCTGTGGTGCAATTTTGTGGTTGCAAAACACATAAGAACCAAGGTCCGAATTCAGAGATGGACTCGGTAGTGCAGTGTACTGCGTTTCCTCGATGTACCCACAAAAAAAAAAAAAACGGTGGGTGGACCCAGGAAAACACTGGGCCATCCCCTGGAGAACACAGGCAGACCGATGGCTTCCGGGGACGGCGTCATGACATCATGGCTTTCTAAGCAGCAAATTGACGCTGCTTAGTGAGTCAACATTGAATTAGGCCCTTTATCTCCATCCATCTATGACTTAGTACATCTGCCCCTGAATGTGTTCCTCACTGATGCAAGATCGGCCCTGCTTCTAATGACCTCGTACTGCATAGAAATATATATAAAGAGGAAAAATGTAAAACACTGGGGCTGCTATTCTAATATGGGTTCAGCAAAATAATAAGGATGACAATCATGGGGTACTCCTGACATTCACAACACCAGTCCTATGTTATTCCAGCCAGGGATGTGACACTAAAGCAAGGAAACGCATATAAAGTTATTAACCATACTGCCCCAGCATATATCTCCTTACTTATCACAAAATATCTCCCATCTCGACCACTCCGCTCTGCACAAGATCTGCGTCTCTTCTGCATGGATCACTAGCTCCCATTCACTATTACAGGACTTTCATAGGGCTGCTCCCATCCTATGGAATGCCCTTCCACGCACAATAAGACAAACTTTCAAGGGTTCCCTGAAAACTCACCTCTGCAGGCAAGCCTATCATATTTAAGTTCTACACGCATAACCCTCTGAGGCACTTATGTATTATTTAGCTTTCCTTTTGGACTGTCCTTGTGTTTCCCTCCTATATCCCTATAGATTGTAAGCTTGCAGCAGGGCCCTCCTACCTCCAAGTCTGTCTGTTGTTACCCAGTTTGTTTTATCACTGTCTACTATTGTAAAGCGCAACGGAATCTGCTGCGCTATATAAGGAACTGTAAATAAAGATGGTCAGCATAGGGCAGTATTCCCTATGGGCATCAGGGCTGCAAAACAAAAGCAGCTACCACAGGGCAAACCGGCCCCAAGCTGATTTTGCAAGGGCTATTGTCACACCCCTGCGCGGTCCGTGTGGGTTAAGAAGTAAAAGCAAAATAATTACCAATGTCTGTCTCCCTGACCTACTAGAGCAGGCTAACCTTTGGGTTCTCCAGCTCTTGTAAAACTACACATCCCAGCATGCCCAGTCAGTTTTAGCTATCCTTGTGGCTGGGCACTCTAAGCAAATTCCCTGAAAGCAGACCCAGTTTTCTGTGTGTTTTTAGGATAATTTTTTTTTATCAGGCGATTTAATAAAATAGCCTGATTTTTTTTTTTTTTTTTAATCAAAAATACATCTCGGAAATTTGCGAAAAACCTGAGGTTTTTCACTCCTGATAGCCCTCATTGGGAGGTTTTCAATTAGTACAATTTTTTTCGGCTAGCCAAAAAAAATCATTAATTTGATACCCTACTATGCAATTGCGGTTGCTTTTGGCGCTATTGGAGGTATTTTTCGACAATGCTTTTTCACTTTTTTTGAGCACAAAGGCATGATCGACAAACTACTTCCTACTTAAATACCCTCCTAATGCTGCTTTCACATCGCCAAACCTGCTTAGATCCGGTATTTAAAACGTTTCTTAAAACGGGTCAGAGCAAGATAAACCCCTTTCACATTGAACCGTTTCACCCATAGAAAACAGTGGTGGTGAAATAGTTTCTAGAAATAGTTTGGTGCACCCCCCACCTGGCTCAGATAGCAGTGAGCACTGAGGTTCCGCTCCATGCATATGTAATGAGTGGGACCCAGCGCTGTGCATATTTAATGAGCAGGTCCCTGCCCCCTGCATATGTAATGAACGGGACCCGCTAATTACATACGCAGGGGACGGGGACTTAATCTTTAAATATACACTGCGCTGGGTCCCGCTCATTAGATATGCACGGAACACGTCCAGCTCAGGGTTCAATGTTGCCTGGGTACTAAATACCGGTTCTGAGCCATTCACACTGCATAGTAAACGGCTTAGAACCGTGTAGAATCCTTCTTTTAAATCGTTTTGAAATACTGGTTTTCTAGAACTGGTAAATTCAATCTGGAGCTTTCACACTGCAGCTATAACCGCTTCAAAAAGTTTCAAAAAAGGCAATATACCGTGTTATAGCTGCGGTGTGAAAGGGATATAAGTCTCTGTGCCAGTTTGTACATAATAATGGAATGGCAATTTTATTTTGCATTTGTGTTGTACTACATATATTTTTGCTTTAAAACCTTTTTTTTATTGAATGGTCTCTAATTTAATACTTTTTTTTCTTATGTGTACTATGCTAAATCTCACTTATTGATCATCTCTTTGTAAACTGTATTATATTTTTTTTAAAACTGCGGAGTTATTATTCCTAATTGCAGTGTTTATAGTACCCTACAGTTGGATTATTTTGTCTTTGAGACATAATCCCCCTCACTTCCTCTCTATGCGCTGCTGTCAATCTTCATTATCTGCGGTCTTGTCACAACACAATTTTGAGAAACAACCTAGAATTACTGAGGGAAAACAAGCTGTTCTCTGGTAGTACTTTTAAGGGGATTGTTACTGATTTATGCTGGTTGCTACGGACGTTTTCTAGGTATTATATGCTGTGTCCTATTAAGGATCCCATGTATGTATCTTAGTAATGGATATTTGGATAAGAAAATACTGAAAGAACTCCTAATGGACAACCAACCTGTGTTGCTCTTTGTGCTGTTTTTTTGCTTCACAAAAACAAACTAATTCAAAAACTAACAAGGAACAATGATCACGCAGACTGTCGCAGGCTTGCCTACCCTCCCGGAGATGCCGGGAGGCTCCCGAAAAACGGGTCCCCCTACCGACCCCCCCGGGAAGGTGGGCAATCCCCCCGTATTGGCCAGGCAGCCCTGCACCCCCCTTCCCTGCAGCATAAAATTACCGGTTTTCGCGGGTCCGCGGCGAGGGGCGGGGCTAAAATTATGCAAATTGCGACATTTCGCGTCATTTTAGCCCCTCCCCCAATTCGCGGACCAGCAAATTACGTTGTTTGACTGTCAAGGGGCGGTGCTTGATGTCTGCCTGTCCCGCCCCCTGACATGCTGCTGTCGGGTCAAGCCCGGAGAGGAGAAAAAAAGTCGGATGTCCACCCCAGGGAAAAAGTGTGTATGCACTGAGTTTTTTTCAGCACAGCGATTTTCCCTGTTATTGTTTTCCACACACGCTGGGCTAAATCGTCCAGTGTGTATGGATATTTAGCATTTTGGGTATCCTCAGAACTACCAATTTTAGAATTATTTGTTACAAATTACTAAAATTAAATCTACTGCTCTTGAACTTGAAGAGGTTGATACCGGGTTGTTCATATTTGCCCACGCATTGCATCTATGGGTATAAATGCAGATATTTGCCCACATGGACGGATGCGTGTGGCCAAATTTAATAGCCTCCGAGTTTGGCAGCCGCGTGGGATGCCGGCCGGAGGCTTTCTTAAAGGGGCAATCATTTACAAGTCATGGTATTGCCTTTCAGAGGCTATTACATTTGTTTCATTGCTGTTGCTAGTGGAGATGTGTAACTGAGTTGCTAATGACTTTGCATCACCCATAGTTTTGCCTGCTAAGCCTGCACTGTGTGAAAACACACAAGATATGTTTGCAATGTGCTCAATATGTTGAGCATTGGGGCAGATGTATTAAACCTGGAGAAGTGATAAAGTGGAAGGTGATAACGCAGCAGCCAATCGGCTTCTATATTTAATTTTTCAAACCCAGCCTGTAACTTGACAACTAGGAAATGATTGGCTGCTGCATTATCACCTTCCACTTTTCACTTCAGCAGGCTTAACCCTTTGAGTGCCAAGTGAATTTGTCAAAAATGGTGTGAAAATTGCCTGGCAAACCCTTTTATTCAACATAGTGACCTGTAATGTTAACCTTATTTCGGAAACCAGTAAGCTCGCTCGAAGCAAATGCTTAGAAAGCTAGTCTGCTACCTTGTGATTGCCTCTGTGTTCGTGCATGTGTGAGAGAAAGAGATGTAGTTTCACTCACTAATACACCTTTCAGACATATGGCAAAATCCCGGGATTTTTAACGTGCTTGCGCACAATCCCGGGACTAGCGTATGTCTGAAAGGCTCTACCTGGGATTTTAGTCCTCTAATATCCCGGGTCCTGCGCACCTGCAATGGACCCAGGATTTTTAAAAACCCGAGTTTGAACCGGGTCTAAAATCCCGGGTAGTATGTCTGAAAGGGGTATTAGTGTTCCTTCTAGGAACTGGGCAGGGCAGGGCAGTGCTGCATGGGGCAGCATAAACCGTGCGGAACGGGCCTGCTGACGTCACCATTGTGGGTGGGCCCGGGCCGCCGATGTAATGAAAGGGGGCGGCCCAGCCACCATCATAATGAAAGGGGGCAGGCCTGGCCGCCGCCGTCACAAAAGGAGGCTGGCCGGGCTCGCCGACATCGCCAAAAAGGGGCATGCCTAGCCCCACCGAAGTCACTGCCTGGGCATCTACAGAGGCGCTGGGCTTCCATGTGCTTCCGGCGGGGACAGGCAGCCGGCTGTTTTAGCAGGGCGCTGCTAAAACAGCCTAGCGGGAACACTACTCGCTTTCTGAGACTCACACTTTCTCACTTTCTGAGACTCACAAACGGACACTACAAATGTGCTGCACAGTCTATTTCTACTGTCTCAGAACGAGGGCTATGCTGCCCAATCCCGAGCCATGCCGCCCCTCCCTCCATTCCAGCCGATGCTGGCACCCTGCCGGGTTTTGGCAGCCGCCAAAATCTAATCGATATCGGCGGCAAACAGATCAGCTGTTGTGTCCACGGCTTAAGCCTATGCTTTTTTTTATTACAATTAGGGGTAAATTTACAAAAGCTTTTAAAAATGTAAAGAGGTGATGTTGCGCATAGCAACCGATCCAATTCAGAGAAATTATAGACAGAATCTGGTTGCTATGGACAATTTTACCTCTTCATTTTTAGCAGCTTTATGATCTGCAAGTGTCGGTGTCTTAAAAATAGGATTACTTTTGAGTCTGTTAAAAACAGCTCAGTTAATCACCTTTCCAGTTCTCACCACAAATCTACAGTGATTTCCTTTCTGCCTTCTCTTTACAGGGGGGATATTCTGGTTCACTCGCAAAGTCAAATTCCTTCTCAAATGGACAAAACCATGTGCACTGCAGGTGGGGCCGATGTAACTTGTGCAGAGAGAAGGAATTTGCCTTTGTGAGTTATCCCGAATAAGGGCCTTAGTTCGTTGCAGAGTTTACTGCTCCCCTTACAGCACTCTTATGAAGGAACTCATTTAATGGTAACTAAGCAAGTTGGATATATAGGGGGAAATTTAATAGGATGAGAGATTCAGAAAGTGAGAGATTTGGTAAGATATCTCCAGTTTCTTTAAAGCGGCAATCGCTTATGATTGCCGCTTAAAAAACAAAAAGGTATATTTTTTTACCAAATCTCTCACTTTCTGATACTCTTATCCTATTAGATTTCACCCAAAATATTTTGTTTCTTGAAGATGCATCTACAGGGGCGCTGGCATATTCGGGAAGTGTGGCCAAGTGGGGTTGCGCCCATGCCCCATTTGGTTGCCTTAGTACAAACATAGTACCGCAACTCAAACAAAGAGGGGCACACTGTGGCATATGGGGGTACATTGCTACACATAGCCTGGGACTACAGAGAGACCTTTGTTATTTGTACCCGCCACAACCCTGACACCTTTGTCCCTGGGTATCTAGAGGTATCAATCTTCCATTCAAAACTCGGGACATCGATAAGCAACAAATGAACGTCATCTGTGCCCATCAGCAGTATGTATTTCTGGTGCAAAAGCCTACAACTATCTAAAGTTGGGTACACACTGGGCAATATGTCGTTACCACCCCCAGACACAACTTGCTGTCAATCACTTTGCGAACGGCCAATGATTTAAAAAAAAAAAAGTAGATGGCTTTTATCGCAGGACAGCCTCGCACATGCGTACTATGGGCCATACAAATGCGCAGTCTATCAATTATCGGCTCAGGTCTGAATTACCCCCCAGTGTGCCCAGCGCAGTGTTTTGTGACACATGAGGACACATTTCCAATATAAGGATGGCTTTTACTGAGTGCACTGGCCAGCTGAATGTGTAGCCCGGAACTTTTAGCAAGTTGGAGTATAAAGAGGTAACCTCATGTGGCTAAGTTGCTTCCATGGTAATTACAGCCCTGTGTGAACTTGTGATATGATGGCATTCCAGCCACATACACTTGTATATCTTTTGTTTGACTGGTCTTTAGGGTATACTGCAAGGAGATATCAGGCATGTTCAGCAGCCACATCCCACATATGTAGTTGGACAAGAAAAACCCAACCATATGTTGGAAATGACCCGGCGTTTCAGTTATAATTCAAAGGTCTGTTAAATCTCCTGCCTTTAAAGCATTATAACGCACCACCAGGACTCATCGTAAATTATATATAAATCTGTGTTTTTCTGAACCAGGTTATAGCTTTTTGGCGAACATCATTTTAATATGTTTGAAATGGATGAGACACGGATATGTTTGGAAACCACTGCGGTCCATGTTCCACATCTGGTTGAGTTCATATTGTGGAAACCCCAAGTTTATGGAAAAGCATTCCTAATGGTTATTTTGTCTTGGTTTTTTTTTTTTGAGAATCTGTAAGTGCAAGAGCGTGGGTTTGTGCGGAGGGATTGTGTGCCAACAATATCCCTTTAAAAATACCACAACCCTCCAATAGCATTAAGGGCTGCGTAGAGTTCTAGGGAAGAGCCTGGGCGCGATGATTGTGTGTTTTGACTTTCATGTGCTATTGTACATATGTTTTATTTTAGATCGATTTTATGGTTTCATCTCATGCAGTTAGTTGGAATTTAACCAATTAAATTCAATAAAACAAATGCACGTGAACAAAGCTAGAAAGTAATCCCCATACTCTGATAACAAGACAAGCCTATTATTATAAGCAGCCTCCTAACTTATCTGTGACTGGGGCCTATTTACCTCCTCCTTATCGTGAATATGTCAGTTGGGTATCCTGAAGTCCTGAAAGATGGATTCCAGAGACTGTTATCCTGCCATCTTAGTTGCCTGTGGCAGGACCAGCACCACAGTATAAATAAACTTCCTTTCTGGAGTGATGTTGCTCCTCCTCTGTGTTGGTGATAGGCTGGGTGTGTAGCACTGAGCTGTGATGTCACAGCACCACATCATGCTGGTAGTCAGCCAGTAATACAGAAGAGCATCACCTAGTAGCATCATGGAGACTTGAGGGTTATTTCTCAAACCTTCAAAAGGGTACTGGTGGTGGTGATGCCTAGATCAACCAATCAGGTTGAAGTTAGCATTTAACTGCTACAGTCTGTAAAAAGATTTTGATTGGTGGTTGTTTCCTCCTGGGAAGATCTGATAAATCTCCGGCTGCCTGATTCTGTGCAGGTGAAAGGTGTACGGTCACCTTTATCATGTCCAGTGCTGGATTGTGTTACTACACATGGCTACATCACCACTGGGGGGGGGGGGGGGGGGCGGCACTGTGGTATAATGTGCACTGGGGGTAATACAGTGTGTTTTAACACATTTGTGGGCACTAGAAGTATTAACAAAATGCACAAACATCTCCAATGTATCTTATTGACAAGTTTATTGATATGGGCCCCCACAAGTTAGTTGCTGTTGGACAATCAAAAATCCATCCCAGATCGATTCTTGTGAAGGCTTCTAAATTAGATCATTTTAGATTGATATTATATGACATAATAATAACGTTTATTTATATGGCACCACAAGAGCTCCATAGCGCCTGACAATACATAGATGAGTGAAAACCAAGAAAATAACGAATTACAGTACGATGCAAATTAGGACAAGTCCATAAAAACCATTGTAGCAGGGGGCAGGACACTGACACAATTATCAGGGAACTACAGCCTTGAGTTTTTATGACTGCACTTTGGGTTTTATTTTTAACCCCTTTGCTGCCAAGGAATCTTTTACACCATCGTTTCCCAAACTCTGTCTTCCAGGCACCCTAACGGTCCAGGTTTAATGCTGGGTACACACCAGGACGACAAGGGTCCGATCCCATCAATCTAGATCCAATTCCGACCAATTGGATGTAGATTGTGTGGTGATTGAGCCCTTTTCTGTCCTGGTGTGGACCAATACCGATCTGATGCGCGGTCCCGTGGGTCGGACGGTCGTTATTCAGATCCTACCTGCAGCAGGTAGGATCTGAATAACGACCATACTCCCGGGTGCGTGTCGCCATCGGATAGGACCCACTCATGGTGCACATCATGAGCGGGTTGTGCCCCCTGCGTCATCGTGAGTGGGTCGGAAGAAACACTGATGACCCGCTCACATTGTGCATCAGCATGGATTAGAATATCCATGGCTAAGCCCCAATGGTTCAATCAAATTGACTGAGGTACTGATTTAAGTCACCTGTCGCCAAGCATGGATTTACTAACAGCCTAGACCGTTAGGATGCCCTGAGTACCCGTATGGGAACCTCTGACTTACATGCGACTGAGTTTGTGTGGATCTGGATGTGCAAGTCAGAAAGTGTAGTTTATGCTCATTGCAACCAGTCACATTCAAACTGACATTATTGTAACACAAATTGATGACCGCTAAAAGCTGATTGGTTAGTAAGGGAAATCTGTCCATTTTATCGGTCTCCACGATAATTCTACCCATTAATTTGTAAGAACATCCTGTGTTTCTCAGAGCAATCATTGAATCTAATATGTTCTATCAAGCCCTACAATGTTCCATTAGACTCCGGAGGAAGAAATGCTGATCACAAAGGTCTCGGCATGAAATGACAGGGCCGCCTTTCTCAGCATGGCTGAATGTCCCCGAGATTCAAGAAGCATGTCCTTGTTATTGCAGGAAAAAGTTCTGCTCCTGCGCACACGAATAGAATGAATGTCCTAAAGAGCAAAGGGAGGTCTAATGTATATTATATAGGATGTGTGTCCTTTTACAGAGCCCAATGGGCTGGAACATCCTGCGGAAAGAATAGAGTGCTGACTCTCTCCAATGCCCCCGGCATGGGGTCCAAACAGAGCCATTGTTGGCTTTTTACCTATAGGTTTTGTGATCCATGAAGATTACAACACACTGCACGCACTAACACAATGGTAACAATTTGTGTTCGTACAGGTGGCAAAATAGCCCAGTTTTCCCATCTATAGTCAGACGTACAAAATGCTGTCCATTCAGTGACTCCTCATTCTGGCTTTTCCCATTAACACCGTTGCTGTGTGCTCTGCTACAGTTATTTCGTTTCACAATGTACACTGCCGGCCAAAAGTTTGGATACATTCGAATCTTAACATTTTTTAGGACGTTTCGGCTTGAATCGACTATTTTTCACCCTCGATTAATACAAAGTCTGTATAGGTGTTTTGTGAGAAAATTGGGTGGTCACAAGTGACCTAAACCTTAAAAATATTTTCACGATATTCGATACACACGGAGCAATTTTGTGCTCTTTTCTAAGCAATCTGACTAGATTTCTTAGAAAGTAAACACAGATCTCTCCGTGTGTATGCCCCAAGTGATTAATTATCTCCTGCTAAGTCAGTGCATGCAGTCAAAATGGGCTGGGATCATTTGGTCTGAAGCATGATGGTCGACATGGGAAAAGGTCGACCTGATTCTTGGTCGAAAGGTCATTAGTTTGACAATGTCTAGGTCGACAGTTAAAAGGTCGACATGTGGTTTTCACTGTTTTTTTTACCTGAATGTCGACATGGACACAGTTTAAAGTGCTGCGCTCGCAATGCGTCGGGCACGGTACCTCGCTACGCTCGCCACACTATTTTATTCTCCCACCACGCCCTAGTGGATGGTAGGGCATGAAATACCGCCTGTCGGCACATGTCGGCTCAAAAAACAGTGGAAAAACCCCATGTCAACCTTTTGACCTAGACACTGTTGAACTAACGACCTGTCGAACGAATGACCTTTTGACCTAGACCCATGTCGACCTAATGACTGTCCACCATCATGCTGTAGACCAAATGACCGCATCCCGTTAAAATCTAGTCAAATTGCTTAGCAAGTGACTGCTTATCTCTCTGTGTGTACAGAATGAGCGATAGTGAACGAGATCTCTCATTCTGAACCACTACCCAGCCTTTTTTTTTTTTTTTTGCTTAAGCAAAATTGCTTGGCACAAATCACTGCATGTGTATGTGCTCTCCATGGGCAATTGGACTCAGGGAAATCTCTTATCCTAAATAGCTTAGCAAAATTGCTTCGCACACGTCTCTACATGTATATGCCCCTTTAGACGTGTTGAGCGGTTTAGTTGTATTGCTCGAGTTCTATTTACTTTTTGGCTTTGGCTTTGGATTTACATTGAATTCTGCAGGGGCGTAACTAACTATTCAGCGCCCCCCCCCCCGCCGCACGTTTATTCGGTGCCCCCCACCTAACCTGCCCCCCTTCTTACCCGCGGTCTTCTTACCCGCGGTCTGCGTCGTCTCGCCCGGCTCTCTGTCGGGACCTTCCTGACGTCACGGTCCCGGCCGGCTCCTGCTGCTACAATGAAAACGGACTCTTAGAAAATGGCTGCCCCCATACTGCAGACAGAAAACTGTCTGCAGTATGGGGGCAGCCATTTTCTAATTGTCAGTTTTCATTGCAGCAGGAGCCGGCCGGGACCGTGACGTCAGGAAGGTCCCGACAGAGAGCCGGGCGAGACGCAGACCGCGGGGGCTGCGGAGCTATAGTTACGCCACTGGAATTCTGAAGTACGGTACACACGTTTTCAGTCAGTTCTGACAACACTGTGAAGTCAACATCTTCGTAGATTTGGAACTAGTTTTTAGTATAAAATAAAAATTTTCGTTTAAGGAGGAAACTAAACGAAATGCCCATTGCATCATGTAATGAATGCACCTTGTATTGAGAGTTTCGTTTAAAGGTGTTCAAACGGCGATACAAAGATTCAGACACTGGCAGTTATAGTGACGTCTGAAAGCATCATGCTGTAGAAAGCCGTCCATCCTGGGGAATGTGGCTGAAACGGGCGAGAAAACGATCAGTGTGTATGCACCTTTTAAAAGTTTCCTAGCAAAGCTGATCCAGCTGCACAGCCAAAGATCAGTAGGTCTGTCTTATTTAAGGAACTTAACAGAGACCGCTGTCATTAAAAATAAGTGTTTCATACAAAGCCTGATGGTAAAATTGTGATCTGATTATCTGCACAGACAGTTTCTGCTACGTGCACCCAGTAACTGCCTACATAACAGTGACTTCTCTGAAGGGTATGCGCAAACTGCACATCCCCATATACTGCAAGCTATTTCCATATATCACATTACACTTTATGTATATCCCTATAAACCACATCATTATTCATTCTGATTGACAATGGGCACTTGTGGTCTAGTGATGAAAGAATTGCAATTAGTACTTTTCCAAGAAACGTGTATTGATAGGCCTTGATATTATATGTAATCTATTTTAATAAATACTGTTGATGACAGATCATTACACTGCCTTGTACTTCAAAGGAGTTAAAACATGTCTTTGCATTAATAATTGGTAACTACGGTAACTCGGGAACGGATGGCTTTATTGGGGTGATATTTGTCAGGGTCTTCTGAAAACCACAAAATGAATAGCATAAATAATAGTTTGTTGGTTATAGCACTGGTAAGCACAAGAATGCTAGTTGCTGTAAAGCCGTTTTTAAAGGTTAATTTAGTTTTATAATTAGGCATGGTGTTCAAAAATCCAACACACATGCATACCTCCCAACAGTCCAGAGGAATGTCTCGGCCGGCAGTGTTCCGCGGCGGGGGGGTGGGGGGTGGCACTGTTAGGAGTGTCGTCCCCCCCCCCCCCCCCCTTGGGAGTATAAATGCTGTGCACAGCTTTTTTTCCCGCAGCCAGGGGGCTGGGGGCATGGCTAGAGCCTCTGGGTCATGCCCCCATAGCGTCAAAACTGAGGTGTGGCCTCGCAAGAGAGCCGTGAGTATAGGCCACGCCCCCTTTCATTAGGTGTCCCTCCTCCGTCTCCCTAGAAGTTGGGGGGTATGCAAATACTACCTGGGAAACTCCATTCACAAAGGTACTTGAGGTTGACAGTCAAAAGGTCAACATGAAAAAAGGTAGACACCTTTTTTGTTGACACCTGCGTTAGCAATGCTGCCTCACTACCACTGCGCTTGGCACATTTTGCCATTCCCAACTGTAGTCTGTGAGTTGCGAGACCCCCACAGATAAACAGAGATGAAACCCTCCCCCCCGAAGCCATCGCAACATGCTCCGCAAATACTAGTCTGCTGCGACGCAGATAGGAAAGACATAGACTCCATGGCCATGCAGACTGGCTGTGGGATCTGTTGCGCTTGCCATGGTAACTGTCACATCTGCATTTTTGTAGACACACCCACCCCCCAAACGGCCCCTTACTGTCAATCACTCCGCATTGCAAAGGTACTTGGCGTGTACACACTGTGGCCGTGATGCAAGCGCAGTCTTCCGATAATCACTCAGTTGCGACATCATCAAAGTTGTGACCACATCTGAATCAGGC
The DNA here is from genome assembly GCF_055691185.1 of Crinia signifera. Lineage (NCBI taxonomy): Eukaryota > Metazoa > Chordata > Amphibia > Anura > Myobatrachidae > Crinia > Crinia signifera. The sequence goes on along the minus strand of NC_139219.1, from coordinate 56,689,038 downwards.
TTTTTTTTAGTCGTATTGGGAGAAAAGTGGTATATAAATATTTGTTATTTGTGGAGAAAGTGAATAATGACGCCATTTCTTTATACAATATGACCGAAGATGGCGGTTCTATTGTAGATGGCATGTTGCCCATAGCAACCAATCAGATTCTACTTCTAGAAGACAGAATCTGATTGGTTTCTATGGGCATCATCCCACCTTCAACTCACATCTTAGTAAATTTACCCCGTAGGGTGTATTCTACGGACTAACTGATCCCATATATAGGATTACACTGATCAGGTGAATAGTTCAAAGACCACGCACAGCAAAAATGGCTAAAAATCGTCCTGGAGCTATGTAATGTCCATTTTTATTGTGCGGTAGGATCCGGTACACTTTCCCAGACCCATGCGTTATCGCACAAAAATGTGTCTCTGGCGGCTGATTATCGCGGATTATTCTTTGGAACCTAAAGCATAATCTCCAATAAATTCTACATATCAGAGCTAATTGGATAGCCCCAGGCTGATCCATTAGTAAATTACTGTATCTTAATGGACACCAGCCAAAAGCACTTGTTTGTGACTCGCACAACAACAATATATTTGTGTACTCATTACCATTAGTTCACCATTTCTCATACTTTTGGCCAGATGTAATATCATCTGAGTTCCAGGGCCGTGCGGGATGCCAAGCAAACACAGACTTTTTTTTTTTTTTTAAAGGGGCAATCTTTTACAAGGCATGTTTTTTGCGTTATGAAACTTATGCGTTATGAAACTTTAAAAAAATAAAGTCTGTATTTCTCTCCCTGGGTGCTGTGATGTCAATGTAGAGGAAAGGTAGAGAGCACCTTTGATTCCATACACACAGGGCGTGATACTGACTTGTATTCCCTGAGAGCAGCCACAGAAACCTGTAAGCAGCTATTCAATTGTTTGTGCCACTGGGAGCCCATCGGGAGGGTGTGGCCAGAAAACTGACCAGTCATCTTTTTGCATGGGTTTAGTCACTGTACTTCCCTAAACCTAGAATATTTGGGCAAGATATGCTTTACGTAATGGGCATCCAGGACAAAGAATTTCTTATCGTCTGACACTTCAACTGTTTACCAGCGACCTCCGTTCCCATGTGGTTTCACAACTAGACAAAAATAAAAATCTATTTCCCAATCACTGTGTGTATACGCTGTCTTTGCCGGCTGAGCAAAGCATCATGGGAGATTACACTTTAGCAGCATCCAAAATGCCTAACTTTTCTTGTTTATAGAAATGTATAACGTATTGGAGTTTTTCCTTATTTCATGTTTTTTATATCATGTGTTCTATATTTTAGGACTTGAAAGGGTGCATCAGCTGGCAGAGAACACCAGATACTTCAGACAGCGATTGCGGGACTTGGGATTCATCATTTATGGGAATGAAGATTCTCCTGTTGTCCCTGTACTCCTTTACATGCCAGGAAAAGTAGGGTAGGTCTTCCATTACGGGTTTATAATATTGTGAATACCATTTTCTCTACAATAAAACATTACAATGTGTCATTTCTTCAGGCATCTTCTTTCTTACAGTATACAAAGATGTAATGGATAAAAGTTGCACACTAAGACATCGGCACAACCGAGTCACAACATTGCATGGTGGAACTTAGTGATGTTTAAAGTGCAAGGTGGCTAGATGTATGTGGATACATCTGTATAATGCAGTATAATAAAAGACACATATATAGATGTGTTCTCATAGTCATGCCAAACCTACCTACCAGCCGAACCAGGTCTCATGCAGTTTGGCTGGTGCGGAGCATCTTTTTTGCATCTTTCTGAACCAATATACAAATTAGTCGCAATAATATTCTATTGAACTCATTGCACTGATTCATTTGATATTACATTAATACATCTGTGTGCGACTGAGTCTGAATAAGTATATAGTGCAGCAAACTTTTTTTCAATTGAAGACCGGGTTCCATTGTGCCTCGAAGACTAATTCAGACTCTGGGCGATGTACTAAGCCTTGAAAAGTGATAAAGGGGACAGAGATAAAGTGCCAGCCAATCAGCTCCTTTTTGTCACGGTATAGGCTGGGTTTGAAAAATGACAGTTATGAGCTGATTGGCTGGCACTTGATCACTTCTCACTTTCTCTCTTTCCAGGGCTTAATACATGTGGCCCTCTGTCACATACAGATATAAGAGTGTGATATAGCAAATGTATCCGTGCAGTGTCCGGAAGCGGTTTCATTGCATTACAACTAGGAATGCATATTCACGTAAAAGACGTGAAAAATGTGACTCCTCTCAGAGCAGCTTGCTCACGCCACATGGCCTATTAAGGCTAAGTGTATGAGGACAGATCTGTTTGTTAGAAGTATATGGTCACAGACATTTACAACAAGCATATTGTTGTAAAGCAGTGTCTATGGCCGCCGTCAGACATGTTTGGGTCATCAGGAAAGCCTTGGAGTGCCACTATGAAATACACAATACAAATCCAGATGACATTTGCCTTTTATGTCTATATATGATATAAAGGTCATCGCTTATTGTGTGTTCTATACTTTTTTTCTGTCAACAGCGTATTTATAATAGGTCACGGCCCCATTTTTTTTCGGAGTTCCGCACAGGCACAGCAGAGTCTGAGCCCTCTAGTGCTCAGACTCTGCTGTGTACTAGGAGCACTACTGCGGCAACGGTGAGGAGAGAGGACAGGGCCTGAGTGGAGGAGGGTGCACACAGGCCTCCTCATCTCTTGAAGCGCTCTTCCTTCCTGTGTTGTATAAAGTCTTCATTGGCTTAAATTGTGCCAAAAATAATGTAGGGATGGGGATATCTGTGATATCTGGAGGCTTATGGTAATGAGTGGTTTGCCTGATGGAGGATTTGGGGTCTGTGCCCAGTTTCAGTGGGGTAGGTTGGGGTATTGGGGTAGATGTATTAAGCCTTATCAAGAGATAAATGCAAGGGTGATAAAGAGAGATAAACGTCCAGCCAATCAGCTCCTTAATGAATTTTTTTAAACACAGCCTGTAATATGGCAGTAGGAGCTGATTGGCTGGATGCTTATCTCTCGTTATCACCCTTGCATTTATCTCTTGTTAAGGCTTAAAACATCTGCCCCATTATGTGAAATGTAGAGGTTTGTGGTTTGTCACAGCCGCTTAAAGGTCTGGGGGCCACTAGACTGCCAAGCATATTGAAACCACCAGTGTAGTGATGTATGAATCCCACCTATTTTAGTTGTTGGCTCCACCTACATTTGATTTGGTGCCGCCCACATGAGGCCACTTCTAGAAAAATTTTCCAGGGCCACTTTTAGTTCCCAATCCACCCGTGCTTGGTGCAACCAATCAGCTGGATATCTTCTAACTTGCATTGCTTCCACTGGCAAGCTTCTAGATAATGGCAGATTCATCTTTTATAATGGATGTTTAGGTAGATGGCAGTGAGCTCCAAACAGCTCTGTAGAGAACTGCTTTTGGAAGTGTGAATGAGTGAGAGGCTGTAACAGATTAAACTGTATTAATGATAAATATTGAGAATGGTAACAGATGGACCGTTATGTAATATGAGCCTCTAGTAATCCTGTCTCGTCTTACTAAGTATGATTAAGTCTGTAGAGACTTAACTCTCGTAGACATCCGTAAAACTAATCTAAGTTGTCTCAGTCATTCATGTCGCACCATTAATTGTACACATCGTTGTATGCCACACTACGCTGTAGTCATGGTCTTCAAAGGGGGTTTCAAATGCTACAGGGGCGAATACAGGTTCTTTACTAACCCTTGTGTATAAAATGTAGATGTAACTGCTGCTATTCTTATATTGCTCACAAGATTCAGAAGTAGACGCTCTGGGCAGACCACTTGGAAATGGAGTATTCGAACTGAAAGAATAAATGTATTTCTTATCAGTTATTTATATAGCGCCCACCTATTCCGCAGCCTTTACAGAGAATATTTGTCCATTCGCACCAGTCCCTGCCCCAGTGGATGTATCTAACAAATGTATTTTCTCCTCTGCACATCCAGAGCCTTTGCACGACACATGCTGGAGAAGAAAATTGGAGTCGTGGTAGTTGGGTTCCCAGCAACGCCGATCACTGAAGCCAGAGCGAGGTTCTGCATTTCTGCAGCTCACACAAAGAAGATGTTGGACACGGTATGTAAACCGGCTGTATTCTTCCTTTTTCTCTCTGTGCGGAGATATTTATTTATTACCAGTTATTATATAGCGCACACATATTCCGCAGCGCTTTACATAAAATATTTAAACATTCACATCTGTCCCTGCCCCAGTGGAGCTTACAATCTATATTCCCTACCACATGTACATGCAGGCATTCTAGGGTTAATTATTGTTAGGAGCCAATTAACCTACCAGTATATTTTTGGATTGTGGGAGGAAACCGGAGTACCCAGAGGAAACGTACGCAAGCACGGGGAGAATATACAAACTCCACACAGTTAGGGCTTGGGAGGAATTGGACCCATGACCTCATAGCATATTGCAATTGGTGTTACACTGCTGCTGCAGCTGAAATGTTCGATGTTCTCAACCACCTTTCTTAATAAATCTTCCGGCAGGAGTCTAGAAAGGGGGCAGAGGTGCAGTTCTGCAGAATGCTTTCATAATGTCATTTTTATCTACTAAGAAACACCCAAATGCTACTAGAATCAATAGAGTAGTAACAGTCTGTGAATACACAACAGCTGTAGTGTAATGGTATCTGCATCAGCTCCACCATGTGTCGTTGCTAAGCGCTAGATACTGAGTCACATGCTAAAGGCTGTAGTTGCCAGCAGCCAGGGAAGCCAGGTTTACTACCCTACAGTATGCTGATGTAACAATCCGTAAGGCTGATGCAGGGCTTCCCTGATTCTACAAGTGGAATCCCGTGCCACCGATTGAATTTGCAACCTCTTTGCAACTGTCATCTTTATATGCAGGACAGCAACAGTAGCCTTGCAAAAGCTCCATCCAGAAGAGGTTTCCCTTCCACATTCGGAATATTAAATATAGGTCCACAGGACCGAAACACGGAACGTGCCATCCTGAATGCTAAATTTCTGTATGATTCAGAATAGGACGGGCAGACGCACACACAGAGCGTAAATTCACATCTGCACATGCGATGTATGCAAACTTGCCATTTGAGTCTGTGTGCAGTACACGGTCAGTCTAGTCTCCATGCTGTACAGTACATGGCCAGTCTAGTCGCCATGCTGTCCGCGGCCAGCCTATTCGCCACACTGTACAGTACACAGCCAGTCTAGTAGCCGTGCTGTCCGCGGGCAGTCTAGTAGCCGCGCTGTCCGCCGGCAGTTTAGTAGCCGCGCTGTCCGCCGGCAGTCTAGTAGCCGCGCTGTCCGCCGGCAGTCTAGTAGCCGCGCTGTCCACCGGCAGTCTAGTAGCCGCGCTGTCCGCCGGCAGTCTAGTAGCCGTGCTGTCCGCCGGCAGTCTAGTAGCCGTGCTGTCCGCCGGCAGTCTAGTAGCCGCGCTGTCCGCCGGCAGTCTAGTAGCCGTGCTGTCCGCCGGCAGTCTAGTAGCCGTGCTGTCCGCCGGCAGTCTAGTAGCCGTGCTGTCTGCCGGCAGTCTAGTAGCCGGTCTGTCCGCCGGCAGTCTAGTAGCCGCGCTGTCCGCCGGCAGTCTAGTAGCCGCGCTGTCCGCGGGCAGTGCAGTTGGAATTGGTTCCCAAGCAAACAAAAGTTTCTGTAGTGCTCTGTTTACATTCTGTATATTTTTAGCATTTGCTTTGCTGAGTTTAAAGTTGATAGATCACACGGCATTCCTCCGGCCCCGTGTAAAGGCTCCATGTCTGCTAGGGCTATACTTTTCCTTCATTTAAAATGGACAGATGAAAAGAACCTTGCTCCCTGTGAAATGAGAGCTCTTGGGCTATATGTCAACAACTGTGTTCATAATATACTTCTAATGAGCTGTTTAAGTGCGGAGTCTGGGCTTATTTGAATTAGAAGAGTATGTTATTATATCACTTCATTGGGGACAAATTATACTATAACTTTGGTCTCGTCTCAGTGTCTGTATATTATTCTTTTTTACCGTGGGCACTGACATCGCTATGTTATTATGTAAGGAGGCCGCTCTTTTTAAAGAATATGGACTAAAATGTGTATCCAGTGTATGGCGCTTAAATATTTTCTTTATAAAACACGGTCTCACGGCTCTATGATTAGGGTTTATTTTAGAGCAGAGAGAACCACAAAGAACATACATGGTACAGACTGTGCGTTCTGCTTTGTCACTGGTGCTAGATCAGTCTGATCTGAGGGTTTAGACTCTGTGAGGGCCGCGTTTCGTGTGTCTTACACCTGATTGGAAGAGAGCTGTAGTGATTAAGAACATTGTTGATAATTATATTATTATTAGCAAAATATATAAGATATTATATGCAATTACCATAACTATTTAATGAAGGGGAGAGGCATAAGTAAAAGCAGGGGGGGGGGGGGTTTCAAGTTGCCTGGAAACCCCACTTTCACAAAAGAATGGCTAGCAGCGACTACATGCAGTATAATGGCACCGCATGGAGCTGATGTAAGTGCCCAGTGGCAGTAGATTTTCCTACAAAGTCTGTCACATTCAGCAGTGACGTCGGTGGCAGGCTGGGGGATGATCGCGGCGGCTCGGGAGGACTCGGGTGCCTGAGCGCTCCTGAGTCGCGTCGACCATACCCGAGCCTGTCATTGTGACGGATGGCTGGCGGGCGGGTCAGGGGATCGCCTGAGCAAAGGTACTGGGTGGGACGTGGGACGGGGGGGGCACTAGAGGTGCTGCGCCAGTTCTGCACACCTGGACACCACTGGCACGCACATATTGTATGTTAGTGGTATGCCCAGAGATTTTCCGGGACAGTCCGTCAGCTGAGCCCGGAAAATCTCCGGGCATACCACTCAAGGGGTTAATTCTCACATAAATCCTTTTATTAACACAAAGGACAGCTTTTGCAGTAAGATCTGTTCTTTGCGATGCGGCTCTGGCACTGGGCTTCTGGGTCTGAGACCCGGGAGTCCATCGTCGCATGTGCAGAGTGATGGCGCCATCCGCGGGGCATGCTGGCAGGGATCCGTGACCCATGGGCTGGCGACAGTCGCTTTAAAATCAAACATCCCTCCCCATTTGGAACAGTTGTGCACCTCACAGGCATGTGCATACCCGAGATTCTAGGTGGAGTGGCTTCACAGAATGGGTGTGACCTTGTGACAGTGGGTGACTGAATTGGACGGACAGAGTGTATCCAGCCATTGAGTCTCATTGTGTGTCTCCAGCCATTATCTCCTCCCCTCTTGTGTGTCTCCAATTCCAGACCTACACTCTTTAACTAGCTCTCAACATTTGTTTATCTTTACCGTGTTCAATCTACTTCTCTCCTCCTGAAATGGGGAATAGAGGAAAGGAGAGTATGTTATACTTGTATAGGTTTATTATAAATGCTGATTTCTATGAGAGTTTTAGCAACCTACACAAATAAATTGAACACTGAACTTACAAGGTCAGGGATTGACCTGTCTAGTATTTACAGGAATGTATTTGTTTAATAGGTCCATTCTACACAGCAGTTTAAGAAGAGTATTTAGTTATTTCTATCACTTCATCTATATAATCTGATTTTCATTCAAAATAAATCTACGCTCGCTAGCTTTTCACCCGATTTCACGGCCCATTGTGTTGGAATCGGGTGAAAATCTTGATCCCTTTCAGCCAGAATTCTAAGCCATCGCTAGTCATTGAGCAGCTCCGTTTCATGAATCTTGGTTTCTTTAGTTAAACTTTAGATTACCATGTGTATGTTCTGCAGGTCCTTGATGCACTTGACGAGATGGGCGACTTTCTACGACTGAAGTATTCCAGACAGCCCAGGTCCGACCGCCCAGCAGTCGACGATGAGACTGATGTTGACCTTGATGCGTAAAACTTATGGCCTAATTGCTGGACCTCTTTACATTTTGGATGACCGAAGAAGCTCCCATGGGGTTCATTGTAACCTGCAGTATCCGAACTGAAACACAACAGAGTTGTACCCAAAGCCGGTCTATAGTTCCCATTCTTCTCTCTTCTATGGATTTTGTTTCGTTTTGTTTTTACGTAATGAATCTAGAACAGCACATTTCATGTATAAGAAGTCAACGAACAGTTAGCCAAGTGACGGGTAAAAACAATTGTGAACATCTACCTCTTTATTTATAAAATGAAGATATGTTTACTGTTAAATAGTACAATTTACATATACAAGTTGTCACAACAATATGCCAATTGGGATTTGTATTGTGCTTTCAGAACTCTGAAAATGCAGTATTAATATAGTTCGCTTCTAAGCAATGAACATAAATTAAGAAACCTGGACGAATATTTGGATTAATAGTATATACATTAGAAATAAAGAAGAGAAACGTCATACAGCTTTCACACATGTCTCCAACTAAGGGCATGGTGGCCTAAGGTATACCACACAGCAGTTACACAGGCCAAATCTAGAGTATAGTCCCCGCCCCCTATCCACACCTACTCCGCCCAGTCTGCCAAAACTCCATTCTAATGTGGCTCAGAGATGGGGACTGTGCTGTGAAAATCGGGATAGATCGGAGGTATAACTGTTGTCCTATATAAATAAAATATTAGCTGGTCACGTCATGATGACTTTTCTACAAGAATATAGAACACAATATGTATTAAATATATACTTACTGAATGACAGGCGTCAATCTATGTTAGAAGGCGCTAATCCTAGTAACCAATGGCTTAGTGCATTGATTGAGGGCCCTGAAAACAGTTTTTATCCATTCTGTTATTTTTTAGTTAGGTTTGTATATAATGTATGAGTCCTATCCATTAAATGGGGTTTAGTAGAGAAACATTGGTTAAGTGTGGATGTCTAGCCAGGAGGCTTTAGAGAATGGTTTGATTTGGAGTGGAGTGACCCTGCTGATATTGCCACCCACCCATTCATTGTTTGTAAGCCGTAAATGAATGTGCATATAGCAGGGCATGAATGTGATGTACACACTGAATTGTTGGTCAAATCCATTTAAAAACCTATTATAAACTATAGATCTAATTTAATAAGTCTCTATCTACTGTATATGCTTGGTTTAATACCATCATTATCCATGCTGTCTTGTACCAGCTCTAACCTTGGTGCAAGAGATCTGTCCAAAAATGGGCATGTCTCCTGCATAGGCCACAATTCCAGGCATAGGTCTGCATGTCAACAGTGTTACCGCTCAGATACAGATGTGCCCATGTACACCTAGCCTCCTTTCGGGTTAAATAGACCATCGAGCCATGCCCTCGGTAGTGCCTGGGGTATTTTTTGAGACTTTCGCTATTAAATAGCATCCTAGTTGGAATGGACAGAATAGGACTCACAAGCAGCTTCTGCTGATTAAAATATTTGCCATGCCTCTATTTGATGTGTGACTGTGGCCGTATCTGCACAAGAAATAAAATTTTAGTGTTTTCTGGGAAAACATTGTAACTTAGCACTGTCGCTACAACCACAATTGCACACTCGATACAGGCGTGTCATTTTTATCAGCAGAAGCTGCTTATGTGTCCTATGTGCTTTGTTTTGTAACCAGGATGCTATGTAATGGAAAAAGTCATAAAACAGATGCCCGACGTTAGAGCGATACAGAGCTCTCGTGTTATGTGTAACATAACTGGAAATACGACAGTGATGTACAAGAAAATGATATGTGTAAAAGAGTAAAAAAAACTTCAGATACATTATAACCCAAAGCTTGTCCTTGCATCATCCTTAACCTCCATCTTGCACTTGCAGTGGCAATAACCCCCCCCCCCCCCCCTTTTCTGCTGATCTAAGGCCTGGCCCTTCCATAGTTTCTCCCCGTATAGTCTGCCTGTATAGTTTCTCCCCGTAACGTCTCCCACTCTTGCTCTTCGGTCAAGTTACTGATTTTTTTATTGCAATTTTCCACATTTAATTTTTCAAGTGGACTTTTATTTTCTACCATATGGTGCTTTTAATGTGAAATGATAATGCATCTTTTTACAGCAGCTGAACATTCATGTGCCGAAGGTATTCTGATAGCTATTCATATTGGTTGAGAGGCAGAAAACGCTTTAGTGAAACCCACCGATAATGACATTGTTGCAAGGTTTAGGGAGACCTAGAATTTGCCCGTTCATGTGACAAGCCCCTGATTTGCACTGAAGGTTTTGTATGTTTGATGTGTGTGTACCGACAGTATAGTACATGAATCGCTTCTATGGAATGCTCAGTAGTAATGTACTTCTATGAAATGCATTTTGGTTTTTATTTTTAGGTTGTTTTTATTTTTTAGCAGTTGTTTTTTAAATGCATTTGTTCATTGCATTGTGAGTATTATAACATTAAAGGTAAAAGAGGTGTATGATCTTGAACCTTTCCTTTGTGCTAGAGGAGTCTAGAAAGGTTCCCGCAAAAACATTCTAAGTTCAGGAGAATATGGGCCTCTATGTAATCAGCCTTGAAGAGACCTAACGGCTATTTCACACACTCCGGCTCCTGCTTGGCGGTGAAAACCCGTACGGCCAGGAAGCCGTGCCGTACTCAGTAGTTTAGAATGTTGGGGATTGCCACAGCCCGGCAGCCGTCCATCCAGTGGTGGGATCCGGATGCAACCGGTCGGCCGGGCCGTGGCCGTCCCGTGTGAATGGACACAATAGTGTCCATTAACAACTACTGTGCACGGCTTCTGGCCATGCGGGTTTTCGCCGCCCGGCAGGAGCCGGAGTGTGTGAAATAGCCCTAAGGGGGACAGAGATAAAGTACCACCAACCAGCTGCTAACTGTCATTTTTCAAACATGGGCAGATGTACGATAAAACCTGTAGAAGTAATAAAGTGGAAAGTGGTAGCGCACCAGCCACTCAGCTCCTAACTGCCAAGTTATGGCTGTGTTTGAAAGGGACAGTTAGGAGCTGACTGGCTGCTGTGTTATCAACTTCCACTTTATAATATCTCCAGGCTTAATGAATCTGCCCTAAAGCCTGTAACATGGCAGTTAGGGGCCAATTGGCTGGTACTGTACATTATCTCTCTGTAAGGTTTAGTACATACTGTAGATGCTTCATTCTTACAATATGGATCAAGCCTGCAAACTACAGTTCCGAGTGTACGCTGGCTTGAATTTAGCATTGATAGGAATGTGTTTAGCAGCAGTCATGGCTGTGTGTTTCCATCTTGTTTTCATCAGCAGCCAAACTGTACGAAGATGGGGAGAGAAAAATCATTTTCTGTCAGTTTATTGGACTATACTGTGTTCTGCTTTGTGACACGGTCCATGAAGCTGCGGAATGTTCCATGTAAAAGACGTAGCTAATGAATGTGAAGGAGGTAAATGTGCCAAGGGGTATATATGCCTACATTGATACAAATCAAGCCCGAAATAAAGTTGTAAATATTTGCTGAAATATGAAAATGTATCTTTCTTTCAACACTAATGAAAATGTCCTTGTAGGTAAGAATTAATATAACACACCAAATAATACTGACATGATGCACATAACAGACCCCATTGGGTGCCCTTGAGTTGTCAAAGTCCCTCCTTTTGTGAAGCTACTTCAGTGAGAAGATTTTATGGGAGGGGCCTTGACAACCAGAGTATTGCTGTGAAAAGGTTTACGGAAGCGGGAGGGACGAAGGCAGCTATCGGGGAAGTACTGCAGTAAGTGGCTCTGACTGCTTTGGGGGGAACCACAACAATCAGACAGGTGACATTGCATTTTTAAGTGTTACATGATAGGACCGTGAGGTGAAAAGAGCTTACCACTGCAAATTCCGGGGCTCAAAGCACCCCTATTCCCCCCTGTTGGTCCCATATCTAGCTGTTCATTATAGGCTCTGAGACTACTTTAACCCTTTCAGGTCCAATGTCTAGTCAAGCTCAACAGCTCTAGCGCTAGTAGCATATCCAATAGGAAACCACTTTAAAATAAGAATATTAACATCATTCAACATTCAATGTAGACCATTTTTGAATAAAAAAAAAAGAGTAATAATTTAAACCAGACTGTTTGAATTGCAAAAAAAAATCTGGACTGCAAAGGGTTAATCAACTTGCTTGACAATCAGGAGCGTGGCCACACCAACTTCTGCAGCTCTTAGAATACCGGTGGCGGGTTACATAAGGACAACCGTGTATTTTTATCTGACCGGTCAACCCGATATCGGCAGATCGCTCAAACAATTGTACAGTACGTGTATGCAACCAATCTGAAAATATTGGTCAGTCATGCTGGACTGTGCAGCGTGTCCATCCGATGCACTACTTTGCGCATTGGGCAGCGTATGACCTTTCCCCTGGTCGCAGTAGAGGAAAATTGTCTACTCCCCAGGGGAGAAACCCAGATATCTTATTCCCTTACACTTTGAGATATCTCAGCGTACACACATTGATATCTGATGGCTGTAAGGCTGTCCACTAAAACTGCTTACGGTGTGTGCACCTTAATTTTGTTATATTGTGGTCCTAGGCCAAAGGTGCTTTAGAGGCGCTACTTTTGACTTGTCACACACACACTTGCACACAGCTATACCAATATATAACAGTGCAAATTGCAATGTGTTTAAAACATGATTGACACCAGAGATAAAACGGTATCACAGCTAAGGCCCTCATGCATTGCTGTTAAGTGAGGCGCTATATCTAATTAAAAAGTGTATGCATCAATTTAAAAATATATAACAAATTATTCACATTTGAACATACATATAGCACAATCTAAAAGGACCTGGAATAGGTAAAATTAAGGACCTGTGGAGTATCAATATTCACCAAAAAGGGGGATTGATATAACCTGCGTGGATCAGGAATAACGTCCAATATTGCAATGAGTCCGTTGGATGGTGATCCTGAATGTCCTATGGCCTCCTGGTTCCGAACCCGTTGGCAAAGGATGTTGTTTAGCCAGCCCGGGGGGACCTATATGCGGCAGTCCAATAGGTCAGGTGTTTTGGAAACGGTGAAAAGCCTTAAGGTTTGAAGGACGCGATCCAATATTAAGCAGGTGGTCAACCTCTTCTCAAGATGGTGGTGGATGTTTGTTCTCCAAAGTCAGGTCTAGCAGCACCAACGCGTTTCGCTGTGTTTACTCACAGCTTTATCAAGGTGAGTAAACACAGCGAAACACGTTGGTGCTGCTAGACCTGACTTTGGAGAACAAACATCCACCACCATCTTGGTGAATATTGATACTCCACATGTCCTTAATTTTACCTATACCAGGTCCTTTTAGATTGTGCTATATGTATGTTCAAATGTGAATAAATTGTTATATATTTTTAAATTGATGCATACACTTTTTAATTAGATATAGCGCTGCTCCTTTTTTTTCTTTCTTCTATATGTTTATATTGGGGAACTGACCACCCCCGGTAGCAGCTGCTAATTAGAAACCAACCCATACTAAGGCGCTCTAAAAATCAACCTACTGTAGGTTGATTATTTGCTTCTGTTAAGTGAGGCCTCTGTATCTTCTGCCTCTGCACCCCTTATTGTACTCTGCATTCTAGCATGGAGAATGTCTAACCTTTCTCAATCAAAATTAAAATGAAGTGTTTATAAAACTGATGAAGTACCAGTGAAAGTTTTCTTTCTATCCTGTCATTGTAAATACGCAACAAATAATTTTTGAGGTGCTGTACTATATTTATGTTCTACACTGATTTACTGATAGAAAAGTGACAGAATTGTAGTGTAGTCCTTGTTAGATTTGTTTTATATTGCTAGGCGACTTTTTAGGTAATAATGGCAACTTGGTTGTGACCTGGGTAAAATATGCTCTGTTGCGCTAAACTCTTAGCGGCAAAAAAGAGGCTGTTTGATGGATGTGGTAAAGTGGTCCAATAGGGGGGGTCCTAACAGTCAGTATCCCGACTGCTGGTGCTCCGACAGGAGGAGCGCAAAGAATCCCATTGCGGGCTCGCTATGCTCGCCACGCTGTGGGCTCGGTGGCTCGATTTGCTCACGATAGGTTCTATTCTCCCTCTATGGGAGTGGTGGACCCCCACAAGGGAGAATAGCCCCTGTGAGTCGGGATTCCCCCTGTCAGGGCACCGGCAGTCAGGATTCCGACGTCGGGATACTGACCGTTTGGATCCCCCCTGTCCAGCAGTCATCCGGCACCCACGTTTGATGGCGTGGCCAAAAGGTCAGTTTTTCTGAATTACTTGCAACTAGCAAAATTACAAAGATGAACTCACTAATGTTTCAGTACTGTACAATGCGCATGACGTTTAGGAGCTGCTCAGATGCTATATGAAAAGTTATTGCTGGCAGTTTGTTCAGAGAACTATAATTAGGGCTAAGAATATAACCTTTATATAGAATTGAAGACATATGTATAGTGTTGGATTTGGTTTGGGTCTTCATGGTAATTTAGGTATTGGAAAACCTTTGCTATGTTTATTTACCCGCTAATTATAAAGTAATGTGCAATTACATTTTAAACCAGAGAGGCTTACTAAAACTGAGGATTTCTTGGATCTCATAGTAAATCTATAGGCAGAATGCAGACTGAAGTCTGCTTCATCTTTCAAGCAGTACCTAACGAACCACTGGGGGCAGTTTTAATTACCCCGCTATGTTTGCCGTGCTGGTAAAGCTCCAGGTTTATCACCCAGAGTTACTGAATTTTTTTTCTGCATTTTTTACCCCAGGCGGTAAACCTGCAGGTAACACGCGGTTACCCATATAACCTATAGGGGCCTACACACGGGAAAGATGCCGCGCATCGCTATTGCTATGGCCCCTACACATGGAGCAATGTAGGGGCATTTTCTAAGCAATCTAGTGAGATCGCTTACAAAATACCATGAAATTGCCCCGTGTGTAGGCCCCATTTGTTATGTGCTGGAATCTAGGGGTTTCCCTGCACATTTGGGCTAATTCAGAGGTGGTTGAAGTAGTTGCTATCTCTGCTGCTTTCTTGGAAGCACCAGTAATCGCTCTGTCGACCTGCCAACTGGATACCCAGCTGCATTACCTAGGTCAACCAGTAATGCTAGGCCGACACCTAAGAATGGTCGGCATTGACAGAAGATCGACACAAGCCAAAGGGCGACATGAACATGGTCGATAACGGAAAAGGTCAACACACTTTTTAGTGATTTATTTTTTTTCTAATCGACTTTACCAACCAAGTGGACATAGAGGGATAATATAGTGTGCCAAGGGCAGCATGGCACTGTGCCCAAAGGATGGTGAGTGCAGCAAGCCATGCGAGGGGATGCCGTTTATTAATATGGTGCGCATGTCGACATAGACACACAAATCTGTGAAAAACCCACGTCAACCTTTTTCTGTGTCGACCATGTAAGCATTGACCTTTTGCTTGCGTCGACCTTTTGTCAATGTTGACCTAGTGTATGTTGACCATTCAGAGGTGTCAACCATTAATGGTCGATCTAGCGACTGTTGACCTTAGACACGGCCGACCATTTATACCAGGCATGTCCAACGTTGGCCCTCCAGATGTTTTGAAACTACACATCCCAGCATGCTTTGCAATAGTTTTAGCATTCTCTAATAGCAAAACTGTGGCAAAGCATGCTGGGATGTGTAGTTTCACAACATCTGGAGGGCCAACGTTGGACATGCCTGATTTATACCGTAACCATGCAGCGGGAGGCATCTATTGCAAGCAGTAGTGATCAGATGCTCCGTCCTGGGACACAGCATCGGATCACTCATCAGGTGGCTTGAGGCACTCATGGGGGACGCGCTCAGGACCCATTCGTGCACCGACAGAACAGGGCCTCACGTGTGCAAAGTACTGATATTCCGGAAGCCACTCCAGCCATATCTGAATAAACCCCATTAAGGGTGCGTTTAACTGAGATTTCTTCTCCCTACCACTCCTAAGGCTGGATGCATCTCGTCGGTCCTATATCTCAATGCGTGTGTCATTTAATAACATTAAAGACTAGAATCTTTTTACCCGTGGGAAAAAAACCCTCTCACAATTCGTTATCCTAAATATTATCAGTTCTGATGGCTTCTTGCATATTTTATTTTAGGTTAAGTATTTTAGGTTAAGTGATCTGTCTCTTTACATGTTTTGCGGACAATGGGGGTGATTCTGATTTAATCGGTCCCCTGCTGTGTGCAAGCACACAGTAGTCCGGGCAGGGGCATGAGGGGGTGACCTGTCCCCCGCGCCCCAATTGCACGGGGGGCAGGCAGCTGGCGCCAGCTGCCTGTCCACTTCCCGCATCAGGGCCCTCGGAGATCTGAGACACCACAGATTTCTCCCCCGCACCAACGGCTGCCAATGCTCTTATAGATATGAGGAGAACTGAACTATTTCATAGCAGCATTTAATTTGAACATCTTTAGAATGTTTGACATGTGTTAAGCATGAGCGTGCAGCTCATTGCAGTCTTAGAACAATTTATATAATATGCACATATATTTTCTTAACAAAAGCACTACTTTTCTATATCTTTGAGGAATTGTTTAACTACAGTACATTATGATTGATTATAACCTCATTGTACAGTGTTTCTATAATGTAAATAGATTAAGCTTTTTGCATAAGAAGGGTATGTTTGTGATTTGTCATAACCATTCTTTGTACAATAAAGTTGTTTGACGTTTTGTTACCACTTTGCATACATGTTTTCATGTATTTATTTTGAGACTCGGGCTGGAATTCATTTATTTAAAAACTAGGTGATTCATCGCGCCCTACGGGCGCTCTTCACACCGTCGTAAGGGGCTGCGCCCCCTTAATTTGTGAACATTTGTATATGAAAAAGATGGTTAGAATTGTATGAAAGATGCCTGTATTGCAACTTGAGTTATAGGTGAAATGTGTTAAATAGAGAGCATATGATGTGGAAGGGGGTGTGTATTGTTTTGTTTAATTAAAAAGCGGTTACAGAGTAAGATGTATATTGATAGTGTGGATGGTACAGTGACATTTGTGGGTGTGGGGAGGGGGGCTGTGTGTGCGTGTTGTTTAGGTGTGTGTGTGCAATAGTATAGTAGGGTGTTTCTGAGTCAGCGGCTCCCCACTGGCGGAGGTCACGACACAGGAAAACAGGAGGCTGGGTAGTGATAGGGGTGTGTGGGCATAAGGGGGACTAAAGAGGAGGGTGGTAGATACTGTGCAGCTTCTGCCAGTGGGTGAGGGTCCAGCGTGGCAGTACAGGAGTACAGGATGGTGGCCCTTAGTCAGTGTCTCCTCCTACTGGGTGGGAGTTCGGGTGCATGAGAGCAGGAGGCTGGGCTATGAGGCATGATAGGGGCATGTTGGCAAAACAGCGTCAGCGACTCCCCAGTGGTGGAAGTTACGGTTCAGGAGAGCAGGAAGCTGGGTGATAGGGGTGTGTGAGTATACGGGGGACTAAAGAGGGGCTTAGGGGTGCTGCCGTGGGTGGATGCCGTGAATTGCGGGAGGGGGGGGGGTTCGCGCGGGGGGGGGGGGGGGTGTGGGTACCGCGAATTGTGGGAGGGGCGCGGGGGGTTGCAGTGAATCGCGGGAGGGTGGGTCGCGGGGGCGGGGGGTTGCCGCAATGACAGGAGGGGGGGTCAGGGGTGGGGAATCACGGTAGGGGGGTCGTGGGGGGCACCGTGAACAGCGGGAGGGGGGGCTCGGGGGGTTGGCGCGAATCGTGGGAGGGGGGGTCGCGGGGTGCCGCAATCGCAGGAGGGGGTTGTGTCACGGGGTGGGGCCGCGAATCGCAGGAGTCACCGGGGGTGCCGCGAATTGCGGGGGGTGTGCTGCAAATCGCGGGAGGGGGGTCGCGGGGGTGCCGCGAATCGCCACAAGAAAAAATCAACACAGAAAGTTCAACACATGTAAATGTTGACATAAGTGTGGCACTTCATCGGTGTCCATGTCGACACATGAGAATGAATATGAAAACATTAAAAAAAAGAAAAATAAATCTTCAAAAACTCATGGCAACCTTTTTCATTGTCGACCATAGCCGTGCCAGTGTTTTGCATGTGCCATTTAATCCTGGGGTTGCCGTGAATCGCGCGCGGGGGTGGGGGGGAGGGAGGAGGTGAGGGGTGTCCGCAAATCACGGGAGGAGGGGTCGTGGGTGGATGCCGTGAATTGCGGGAGGGGGGGTCGCGGGGGGGGGGGTGCCGCGAATTGTGGGAGGAGGGGGCGCGGGGGGTTGCAGTGAATCGCGGGAGGGTGGGTCGCGGGGGCGGGGGGTTGACGCAATGACAGGAGGGGGGGTCAGGGGTGGGGAATCGCGGTAGGGGGGGTCGTGGGGGGCACCGTGAACCGCGGGAATCGTGGGAGGGGGGGTCCCGGGGTGCCGCGAATCGCAGGAGGGGGGTGTCACGGGGTGGGGCCGCGAATCACGGGAGTCACCGGGGGTGCCGCGAATTGCGGGGGGTGTGCTGCAAATCGCGGGAGGGGGGTCGCGGGGGGTGCCGCGAATTGCCATAAGAAAAAATCAACACAGAAAGGTCAACACATGTAAATGTTGACATAAGTGTGGCACTTCATTGGTGTCCATGTCGACACATGAGAATGAATATGAAAACATTGAAAAAGTGAAAAATAAATCTGGTCAACCTTTTTCATTGTCGACCATAGCCATGTCAGTGTTTTGCATGTGCCATTTAATCGTGGGGATGCCGTGAATGGGAGGGGGGGAGGGAGGTGCATACCTCCCAACATGACCCTCTCCAGGAGGGACACATTGCTCTGTTTCTGGACATTCTTCTTAATTTATGGATTACCATCACCTGTGCTTAAACACCTTTCTTATCAATTACCCTGTTTAAAACAGGTGATGACAATCATAAATTAAGATGGAAGTCCACAACCCAGCGTTACAGCTCCAGACACACTTTGAGTGACAGATGTAGCCAAATATATAAGAGATATTGATGTCAGCGGGACAGAACTTTGGAGGTTATTCTGGTTGGTGCGGTCCCTTACGAATTCTTTCGGAGCGGACCGCACGCCACGCTGTGCGGACATTGTAAGAACAAACGCCCACAGGTCCTTCGCATTCGGACTGACTCGCTCTATAAGAAGAGGGTGTGTTTTTGGACAACATCCAAACCGTGCGTGTGCGGTGGCCACACAAAGATTCTGCACAGTCTTGCAGCGTCAGAACGGACGGGAAGCTGGCCGTACGCACCGATGCGGTGTATTTCCGCAAAACTCACGACTATTATCTGAACTCATAAATCTGTCACATGACACACTTATGCAATTAGGCAACCTCATAAAAAAGGGTTTGTTTGTAATTGTAATCAATTAAATCCTATTTGATACTTAAACACATTACTACCACAATTAAAGCAATGAAAAGAGTGTAATGACTAATGAGTAGAGGAGTGGATTGTATTGTGTTCAGCTGAGAGTGGTTCAGGTGCGGGTGTACTAATTGGGCTATCCGAATGCCTAGCGAATGACCGAGTGGTGTCCGCAAAGTAATACTTGCTTATGAAGACCGCATATTTCCTGCCTGTTGGTTCGTTTGCAGTCGGTGTTCTGTCCGAATGCACGCCTACCAGAGTTCGTGCACTCCCTCGTGTACGCCCATATTTACGCCCAGTTTAGCCCACTTTGAAACTACGCCCCTGTGTAGTTCCGAATGACGCCCATATTACCCCCATATTTCCCGAGTGAATGCGGTGCACATTTCTGTACGGTATTAGTGAGAACGAGTACGGAGACCTTGTGTGGCACATGCGCATTGTGTTGCCTACGCATGCGCAGACGGCTAAAAAACGCCATTCGAAAGAATTCGGAACGGACCGCATCGACCAGAATAATGCCCTTTATCTCCACATTCTTTAGGCAATACATCTTCAAAAGTCTGGGAAATTCCTGTAAATCACAGCATTGATTGCCAGCCTTAATGGTGCCCTCTTCCAGCACCCGTTGTTGCATGCCATCTGCGATTGCTCATCGGATGCTGGAAGAGGGTTGGCAGCGGAGTAGCACTAGCGGGTGGCAGGAGTCAGCCCTCTGCAAGAGCTCAGCCATTCAGAGGGCCACCAGTGTTTTAAACTTTTTTTGAAACCCCCCGACGCCTGCTAGTGCTCGTTCACAGCGCTATGCTACTCAGACGGACACCACCAGTGATCCTTCAGGGCCCCTCTCCCCGAACCGAAGCTTGCCGAAAGCGCTCCCTCCACCCACAGATTGCATTTGAGCGATCGCATGTGGTTAACAACCACATGCGATTGCTAATGCAATTCAATAAATATCATGTGCAGCACATAATATCTATACACGCGATATGCGACATCGAGGCATTTGCATTCGATGTGCATATAATCCTTCGATTTATCGAAATCCAAGGATTGTATGCAGTATCGCCCTAGTTTATGGGCAGCATTAGAGAGATCATTATGGCAGCTCACATTCAGAACATATAGTAAATTCTGAAAGTGCTGTATAGGAATGAGCATATATTCCTAACTCCCCCCCCCCCCCCCCTCATGTTATTTGCCACATGAGGATCAAAAGAAAAAAGTTAGATTTATTTTGTGTATCTTATTATTATTATTATTAATAACCGTTCCTCTAGGCGATCTGTGTAGCCAGTAACATCGCTTCTTTGTTGGGCCCCCTCCTATCTGGCGGCTACAACGCCCCGCCTCCCAGCGCAATAGAATCCAAGCACTAGAGTGCTCAGGCTCTGTGCATGTGCAGACTTCTGGAAACATGGTAGGGCAGACCCTTTTCCAGTAACAGATCAGAGACTGCCATTTGGGAATGGTTCATTTTATTTTCCACCATATGGGGGGCCCTCCTATCTTAAATGCACAGTGTCGTCATGCACAAGAGTTTTTAAAACCTAGGTATACATCTTTTAAAGAAGCTGTTAGACAAATTCTATCATAAAATTAATATTTATTTAACATACTGTATACCCATATACAATACAAATCAAAACAACATCCCAGTGATAACCAAACATGTGTACGCGCTGGTCTGTGCTATGTTGTATTAAACAAGGATATTCACGGGCAGTTAGCCATTAATCTTGGAGGAGGAGGGGGGGGGTTCTGCACAGGTCTACTACAGAAAAAAAAACTGCCAATCAGAGGCAATTATATAGTGAACCAACAATATTAGGGTCATAGTGTGTTGGTGGTGCTCCCTTCAGTTTATGAACAGTATATAAACTGGGGGTCTTTGACCAAAAGCAAATAAAGATAAAATCATTTGAGGGGCACAACAAAAACCTATTCCTTGATTGTGGTTCCTGGAATACAGTTGACAAAGCTCCCCATGACAACCATACTATATACAGAGCATCCTAAAGTCTGCCATAATGTACAAAGGGCATCCCTGTTCCTGCCATATACATAATACCAGTAACTGCCATACAGTACATTGCATCACAGTAACCACCATACAAGACATTGGGTATGCCAGGGATTGACCAACAGTACACAAAGCATCACAGTGATCGCCATAATATAATGCTACATCATCATCTCTACATCATTAATTGAACCAAAGATACACACAATCACGCAAAAAGCATGTGAGCAGCGCTACTGCAAAAATAACGCGAGTGTTAAATAATGTATAGAACGTTTTCTTGGTACCACATAAATAGCACAATATACAATATAATATACA